>NC_059382.1:17475000-18075000 GCF_019703515.2 Myxocyprinus asiaticus | reverse complement strand
GTGCAAGCTCTCCTCATGCCTTTTTCACAGCACAGCCAAAGCAAATAAAAAGTATAGATGAACTCCAATGGTCTCTGCCTCTGGAATGGTCTAACTCCTAATGGCAAGGAGAAATTGCTTTCAGTGGCACAGAGATGCTATCTCTTGGAGGCAAGCCCATCAAGAGAGGCTTTGTGTGCAGGGAGCAGGTGAGGAGAGGAAAGATGGCCACTCTCTCCTGCTCTCATCTCCTCCTTTTTTTGGAAATTAAGGACTCTTGTGCTATCACACTACGATATACGCGCAGAAGGACGGACTGTGCACAGAAGTCTGATATTGATTTTTTTTCTGCGCTAACTTGTGGAGAATCCATTCCAAGCACTTACTTGAGCAGTTAAAGGTTATGTTCTGCTGTCAATGAAGTGTGTTGTAAGACCTTTCAATGTTACAAGGGTATTTTCTTGCATTGTACACAGTTGTACTGTAGTCAACTTTTTAGCGCTATTAGGATTAGTTTTATATGGGGACGTTGAGAAAGGTAATAATTACCAGGGTTTCTCACTGATTTTAATCTTCTGTGAAACAGTCATGTCAGTAATTTTTACAGACATTTTATGGACTGCACATTCCCAGTGTCTTTTACCTTCTAGAATACGACCAGTAAAAATAGCCCCTGGTTATACTAATCCCATGCAAAGTGACATGCTGGTTAAAAGCCAGTGAGCCCTTTAACTATAGTAGTTTCTTTAGTTATTCAAGTGCTCAAGTGGATGTTTGCCAAAGAGAAGACACCAGAAAATGTAAGATGCATTTCACAACCTCACATAAGACTGGCTGTTGCCTATGGACTGATGCATGTTTTTCTCAAGTATTTTATGCTGTCGAGTGCTTTTTTACCCATGTGAAAGAGAAAGAAATTAGAGTTCCCTATCTGTCACTCACTCGACGTTGGTGTCGATGTAGTGACACTAGGGGTCACTCTTGGGAGCCCGAGACACCTCTGGTCTTTGATAAAAGGCCAATGAAAATTGGCGAGTGGTATTTGCATGCCACTCCCCCGAACATACGGGTATAAAAGGAGCTGGTATGCCCCTGGGCGCTTCGGCAGAAAAAACTAGAGAGTATATTTTCTGAAAGAGCATTTTTCCCCTCTAAAAGAGTATATAATTCTCTAAAAGAGCGCACACACGGAACATCTTTTTAAAGACGCGTCTTTTTAAAGATGCTTTTCCGATTGTGTGTTATTCCTGGTTGTGCTCGTTATCTCTCGCCTTCTAACGGTCACGATCACTGTCTTTCGTGTCTGGGCGCTGCTCACGCGGAGACAGCGTTCGTGGATGGTCATGTTCTCATTGCGAGAATATGTCCATGGCAATGTTGCGGTCGCAGCTCGCCTTCGTAAGAAAGCGAGCCACCCCAGAGGCTCCCGCCTCGGTCCTTTTATCCACGGGTTTGAGGCCAGCACGGCTAGCACTGGGGGCGATTTTGGGACCCCAATGGGACCGCCGGGTATCTCCCCGTGGACCTCTCATTCCCTAGCACGCTTGTCTGCCCTGATCGGGCGTCCGGGTGAGTCTGCCGGCTCGTCTCATGGCGAGATCGACCTCTTATTCAGAGCCCGCGAAAGTGATGAGCTCTCGAGCGCAGCATCGGAGAGCGGGCTCGTCCAGTCGGAAGCCTCAGCTGGGCTCCTCCCTTCGGGGTCGATCGCCCAGTCACAGGCTGACGCGGAGATGATGACATGCTTTCCCGGGCAGCTGCGAGCGTCGGTTAGAGTGGATTCACCGCTCTTCCCTGAACCCTCGCGGCTCGGTGATTGGTTCCTGGGCTCGCGGCGCCGCTCAAAGCCACGCCCCGCCCCCGTTCCTTTCTTCCCGGAAGTGCATAAAGAGCTGACAAGGTCGTGGGAGGCACTTTTTACTGCCCGGTACCGATCTTTTCAGCTTCCCTGCTCTCACTACCCTCGATGGTAGGACGGCCAAGGGTTATTTGGCAATCCCCCGGTGGATAAAGGCGCTCGCAGTGCACCTATGCCCGCAGAGCGCTGCCACCTGGCGCGGGTGCCCAAAGCCCCCATCCAAGGCCTGTAGGTTTACGTTGTCTCTGACGGCCAAGGCCTACAGTGCCGCTGGACAAGCCGCCTCCACCCTGCACGCCATGGCTCTCCTGCAAGTCCGCCAAGGCGCTAAAGGAATTGCACGAGGGTAGTTCCGCCCCGGGATTGATGCAGGAACTGCGCTCGGTGACTGATCTCGCTCTCCAAGCGACGGAGGTCACGGCGCGGTCTCTCAGGTGGACGATGGCCACACTAGTGGTCCAGGAGTGCCACCTTTGGCTCAACCTGGTCGAGATGGGTGAGGCCGACAAGACACGATTCCTTGCTGCCCCCATTGCGGGCCTATTCGGAGACACCGTCGAGCACTTTGCCCAGCAGTTCTTGATGGTAGAGCAGTAGATGGATGCTAGCTGGCATATCCTGCCCCCGCGCGGCTCAAGATCCCGCACCCATCTACTCATCGCCAAGGGTGTCCCCCTGCGGTGACTGCACCGGCTCCGCCGCAGCCCGCCCCTTCGGCCTGGCCCAGGCATGGAGCCCACCGCAGGAAGCAGACGCCACCCGTCTCGCGGCCGCCCAGAACCCGTGAAAGGCTTCAAAGCGCCCTTGAGACAGGCGACCCAGGGACAACGAAACCCGCTGCTCTGGAGCTGGTAAGCAGATCTTCATCTTTTTGTTACCTTTTGCATTTAATTGCGCTGCATGACCAAGTGGCTGCAGTACTCAAGAGCTCAGCAAGAGTGGTTTCCTTGTTCCCTGGATCACGTATCTGGTGTGTACGGCTGGCATCACGACCACCGTCCACCACTCCATTTGGCAGGTTGGCGCTCCAGCGGCGGTCTCCCACCCTGAGCGCCCAGCTGTGGCACAAATCCGCCCCCGATGTGACAGTCTCCATGGGTCACGAGGACAGGCCTCTTCCTCCCCCGTCCCAGGCTGTTCCGGGGGTGGTCACAAGGAGCCAGGTAAGTGCTTCGATGTCCTCGGACTCAGCACGGCCACGATGTGGTGTGGCACCTCGAGCTCCGCCCCACCGCAAGGCCCCACCTGCCGCTACATCCGATGACCTGTCCTCCCCCTTGCGCAGAACTTGGACGCATGGCTTGCGCCTTCCAGTCCGTCACGAGGGCTGGTCCGGACCGTCCGACTCGGCTGCGTGATTCACTTCGCCGGGCATCCGCCCAGGTTCAGTGGTGTCCACTTCACCTTGGTGAAAGATGAAAACGCTGCTACCTTGCGCGGAGATCGCTACCCTCCTACGGAAGGACGCGATAGAACCTGTCCCTCCAGCCGAGATGAAGAAAGGGTTTTACAGCCCCTACTTCATTGTACCGAAAAAAGGCGGTGGGTTGCGGCCAATCTTGGACCTGCGAGTACTGAACCGGGCTTTACACAGACTCCCGTTCAAGATGCTGACGCAAAGACGCATTCTAGCGAGCGTCCGGCATCAAAATTGGTTCGCGGCGGTAGACCCGAAGGATGCGTACTTTCACATCTCTATCCTTCCTCGACACAGACTCTTCCTGCGGTTCGCGTTCGAGGGTCAGGCGTATCAGTACAAGTCCTCCCTTTCGGCCTGTCCCTGTCTCCTTGCGTCTTTACGAAGATCGCAGAGGCTGCCCTTGCCCCGTTAAGGGAGGTGGGCATTCGCATTCTCAACTATCTCGATGACTGGCTAATCTTAGCTCACTCTCGAGACGTGTTATGCTCACACAGGGACCTGATGCTCTCACATCTCAGCCGACTAGGGCTTCTGGTCAACTGGGAAAAGAGCAAGCTCCTCCCGGTTCAGAGCATCTCTTTTCTTGGTTTGGAGTTGGACTCAGTCTCCTTGACGCACCTTACGAACGAGCGTGCCCAGTCGGTGCTGGCCTGTTTGAAGGCGTTCAAACAGAAAACAGCGGTTCCACTGAAACTTTTTCAGAGGCTCCTGGGGCATATGGCATCCTCGGTGGTGGCCACCCTGCTCGGGTTGATGCATATGAGGCCGCTTCAGCACTGGCTCCAGACTTGAGTCCCGAGATGGGCATGGCGCCACGGGACACACCGCGTGGCCATTACGTCGGTCTGTCACCGTCTTTTCAGCCCTTGGACCGACTTCTCGTTTCTACGAGCAGGTGTTCCCCTAGAACTGGTCTCCAGGCGCGTCGTGGTCATGACAGACGCCTCCAAAACGGGCTGGGGCGCTGTTGGCAACGGGCACGCAGCCGCCGGCCTCTGGACGGGTCTGCGGCTGCGTTGGCACATCAACTGCCTCGAGTTACTTGCAATTCTGCTCGCCCTGTGGAGGTTCCGGCCGTTGATCCAGGGCAAGCACGTGTTAGTTCGGACAGACAGCATGGCAGCGGTAGCATATGTCAAACGCCAAGGCGGTCTGTGCTCCCGCTGTATGTCACAACTCACCCGCCGTCTCCTCCAACGGAGTCAGCAGCACCTCAAGTCGCTGCAAGCCACTCACATCCCGGGCAACCTCAACACTTCAGCGGACGCGCCGTCACAACAGGTTACCCTTAAGGGAGAGTGTAGACTCCACCTTCAGGTGGTCCAGCTGATTTGGAGTCGATTCGACAGGCACAGGTGCACCTGCTCGCCTCCCAAGAATCCTCCCCACTGCCCGCTCTGGTAGACCCTGACCGAGGCCTTCCTCGGCATAGATGCGCTGGCACACAGCTGGTCCCCTGGCATTCGCAAATATGCGTTTTCCCCCAGTGAGCCTGCTTGCACAGACCCTGTGCAAGGTCAGGGAGGATGAGGAGAAGGTTGTCCTGGTAAGCACCCTACTGGCCCGCCCAGATGTGGTGGTCGGACCTCACGCTCCTCGCGACAGCTCCCCCCGGGCAAATTCCCCTGAGGTAGGACCTTCTTTCTCAGGGAAGGGGCACCATCCGGCACCCGTGCCCAGACCTCTGGAATCTCCATGTCTGGCCCCTGGACGGGACACAGAAGACCTAAGCTGTCTCCCACCTGCGATGGTAGACACGTTCACTCAGGCTAGGGCTCCCTCTACGAGGCGCCTGTATGCCTTTTAAGTGGCGTCTGTTCGTTAAGTGGTGTTCTTCCCATTGGGAAGACCCCCATAGACGCGCAGTCAGATAAGTGCTTTCCTTCCTGCAAGTGAGGTTGGAAGGGAGGCTGTCCCCTTCCACCTTGAAGGTGTACGTTGCTGCCATAGCAGCACACCACGACGCAGTCGACGGTAAGTCCTTAGGGAAGCATGATCTGATCATCAGGTTCCTAAGAGGTGCCAGGAGGCTGAATCCCTCCAGACCGCGCCTCGTTCCCTCATCGGACCTCTGTAGTTTTTCAGGGTCTACAGAGAGCCCCCTTTGAGCTTTGCAGTCAGCCGAGCTTAAGGCACTCTCCTTGAAGACTGCCCTCCTGACTGTGCTCACTTCCATCAAGAGGGTAGGTGACCTGCAAGCGTTCTCTGTCAGCGAAACGTGCCTGAAGTTCGGTCCGGGCTATTCTCACGTGATCCTGAGACCCCGACCGGGCTATGTGCCCAAGGTTCCCACCACTCCTTTTAGGGACCAGGTGGTGAACCTGCAAGTGCTGCCCCAGGAGGAGGCAGACCCAGCCCTGTCGTTGCTGTGTCCGGTGCGCACTTTACACATCTATTTGGATCGCACACAGAACTTGAGTCTCTGAGCAGCTCTTTGTCTGCTTTGGTGCACAGCGGAAAGGAAGCGCTGTCTCCAAGCAGAGGATCGCCCACTGGCTCATTGACGCCATAACTATGGCATATCTCGCCCAAAACATGCCTCCCCCGGTAGGGCTACGAGCCCATTCTACCCGTGGTGTAGCGGCTTCTTGGGCCCTGGCCAGAGGTGCCTCTCTAACAGACATTTGCAGAGCAGCGGGCTGGGCAACACCCAACATCTTTGCAAGGTTCTACAACCTCCGGGTGGAACCGGTTTCGTCCCAGGTAGTGGCACGCAACACAAGCGGATAAGCCCGGGATAGCCAGCCGGGTGTATCGCTTGCACATAGTGCCTTCCACCTCCTTTTGAGCTGAAGACGTGCCCTGTTAATTCCCAGTAGTGTTCACAAAAGTTGTTCCCTGGTTGACTTCCTCCGAGCCCTGTGGCAGTCGAGTTTTTGGAGAGACTCGCTGCCGGCCCAGTACATGCACTAACTAAGAGCCCGGTTCTGGGGTAGGTGCTCCGCATGTGGCGGTTCCCTGTAAGGCTAACCCCATGCGATCTATATCTTCCACTAATTCATTTCCCTGCTGGCAAACAGCGTCTTCATTGGGCAGAGCCCCTCTGCCCCAGTCTCCATGTTGTAGTACTCCTCCCCCATTGGGCAGGATCTACCTTGAAGGCTCTCCACATGGTTGGAAAGACCATTTGATGTATTCTTCCACTTAAATATCCCCCCCCTCTTGGCGCGAGGTGTGGTCTCCGCAGTGTCCTCCCCTTGGGAGGGATACCCCCGACTAGACCTGGCGGCCCAGTCGGATAATCCCCCTTCTTTTTTAGGGAGTGGAAAAAGAGAAGGGGAAAGAGGCCACGACTGCGTTAAGCCTGTCTCTATCTCTGGGTAGTCGACTTGTCCCCAAAAAGGGCCATTCGACACTCATAACTGTGTTTGGGGGAGGTTACGTGTTGACCTGGTGTGCTGGCTATGAGGCACACAGCAAGTCTGCCCACCACACACCGCCAGTTCATGTAACACAGTTCAACCTTGTGGCGTTTTGTATAGGGACCCCTAGTGTCACTACATCGACACCAACGTCGAGTGAGTGACAGATAGGGAACGTCATGGTTACTGGTGTAACCTCCATTCCCTGATGGAGGGAACGAGACGTTGGTCCCTCCTGCCACAACGCTGAACTACCCGCTGAAATGGCCAGACCTTATATCGGCTCCTCAGCGTAAAACCTGAATGAGTGGTTGCATACCAGCTCCTTTTATACCCGTTTGTTCGGGGGAGTGGCATGCAAATACCACTCGCCAATTTTCATTGGCCTTTTATCAAAGACCAGAGGTGTCTCGGGCTCCCAAGAGTGACCCCTAGTGTCACTACATCGACACCAACGTCTCGTTCCCTCCATCAGGGAATGGAGGTTACACCAGTAACCATGACGTATTTTCTTTAGGTTAGGAAAAATAGAAAGGTACACAAGCATGTCATTTTTTGGTTTGAGCAGAGTAAAGGGGGGAAGTTGTGGTGAGGTTTGTATGTTGTTGGGACACTGCAGCCCTGCATTTCGTAACGTATTTTCCAAATAGACAAATAAAATGACATTATGTAAAAGGATTGTCCATATTTTTAATTCAAGAGTGTAATATATGATTACAGGCTCGCTAACGTCACCAGTTCTGTTGTATCTTGCCAGATATTCCAATCAATTTCTTCTAATAATCCCAGAAACAGTATATGATCATGTTTTATATTTCCTGCATAAATTAACCAGCACAGCTATAAATTTTCTGATGGGTCAGTTACGTGTGAAAGCAGTGTGTAAACGCAGTAGACACACCCATCTTTGCGATTTCTACAGATATCGTTTATCCCGTGCGAATCGGTAAACATTACATGCATCTGCAGCAGTAATTCCTTTACAAAGAAATGTCCGTAAAACTAATCATGTCTTAATAGGGCTTTTGATGTAACACCCATGCACATCACTTATAGGAGAAGTGTGTAATATATGCACAACTAGCAGCACTAAATGGAATTGCAAAAATAATGATCTCCAACAATACTGATGAGAACAATATTGACAAGAAAATAGAGAAGAAAAAAAGTTCAGTTATTGGATGGCTAACTTTAGTAGCTTTAACCCTAGAATGCATAAGTGTGTCAAAAATGACCTCGCATAATTTTTACGACATCATTTTTACATGAAGTGGCCTTTTATTCTGTCACTCCAGGTGTTCCTCAATGAAAGTGTCTTCTATCATGTGAAGTGACTTTTTTAACATTTAATTGAATGTTTTAAAATTATAAGAAAATTTGCATCACTAAGCCTAGAATGCATATGTGGGTATTATATAACCCATATGTGTTTCCTATGGTATTCAATGCGTTTAACACTGGTATTAATTTAGTAATACATGGATTTTTTTTTTTCAGTTTACATTTGTTATGTAATTAAATATGTGTTAAATACAATGTTCACATTTATATTTGTGTAGTATGCAAGTACAGATATTTGTCATTCAGCCTACTGTATATGCTTATATCCAGAGTGCTTGACATTATAACTATTACAGGTATTGTCCTCATGGAGCAACCTGAGGTTAGATGCCTTTTTCATGGCAAGGACACAATAATCATAGCTCCTGGACCATTTCTTAGTGTGTTTGAATCTGCAACTTTTCTATTTTAGTATGCCTCACCACTTCGAACAACAAATATAGCCGCATTTCAGCGGGTAGTTCAGTGTTGTGGCAGGAGGGACACAACGTCTCGTTCCCTGTCTGTCACTCACTCGACGTTGTGTGGATGTAGTGACAAAATGCCACAACCAACTGAACTGTGTTACTTGGATCGGCGGTGCAGATGCAGGCAGGCTACCGTATGCCTAGTAACAAGTGCACACAGCCCCATCGTAACCTTCCCAACGCCCCACATAAGTCGCATAGTCTCTCGTCCCCGGGGGGGGGGGGGGGTGCAAGACGTTCTTACAATATGAATAGGTCGCATCAGCTTTTTTGACCTATTCTCTTCTTTAAAAAAAAAAAAAAAAAATGAAAATTCACTTAGCTGGGACCAAGATATATTCGCACCGGGGAAGGTGTTCTTTTCCCCCACGGAGAAAGGACACCGTGGAGACCACATCCTGCCTGAAGGGAGGTTAACATGTGGAGAGCACATTACATGGACTTACCCACCGGGAAGTACCACATATGGAAAGGAGTCCCTGCGGTAGGTCCTACCTGGACTGTTCCTCCCCCAATTGACTTCAGGCAATTCAGCGCCAACTGAGCACGCTCACTCATGAGGCACGACATCATAGTGACTGAGTCCAACTCCATCCTGAGAAAAGAGATGCTCTGCACCGGAGAGAGCTTGCTCTTTTCCCAGTTGACCTGAAGCCCCAATCGGCTGAGGTGTCTGAGCACCAGGTCCCTGTGCACACATAATAAATCTCGAGAGTGAGCTAGAATAAGCCAGTCATCGAGATAATTGAGGATGCAGACACCCACTTCCCTTAGCGGGGCAAGGGCTGCCTCTGCGACTTTCGTAAAGATGCGAGGTGACAGAGACAGATCGAAGGGGAGGAACTTATACTGATATGCTTGACCCTCAAAGGCAAACTGAAGGAACAGTCGAGGCAAAATTGAGACATGAAAGTACGTGTCCTTCAGGTCTACTTCTGCAAACCAATCTAGATGCCGGATACATGACAGAATGCGCTTCTGCGTCAGCATTTTTAATGGGAGCTTGTGCAGGGCCGATTCAAAGCTTGCAGGTCTAAGATTGTCCGCAACCAACCGCCTTTTTTTAGTACGATGAAGTAGGGGCTGTAAAACCCCTTCTTCATCTCAGCTGGAGAGATAGGCTCTATCGCATCCTTCTCTAGAAGTGTTCGATGTATGGCTGTCATGACAACGACAGCCGTAGACACCGAGTGTGTGACCCAGAGAATGAGGAAACCGCTCTTTTTTTTAAATGAAAGTGCCGGAGCCCCTTGGGAATGTGGCGAAACCATAAAAAAAGGAACAAAAGATTCTCCTCCCGGCCCTCCACTGGGGGATGGAGTGGTCTGTGTACCACCTCCTGGTTTACAGTGGGTCTCCTCACCCCTGGGTCACCCATCTCAGGGACACTTGAAGCCCTCCTGGGGTTCTTGTTGCCAGACCGAGGGATGGGGGGGCGTCAGCTTCCTGTGGGAGGCTCTATGCTGAGGCTGAGCCATTGGCAGACGGGGTGTGGGATCTTGGCAGCCTGTAGGTGGAATCATGCTGGGTAGGATGTGCAGGATGGCCTCCGTCTGCTTCTTGACTGCCAAGAACTGCTGGGAAAAGTCTTCAACAGTGTCGCCGAACAGGCCACCTTGAGAGATGGGGGCATCAAGAAAGCGAACCTTGTCATCTTTAAAAAGAAGCTTTCCATCAGTGCTTACTCTTTTAGAGAAAATAAACTCTTTTGGTGTGGCTGCTGAAGAGACTTATCTGTGCGAGAAGGGAGAACCCGCTGTAAATGCACCATATATCCAACAGCCTTTTAAACACTCGTAGAGGTGAATGGAATGCCAGTGGATTAGCTTTCAACACTGATCGGCTCTGAAGAACAAATCTGAATGAGTGGATGCAAGCCGTCTCCTTTTATACCAGTATGTCTAGGGTAGTGGCATGCAAATTCCACTCGCCAATTCTCATTGGCCTTCTCAAATATCAGAGGTGATTGGGGCTCCCAAGTCCGACCCCTAGTGTCACTACATCAACACAACGTCGAGTGAGTGACAGATAGGGAACTCCTACTTCATTTTCAATGCGTCTAAAACTCTTCAGAATTGAAAAAAGATTTATCAACTATTTAATTTAATTTTAATTACTAATAAAACTATAATTAGCGTTACTGTTCTTTGACAAAATAAGTCATAAAAAAAAATAATAAAAATAAGCATCTATATTTCACCTGGGTCATTTTGGGTCCACATATGCATTTAATGGGGGTGAAGTTACAGATGCCTTCTAGGGTTAAAAAGTATTGATGTATTATATCTAAAAATCATACAGTAAAGATTATACCAGTAATTTAAGTAGTTTTTTAATTTTTATAAATTTCTGAATGTTTACTTGAATACTTGATACTGTTGTTAAATAGGCGACTTGACCAAGTTTTACTTGATCTTTGCTTTATTGTCTTTATTTGTTCATTTGCTTGTGATTTGCTTCTTTCTTCATATTATATTACCAAATTTTGTTATGAATTATTTCATAAGTACTTAAAACAATGTTTACTTAATTAAGAAATTAGCTACCTGAAAGTGTTAATTTTTGCTCTGTTACCGAAATTAGTATCGTGAATCATGAAATTTCACTGGTATTGGTACCGACTTCTGAATTTTTGTATCATGAAAACCCTACTCTTCGGGGAAATCAAACTAATGGCTTACTTACATTAAGTTGGGAGGGGACAAAGTATTTTAACATTGATAAAATTACATACACCAATCACCTTTTCAAAACCTTTTATGAAAACTCTGTGCACATGTTTGCATTTCAACCCAGCAAGGAGTTTGAAATGCACAGAATCTGAAAGCATCTACAATGTAATGCTGCTCCGAGCTGATGATCTTGTGTATGGTGACAGCAACAGCATTTATTTTGGCAAAATGGAATGACTGCTTTAGACAATTCATCAACCGTCAAGATGGGGTGGGGCGGGGACCGGCGAGCAGAGGGAGCCATGGCTGCTTGATCTTCCGTGAAGTTGCCAGGCACTGCTGTATCTCCATTCTCCTGCCTCCATATTGCTTCATTTAATAGGATTTCGGCCTGTCAGGATCCAATTTGTTGCCCAGGAAACATCTTCCCCAGAGTCAGTCCTGAGGAACCCAGTTTTCTAGATCTGCAGAGGCCATTTTTGCTCTCTTTATACAGTTTATGTAGTTCTTCGTGGACTCAGACCAGCGGTCTTGCCACAACCTGCCAGCCCTGTCCATTTACTGAGGCATGTAAACCTGGTGATGGGACTCTGTCATTACGGGATTTCCCTCTGCTGAGCAGTGATAAGGTGACCTGGAATTAAAGCTGACAGAATAGAATGGTGGTAGACAGGCTGTGCTGGTATTCATGCATAGTCCACTGTTTTTCCACTGAGTCAGTCACAGACAGTAGCTCATCACTAACCTGTTACATAGTGTTAGTTTTTGTAGCATGACTGAGGCTTCTGACTAGATGGGACACCGTGGCTACTCTGTTTCTGAAATGCAATTTTGGATAAATGAGGAGGCCTTTGTTTCATTAGCTTCAAATCAAAATAGACCCTATTTATTTTCCAAGAAGCTGTTAAGACCTTTTAACTTGACACATCGTAAACAGACGCAATAACATGTTTGGTGTGAACGCCTCTTATTCAGCAGTGCACGTTATTTCAAAGAATAATTTATTTTGTCTTGGAAATCTTTGTAATCAAAATGTATAACTTGCTTTGCATCTGAAATGACTTTCCTTATTTGCTGATGTCACCAATTGCTCATTGTTTTTAGCCCTTCTTCTCCTATCACCATATTGAGATATACTCATATCCTGCAGACTGTCATATATTGTCTGAAAGTTGTAAAGTGCTGCTTTCTCTGACAGTTTATGGACAAATTAAAGTAAAAAGGCATGTCCAAATCCGGTGTTTATCTCCTGCTAAGTTACCTTCATCTGGTTGGGTTTGGAAGGCAGCAAAGATGGCTGTTGGTTAGTGGAAGGAATGAAAACTGAAAGAAACGTGAAAGGACTAAATTTAATCATAAATGTCATTTTTTCATTTTTTATTTTTTTTGTTCAACTTATGACAAAATGTTTGCCAATAAATAAGCATTGTTGTAGCCAAATATTTGCTTGGTTATCTCTAAAACTCACTTGAATGTTTTTTTTTTTTTTAGATCATTAGGCATGAAGTTGTGGTGCCAATAAAGCTGGTCTGAAACCAGTTTTTTTAGAAGGTACCTTCATACATCCTACATTTGTTTCACATTAAATATCCCTGTTTTGCTCAAGTAAAGTAAAAAAGTAAAAAAAAAAAAAAGAAGTAAAATAGATTGATTTTTTTTTTTTTTGTTTTGTTTTTTTTTTTTAATTGTAAATGACAACCAACTCTTTAATGAGATGTATGAAATCAGTAAGCCTATGTCATTGTTTTCTTCTGAGGTGACCCATAATCCTAAAAGCCTCTGATATTAATCTCCCGTAATCTTCAAACATTAACATCATAACTCCTATAACACAAGCCGGCATCTATAAACCACTGAACTTCACATTATGAGAAACTGATGATCTCTGAGAGATTTAAAGCAGTGAGAAATCTTCAGAGCTTTGTGCCTTGAGAAAAATCCTCCTTTGTTAGTATGCATATGAGAGAACTCATTCCAAATTCCATATTGAAATTCAGTTTTGTTGGCTGTTCGACACAAGTTTTTGAAAAGCTGTCAAGGGATCTGATCATACTTGAAAATGTACTTTTGTTTTCAGACTGTGTGCTCACCCAGAGACACGTTCTTATTTCTGCCCCATTGCAGCAGCTTGACATCTCTTCAACTTTTGGAGAAAAAGCTGTTACCCGCTGTTAATGATTAATGCTTTTTTCACCTACTCTTGAATATAGCTTGAATGTTTCACAGCCATTAAAATCTAATATAATGTAATGTAATTATGAGGTTAAATAGTGTAATTTTAGCCACTTTCCTCAGAGTTCCCTTGATCTTCTCATTCAGGATTATGCAAAATGTCTATTCTGTCTTGAAAATCCTCAGAATAGTTAGTTCTTAAATGTTTCAGCCTTAACTGTTGTGCCTAATGAGCAGTACTGCGACAACCACCATCATCTTAGGCTGTTTTCACACTTTGTTTGATTGCATGTTTTGAGCCTGAATTAGATTCTATCCCCTCACCCTCGCCCTGCTGGTCTCTTCATGTTGTGTTTTTTCGTCCAAAATGGGGTACGTTTGCATCATAAATGTGAGTACCACCTTGAAAACAATTGACATCTCTGTACCAATGTGGCTAGGCAGCAAGTCACGATGATTAGTTGTCAACTTCACTGTTTTATTCATGTTTTTTGTCCCTTTGGATTTACCACTAAAACTTTACAAGTACGGAACAGCACTTTCTATGTATTTCTGCTGTGAGTGCATTGCAAAAGATTAAAATAATACGAACTGCTTTCCGAAGCCAGTTTATCTGGAGGCAAGCAGTTATAAGAAATGCATTATAACATATATACATCTGTAATAGCGAACATGCAAAGATACAAGTTATATGTCACCAATAGCAGGGCTTAACAATAGGGATCTTTTTGTATAAGGATGGCCCGGTCAGGCCAGTACAGATTTTTTCTTGCCCAGTAAACATTTTCACTAGCCCATTACCATTTTTAAAAAACAATATTTATATGTGTCAAATTTATTATTATTATTTTTTTAGATATTCCATTTAACATAAGGTTTAAATTATTAGGTTTTTAATTTGCAGTAACAACTGGAAATTTTATAAACATAACTATGAACTCATACATTGCTGATTCTTGAGATAAAGAACAAAATATGTTTCAAATTAATAAATTAAAATTAATTTGAAATGGATGAATTTGTAGACAAAGGTCACATCTAACGAACCATGTAAGGGAACATGTTTTTATAAAAATGCTTTTTTCTGTAAATTGACATTTATTCACTTTATAACATATATCTTATTGTAATTTTGTCAACTGCATCAGACACACTAAAAAGCATGCTATTTTAATTTGATCCATCCAACAACAGTCTTTAATTAAGACTTAATTAAAGTCTTTTTTTTTTAACAATATTCTGAACATTTTTACGGAGTTGACAAAATAAAAAATAAAAATATTTTTTCCATCTTAATCATGTTTTGTACACTGGAGCCATTTTGTTTTTTTCCTCAGTCAAAAGCTGCCTCTATAAACTAAACTAAAATGCCCAAATTATTCCACAATTCCTAACAGAAATGATCATAATGGGAATGACGGTGTTGACATGTTGAAGCTGTGAATGTAGAGACTTCAACATTGTTTGTTTAAAATATAAAAAAAATATAATACTTACTAGACCATGTGTCCTACTGTTGCATCCACCATGAGCAGGAAGTGGGAAAGGGGTCCTCAGAGTTATAGCTGACCATGACATTGTCTGATTTATTCAGGATTATAAAATGCAAAGTGAGGACTCAACTTTGATAGGCAGTTTTTTTTACATGGAAAATATAATTTAAAGTTTTCTTTATGTATTGTTTGATATCTTACATATCCCTACCTTTCATTTGATATTTATATTTATGAATTTCTTGCATTTTTAAACACATTGTTTGGTAGTTTAACATTGTGACCTGTTGCTGAGGACAGGTTAAGTTACATGTGTTTCCAAGTATAGAGCATGAATTAAATTTTTTTTTTTTTTTTTTAAATAAGTAATGAATGCCCCGAGTAAACACATTTCCTTTAGATTTAACTTTTTCAGATTTTTATTATTATAAATTTCTTGATTTTTAACGTAAAGAGGACTTTTGTATGTAGGACATGTTTTGTCCCTTATGTCAAGAATCAGTGACATACACTTTTGCTTGAAAATGATGGAATATTGTGCAAAACATTACTGATTTGTTTGATGGTTCCAAGACTATCACAAGTCATTTTCACAATTTTAAAGAAAACTCATTGACGTCAACCAGCTAAATAACGCTACCCTGGTGATAAACTTAAATCAGCAAAATTCACAACAGCAGTCAATTCATCATACAAAACCAAATGTTTAAGTTTGCAAGGCATAAAAACACAAGTATGATCAACAAGCATAAGATGACTGGGCAAGTGACAATTTAATCACCTGGCCCCAAACTCTCTCTGGACCACTGGAATAGTGCTTCACTTCCACAATTTGAGACAGATTGTGATCACATCAACCAAGAACCATTCCAGAGTTCACGAGCCGTACCCCAGACCTGCTTTTTAGGCTGTTTTCACAACACCCAAATACTGTAGACATAATGTTTATTTCTGGTGCCCAGAAACCCCTGTTTCAGCATTTGAAGTTGTATTTTTAGCAAGCTTGCATCATGCTGTAAGCTTATGTAAAAGCAGAAAAAAACTCATAACCTTGAAATTTTGGTAAACAAAACACACGCTATGTGTGCCATGACAATGATGGGATTTTGATGGTACTAGAGTCTTTTCACAGCACATTACCTCAAACATTATTTTCCACGGAAATGCTCTTTCAGGAAACATGAAAGCGACGAGGCAAAATGCAGCCGTTTAACATGAATACTCTTAAATCAAACCATTACATTAAATTTGAAAAACCATCGGGGTAATTTCCCTATCAAATTGACAGCGTGCATATTTCTGTCTCTTAGCACTGTGCCGTTGTGTGTTTACGATGGCGTCACTGTGCGGTGAAGAGTTACAGAGCTTGTGCAGTATGATATGTGATGTGTGTAGTAAGTTTGACAGGCAGCGGCATTGTGCTGCCGTTACCTCCAGCATCCCACTAATTCACTGGCACTTTCCATCTGCCGTCTGCCTGGCTATGTTTCAGCAGCGCTAGCAGCGTGTGCTAACATGTTTATCAGCATTAAAGTGCCTGGGCATACGCTGTCATAAGTAATGAGCTTTCAAGAGGGGGCAGACTCGTTTTTATTTGGGCTCTGTTGATTAAATGCTGGTCTGTACCATAGAGGTGAGGTGAGGTGAGAGAATGGATCTCGGAAAAAAACAAAAACAGGCAGCCCACACATATACTTATGCTGCTCTGACTTTACAGTACATGTTATGAATCTTGCAGATTACTAATAATAACGCTTTTTGTCTTATGTCAATGTGACATTTGAAAGGAATGGAGTTAGCTGAAATTCAGACATTTTGCTCCATTTCCTGGTGCACATCAGGGCCGGCCCGTGGCATAGGCGACATAGGTGGTTACCTAGGGCACAAAATGACAGAGAGTCAGCGCACGAGAGTTTGTTTTATTTTTGTCGGAAGTGCGCCCTCTTGTGATGACTGTGTGCCCCTCTACCCATATGTTGAGCACTAGTGTTACATGATTATATTATAATCGAATCCTTATCATATGTGGACAAAATGAGTGAAAAAATAACCAAATTGTCAGGTGCACAAGGCAAGAATGCACAAAGAAGAGGAGCAGAAATAAAGAGCAATATAAAGGTAAGAATCACAAGTTAACGACTGTTCATGTCAGCCATTGATGTTTATTTTTTTAGGTTACTTGACAATTTCATTACAGTGTACAAATGGGGTACATCTGTTTGCACGACCGATAGGAGTGTTCGGGAAGCCTGTTTGAGAACATTATTTTTCCAATTCTGTTTGGTGCCAGTGGCACAGAAATTGCACACAATACTTTTATTATTTCCAAATGGAATTCCATAAATATGGACAAGGGTTGGGAACTGAGAACCGAATCTTATTTAGAACCAGTTCCATCAAAAAAAAAAAAAAAGGAAGAACTTAAACTAATGATTTTTACGACTTTCAGTTCCATTAACGAATCTTGAACATGCAATTTCCTGCCGATGCGACGGTGTGTAGTTAAAGATACACATTATGAGTTTTGCTGTAATTGGTGGTATTTTATAAAAATAAATTAATAAATATATATATTTTTTTTAATTAAAAGGTCTGTCAACATGCCATTTGCAAGAATCAGCTCTGTTACAATTTGAAATGATCATTTGATAAGAGACTGCTAAGGGCAGTAAAAACAATAAGAATTGCATTTCTTACATGTATTTGTTTCTCAAAAGTACTAAAAGTATAATTTGATGAAACCGTTAAGTAACCAGAATTGTTAAGGGGAATCAGAACCAGAATCTTTCGATTCCTTACAAATTCCATTATGACTGTTCTTTTATTTTTTCTCCCCAATTTGGAATGCCCAATTCCCAATGCACTCTAAGTCTCCGTGGTGGCGTAGTGACTCACCTCAATCTGGGTGGCGGAGGACGAATCCCAGTTGCCTCCGCATCTGAGACCATCAATCCGTGCATCTTATCACGAGGCTTGTTGAGCACGTTACATTGGAGACATAGCGTGTGTGGAGACCCACGCTATTCTCTGAGGCATCCAAGCACAACTTACTACGTGCCCCACCGAGAGCGAGAACCACACATTATAGCGACCATGAGGAGGTTAACCCATGCGACTCTATCCTCCCTAGCAACCGGGCCAATTTGATTGCTTAGGGGACCTGGCTAGAGTCACTCAGCACCTCCTGAATTCGAACTCATGACTCCAGGGGTGGTAGTCAGTGTCAATTTTTGCTGAGCCACCCAGGCCCCCAAAATGTTTATAACTATTCTTAAACATGTTTTCTAAACACTTCCCCTGTCTTCTATTGGTTATCTCTCTATTAAGCTCAGATAATTTACTTTTAATTTTTGGCTCATGGCCTTAATATAGTCAAATAGGGCATCATTTCTGAGATGTGTGATATTCCACATGCAAAACCATCATCCCAGATGAAAGACTGTTCTAAATGGACTTATAAGTGCAAAGCCCTGTATCCTCCCGAGCCCTCTAACAAATATCTCTGTTTTGAGTTTGGGTGGTGGAATGAGTTTCTGAGAGGAAGCCAGGGAGAGGGTAATGAAGTGTAAAGAGAGCGATTAATAAAAAATCAGTGCAGGAGCCCATGCCACTGTTAATCCTGATTAAAACATAAATGCTGTTTTGGCAGTCCTCTCCGAATAAACTCATTAACTTTTACTGAGCCAATGAATGAAGCATAAGAGAGAAAGATACCCATATGAGGTAGATGGCTGATCTCTGTGAGCTGGCCACTGGACTGTGAAAGAGACGGAGAAGAGGAAGTGGATCTGCCCATGATTATAGGGTATGATATATATATATATATATATATATATATATATATATATATATATATATATATATATATATATATATGCAACTCATATAAAACTGTGTTTTTTCTGTTTGTGAATGTGCTGGTAGTCCTTTTGAAGCCAGGGATGTTCTGTTAGAACATCATTATAGATAAGCTTGAATTAGTGGGCTAGCCATAGAATTAAAGGAATAGTTCACCCAAAAAGGAAGATTCTGGTGGATAATGACTTCATTTCAGTCTGTTTCTCACACAAAGCTATCATTCAGCTTTAAAACACATGAAATACAAGACACAAAACTATTTATATGATGCTTAAAGCCACTTTCATTGAATGGAAGAGAGTTGCTCAAACATTCTGCAAAAGTTCTCCTTTGGTGTTCCATGGAAAAAAGCAAGTCATACTGGTTTGAAACAACATGATGTGAGTAAATGATGAAAGAAGTTTAATTTTTGGCTGAACTATCCCTTAAAGAATCATCCTGTTCTATTGTAGCATTTTTATTGTTTGTTATCTCCTCGGCACCCAGCTTGAAGATGATTTTTAGAAGGACATCTATATTTGCAGCAGCAGTTAAAGCTATTCCATGGGGATGGATCTTTGGCGGGCCTGAAGGGTAGCAGTGGCGATGGCTTGCATCATGCTAATGTGCATTTAGGAGACAGTTTTCTGGCATTAACAAATGTGAGATGAGCACATTGGAACCATTAGGATGCAGTTATTTGTCAGTCCCCGATGAGCCACGCTAGTGAGCTGGAATGAGGGGCGCAGAGGCACCAAGTGTAAAACGCTGTTTTAGCAGCTATTATTGAAGCGAAATGGGTGTGCTGACTGAGACAACATGGCGTCAGGTGGCACAGACTAGCCACCTGGCAAAATCCAATGCCCTTTGAAAAAGAAAGAATGCAGAGTAGATATTCTCATTACTCATCATGTTATAGATCAGATTTATTTATTTATTTTTTTGTTTGGTTTTTTTTTATGCTTAATTGCATCTTAAAATGCAAGAGGCAGGAAATAAAGTGAAATTTTTGCACCGCTTGCATCACCAGATGTAATTGCAAAAACAATAACTTTTCATGGTTTCCCAAATGCTCCCCTGCCTGCCATTGGTTGATCAAACAGATAATCCTGCCCCAAACTGTCACCATTGGTGGAGCTAATGCTAAGAGCACAAGAGAGCCACACAGTTTACAGTTTTTGGGAAATCAGCCTACAGTTAGCTTACCTATAATTTCCGCTGCATATTAGAATGGGATAGGAGAAAGTAATAAAATATATATTCTATATTTTATTTTATATTTATATTTATATTTTTTCATTCTTGACAAGTTTAACATATTCAGATGCAAAATCCAAGGAAATTACAGAGCTATTCGAGTGCAGACAGTGCTGCGGTCTGCATTCCCATCCCTGGTTTGAAGAGAAATTGGATCTTGTTTTTCTGTTTTGCCTTCTCAGAGTAATGAGATAATGACGGCTGGAAATTAGAGTCTAATGCCATTCAATGTCTCCTCCTGTGTATTGCCTGAAGAGGCTGATTAGCCTGTTTTCAAAGGCAAAGTGTTCCAACACTCCATTGATATGCTGCTAGTGTTTTGTGGAAACCTTTTGTGTAGAAATGTAGTGAATGCTGTTTAAACCCAATTCGGAATAGTTGACACCTGCTGGCATTTTAAAACTATTGCCTAAAGTTTATAAAATTAATATGTACATGTAATCAGTGGCATAGCTAGACCTTGGCTGATAGGGCTGAAGCCCCGGATCTTTTGTTATTAGCCCTGAATATTTTTTTGTGGAAAACAAAATGTAAGGCTTAATGTTCATTATATCATGGTACAAAAGCAACAAGGCAGGCTGCAATTCTGGCTTCTAATTTAAATTAATTCCGATCAGTGAGCCCAACTTGCATTAATTGACAGTTCGCACTTTGACTTTTACCTTCTGTTCATGCTCAAGTTCATCAGACGAATAGTTACAAACGCCTCCTGTGGAAGCTTTCTATTTTCTCTCACAGGGGTGCAGCTTTTCTGTATCAGAGGCACTGAGGTTTTATTATGCAAGTCTTATTTCTAAGTATATAATCTATGAACCTCATTTCTAATCTTCATTTGTTTTTAACAATCCTGTCACGTATTTTTTGCTTAGACTTTTATGTTGAAATTCTTGTTTAGTTCCTCGTTCCTGTTAGTTTTGTAGTCCTTTTGTAGTTTCATTTTATGATTGGTTTTTCCCTGATTGGTTCCCCAGGTGTTCCTCGTTCCCTTGTTTGCCCCTGTGTATTTAAGCCTTGTTTTCCCTGTTTTCCTTGTCAGTCTTTGCATGTATTGTTTGATGCTCTTTGCTTGGTTCCCTGTGTTCCCTTATATTCTGATTTACTTTGTTTATCTTTGTTTTATTAAAGCTACTAGGATTTAGATCCTCATTCCTCGCCTGCCATGTCACAGAAAGACTGACCAAAAATGGATCTAGTGGCTGTCAGAATTTAGCTTCTGAAGCAAGGGTACCGTCCAGTTGAGGATCACGTCCGTGAGTTTTTAGAGCTAGCAAATTTAGTGCACTATCCAGACCGCTCTCTGGTGGTCTGAATAGTGCACAGAAGGAACTGATGCCTCTGGCTGATCCTCACTGGACGCTCTGCAAATATTTGGAGAAGGCTCTGGAACTTTGCAGATCCCTTTACACAGTGGATTATGGCGGGAACCCTGGGCCAAAACCCACATCTTCTGCTCCAAGCCTCCCACGGCTCCTCGCTCCAAGCCTCCCGCGGCCCCTGTCTCGAAGCCTTCCATGGCCACTGTCTCCAAGTTGAATGATCTGCCACTGATGTAGGTGCATAGGGCCATGAAGACCCTACCTCACAAATTGTCAGCGTCCACGCCTGCCACGGCCAACGAGCCAATGTTCACCACCACAGAGGTCGTTCCCGAGTCTCTGTCCATGCCCACGACCACAGAGGTCGTTCCCGAGTCACTGCAGATGCCCACGACCACAGAGGTCGTTCCCGAGTCGCTGCAGATGCCCACGACCACAGAGGTCGTTCCCGAGTCGCTGCAGATGCCCACGACCACAGAGGTCGTTCCCGAGTCGCTGCAGATGCCCACGACCACAGAGGTCGTTCCCGAGTCGCTGCAGATGCCCACGACCACAGAGGTCGTTCCCGAGTCGCTGCAGATGCCCACGACCACAGAGGTCGTTCCCGAGTCGCTGCAGATGCCCACGACCACAGAGGTCGTTCCCGAGTCGCTGCAGATGCCCACGACCACAGAGGTCGTTCCCGAGTCGCTGCAGATGCCCACGACCACAGAGGTCGTTCCCGAGTCGCTGCAGATGCCCACGACCACAGAGGTCGTTCCCGAGTCGCTGCAGATGCCCACGACCACAGAGGTCGTTCCCGAGTCGCTGCAGATGCCCACGACCACAGAGGTCGTTCCCGAGTCGCTGCAGATGCCCACGACCACAGAGGTCGTTCCCGAGTCGCTGCAGATGCCCACGACCACAGAGGTCGTTCCCGAGTCGCTGCAGATGCCCACGACCACAGAGGTCATTCCCGAGTCGCTGCAGATGCCCACGACCACAGAGGTCGTTCCCTAGTCTCTTCCCATGTTCGTGACCACGGAGATTGTTTCCCAGTCATCCAGGACTCTTTGTCTCGAGCCTCCCACGGCTCCGCCTTCCTTGGCTTCGCCCCTCGAGCCTCCCATGGCTCCACCTTCCTTGGCTTCGCCCCTCGAGCCTCCCACGGCTCTGCCTTCCTTGGCTTCGCCCCTCGAGCCTCCCACGGCTCTGCCTTCCTTGGCTTCGACCCTCGAGCCTCCCACGGCTCCGCCATCAATGGCTTCGACCCTCGAGCCTCTCCTGGCTCCGCCTGCCTTCGTCGAGCCTCTCCTGGCTCCGCCCACAGAGTCTTCCACGGCTCCGCCTGCTTCCCCAGAGACTAGGCTGACCCTGTCTCTGCCCTGCGGCTGCCTCCCAGGCCTCCTGACCCTGTCTTGGCCCTGCGGCTGCCTCCCAGACCTCCTGAACCTATTTCGGCCCTGTAGTCGTCTACCATGACTCCTGACCCAGTCCCCACCTTGAGGTCACCTCCTTGGTCTCCTGGCCATCTGCCTGATCTGCTCTGGTCTCCTTGGTCTCCTGGCCATCTGCCTGATCTGCTCTGGTCTCCTGGCTATCCGCCTGATCTGCTCTGGTCTCCTGGCTATCCGCCTGATCTGCTCTGGTCTCCTGGCCATCCGCCTGATCTGCTCTGGTCTCCTTGGTCTCCTGGCCGTCTGCTTGATCTGCTCTGGTCTTCTTGGTCCTCACTCCCACCAGCTCAGCCTCGGTCTTCCGAGCCCCCAGCTCCACCTCAGCCCTTTGAACCTCGGGCTCCAGCTTGTTCCTCCGAGCCTGCAGCGTCGCCCTGGCTCTCCATCCCTCCGGCTCCGCCTTGGTCTCAAGCCTCCCTGATTTGCCTTGTTCCTCTGCTTCCCTTGCCCCTTGTGAATCCGCTCCTTAAAGGGAGGCTCTGTCACGTATTCCCTGTTTTTTGCTTAGACTTATGTTGAAATTCTTGTTTAGTTCCTTGTTCCTGTTAATTTTGTAGTTCTTTTGTAGTTTCATTTCATGATTGGTTTCCCTGGTGTTCCTCGTTCCCTTGTTTGCCCCTGTGTATTTAAGCCCTTGTTTTCCCTGTTTTCTTTGTCAGTCTTTGCATGTATTGTTTGATGCTCTGTGCTTGGTTCCCTGTGTTTTGTTTCCTTTTATATTCTAAGTTACTTTGTTTACCTTTGTTTAATTAAAGCTGCATTTAAATCCTCATTCCTTGCCTGCCTCTTCACAAATCCACACACCAAGTAGATTTTAATGCATGCAACAGTCTACTTGTTCGGTTATTTGGGTTTAATCAGGAGTCAGTAGGCTACGAGGGAATGAAGCATGTTTACTGCAATGAAATTTCCTCAAACACAACTCAAAATAGCAGAACAGTGAGCTATAAGCTTAAATAGCACAATACAAAGTTTTTAAAATGAAAAATCTCACATTAAAGTCAAACAAAAGTGATCGAACTGTCACTGCCTGTATATGTGCTCTGCCCGGTCTCGGTTCACATTTTCATGTCATGTGCGTGGAGTTACACTACTGCGTTTAAAAAGCCTCTTTGGGTTGCCTAGATTTTTAAATGGTTTAAAATCAAATGACATTGAACTTGTCTAATTATTGTACGTAAGTCTGCACACCAGAGCAAAAGGGGGAAAAACACTCCCTTACCATTTATCAAATGTTGAAACTTTACTTTGTTAAAAACAACCTGGAATCATGAAACCCAACGCAGGTGTTTCGAGATGCATTTTAAAAAAATAAAGTTATTTTTAACTTTACTCAATCCCACGATGGTGTTTTATTGCCATGTAAAAAAAAAAAAAAAAAAAAAATCGATAATAAAATCGTAATATTTTGCAAATAAAGTAAAAATTACGAAACTTAAGTTGAAGCATTATGAGATTGAAATCGTAATAGTTTGAGAATAAAATCGTAGTATTATGATATAAAATCTTGTATGAGAATAAAGTCAAAATTATTAGGAAAAAAAGTCATAGCATTTTGAGATTATAGACATAATATTTTGAGAACAAAGTAAAAATTATTAGAATAAAGTCTTAGCATTGTGAAAGTAGTATATTGTGTGAATAAAGTAGAAATATTATAGAAAAAAATCTCAATATTAGGCTAAACAGAGCATCATTATCACAATGATATAACGGACGCCGAGCCTGCAGCTTCATTATTGCAAGAGATGGATGTGGAGGATGTAGTTAAATCATAGGTATACTTTAGTTTAGGATTTAGCAATAATTAAATCCTTGGTCTTTTGGCTCATCAGCACAGAGTTATTAGTATCCGGACACTGCAGTGGATATGTAGGAAATTAAATTTTAGGAGAAAGAACCAGACAGATTTACGCAGTCCCGATCGGCATTGGGTTTTCCTCTCTAAACAACACTGTAACTGAGAGGGGATTTTACCACATACAATATCTTGATATAGATTTATATAATGCAGCAGTTCCAATTATTTTTCACTTCACTTGAATGTGAGCCTATATCTCGTGCCTCCCTTGACAGGCGCCCACATGAAAACTCCTGTACTAATGCACACCTCATTCATGAACAGAGAGCTCGCAAAAACTTCCCACAAATTCAGCTCGGTTGCATAGCCAAGTTATCCCCCTGGTTAGTGGTGTTGTATGTAAAGACCCAGATGCTCCACTTTGCTGTTGTCCACCACATCACTATCCTTTTGATTTATTCTCAAAATATTATGACTTTAATCTCATACTGCTTTGACTTTCTTCTCGTAATTTTTACTTTATTCTCAAAATATTATGATAAATGACAATTGCAAATTTAAACTGTAAAAATACTTTGATTTTATTCTTAGCGTTAGTTTCTGCACAATGAACAAATGAGCCGACAAGTTGTAATTTTCGCTTTGATACGTGTTTGATCCGTTTATTGTGCACCTGACGTTTGCTCATATAAAGTTCTGAATAGGTGTCAGTGTTGTGTGCTCAATATAGGCCCTAACTGTTATTTGACAAGTAGGGTGGTAATTTTTTAACTCACTGAAGGAAGGATTCTTCTTATTTTTATATTTTTATATGCCCTGTGGGCTAAGCCCCGGATGTCACTGAAGTCTAGCAATGCCCCTGCATGTAATACAGGATATATGGATGAGTTATTCAGAGCATTTTTAAATTACACAATGGATCATGTTTTAACCATAATAAGCATCTGATTATGTATATTAGCTCTTGAATTAAAGGGTTAGTTCACCCAAAAATGAAATTTCTCTCATTCACTCACCCTCATGCCATCCCTGTTGTGTATTACTTCTTTCTTCTTCAGAATACAAATTATGATTTTTTGAAGAATATCTCAGCTCTGTCAGTTGAATGCAAGTGAATGGTGGTCAGACCTTTGAAGCTCCAAAAAGCAGATAATGTCAACATAAACATCCGGTGGTTTAATCAGTGTCTTCTGAAGCGATCCGGTTGGTTTTTGGTGAGAATAGACAAAAATATAACTCCTTTTTCACTGTACATCTTGACAGCAGTCTCCTCGATCATGATTTCAAGCTCGATTGCACTTCCTATAGCGCCATCTAACACTCAAGCACTAGGAACTGTAATCGATCTTGAAATCATGATCACCAAGGAGACTAAAAAGGAGTTATATTTTGGTCTGTGTCTTACCAAAATATTACTAGTGTGTTAAAATGAGTGTGGGATTTGTTACGGTGGACACTGGTGGACCGGGATCATTGAATCAAGACTAAAATTTGGGTCTGCTCTTTACAAGAAGCGACTGGAAGATTTGGAATAAATCCAGAACTAAACAGGTCACTTCAAAAGAGCAGAACGTGTACAGAAAACAACTGATTAAACATTTAATGCTACAAACATAATAAATATTGCTGATTAAACTTTCATCACTGTGAATAAATGTTGCTGGGTTCAAATTAAATGAAAATCGGAGATTTTCGAAATAGAACCTCAGAATCACGCTCATCATTGATTATGCAAACACGATTACTTTCTGTTTCAATATGGGAAAAGAACCTGGATCTCCCCCGCAACTGACACAATGTGCTTCCGGTTGCCCCACAGAGGAAGGTAAACACATCTGAACCGATGTAAAAATGTTTGAAGGGAGATGCTGCTTGTCAGTAACTCTGCATAATGGTGCCGATGTCAGGGTACTGGAACATTCTGACTTCCCGTGTGATCATGTTGTGTCGATAACATTGCTCAGTTAATTTGTACTTGGATAAATATGACTCTAAAAGAGGTCTTTTTCTCAGGATAAAAATCTGAGGAGCAGGAGACTGAGGATCAGGAGGTAGGGTGTATTGTCTGCACCACTAGCGTC
This sequence comes from Myxocyprinus asiaticus, assembly GCF_019703515.2. Classification (NCBI taxonomy): domain Eukaryota; kingdom Metazoa; phylum Chordata; class Actinopteri; order Cypriniformes; family Catostomidae; genus Myxocyprinus; species Myxocyprinus asiaticus. The sequence goes on along the minus strand of NC_059382.1, from coordinate 18,048,508 downwards.
ATCAAATGGATTCAAGAAAATGCCCCCCATCTTTCATTGGTTATACGAACAGAAAGTCCTGCCTCATACTCACACCATTAGTTGAACCAGTGTTTCTTTGTCGGCCTGGAATGGGCTGCTCAAACTAGCAGATGAATGTATTTTGATAGCATCACAGTGACACAAGATTTTTAACATAAACAAAATTACACACATCTTGAAACAAAAGTCTCAATTTGTTGTCCATTTAATCTAATGTTGTCTAGGATAAACAGTTACGATAATTACAATTAAAGCGGTTTCATTTGTAATTGTTTATTAAAATGGTAACATACCATGTCAACAACATCCATAATATTGGCCATAAAACAAGTACTGTAATTATTATGGCAGTTACATGTGGAAAAACTTTATTAGACATCAGATCCCTCTGTTTAATTCCATGCAATAAATTCCTGAGCATGCAGATGACAAGGATTAGGTGCTGAGAGCAGTGGCTCCCAATTGGCAGTGTATATAAAGCACAGGGGAGTATCTCTCAGTCTTGCTGGCACTGGCAAAGAAAGATGAAATTAAATGAAAGCATGTCTGGATTAAAGCTTGTTAAGGGGAAGAAGAGCCTTAATTGCTCTGGCTTTGTACAGCCACACAAAGAGCCAGCATTGCTAATCTGTTGCTCAGGGGTGAATGTTTTCTGCATCCAAACAAAAGGCTGTTATTAAACAGGAAGACTGAAGACCTGTGTTTCAGGAAGGGTCAACATGAATTGGAACAAAATTTTCTTGGGTGTATAAGGAGACACACTAGCTGATTGAATTGGGACGAAGATTTTATATTTATTATTATTATTATTATTTTCTTTTTTTTCTTTTTTTGTGGATGCTTCTAATTAGAAAGAAAGGGGGCCATTAATCATTGATGTTTGGTTTGTTTTAATGCTCAACCTTTGACTGGTCAGGGGGTGTAAAAATCTTCATTATTAAAGGCATAGTTTCACCAAAAAAAATAAAAATCTGTCATTATTTACTCCTCATGTTGTTCCAAACCCATATGACTTTGACATGGAACACAAACAGTCACAATATTAGGGACTGACAGCCTCAGGCACCATTCACTTTTCACCATTCACATGCATCTTTTTTCTATACAATTAAAGTAAATGGTGACTAAGGCTGTTTTTATGCCTAGCTTCAACAGAAGAAAGATGGTCATATGGGATTGGAGGACATGAGGATGACAATATTATTTATTTATTTATTTTGCCAAACTATCCCTTTAAGGAGCATGTTTAGGTTAGGCAGCTCACAAATAGAGAGCATGTATTTATTTTATGTCATAGGAAGAGTTGGATTGTCTGTATAAATGAACTTGAACTTTAAAGAATGTAAAAAGCATGTTAAAATTTCTTGAATTTTTGAAATATTCAATTGGTGATTGATCTAAGTGAATGATGAAACAGATATAGCATATCGATGAAACACATAAATTAGACAATAAACCAGACGGAGACAAGACTCCTTTGGGTTATACTTTTTTTCTTAAAAGCTTTAACTTGGCTGGATCCGTGCAATAACATGCTGTACTGATCATCCAGTTTCTACATTCGAAAGTTGCTGGATCGACTCCTACAAACCCCTCTTAGGCCCTCATGACCACCTCTAGAAGGCTTATTTTTAAAAATTATGCACCGGCAGAGCAAATCCCGTTTTCCGTCTGTTACCCCTTCCAAACCTACTGATATTCAGCTGCACTGAGTCAGGCTGGATTCTCTTTTCCCTTCAAGCTTTCTCAGAAAGAGTTATTTGTCTTGTAAGCTAAAGATGCTCATTGACAGAGGTGTGTGCAGGAGCAAGGGCGTAGATTTGGCTTGAACATTCAACAGCGTGAAGCATTTACTTGTTTCCATTAATCATGGTATACTTTAATTTGGGGGGTGGGGGGGGGGTTGTACTTACTTGTTTTGATTATTGAGTACAGCTCTGGTTTGCAGTATTATCAGTCAGTGAGCTCAGCCAGACTCTTCAACTCCTTGACAGTTTGTTTATTCCTATTTAGGTAGCACATCAAATTTTCACCATGATCTCATCAAGGCAGCTGTGTTAAAAAATGTGACATATTGAGGGCTTGTACCTCAAAATGATGTCTGATGCTGATATTTTACAGCCTGGTTCCTCTGTTGCATCAGTTGTGATTTTAGGCTACTAGATGTGTCAACTCTAGGTTGGCATTGATGACTATAGTGTTACTAGTTTCATAATGAGGTTAAAATGTCTGTGAAGTGTCAGCCCTGTTGCTAAAATAAAAAAGTTTAGTGGGCCGTTCAGACAGAACACATTCTTGCGTTAAAAATACAATAAGCAGCACAAAAAATACAACAGAAAGCAGGTGTCTCAAGATGCGTTCATCCATCTAGTGCATGTTTACTTAGGAAAACAATTGAGAAACAGTGTGGATAAATGAAAAAAAGTGTGTTTGGTGTGAATGTAATGTGGTTAGCTTGTCCCCTAAACTGGCCAAGCTGTTTGGCTGGTCTGTTTAGCTGGCTTTAGAAGGTTTTTGGACACTTGTCATCTGGTCAGGCTGGAAAACCAGCTGGCTGACCAGCTGAAAACCAGTTTAACAAGGCTGAGAGACCATAAACAAGTATAAACCAGCTAAGACCAGCATACCACCTTTTAAGCTGTTTGTTTTTAGGAGGGCTCACAAAGACTGGAACTGGTGAGAGTCACTAACTCAAACATTTACCATTTTCTACCTTAATGCACACATGTATCAAAAAATAAAGATATTTATTGAATAATTATTTATATTTACATTTCTATTTAATGATTAAGCAGACACTTTTATCCAAAGCAACTTGTTAACAATGTCAGCAATTGCCTGTAGTATAAAAAAGGTAGATATTTAACATTTGATTAGTAATTTATTGGGTATATTTATTGTTTTTAAAAAGTCCACAAACTATAAAAATGTTCTAATATACTGTACCAACCCACATGAATGAAATCTGGAAAAATTAAAGCCTTTGGACATTTGCATTTGTAAAATTTAGTTTGTAGAAGACATTATCAATCAGCCAGTCAAGGCACTGTCCTACATGCATACACTTTGAAGCTAGAATTTTGCAGAAGACAAAGAAAATGTCTGCAGTGTGGAGTTACTTCAAAAGTTTAAAAAAAGGACAACAAAAACCCTATTTTAAATGAGTGTTCTGCTGAGGGGGTAACGCGGTTAAGACTTTCAGCACATCGGATTCAATTTGCCACCAAATCAAGACAGAGGTTTAAACTCTAAGACCCTGTTTACAACTGGTTTTAAGATGCGACTTGGGTGATCTGATCACATGTAGTCAGGTGAGACACATCGCTGTTTACACCTGGTCGGCTAAATGCGTCTCCTGTGACCACTTGTGTTCGGATTTGGAGGGGAGAGCCTCTGTTTCATGATGACATACATCAATCATTGTGTCAGTGATGGTGCAGTTTCTCCCAGATGCAGCTGAAATTTAATCTAAGCACAAAAGCAACATTTCGAGCAGAATTGTCAGGTTTTTTTTAGTGGATTACCTGTAATAACCTGAGCTGCAGATGTTCATGCTTTTTCATAAGTGTCCATGCATGTTGATTTCAGACACACTGAAGAAGATCTGTGAAGTTTTCATGTTTGTGTATACAGTATATCCGCTTTTTAAAATTTTCCTGTTGAACAGTTATTTCCTTTTAAATCGCTAGTAACCAGCAAAGTTTAAACTCTTGTTTTAGTGCAGCGGTTGATTGACGGATGAGCGGTGGCGCTTCGCTGCTGCCAGGATGCATACAGGACGGATTAGCATTTACACCTCAAATGTGATGTGGTCGCATGCGTTTTTGACCACATTTGTATGTGGTTTTTATGATTCGATCACAAGATGTTTAAGACTCCTTTTAGACCTGTATTTAGCGCTGACCACATGTGATCAGATCACCAAAAACGCATCTTAATACCAGGTGTAAACGGGGTCTAAAACAACTAATTTACAAGCAGTAACCAAGCATTTTGGTAACATTTTGGTAATTATCCGACAGCTTTAGCCAAGATAAGCTCTGAAAAGCTCAAAAGCTTCTTTTTGTAAAGAAAATCTTTCCCCTTTTTCTGATGAAATAACAAACTTTATGCTTATGTTCTTAGACAGACAACTGAACTTCTGAGGTTTTCCGAGTTTTGTAAATAATTTATGTTCTGTGACAACTGAGTGACACAAGTGGGCTTTATTAGAAGATGCAAAATAACAACCTCTATGAAAATTGTCCTGTTAGAATATTCTGATCCGTTATTTGTTCTTTTATTGTGTCTTTCTTGTAGCCTGTTATGCAGACTGTACACAAAATCAAATCATTTTATTGTTTCACCATGTTCATTGTTGTTCATTGATATGTAATGCATTAACTAATGTTTATGAACAGAAACGTAATGTGTTGTAAGTGTTACAATCAAGTGTGAAGTCTGAGTTCTGTGTTTTTCTACTACACCAGACACATCAAATCTGTAATATACATTGGTAATGACTGAATATTACTACAGCAATCTTTGTAGTGGTGTGATTTGTACTGTGTTAATTCAAAAGGATTATTTCAAAAGCAAAATGGTGATCAGATGACAAAAGTTCAAATAGGTGAATAAGTAACAAAATAATAGGATCGGCTTATAGTATTTTATTAAATTGGTCAAAAATTTCCAAATCGCACATCTCTGCTTAACACGATTTGTCACTTTATACCATGACATTATACCTTGACTCTCATTTTTCACACTGGTTTGTTAATTGTCTTCACACAAAGTAAAGGGAAGGCAATCAATACATTGGCAGAGTAGTGCTGTATCTCTCTCTTTCTCTTATTCGCTCTCTCCGTTTCTCCACTGGGACAGAATAGGTGATGCCTGCCTGAGTGTATCACTGGCTGCTCTTGGCTGCTGGTCGATAAGCTGCCACTGATAGCAGGTGTCCTTGCATTGGTCTGCCCTTCTTGTTCTTTGTTTCTGGTCATTATGGAGATGTGAGAGTGACCTTTCCACTGTGCTGTGCAAAATGGAAGAAAGGATGGGTGAACAGGACTGGAGGGGCCAGCGCTGCTGTTCTGTGCCAGATGGCACAGCCTTTAGCCTCAGATGTAGCACACAAGTGAACTTTTAGATATCTCATCAAGACACAAGGGAGAGTGACAGTCAAAGAGCAGAGTGATTGTCAGTGGTGTCTGTGACTCTAAATCATAGATGAAGACAGAGAACAAGGGAGTCTTGAGAGCTGTGATACATATACACTGGCGGCCAAAAGTTTGGAATAATGTACAGACTTTGCTGTTTCGGAAGGAAATTGGTACTTTAATTCACCAAAGTTGCATCCAACTGATCACATAGTATAGTCATTACTGATGTAAAAAAAAACAGCACCATCACTATTTGAAAAAAGTATTTTTTATCAAATCTCAACAGGCCCCATTTCCAGCAGCCATCACTCCAACACCTTATCCTTGAGTAATCATGCTAAATTGCTAATTTGGTACTAGAAAATCACTTGCCATTATATCAAACACAGTTGAAAGCTATTTGGTTCATTAAATGAAGCTTAACATTGTCTTTGTGTTTGTTTTTGAGTTGCCACAGTATGCAATAGACTGGCATGTCTTAAGGTCAATATTAGGTCAAAAATGGCAAAAAAGAAACAACTTTCTCTAGAAACTCATCAGTCAGTCATTGTTTTGAGGAATGAAGGCTATACAATGCTTGAAATTGCCCAAAAACTGAAGATTTCATACAAAGGTGTACACCACAGTCTTCAAAGACAAAGGACAACTGGCTCAAACAAGGACAGAAAGAGATGTGAAAGGCCCAGATGTACAACTAAACAAGAGGATAATTTCATCAGAGTCTCTAGTTTGAGAAATAGATGCCTCACATGTCCTCAGCTGACAGCTTCATTGAATTCTACCCACTCAACACCAGTTTCATGTACAACAGTAAAGAGAAGACTCAGGGGTGCAGGCCAAGAATTGCAAAGAAAAAGCCACTTTTGAAACAGAAAAACAAAAAGAAACGGTTAGAGTGGGCAAAGAAACACAGACATTGGTCAACAGATAATTGGAAAAGATTGTTATGGATCAACCCCATTGAGCTTTTGTGGGATCAGCTAGACTGTAAGGTGTGTGAGAAGTGCCCGACAAGACAGCCACATCTATGGCAAGTGCTACAGGAAGCTTGGGGTGAAATGTCACCTGAATATCTCGACAAACTGACGGCTAGAATGCCAAGGATCTGCAAAGCTGACATTGCTGCATGTGGAGGATTTTTTTATGAGAACTTTTTGAAGTAGTTCTGAACATTTTCTTCAACTTGTAATAGTAATTTTTCAATTTATTAATGTCCTGACTATAAATTGTGATCAGTTGAATGCCACTTTGGTGAATTAAAGTACCAATTTCTTTCCATAAGAGCAAATCTATACATTATTCCAAACTTTTGGCCGCCAGTGTTGATTTATAGCTGAGAGATATGTGATGTAGCTATACTTGTGCTACATGGAAAACCTTGGCTGTGTCACAATAATTCAAAAAGGTTTAGTTCTTTGTAGAATAAATTCATGATAACAAAAAAATAAAATAAAAGTTTCAAACCAATAGGTCAAGGTTTGGCTGGTTTGCAAGGTTTAGCCTGTTAGCTTCTGCTGGTAGATGTCCTAACTACACCATCTGGAAGAATTATTCCCCGTTGGTGACCATTGAAAATATCAAAAGTGGTCATTCAAAAGATTTGTATGCTGATTTAAAGTTATTTGTATTTTTATTTTTTTGCAAGAATAATTTAAATCCTAAATATTTCATTATATAATAGTAAATATTTTACCAGTGCCCAATTTGTTTGGGGGGCTCTTTAAAGGATATTTCACTCAAAAATGAAAATTATGTCATAATTTTCTTACCCTCATGTTGCTCCAAAACCATATGACATTTCTGTCTTCCGTAAAACACAAAAAGAAAATGTTAGGGAGAATGTTTGGGACAAATGGCCCCAGTCACCATTCGTTTTCTTTAAATGGAATGGAATTAAATGGAATTTTTCAAAATGTATCCTCAGAAAGCGATACAGTTTTGGAACAACATGAGGGCGAATCAATGAGAACGTCATGGTTACTTTCGTTACCTCCATTCCCTGATGGAGGGAATGAGACGTTGTGTCGATGTAGTGACAATAGGGGTCACTCTTGGGAGCCCCAAACACCTCTGCTTTTTTGAAAAAAGGCCAATGGGAATTGGAGAGTGGAATTTGCATGCCACTTTCCCGGACATACGGGTATAAAAGGAGCTGGTATGCAACCACTCATTCAGGTTTTGTGCTGAGGAGCCGAGACCAGGTCCCGGCCATTTCAGCGGGTAGTTCAGCGTTGTGGCAAGAGGGACACAACGTCTCGTTCCCTCCATCAGGGAAAGGAGGGTATGAAAGTAACCATGACGTTCCCTATCTGTCACTCACTCGACGCTGTGTCAATGCAGTGACACTAGACGTCCCTATACAAAATGGCACAACTATCCGAACTGTGTTACTTGGACTGGCGGTGCGAGACAGGCAGACCGTTATGTGCCTCATAGCCAGCGCAACAGGCCGTCATGTAACCTCCCCCAACGCTCTTATGAGCGTCGAATGGTCCTTCAGGAACAAGTTGACTGCCCAACAATAGGGACAGGCTAGCCCAGCCAAGGCCACTTTTCCTCTTTTTTCTCCCCAAAAAGAGTGGAATTGGTTAACCGACTGGGATCCATAAGTGTCCACGTCAGGGGGTGTCCCTCCCAAGGGGAAGACACAGCGGAGACCACACCCCACCCAAAAGGGGGGGGGGGGGGGTATTTTGAGTGGAATACATCACATGGTCTTACCGAGTCTTGTCAGAAGTACGTCATGTGGAGAGGTCCCATGGTAGGTCCTACCCGAAGGGGGAGGAGTTTCTACAAAACATGGCGACCGGGGGCAGAGGGGCCTCTGCCCAAGGAAGATGCAGTTTACCGACAGGGAAACGATTTTGCAGAAGATATCACATGGGGTCGCCTTTGGGGAACCAGCACATGTGGAGCACCTACCTCAGTACAGGGCCTCATTAGCGCACGTACTGAGCCAGCAGCGAGTTTCTCTGCAAACTCAACTGCCAGAGGGCTAAGGAGGAAATTCATCCAGGGATCACAGTCTGTGAACACGACTGGGAGTCAAGAGCGCATGTCTTCACCTCAAGGGAGGGAAAAGGCGCTATGCACAAGTGGTACACCCAGCCAGCTGTCCCAGAACTTACCTGATCGTGCCTGCCAATACACGGGACGAGACCGGCTCAACCCGGAGATTGTAGAACCTCGCAAAGGTGTTGGGTGCTGCCCAGCCTGCTGCTCTGTAGATGTCTGCCAAAGAGGCACCACTGGCCAGGACCCAGGAGGCCGCCACACTCCTGGTAGAGTGGGCTCGTAACCTGGCAGGGGGCAGCACGTCCTGAGCCTGATATGCCATCGCGATGGCGTCAATGAGCCAGTGACGATCCTCTGTTTGGAGACAGCGCTTCCATTCTGCTGTCCACCAAAGCAGACAAAGTTCTGCTCGGAGCTTCTAAAGCTTTGCGTGCAATCTAAATAGATGTGTAAAGCTCGCAACAGACACAGCAATGCCAAGGCTGGGTCTGCCTCCTCCTGGGGCAGCGCTTGCAGGTTCACCACCTGATCCCTAAAAGGGGTCGTGGGAGCCTTGGGCACATAGCCCAGTCGGGGCCTCAGGATCACATGAGAGTAACCCGGACCGAACTCCAGGCACGATTTGCTGACAGAGAACGCCTGCAGGTCCCCTACCCTCTTGATGAAAGTGAGTGCAGTCAGGAAGGCAGTCTTCAAAGAGAGTGCCTTAAGCTCAACTGACTCCAAGGGCTCAAAGGGAGCTCTCCGTAGACCCCAAAGGACTACAGAGAGGTCCCACGAGGGGACGAGGCGCGGTCTGGAGGGATTAAACCTCCTAGCGCCTCTCAGGAACCTGATGATCAAGTCGTGCTTCCCCAAGTACTTACCATCTACTGCATCATGATGAGCCAAAATAGCGGCTACATACACCTTCAAGGTGGAGGGGGACAGCCGATCCTCCAGCCTCTCCTGCAGGAAGGGAGAGCTTGCTCTTTTCCCAGTTGACCCGAAGCCTCAGTCGGCTTAGGTGCCGGAGCACGAGGTCCCTGTGTGTGCACAGCAACTCTCGAGAGTGAGCTAGGATTAGCCAGTCGTCGCGATAGTTGAGGATGCGGATGCCCACTTCCCTTAGCTGGGCAAGGGCTGCCTCTGCGACCTTCCTGAAGAAGCGAGGGGACAAGTACAGGCCGAAGGGTAGGACCTTGTACTGGTACGCCTGGCCTTTGAAGGCAAACCGCAGGAAGGGTCTGTGTCGAGGTAAGACCGAGACGTGGAAGTATGCGTCCTTCAGGTCTACTGCTGCGAACCAATCATCAGCATCTTGAATGGGAGTCTGTGCAAAGCCCGGTTCAGTACTCGCAAGTCCAGGATTTGTCGCAACCCACCGCCTTTCTTCGGTATGATGAAGTAAGGGCTGTATAACCCTTTCTTCATCTCGGCTGGAGGGACAGGCTCTATCGCAGAAGGGTAGCAAACTCCGCACGCAAGATAGCAGCATTCTCGCCCTTCACCATGGTGAAGCGGACGCCGTTGAACCTGGGCGCCTGGCGAACTGAATCGCGAAGCCGAGTTGGACGGTCTGGGTCAGCCATCGCGACGGGTTGAAAAGCGCGAGCCACGCACCCAAACTCTGGGCGAGAGGGACCAGGAGAATGATCATGTCGGACGTACCGGCGGGTGGGGCCTCGCGGCGGGGCGGAGCTCGAGGTGCCATGTCGAGGGGACTCGAGCCCCGTGGCCGTGCTGAGTCCAGGGACATCGAAGCACTTACCTGGCTCCTGCCGCCCACCATAAGATTGGCCGAGGAGGGGGGAGGAGGAATCTCATCCCCGTAGTCCACCGGAACCAATCCCGTGTGGGCGTGTTTGTGTCACAGCTGGGCGCACCCATCCACGAATTATGTCTCCGCATGGGCAGCGCCCAGACACGTAAGACAGCGATCGTGGCCGTCAGAAGCGGAGAGATAACGACCGCAACCAGGAATAACACACAAACTGAAAGGCATCTTTAAAAAGACATTCAGTGTGTGCCGCTCTTTTTGTGAATGAAAATATACTCTTTTAGAATATACTCTCTTTTTTCGCTCTGCTGAAGCACCCAGGGGCGTTCTCTGCACTCCACGGGTGCAGAGGGGGAGAAGCCGCTGAAATGCGCCATAAATCCAGCAGTTTTGAGGTGCGTCTTTGGAGGGAAATTGAAATCAGTGCACTGAATACCACCACTCGGCTCCAAAGAGAAAATCTGAATGAGTGGTTGCATACCAGCTCCTTTTATACCCGTATGTCCGGGGGAGTGGCATGCAAATTCCACTCGCCAATTCCCTTTGGCCTTTTTTCAAAAAAGCAGAGGTGTTTGGGGCTCCCAAGAGTGAACCCTATTGTCACTACATCGACACAACATCGAGTGAGTGACAGATAAGGAACAGAAATATGTGCTATTGAGAAGAATAAGAATTCTAATTCTGTTTAAAGCTTTCTCCAGGAATTACAGACATCCTTGTTTCACACCTGTGTGTATTAAAACAATGCAGTGATCAACCAATTAGGACTACATCTACATTAATACGGATACATTTGAGTTTTCGTTTTCAAAACGCTCTCCTTCCACACTGCTGTTTCCAAGCATTTTCCAAATGTTGCTTGTCTACACTGAAATGTATGAAAACGCTTAATTTCCCTTATTGCGCATGCGAAAAATTGCAGTTTGGTCTGAAGTGCAATTGTCCTCGTGTTCTGTCGCTGGACACCAATTCCGAGTAAACTTCCCATCGCCTTTGAAGGAATGCAATGTGAATTTTGTACTAAGTAACAATGCTATCAAAGTCAATATCAAGCACAACAGCGCTACTATAACACGGGCCTCCATCTTGAATGCTTTGGTTGAATGGATCACATGACTGCGTCACATGACAACAAAGATGTTATTGTTTTCAGATATATCCATTTTCCTAGTCCACACTACAGTGTGAAGACGGCATTTTCAAATGTATCCACTTGAGAGAGCATTTTCAAAAAGCTCAGTTTTCGCTGACAAAAACACAATCTCAGTGTGAACTGAAGGCCAAAACATAGAGAAAAAGATTCGTTTTCAATGAAAACGTATTAGTGTGGACGTGGCCTAGGATACACACAGTTTACATAATGTTTACAATTAGATTTTCAAAGAGCCTTGGGAAGAATCTTGTGCTTGCTTTACTTCCATCAGAATGCAATGATTCAGATACACTCAGTTACTTGAGAGCCTCAGCAATCACCATTACTTTCCACACGTAGCCATCAACACATTATTGCATTGCCCAATTCACAAAAGGTCTTTCTCAAGGCAGACATGAAAGCAGCTTAAAAATAACTGGTTGTTTCATCACAATTTTAAAGCAATCTGATGTAAACTACTGGAGCAGTCACAGTCCTGACAGAAGCAAACAGAAAATACCCAAACTGAGTCTAGGGAATGCCATTGACAGACAAGTTATTTTTCACCTTCCTAGTCTCAGTGTAGACATCAGACACCCAGTAGAATGCGACGGAGGATGTGTTTTCTTAGACCTTTTAATGCACTGATTACTTTATCATCATATTTTATTTGTATTGGGATACTGTGTGCCTTCTTTGGGCATTGCAGGTGCTGCAAATTGCCTTTGTTATTTCTGATGAATTGTGAGAGATGTCAAACCAACTCAGTGTGCTTTGTCTGGTAACTTGGATTGCTCTCTGTTGTGACAGAATAGGGCTGAAAGAGAACGCTTTCTCAACCAGCTTGAAGTTTCAAAGGGCCTTTGAATTATGTGTGACGAGGCTGAAGATAATGAATGGTGTTGGAACGTGTCAGAGCAATGCTGCAGGATTTGTCAGGCTGGTGCCACACTGAAAAACGTTTCACATTGTCATTGTTTACTAGATTAAAATGTCTGTGCTTGTGGGTTTATTTTGTGTGTGTTTGTGTGTGTGGGTTTCTAGATGTATACTATGCTGGCATTACTTTAGAATATCCAGAGTGTTCTATTTCCATGACGTTCAGTTTCAATGTTTGTTATAATGGTATGCAAATGATGGTGCTGTGTAAAAGACAGTTTGATCACCTACTGTATAATATGCTTACTTTAAGAAACTGGAATGAAGTGATGTATTTTGACATTTAGGTCATGTTTTTTATCTAAAGTACATTTATTAAGAAACCATAAATACATTAATATTTTTGAGACATTATTTTAATGAGTTAAATCATAGCTACATTTTAAATACTTTGGCATGGTAAGACAGATATTATAGTTAAGTGCTTTTAAGTGGAGTTACAGTATATTGTGTGTGTGAAAATGGAATTAAAAACATACAGTTTGTGTGTGTGTGTGTGTGATGACCACATAGTGTGTTTGAACCAAATGCTGTGGAAGCGATTACTCAGCTCTCAGACTTTCAGTGCGTGCATGCTCTCTCCATGTAATTGGAGTCTGCTAGCTGCACATGGCCAGCTCTCTACCATTCAAACAGATTCATTATGAAGCATTGTGTGTGTGGTGTAAGTGGTGAACTGTGAGTGGGGAAGACACGAATCAAAGAAAATCAATTTAGTGGGTGATGTAGCCCCCTCATTTCACTACTCCCCTTAATTTCCCTCATGCTCTCTGAAAAGGCTCATCAGAACTGGAATAACATTTTTGTTTTGTTTTTTCAAGCTTCCTCTGAGGATAAAGAGAGTTGTGTGTGTTTGTGTGTGGGTGGGTGTAAGCAGATGTAGTTGTTACATTTACTTGTACATGGATCTAAATCAGTAGGACATATCCTTAATGACCCTACTAAATGAACATTGGAGTTTCTATTTAAAATCCCAGGCCGATTTCTCTTCTTAGTCCACCCCTGGGCCTATTTGTCTATATGCTAGTGTACTCCTAAACATCGACATACTGAACTTGTAGCAGATATATGCATTTAAAATGTACAGTGTTTCTCTTTTTGAAAACAGACCAAACATTTTTGTGACTTGTCTCATATTTAGTAAATAAGCAATTTATGTTTCACAGCTGTGATGTAAGCCAAAGGCTATTGGCTATTTAAAACAATAAATAAAAGAAAGAAAGAAAGAAAGAAAGAAAGAAAGAAAGAAAGAAAAGAAAAGCCAATTCGATATGTCCCATCCCAACTTCTTTTTAAATGTTAACACAGATAAAAAAAATAAAAGAAATAAAAGAAATGTGTTTGTCATAACATTTAATGGGGTTATTTATTTTTTGATGCTTTAGAAATAATTGTATTTTCTCTATGTTCTGAAAAGCCTTTATGGAATTGTTTAATTTATACATGAATTAGATTGCTTAGTGTCTTTTTTTCTGATTTTGGAAAACAACAAAAACAACTGTAGTCTGATCTTTATTTTTTTAGTAGAGAAAATGTTGGGACAAATAGTGTTTTTAGTCCTTTCTAAAAACCATTCCTCCACTAAAAGAAAATGCTCAGAAATGTAATCAGCTCCATTTATTTAGAATATTGGGGTTTGTTCAAGATAAGCCCATTTTTAGTTACAATCTTTGAAACGCTCAATGATAAACATCAAAGTGTCTCTTGAGGCAGTTCCCCATCACTCAGAGTCGGCCTTTGTGTTTCCCCTTGTTTTGACTCCTGACACTGGCTGAAAGAAGAAGGTGGAGAGAGATAGAGAGAAAGAGAAAGGAAGAGAGAGGACAATAAAATAAAATGACAGAGCAACTGTTAATGGGAAGAAGACAGAAAAACGTGGATGAAAAGGTGGATATAAAGATTGCCGTGATAAAATAGAGCAAGTTTTATACTTCAATTCATTGCCAAACTTTCATCTGTCTTTTGTGTCATTTAAACTCTTTTTTACACAAAGCTATATATTTTCCTGAATTATAAAGCATCATCTACAGTAATATTCTTGTTTATGTTACGATGAACCAGTGCAGATGCAGCATCGTGCAGAAACAGAAGTTATAATTTACCAATATCTTGTAAAAATGCGCTATTTGCTGTTAGCCATTATTAATTTATACGGCAAGTGATTATGTCTAATTTCACTGAAATATTGAGCTAAAGCAAGTAATGTTTGGCTGGTCATTTGACCTCAGTATGGTTAGGCACCCAACACCAAAGGTAGAACAAATGGAAAAATATACAACTGATTTAAAGTTATTGATTAGAAGTATAGAATCAATCGGCCCTATTTTAAGAGCACTAGCGCAAAGCACAGTGCTATGCCATAAGTCATAAGTGCAAAGTCAGTAGGCATGGCCATGAAGTTTTGGTATTTTCGTGCAAGCATGCGCTAAGTATAGGCACAAGTGGGTTTGGCGAAATTGCGCGAAACGTGCAGATAGACTGGGTCGATTGCAATTTAATTCGGAGGCTCTTCTCCGGTTATTCCACCGTCTGCGTCCTATTACAGTATATAGTCCATTCCCTCAATGGATTTAATGGGTTTTCATTTGATTTCCCACTGTATTTATAGAGTTTGGACATGATCTTTATTACCACCTGCTGGTGAAATCTCCAAACTGCAAATGCAGGAACTGAGTTTATACTTTGTGCTGAAATAAGATATAGTTTTTAAATGTCTTAGCGTAATTAACTATTTCTCAGGAAAATAGCAAATTGGACCTGGCTCCACTTCATTACCCTACAACACACCCACAGTTTTCACGCATACGCCCACAGTTTGTGCAGACACTTCCACCCATGCCCACTTGCGCTCTGCGCTAGCATGAAAATTGCGCTTGACATTAACGATCTCACGAAAATTGTATAAGACATTGTGCACGGTCGTAGCACGTATCACTGCACTTTGCATTCTCACGAAAATTAATGTAGGTCTGTCTTTAAAAGTTTATAAGTGAATATATCATTATTGGTAACAATTTACAATAAGGTTCCAGTTAATAAAAATACAATTGTTCATTGTTAGTTCATAGCACATTAACCACAAGCTGCAAGGTGTAGAGAACATTTTTAAAAATGAGAAAGACTGCAA
The DNA here is from genome assembly GCF_019703515.2 of Myxocyprinus asiaticus. Lineage (NCBI taxonomy): Eukaryota > Metazoa > Chordata > Actinopteri > Cypriniformes > Catostomidae > Myxocyprinus > Myxocyprinus asiaticus. Next base: position 18,033,374 of record NC_059382.1, on the reverse strand, counting down.
GGCAAAGCCCCTCCCCTCCCCATTGTGTACAGCATCAATAATGCACCAGGGAAACACACACAGTGCCTCCCTCACAGCAATAGGCCTGCCGGGACCCATTCAAATAACGAGTAAAAAAAAGAGAGCAAATAAAGAGGCAACACTTTAAAATAAGGTTCCATTTGTTAACATTAGTTAACAACATTAGTTAACATGAACACTGCTTTACATAATGTATTAATCTTGGTAAATAATAATTTCAACAAATGCTAATACATTTTTCAAGTCAAAAAGTTGTATTAGTTATCTTTAGTTTCCTCTCTTTCCATCTATCTCTCCATCTCCCTCTTTCTCACCATCTGTCTGTCTCTTTTTCTTAAAACATGATACCCACACCCGCTTTGCTCTCCTCACTCAGCAGTTATCAAAACTCAATTAGGGCTAGGACATAGAAACATCCTTCCAAGGAGACAGAAATACCTTAATCACTGCAAACAGTGCCAAGGAAAATTGAGTTAAGGATTTGCTGAGTGGTGTGTGGACAGACATCATAGAAGAGTGCTGGTCTACTGCCTGTCAACCTTTACTGTCAAAGTCAAACATGCCTTCCTCAAATCTTATTGCTGCCACACAAGCTTGGGGTGATGAGATGAACCAATACCCTGTGTATCTCGAAGGGTTTTAGATGCTGCCAGGTTGTACAGTGGCTGAACGAGCAGATTTTATTTGATCCTACAGGAAATATATTAGTATGTATGCAGAACATAGATATTTGTGTAGCGTCCCCTTTCATCTGCCCTGTAAATCTGTGATAAACTTGCAGACCTCAATAAACCCTCTGATGTATGAGACCTGTGTATTTGAGCTCACAATCACCAAACAATCATCCATCAACCTGTTGATATAGCGAGACACTGAATGTCTTTGATTCAGACAGATTCACCAATTGGTTTGACTGGTTCTTTAAAGAAAACCACTGTAATCAAGTGCTTAATAGGGGTGTCCACGGATACTACCAAAATCACTATTTGGTTATTCTACACGTGCAATAGAGGTCTTCTCCCGAACCAAGTCTGACGGTACTTGAAAAAAAAAAAAAAAAAAAAAAAACATTTTTCCAAGTATGACCGAATATATTAACTGAATGATACAAACGGTACTGTGCACAAACCTAGCGCTTAGTTTACGAACCTCACAAAACTGACACAAATGCTGCAATTTCTTCCTTTGAAGCATGTATTCTTGTGGAGTGCTCCCAGATCTTGAAGCATCTATTATATCAGTCTGGATCAAAACTATGAATCTGTTACACACAAATGTTGCATGACGGTCAGTCCGTGACATAAGCAGGCAGTGATCCGAGCCATGTAAACTGGAAACAGTCAGGAGATTGCTGCTATCGTTGGATAAATTGAAAGCGCTTCAAGTGCACTATAATATGTAATTGGCCACTGTTATTGCCATATACACTGTGTGCTGTATGTACAATTAGTTTAGGGAGGATTGCTGGTTCAAGCCCCTCAGAAAGCTTATGATAAAAGCATCTGCTAAACAATGACTACTAAATGATGTTCTTCTTTACAGATCTTATGTCAGAGGGAGAACTTTTTGTCTAAAATTTGCTTGACATTGCACTTCTCCCTTCAGCTGTTATCTGCAGCTATTCCTCCTGTGTTGTGTTTTGCTCATGAAGGCTCCTATTTACCTAGGAGTTCAGTGAACATACCTATTTGCAAGTTAAGAGAAAATGCAATAGAGGGTAAAACAAAGCCTGCACTCCTCCGCTGATTGTGTAAAAAGTTTCTAAATCAGACCCATGGACATTTAAAAGTCAAATCCAGCCATTGAAGACAGTACAGTGCAGTAAAGACACACTGAGATTCTGTGTATTCTCTACAGCACTTATGGAGCAAATCAAACAGGACCTCTTCCCCACAGAATCTCTGACTGCCCTGCCTCAATGAAATACAACTCTTTGGTCTTGCCTCAAGTTTTTTAGGCGAGCCTGAACTCGAAATTCTGGGGTTGTATGAAGTGCATGAGGTATATGGGAACGCTTTCTGCCAAGAAGCATTTTGGGACTTTTTTCAACAAAAAAACGTTTGTGAAAAGAAAAAGAGTCACAGTGTTCTTCAGTGTTAAGGCCTTTTTAAAGGCTGGAAGTCCCAAAATACAAAGTTTCATTGCCATTGCTTTCGTGATGCATTTCCATCAGGCAGAGAGGTTACCGTTACGGTTTCTTCTTCCATTGTGCTGCAGAATCATGATTTGAATGTACTGACTGGCAAGTGACCAGGCAAGTGACCAATCGTGAGTCGCCACATCACTAAACAGTTTTCCCTCCTGAATATGGTTAGCTAACCATGTTGAGAAATGCGAGCTGGGAACGGTTTGTAATCGTACTGTACCAAACTGTGTTGTAATGGAAATGCCACAAGTACCATTAATCACTGTGCTCAGAACCATTCGACCCGACCCACCATGTTCAGGGTGGAATGGATTAATAATTAATTTCATAATGTTAGGCACATTCATTAAATTCGTCTAATTTAACAACCTTGAAATTTGACATCAGTTATTTCATAATTACTCATGTAAGGTCACAGCAAAATAAATTATCATAAAGCGAAGAGCTGATTGACACTTCGAGCTCAGTCTGGCTCTTTGCTCCTAAGTGTTCTAGTCGAAAAAGCCTTTTGGATTTAGTCTACATATGACTGTATTCCTAATAGATGACAGAGATTGAGGGCTTCCTGCCCTATTCTTTGTCTTTCATGTGTCATTTGCATGGATCAGAGTAATGCTTTAGATGCCAATGTGATTTTACCATCAAAGAGGAGTCAGTCTCTCAAAACACACATCACCTCTAGGAGAAACAATGTGCAACTTTGCTCCTGACACATACGATACAGAGAAAAAATTGCTCGTCAGTTCCGTTCGCTTTGAGATATCATCCTTTCTTTTCGGAATGTCTCTGATTTCCACACCACAATTTGCGATGCCTATTGAAACACTGGCTCATGGGAATGTGCTTCCAATATAGCGAGCTCCAATGTCAGAACAGAAAGAGAGAGCTATTAGGGTGGAAATTAAGCATTGTGAAATAAAAACTTTCCCTGGTGCTCTGGCAGCCTCCAAAAGACTGGCTGATTACTTCTCACCAGGTGTATGTGGGGAGAGCCATTTCCCCCGCTACACTTCTTAAAACCGCTCATTAAAACAAACTACCTGATGAAGGTTTGTACTCATTATTTGGCAAGGGGAGGAGAGAGAGTATTCAAATGAACAATTACGGAGAAGGAGTTTATCTTTTATCCTCCCTGTGTTGCACAGTGTATTCATAGAATCTCCAGTCATAATCCATTTAGAGGACACTTTTCCATTTTGTTAATGTGCTAGAGGTTCTGACCCTGCAGTTTGAATGCTTTGCAATTACGTATGGCTGAACCACAAAGCATCAGCAGCATACAATCCTAGCAGTCCTCCTCTCCTTGGGTGGTTTAGAAAAGGAATATGTTGTAGGCAAGTCAGCTGTTAGCAAAAGGGAGGGTGCATGGCTGTGAAATAGGATTAAAGCTGTTTGAGCAAACAGGTTTATTATAGTTCAAAACTGACTATAGATTTTATCATACGCTTTACTTGAATTGAATGTCTCCTCCAGGTTCTTTAATAGATGGGAGATTAACAATAGCGTTGCACAATGCATTGCATTATTTACGGTAATACCATAATCATGATTCATACAGGTTAATAGTCCATATTCCCAGATAGTAGTAGCCTAATATTCGGGCTGAACTTGTTTGTGTGAGCAGCGTTTGCGGCTCTGCAAGTATAAAAAGACTCTGTCTCAACATGGTAATGCAATGCATCTGAGCCCAGTGCATGTGGATATCACAAGACGCCTTACAACTTCAGAGTGTTTTTATAACCGCAATGTTCATGATGCAAGACACAGATAAATAAGCCAGATACAATGACCAAAGACCTCCATCTGATGCATGTGTATATTGACCGACAATTAAAAAATAGCTCAGACGGAACATAAGGACACATCGTATTCCTTAATTTTTCTGCAAAACTCAGGGGTTTCATTTGACCGCATTGCAATGCTTCATGAAAGTTAAGAAATTGATACTGAAGTTCAAAACTAAGCAACAAATGGAACAGAATCCAGGTGTCTCAAGACACATTTATAAAAGTTAGTTCTTTTTTCAAAAACACATTTGGTGTGAATGGCCCCTTATTATTGTTAAGGTATCCTGATAACTCTAGTTAACAGTCAGCCAAAGATATTTTTTAAAGGACTGAAGATGTTCGAACACTCAAGTTATTTTGTTCTAAACTAACTATAGATGTTATAATGATCTTTGCTTGAACTGAATGTCTCCCCCAGGTTCTTTTATGGATGGGAGGTTAGCAGTCACCCAAAGAGGAGGTCAGCCGGAGGCAGAAGATGGGTCCAACCCATACCACACTACACAGGACCCCGAGAGAGACCTGCCCCTGTTCACCACTGCTCCCCCTTTCATTAGCCTCGGCCACCATCCGCCTTATAAGCCCTTCCTGCCTTACAACCCCCGGCGCCAAAGCCATGATCAGTACTTTCAGGACAGTGGAGGGGTGGCTCATCATCCCACAATGCCATCCGCTCCAGCCCATCACCTCCAAGATCCATCCACTCAGCTGGTCCCACACAAGGACACACCTTCATTCTCTGATGTAACGACTTCCAGACCCACCACACTGGCACCATCTTCTGCTGCCCTCATGCAGCCACACATATCCAGCATCCAGAATGAACCTTCAGCAGAAACACAAAAGGAAAGTTCCAAGGAGCCACCTGTGTTCATGACCACAGGATCACTGATCAATGATGCTCAAACATCCAATGAAATACATTTAGATGGAGGGGGCATCACTGTGTCTTCCAAAAATGGGCCCAAACATGCAAATAATAAAGAAAAGGCATCAAAAATCAAGATGGAACATTATGCTCCAAGAAGTGATGTCGCTGCAACAGCATCATCTGCAGATTTGGATGACGAGACTACCACCTCCACCATCATCACCACGACGGTTATTACAACCATGCAGACACCAGGTATTACCATTCACACCATTAGCATGACTGACGTTGATATTGTAGGTGTAGATTTACATATACATTGGCACCAAAAAGTACTTGGACACTTCAGTCGCACTTAATAACCACACAAAACCAAGTGGCATCTGCAAACAAATGGTGCAAGACCTTTTCTTTCTTTTCAGAGCCAATTACTCAGATATACACTGGTGTCCTAGCAGAGTAAACACAGGTGACTATGGACATGTTCAATTAAAGGGATAGTTCACCCAAAAATGAAAATTATCTCATCATTTACTCACACTCATGCCATCCCAGATGTGTATGACCTTCTTCTGCAGAACACAGACAAGGATTTTTAGAAGAATATCTCAGCTCTGAAGGTCCATACAATGCAAGTGAATGGTGGTCAGACTTTTGTAGCTCAAAAATTCACATAAAGGAAACATAGAAGTAATCCATAAGACTCCAGTGGTTAAATCCCTATCTTCAGAAGTGATATAATAAGTGTGGGTGAGAAACAGGTCAATATTTAAGTCCTTTTTTAAAAATGAATCTCCACTTTCACTTTTACATCTGAAAGTCACATGTGGTGCTGTTAAGTATCACATTCACATCCGAAAGTGAAGGTTAAAGTGGAGATTTAAAGTAAAAAAGGACTTAAATATTGTTCTGTTTTTCACCCACACCTATCATATCACTTCTGAAGACATTTAAACACTGGAGCCATATGGATTACTTTTATGTTTCCTTTATGTGATTTCTGGAGCTACAAAGGTCTGATCTCCATTCACTTGCATTTTATGCACCTTCAGAGTGGAGATATTTTTCTAAAAATTCATAAACGGTTGTGTTCTGCTGAAGAAAAAAGTCATACACATCTGGGATGACATGGGGGTGAGTAAATGATAAGAGAATTTTCATTTTTGGGTGAACTATTCCTTTAAGTTTACCAACCAGAAAGTGTCCAAATACTTTTTGACTAAATTTTGAACATCTGTTGTTTTATCATTTAAAACCTAACAGACATTTTGCTAAATGTTTTTCTTGAAATATGTGTTTGTGCCATATGTCTTTAAAATAAATGCCACTTGGTTTGATATTTTTTTTATGTATATCACAGAAACATTCATACATTTTAAGTGTAGCTGATACTGTCAAAATACTTTTGGGGCTACAATATTTAATGACACAAATCATCTTTGAATGTCCTGCCCTGCTTGTGTATAGGCATGTGATTGTCATGTAATTTTCAGATGGTACTGGAATAATTGTTTTTGTTGTAGAGGGGAGTGATTTAGTCTTTCATAACCAAGCCAAGCATATGAATCTATATGGAGTGAGTACTCAGTTATAGAGAGAACATATCTCATGACCGGCAGCGCTTAACTCTAGAGGGAGATAAAGAAGCCAGCAGAGGAGAAAGAAAAAAAAAATACTCTCTTACCTGCAATTTCATCAGTATTGTCCTTCTGAGTCTACACAGTAGGGCAGGAAAGCTGACCCTGTTGATCCAGACAGAAAATGAGAAAACCTTGAAAGACAATTAAAGATGGGTTGGAATTCAATGAAGTGAGATCGAGAGAATGAGAAAAAGGCTTGCTTCTTCTGATGCACTCTGTCTGTCTCTATTTCTCTGCCTCCACCTTTTCTTATGCAGCTCTGTGCAGCAGCAATTTCACAGCGCCGGGAGGCTACATAGAGACACCACAGCCAGCCAAGAGTTGGTACAATACAAATGTGGACTGCACGTACACTGTGACCATCTACATGGGCTATGGGGTGGAAATTCAGGTAAATTCATGTCACGGTGCTGCTGTTATTGACCTGCACAACTGATTCAACTGGAAATGAACAAAATTACTTTGATAATCCACTTCTGCTCTTTTATTCTTTCAGATGTGCTGTATGTTTTGTGTAATGTAAAGGTCATAAATAACTGGTTTTAGATTTACAGGAGCCATACATACACAAGCTAAAATAAATACTGATAGAAGCCACTTCTATGACAGCCTAATCTCACATAAAATAAGATTTTTCTTTAGCCGAAATCGGTATACGTTGACCGAATTTGAAAACACTGCCTCTAGAGGCTAAAGCGGTAAGTGTTTCAGAGCATATAAAAAAGTGTGACATCCACTTATATCCAGGAGAGGTCGCCAGAAGCCTGTTGTAAAAATAATTGTTTTCAGCTGACCAGGGTGTAAAACAGTGAAGAGAAATGCTTATTTTATTTAATCTACCCCTGAACCAAAACCCAAATCTAACCCTAACCATTAGTAGAGACAAAATGCAATGTTTGGAATAAAAATGCAACCTCCTTATCACGCACATGATTGTTTATACAAATGTAATTACTTCCTCGTTTCAATGGGGATTGAACTGTGGTCTTCCATGCAACTGACAAAATGTGCTAACAGTCGTGCCAAGAGGGAAAGTAATTGTTGTTGAGCCATTCCAGATATGTCCGATGGGAGATTGGGCATGTCAGTGAGTCAGCATACTGTTGCCGATCCTAAGGTACCGGAACTTTCGGAAACAGCATGCTAACTTCCCGTGTGATCATGTTGTCTATGAATGGCTTGGAGTTGACTGATTTTATTTATATTGGTTTTCTTCTGAATTGAAAGATTTGTCTTGAAAGGCAAGTACATAAATATCTACCAAGAATTCAATCTGCTGAACCAAACCCTAGAGAGCTGCCAAACCTAGGCCAAATTTTTAGGCATCTTAGGGGCCATTCAGACAGAATGCGTTTTTGCGCTAAAAAAGCTAGACATAGTATGGAACAGGACGCAGGTGTCACGAGACACATTTTTAATAGTTTACATTCTTTTTAAAGTGACATGGTGTCTAAAAAACGCAGCGCTCCTGCGCAAGACCCTGGAGAATCAGTGGGATGTGGCGTGGTCAAAGGCGTACATCTAGGGAATGTTTACTTCGAAAAATATTTAAAAGGGATGCAGATGGACGCAAGTGCACATTCGGTTTGAACAGCCCCTTGGGTGCACTCCTGACAAAAAGGCAATTCTAAACAGTAGGCACCTACTGTAAATTATGTTGCATTACAAGATACATCTTTTTGGTCAATAAAGGCAGCATTGCATGTATAATTTGCGGATAAGGCAATTCCCAGAATGCAATCCCAGAATGGATCAGTGAAAATTTTAAACCAAGATGGTAGATGAAGTTGAAGGAAATATCAATTATGTTCAGTACAGAAAAGTATCAAAAGAGAATAGCTCCATCGAATTGAAATTAACTATTCACTTCATGAACATATCACTCAATATTTGTTGTGGAGTTTCAAGTGGTTAGACTGTTGAATATGCAATACAAAACACCAGGGTACGGGTCCTGAAGAGCGTGGGAGTCGGCACGTGAGCCAAAAGTGTCAAATAAGCACCACAAATTTATGTGATTGTTTCAGAAATTGTGAAATTTCATCTCACATTTGCTTTTTATAACACTACTGGTTAGGTTTAGGTTTAATGTTTAGGGTAGTGATGTCAGCTTTGTTGATTTAAATCTCGATAGAACATCTACCTTAAAAACCTCATCTGTTCAGGAGAACATTTCACTCGCTTTTAGCGCCACACAGTGGACATTTCACCTCAGAACTGCCCTGAGACGTGTAATGAACCACATAATTTTATTTTGCAAAAATGATGCCACAGTCACGCAATGTTCATTGCATGGGAGAAGGCACTCACGAATTGCGATGTCAGAGCACCCAGCCCCTTTAGACATAGAGAAAGATGAAAAAAATAAATAAATGAAGCTTTGAAGAAAGTTAGTAATGTTGGTGATTTAGTGAACTGATGGATGAATTCAATAAAATTCAAAATTAATTTTTACTCTGATTCTATTTTTCATTATCATTATTTGTATCAGTATCATTGCTGGTTTTATAGTGATTATTATGATTAATAGTTGCCTAACAACAACAACAACAACAACAGTATATGAATAGAAATTCATAGATATGATTTAAATATGAAGGCAAGTGTAGAAATAAATGACATGTACACATTTAATTACAAAAGCCTTTTGTTGCTATATATATATATATATATATATATATATATATATATATATATATATATATATATATATATACATATATAGGCAACATGAATCATCATTTTTGACTTCATAACTGACAATCTGTCGAAGCAGCAGGTGTAGAAAGAGTAAAAAGTGCTATTTTTCTTTGGAAATGTAATTAAGTAAAAGTACAAGTATTCTGTTTAAATTGCACTTGAGTAAAGTACAAATCCCAACAAACAATACTTAAATAGAATACTTAAGTATTTTTACTCAATTATTTTACACTCCTGGCTTAGCACATGCTAACATCAAACTGCATTGGAATCAACTGTAAGTGATAGCTGAGTTCCTTGTGTGCTTCTCTATTTGAGTGGGACACGTCAGTGAGCGTTAACAGAGTTGCTGCCTACAAAGACCATTTAAAATTAGTCATTTATGAGCTGCCTATGAAGACAGAAGACAGTGAGGTAGCTCAATTGGATTTGGAACAAAGCCATAACACAAGCCCTCACAAGAATCACCTTCATCCATATGATTAACTGCAGCCTCCTTTAATAAAATATACAGTAGCCATTACCTCTCTGATCTTCCAGTTGGTTTGGCCAATATATCTTGAATAGTAAAGTTTGCGCATACCGAATCACTGTCAACCATACCACACAGCTGCTGTGGCCTTTAAGCTGAGAGGGAGAGAGAGACAGAGAGGGAGGCGAGCTCTGTGTCTCATCTCATTCCTCCTCTCCTTGTACAGACTTGATAACCTGGGACAGTGTATAAATATCTCTCTCATTTCAAGCAATTATTCAATGTGACTGAAATGTACGGAAACCACACAGTTCCTCCCCTAATTAATTGCTTATGGATTATCTGTCCACTTATTTTTTTTTTTGTTTATGGTATTCTTTAATGCCCTCCTGTTAAACTGTCTCTCAGGCAACTCTTAACTTAATTAAAGCAGCCTCATCCTTCTGCTGACAGACAAAGATAATGTCTAATTCAGACAATGCAACAGCCTGTTTTGCATTAGCAATGGTCTTCTGGACTAGTTTATTCGATTGGTCATGTCTTAAAGACCTGGTTAAGCATTCTTCTGATCTGGACTCCTCTCTGAAAAACCAGCGAGACGTGCTGCAACTGTCAAAGATTTCACGTTTATATAGCAAAAAAGTTAACAGATGGATGCAGAAATGTGTTTGTTGTGAATGGCCTCGAATGCGTCAAGTAGCTACATTGCTTGGCAACCGCAAACAGCCTGCAATTTGGATAATGAACTATATTACTTAGTGGAAGAGTTTCGATTTCTATTAATAATAGATACAGTGCTTTTTTAAAATATTGGTGTGTTTTATTATATTTCTGTTGCCATCATTTTATAAAAGCAATAGGCCATGAGAAGCCCTTGGTTACAGAGATTTTACCATGGGTAAGGATGTAAAATTATATGGCAGAAGAATTAATAAGTATTAGGGCTGTCAATCGATTAAAACTTTTAATTGAATTACAGTTGCAATCAAAATTATTCAACCCCCCTGACCAGCAATACATTCTGGTGATGTGAATTAAAACACATCAACTAAAACCTCAGTAAACAGTCAAAGTAAGTTTTTAATACACATTTGATTGATTTTGAGAACAAAGTTCTCAGTTTACCCAAATTTTAAAATACAAAATAACTAATTCTCTCCACAAATGTCATGTCAAAAATATTCAACCCCCAAAGTCAATCATATGTAGAGCATCCTTTATCCTTAATAACAGCAAATAAATGTTTCAGGTAAGTGTTCTCAGGCTTCAGAAACCTCTCTATTAGAATTTTTACACATTTCTCATGAGCAAAAGCTTCTAGCTCATTGACATTCTTTGGTTTCTGTGCTGCCACTGCTTCCTTGAAATCCCAACAAAGGTTTGGGATCCCTGATCCAGATTTTGGACAACTAGGATAGATCCTTGATGTTATTGTCTTGTTAGAAAGTCCAGTGATCACTGAGCTTTAATTTACACACTGAAGGCATCACATTTTTCATGTCAAAATGGCCTGATACCTGAAAGAATCCATGGTGTCAGTCACATAGTCTGGATAGCCATTTCCTGCAGCCGCAAAACACCCCCATAACAGTGTAGGGCTTTACTGGTTGTTTAGATCAGTGTTACTATTAGAAATAATTGGTAATTATTTATTTAGTTATTAATTCATATTTAAATTAATTAATTGAATCTAACTCATTAAAACCTCATATGGGGCTCCATTAAATGTATTGCGCTACGTTTAGGAGCGGGTTTGGTTATTAGCAATAATTAATAATTATCAAAGATAATTATTAATTATTAAAATCAATAGAACATTGATGAGAATCAATGTTAGCTTTTTCTAATCCTTTAAATCAACAATTATCAAAGATAATCATTAATTGTTAACATCGATGAAACATTAATTAAAATTAACACTAGCTTATTGATCATTCAGATTCAACAATCATCAAAGATAATTATCAATTATCAAAAATCAATAGAATATTAATAAGGATTAATATTGACAGGGCACCACCCTGGAATCAGGGACTAATAACCAGATATTATAACAGTCTCAATATTAGATTGTTTTCTTAGGAAAATCTACATCCGAAGAATATCAGTTTTCGAAAAAAAAAAAAAAAACAATGAATGAAGGCTTGAATCCGAGCACTGACATCCCGTCAGCATGACACAGGTGTATGCAAAACAAACCAAAACACTTCTCTTTGTAATACAACAAAGTTTATTTATGCAGTAATATCAATTAATAATTAATACAATGCAGTCAATAAACTTCTGACTTACAACTACAAACTAAACAGTGATATGATTAGATATGGAAACCAAAATAATCCTATAACACATGAGGGTGTGTGTGTGTGTGTGAGAGAGAGAGAGTGTGTGTGTGTGTGTGTGTGTGTGTGTGTGTGTGTGTAAGGATGGACGTGCACAAAATGGCGGACATGACTCTCGTGGAGAGTATGTCACGTGAGACTTCCGGCCAGAGAATATGGCCGCGAATGTGGGGGCGGAGAGAAACCAGTCAATGGTAGCTTAGGGACAAAGCTGAGCTTTATCCCGAAGCTAACCAAAAATGTGTGCGAGAATGTTTGTGAGGGGTCGCGTGTGTGTGTGTGTGTGTGTGTGTGTGTGTGTGTTAGTACGAGAGAGAGAGAGAGAGAATTAAGTGACGGCCCCAAAGCCGATTTCGCGATCGTGGGAGAGAAAGCAGCTGTTAGTTTATCACTCAGAGACGCGGTGGACGGCTCGTAAACCGTCCCGCGGTCTTTGATTCTTTAATGGATAAACGCAGTGTACCAGTCTTACTCGCGATGGCAGAAATGCACAACAGTCCAATGTGGTTGGACTACAATACAACAAATCTCATTCGTGATAATTAATACCATGAATATTAATAATGAGTGGACTCGGTGGTCCGTAAACTGTACAAGCAATAACCTTGATACACAAGAATAACACACTATAATATTCTATCTCTGCCCAGACGTAAACCTCTTACTTGAATCACATGAGGACGCAGAATGTGTGTTCATCCATCCTTTAACTCCGACTCGGTTCCTCGAGGCTTGGGTGATGATGGGAGTCCGTTTCCTTGCTCTGTCGGCGGGCGGTACGGCTGCTGAATCTCGGCGGGCTGGCGGAGAAATCAGCAACGTCGACTTGATTGAAGATAGAAGAGAAATCTTTTATCTCTTCACTTCTGCAGGCAAACGGATGAAGATGTGGATAGCTCGGCGGTCTCCTTCGGATCTGTTAGAGTGTTTGGTGGAACACAGAGTAATCTCAACTTGTCCAGCGAGATGGAGATTGTATGGCCACAGTTCCAAATCGGACGTTACTTCCTTGTGCCACGAGGCTGCACCTGAGAGCAGCGATGAGCTGCGTCTACACACGGCGAGCAAAGTTGCTGGAAGCAAATCCCGGAAGCATTTCAGAGGTATTTCTACTCCCGATGATGTCATGGTTGAGGGACGTTCTGTTGTGTGCCTCGTCCAATAGGAGTTGAGAGTTCGATCCTTTAATGAGCAAGGCTTCATGGGATTTGTAGTCTGTTTTGGACTCCCTTTGTTTGATTTTGGCATGGTTTTTATCAGTAAGATTTATGACCTGGTATGTGGGCCTGAGCTAGGTTTTGCGACAGTGTTAGGCCTGCCTTTGTCTTCTATCTGAATACATGAGGCCCAACAACAGGATTGACCCACCTCCATACTTGACTGGATGGTGTCGTTCTTGTCATCACCTTGCCATCTTACTCCAGATGTACTGCTGACCCATGGGTCTAAAACTCATTTTCAGTTTAGTGTCATACTTCTATAAAACCTTCTTCCAGGACTCCACAGGTCTTTCCTACTTCTTTCCTATTACTTCTTGAATATTCAAGTCAACATTTCCCTTGAAGTTTTGCTTTCTTCCACATCCCAAGAAGGTTGCTGTTGTACCATATTTAAAAAAATTATGAATGGTGCTGCCAACTTTGTCTATTGGAAATTGAAGTGCCTTGGAAATGTACTTTTAGCCATGACCTTTCTTGTGTAATGAAATAATCTCCTCTATTAGCTTTTGAGACAGCTTATTTCTAATTGCATTTTTTCTTACAACGCTAAACTTACATTTTAAAACTTAAATAAGTGCCATTGCAGATTGATGACTTAATTTTGTTTTAAAACAATTACTTGTGTAGACTTACATATTTAAGAAACAGCTACATGCAATAGTGGTTGAATAATTATGCCATGGCTGTATTTATATAAAAATCCTGCTAATTAGAAATATTAGGTTACATATTCACACTATAAATTTGAATGTGTCACTCAACTGATATAGATGTAAAGTTGAAAAATTCTGGGTCATCAGAAAAGCTTAACTTTGTAAATCCTTACTGTCTTGGGGGGAGGGGGGGTTGAATAATTTCGACTGCAACTCTAATTACATAATGTGACGATTAATTAATAGAATTAATCACAATTAATTGCATATCAATATTTACGGAGGATGGCCCCTAAATAAAGGTAATTTAGAATGTAATAATTAAAATAATTCTAAATATAATATACACTGGCGGCCAAAATTTGGAATAATGTACAGATTTTGCTGTTTCAGAAGGAAATTGGTAATTTAATTCACCAAAGTGGCATTCAAGCTCTGTATTTCCAGGACAAAATGTCAAGTTAAACTAAATGTAAATTTGAAACTTTGAAAAACACTTGTTGGGCCTCATGTATTCAGATAGAAGACAAAGGCAGGCCTAACACAGTCGTAAAACCTAACTGAGGCCCACACACAAAGTCATAAATCTTACTGATAAAAACCGCGCCAAAATCAAACAAAGGGAGTCCAAAACAGACTACAAATCCCATTAAGTCTTGCTCACTAAAGGATCGAACTCTCAACTCCTATTGGATGAGGCACATGACAGAACACCCCTCAACCATGACGTCATCAGGAGTAGAAATACCTCTGAGTTGCTTCCGGGCATTGCTTTCAGCAGCTTTGCTCACCGGATGTAGACGCAGCTCATCGCTGGTCTCAGGTGTATCCTCGTGGCACAAGGAAGTAACATCCGACTTGAAACTGTGGCCATACAATCTCTATCTCGCTGCACGAGTTGAGATTACTCTGTGTTCCACCGAACACTCTAACAGATCTGAAGGAGATCGCCGAGCAATCCGCATCTTCATCCGTTTGCCTGCAGAAGTGAAAAGAAAAGATTTCTCTTCCCTCTTCAATCAAGTCGATGTCGCTGATTTCTCTGCCAGCACGCCAAGAATTAGCAGCCGTACCGCCCGCCGACAGAGCGAGGAAACGGCCTCCCGTCATCACCTGAGCCTCGAGGAACCGAGTCGGAGATAAAGGACAGAGGAACACATATTCTACCTGCATCCTCATATGATTAAAGTAAGAGGTTTACGTCTGGGCAGAGATAGAATATTATAGTGTGTTATTCTTGTGTATCAAGTTTATTGCTTGTACAGTTTACGGACCGCCGAGTCCGCTCATTGCTGCTAATAATACTCAAGTTATTACTGTAATGTACTGTTATCATGAATGAGATCTGCTGTGTTGCGGTTCAACCACGTTGGACTGTTGTGTATTTCTGCCATCGCGGGTGAGACCGGCACACTGAGTTTAACCATTAAAGAACCAAAGACCGCGGGGCGGTTTACGAGTGATAAACTAACAGCTGCTTTCTCTCCCACGATTGCGAAACCGGCTTTGGTGCTGCCACTTTATTCTCTCTCTCGTAATAACCACACACACACACACACACGACCCCTCACAAACATTCTCGCACACACTTTTGGCTAGTAGATAACTTCGTGATAAAGATTAGCTTTGTCCCTATGTTATCGTACAAGCGGAGACGCGCGGTAAACTGGCAGACGCCATTAAACGGCTTCTCTCCGCCCACTTTGCGGCCATATTCTCTGGCTGGAAATCTCGCGTGACGTACTCTCCACGAGAGTCACTTCCGCCATTTTGTGCGTGTCACACCTTACACAAACACACACACACACACACACACACACACACACCTACCGTCCTCTCATATGTTATAGGCTTATTTTGGTTACCATATCTAATCATGTCACTGTTTAGTTTGTAGTTGTAAGTCGGAAGTTTATTGACTGCATTGTACTGATTATTAATTGATATTACTTCATAAATAAACTTTGTTATATTTCAAAGAGAAGTGTTTTGGTTTGTTTTGCATACACCTGTGTCAAATGCTGACAGGGGATGTCAGTGCTCGGATTCAAGCCTTCATTGTTTCTTTTCGAAGGTCGATATTCTTCGGATGTCGATTTTCCTAAGAGAACAATCTAATAATGAGACTGTTATACTGTCTGGTTATTAGTCCCTGATTCCAGGGTGGTGCCCCAGCAATATTAATCCTGATAATTGATAATTATCTTTGATGATTGTTGAATTTGAAGGATCAATAAGCTAGTGTTAATTCTAATCAATGTTCCATTGATTTTAATAATTAATGATTATCTTTGATAATAATTAATATTCTATTGAATTTGATGGTTATCTTTGATTGTTGATGTGAAGGATTAAAAGAGCTAACATTGATTCAAATCAATGTTCTATTGATTTTAATAATTGATAATTATCTTTGATAATTATTGATTATTGCTAATAACCAAACCCGCTCATGAACGTAGCGCACTACATTTACTGGTGTCCCGTATGAGGCTTTATTGAGTTAGATTCTATTATTTAATTTAAATATTAATTAATAACTAAAGAAACAATTATTAATTATTTCTGATAGTAACACTGATCTAAACAACCAGTAGAACCTACAACGTTTAGAAATCCATGCATTCTGTAGTGTTCCGTCCAGCTGTAATGCTCCGACTGCCCCCTACTGCATAAAGTTGGTACATCAAGCTTGAATTGCTCTGATGGTAGGAACATTCCTTAATACTGAATTAATGTGGCTGGGGACATGAGTAATAGCATAAATTTTGTATGTATTATTTTTCATTTAATCAATCACATGAAATTAACACATTAAATTGACTGCCCTAATCAATATATTACTTTATTAAATATTTGTGTGTTTTTTTTAATTAAATTGCTGTTGACCCCATTTTCTAAAAACCATAAGCCTGCTTCACGTTGTGCCGCTGAACTCCCGCAGGCTGTAACGAATAGACTCTCATGGCTTATCATTTTATTATACAATTTCCATCATTTATTGGCTGGAAGATAGAAAGAGATTTGCTTTTGAATGCCTATAATGCTGTTTCCATCTCTTGTTCGTGCTGTGTGGCCATTGGCCTTCACCTGCTGAATTCCTCTGAGAATCAGGTATTACTGGTGCCGGGTGGTTGCTGACCTTGCATGTAGAGGGATGTGCATGAGCAGAGGACTCATCACCTGTGCACACCTGACCTGCTGAGCCAGGCCAAATGGCTAAACCCTCATCAGTCTGAGCTCAGCAGACGGAGATCAGGTCATGGCTCACTCTTCCTTTAATACTCAGATACTGAACTTTAGTCTCCACCTCCTGTGGCTGAACTCCCTTTATTTGATGGAAATTAGCCTTTTGAGGAAGCACAGCAGCTGTAAAGCTCTCAGTTTTACTGAAGTTTAAATGTCACCACTTCAGAACAACCTTATTAGGATCGCTTTTAGATTGAAGTTAAGTTTAATCTAATTTGATCCAATTAAGCATTTCTAATTTTGAAAAAAATTATTGAACTTTACACATTGTTCCCTATCTGTCACTCACTCGACGTTGTGTCAATATGGTGACACTAGGGGTCGCTCTTGGTAGCCCCAAACACCTCTGATCTTTGGGAAAAGGCCAATGGGAATTGGAGAGTGGAATTTGCATGCCACTCCCCCGAACAAACGGGTATAAAAGGAGCTGGCTCGCAACCACATACAGATGTGTGCTCTTTCCCCCCAGCCGAGTTCATGAGACTGTGGACCCTGGATGTCCTTCCTCCTTAGCCCTGTGGCAGGCGAATTTGGCGGAGAAATTCGATGCCAGCCCAATATGTGTGCTAGTAGGCCCTGTACTGGGTTAGGTGCTCCACATGTGCTGGTTGCCCGTGAGTAACCCCGTGTGATGTATCTTACTCGGTAAGGTTTCCCCGTTGGTAAACCCGCATCTTCCTTGGGCAGAGTTCCCTCTGCCACCGGTCGCCATGTGTAGGACCTACCATGTGAACTTCCTCCACATGCAATACTGCTGGTCGGTAAGTCCATGTGACGTATTTCCACACAATTACCTCCCCTTCGGGCAGGGTGTGGTCTCCGTGGTGTCTTTCCTCTTGGAAAAAGACTCCCCCCCCGACACGGATGCTTATGTCCCCAGCTGAGAATTTCCACTTTTTGGGGAAAGAAGAGAAGAGGCCATGGCTGGTGTGGCCTATTCCCATTATGGGCAGTCAGCTTGTTCCCGAGATGCGGGTGACCGTACGACGTTCGGAGCATTGGGGGAGGTTATGTGAGGGCCAGGTGCGCTTGCTACGAGGCACGCAGTGGCTTGCCCACACCTGCACTGCCAATCCAAGTAACACAGTTCAGCTAGTTGTGGCGTTTCATATAGGGACCTCTAGTGTCACTACATCAACACAACATTGAGTGAGTGACAGATAGGGAATGTCTTGATTACTGTCATAACCTCCGTTCCCCAATGGAGGGAACGAGACGTTGTGTCCCTCTTGCCACAACACTGAACTACCCGCTGAAATGGCCAGGATCCTGTCTCGGCTCCTCAGCACAAAACCTGAATTAGTGGTTGCGAGCCAGCTCCTTTCATACCCGTATGTCAGGGGGAGTGGCATGCAAATTCCATTCGCCAATTCCCATTGGCCTTGGAGGTGTTTAGGGCTCCCAAGAGAAACCCCTAGTGTCACTACATCGACACAACGTCTCGTTCCCTCCATCAGGGAATGGAGGTTATGACAGTAACCAAGACGTTTTTTTATATGTGGTTTATGTTGATGAATAGGAATGCTAATGGATAACTCTCCTCAAACATTGTAGACGTCCTTGATTTTACAAGATAATAGATATTGTAATATTCCCCATAAACTGCTGCTTGACAGTGTTGTCAAATGCCTTGGAAATAGGACAGACTTATTTTATAAAAACATACAGTGATTCTTCTATTGTCAGAATCTCACATATTCGTTTAGGAATGTACAGATGAGCGTAATGATCTTTACACTGATATTACCCACAAGCGAGACACATATTGTCTATTAGAACTCAGTAGAAAGAATAGCTTGTCCTCATTCTCAATTCTGTTTTGGACAGAGAGTAAATGTTTAATGTGGCAGTCTGGTGCTCGGAGATACTTCTGTCCACTCAGCCATGGCAGTTGTTATGGCTCAGGGTATTATCATTGCTTGTAAACAATTACCAAGTTAATAAGAGAGCAAGATGGCACATTGGAAATTTAATCTT
Source organism: Myxocyprinus asiaticus (assembly GCF_019703515.2). NCBI lineage: Eukaryota > Metazoa > Chordata > Actinopteri > Cypriniformes > Catostomidae > Myxocyprinus > Myxocyprinus asiaticus. Next base: position 18,014,296 of record NC_059382.1, on the reverse strand, counting down.
GGGGTGCTAAGGAGTACAAGCTAACTCCTAGAGCTTCTTGCTGTGCTTACCTTATTTGAACTCAAAACTCTATTGAACAAACCTTACAATACATTATTCTATTCCATCTTAATGTGCAAAGACAATTATAAGCAAATCGTAGGTTGGTTTCCCTGAAAAGTGTAAACACTGTAGCTTGGTTGCGCTATTAAAACATTGCTCTGTTTGTTTGAGCATCCCAAACAGCCCGACACAGCAACATTGACTCAACCAGTGGTGTGAGTTTGGGATCTTTTTGCCTGATCGATTGGAGAGAGGGGTGTGTTCGGGAAACCTTGGTGCAGAAATTACACACTTTACTTTTAATATCATTTGAATAAAAGCTTTATCAAATTATTATTGTTTTTTTTTTCTCATCAAATATGTATGTCTGTGTGCCTTACAAATAGCTGATTTCACTGAATGTTTGAAGCTCATACCTAAAAACTGCAACTACCTTACATTTAAAACTCGCTTGAGAAACATCTTGCTACATCATTTTAGGTGTTTTCTTTTTCCTGTTGTTTATGCAACTACTTTATTTTTAGGTGTTGATTGCCCAGCTGTTTTCGTTCCTTTTCCTTTCTAAAATTGTGACCTTATTGTCATCCCACTTACATAATGGAAAAAAACAGCTTGATCTCATTAATATACGTAGCTATTTGTACGTTAATATTTGTTACATTTTAACATACATACATTTACAAATGTACATTTAAACTTATGTTTGTACGTTAGAATAGACACTAAAATGTACAATATGGACATTTGAAAGCATCTAAAACATAAACATTTTTACATATTTACAGCTTTAGAAACGTAAAATATTGACTAATCCATTACAACTATATTTGAATACGCAAATCGATTATAAATATATTTGTGCAATTTTACTGTTTTATAGATATTTTAGATCCCTTAACCCTACCCCAACCTCTAAACATAACCACATTTCAACAATATAAAACATGCAACAAGTAGATTAATGTACAGTAGCAATAATTTTTGTTACAATATATTATTTTACAGCCACTAATCCCACACCTACTCCTAAACCTAATCATAACCATTTATTAAGCATTTAAAACATGTAAAAGGCAGATACATTTAATCACAATAATTTATTCAGAAAAGTTGCAAAATTCAGAACAAAAGTAGTCCAAAGGGCACTGCGCTGCATCCGATGTGCTCCCTGATAGCTCATTTTCACAGACAGTGATGATGCGTTTCCGCCTTATTTAGCAGCGTAAATCTTGCAATTTATTTTATATTATAATTTTTTTAAATATTGAATGTAAATGTATAACATTATGCTTATTGTTATATTACCCTGGAATTAGTTTAAAAAAAAAAAAGAATTACCACAGCTGTGAGGGGGTTTCTATTACAGCTGCTGAGAGAGTGACAGAAAATTTGGCATCTTCTCCCATCTGCCTTGCTTTATCCATCACATTATATTTTTTTTCCTCTTCTGGAAAGTCATTAAAATGTAATAGTGGATTTTTTCTTTTGGTCTTGGAGCAAATGGATAAGTGAAAATAATATTTGCTGTGATCTCCCATTCACTCCCATTCTCCGCTGTCGAAGTTTACCCTACAAACGTTTACTTCCACGTTCCAAAACCCGCAGTGTGAGGTCTATGGCATTCAATAGCATTGTGTGAGGTGGAGAGTAGAATCAAAATTATTAATCACTGAAAATCTTCTCCTGATGCACTCCATAACGGCGCTGTGATACCTCATTCAAACATATACATCTCAGAATATGGCGTGTTGCAAACGGTCACGAGACACTTGAAAGCCAATGAGCATTCAACATTACTGCCGTAAAACCACTGGTCATAATGCTTGAGGCGACAATTTTTAAATTTTTCAAATGAAACCAACACGGAGATCGTTGAATAAAAGGCTTGACTTTTGGTCTGTTCTTCACAGAAAGCAGTCTGAAGATTTGGATTATAGCTAACAAATATATGGATAAATTTGATTATTGTTTTATGGTGCTTTTTTTTTATTTATTTATTTTACTCCTTTTGTGTCCCATGGTAAACAAAAATAAAATTAAATGATTAGTAAATTATTAAATGATTACAGAGTTTTTATTCATTTTAACATTTTAAAGTGTAGTCTTGGTTAAAGTGATATATTCCTTTAAAACATTGTATAGGGCAGCAGAAACACACAGAACTGAATTAAATCATTAAAATGTCATATTAAAATGTCAACTGCATTAAATAAATGTGATGGTATTTAACTAATCTCAATGATTATCAATTAAATGTAATTAACTGATTAATTCTATGAATTTTTTTATATTAATCAATTCAAACAGTACACATAAACATTTGTATGTTTCTATAGGTGTTAATTAGTAAAATGATGATGTTTAGATGCTGTCAATACGTCAATATTGCACGTTTCAGTGTCTATGCAAACGTAAGAAAATGTGCATTTGCTAGAACCAAACTTTACATAAGAATACATACAAACTCTCATGAGATCACGTTGGAATAAAACATCCTGGTTACTTGCATAACCTCCATTCCCTGATGGAGGGAACGAGACGTTGTGTCGATGTAGTGACACTAGGGGTCACTCTTGGGAACCCGAGACGCCTCTGGTCTTTGATAAATGGCCAATGAAATTTGGCGAGTGGTATTTGCATGCCATTCCCCCAGACATACGGGTATAAAAGGAGCTGGTATGCAACCACTCATTCAGGTTTTATGCTAAGGAGCCGAGACAAGGTCCGGCCATTTCAGCGGGTAGTTCAGCATTGTGGCAGGAAGAACACAATGTCTCGTTCCCTCCATCAGGGAACGGAGGTTATGCAAGTAACCAGGACATTCCCTATCTGTCACTCACTTGAAGTTGTGTCGATGTATTGACACTAGGGGTCCAACTGGCTGAACTGTGTTACGTGAACTGGCGGTGTGTGAAGGGCAGACCACTGTTTGCCTCATAGCCAGTGCACCAGGCCAACACATAACCTTCCCCAACATAGTTATGAGTGTCGAACGGCCCTTTGGGGACAAGTCGACAACCCAAGAGATAGAGACAGGCTAACCCAGTCGTGGCCTCTTTTCCCCTTCTTTTTTTCCACTCCATAAAAAAGAAGGGGGAGTATCCGACTGGGCCGCCAGGTCTAGTCGGGGGGTGTGCCTCCCAAGGGGAGGACACCGCGGAGACCACACCTCACCCAAATAGTGGGGGGGATATTTAATTGGAAAAAATACGTCACATGGTCTTGATGACCATGTGGAGAGTCTCAAGGTAGATCCTACCCAACGGGGGAGGAGTTACTACAAACATAGAGACTGGGGCAGAGGGGCTCTGCCCAACGAAGATGCAGTTTGCCAACAGGGAAACGAATTAGCGGAAGATATACATCGCATGGGGTTACCGCCACATGCGGAGCACCTACCCCAGAACAGGGCTCTTAGTTAGCACGTGTACTGGGCCGGCAGTGAGTCTCTCCGAAGACTCGACTGCCACAGGGCTAGGAGGAAGTTAACCAGGGAACATAGTTTGTGAACACTACTGGGAATTAATGGTGCACGTCTTCAGCTCAAAAGAGGTGGAAGGCACTATGTGCAAGCAATACACCCGGCCGGCTATCCCGGGCTTATCCGCTTGTATTGCGTGCCACTACCTGGGATGAAACCGGTTCCACTCGGAGGTTATGCAACCTTGCAAAGGTGTTGGGTGTTGCCCAGCCTGCTGCTCTGCAAATGTCTGTTAGAGAGGCACCCCTGGCCAGGGCCCAGGAGGCCGCTACACCCCTGGTAGAATGGGCATGTAGCCCTACCGGGGGTGGCATTTCCTGGGCATGATATGCCATAGCTATGGCGTCAATGAGCCAGTGGGTGATCCTCTGCTTGGAGACAGCGCTTCCTTTCCGCTGTGCACCGAAGCAGACAAAGAGCTGCTCAGAGATTCTAAAACTCTGCGTGCAATCCAAATAGATGTGAAAAGCACGCACTGGACACAGCAATGACAGGGCTGGGTCTGCCTCCTCCTGGGGCAGCGCTCGCAGGTTCACCAACTGATCCCAAAAAGGGGTCGTGGGAACCTTGGAACATAGCCCAGTCGGGGTCTCAGGATCACGTGAGAGAAGCCCGGACCGAACTCCAGGCACGTTTCGCTGACAGAGAACGCTTGCAGTTCTCCTACCCTCTTGATGGAAGTGAGCGCAGTCAGGAGGGCAGTCTTCAAGGAGAGTGCCTTAAGCTCAGCTGACTGACAAGGCTCAAAGGGGGATCTCTGTAGACCCTGAAGAACTACAGAGAGGTCCCATGAGGGAATGAGGCGCGGTCTGGAGGGATTAAGCCTCCTGGCCCCTCTCAGGAACCTGATGATCAGGTTGTGTTTCCCTAAGGACTTACCGTCGACTGTGTCGTGGTGTGCTGCTATGGTGGCAACGTACACCTTCAAGGTGGAAAGGGACAGCCGCCCTTCCAACCTCTCCTGCAGGAAGGAAAGCACTGATCCGACTGCGCATCTCTGGGGGGTCTTCCCGTCAGGAAGAACACCACTTAGTGAACAGAAGCCACTTAAAGGCATACAGGCGCCTCGTAGAGGGGGCCCTAGCCTGAGTGATCATGTCTACCACCACGGGTGATAGACCGCTTAGGTCTTCCACGTCCTGTCCAGGGGCCAGACATGGAGATTCCAGAGGTCTGGTCGCAGGTGCCAGATGGTGCCCCATCCCTAAGAAAGAAGGTCCTTCCTCAGGGGAATTCGCTGTGGGGGGGGGGGGGGCTGTCACGAGAAGCGTGAGGTCTGAGAACCACGTCTGGGTGGGCCAGTAGGGTGCTACCAGGACGACCTGCTCCTCGTCCTCCCTGACCTTGCACAGGGTCTGTGCAAGTAGGCTCACTGGGGGAAACGCATATTTGCACAGGCCAGGGGGCCTGCTGTGTGCCAGCATGTCCATGCCGAGGGGGGCCTCGGACAGGGCATACCAGAGCGGGCAGTGGGAGGATTCTTGGAAGGCAAACAGGTCCACCTGTGCCTGTCCGAATCGACTCCAAATCAGCTGGACCACCTGAGGGTGGAGCCTCCACTCTCCCCTGAGGGTAACCTGTCGTGACAGCGCATCCGCTGTAGTGTTGAGGTTGCCCGGGATGTGAGTGGCTCGCAGCGACTTGAAGTGCTGCTGACTCCAGAGGAGGAGACGGCGGGCGAGTTGTGACAGACCGCCTTGGTGGTTGACATATGCTACTGTTGCCGTGTTGCCTGTCCGAACTAACACGTGCTTGCCCTGGATCAACGGCCGAAACCTCCACAGGGCGAGCAGAATTGCCAACAACTCGAGGCAGTTGATGTGCCAATGCAGTCGCGGGCCTGTCCACAAGCCGGTGGCTGCGTGCCCATTGCAAACAGCGCCCCAGCTGTTTTAGAGGTGTCTGTCGTGACCACGATGTGCCTGGAGACCAGTTCTAGGGGAACACCTGCCAGTAGAAACAAGAGGTCTGTCCAAGGGCCGAAAAGACGGTGACAGACCGGCGTGATGACCACGCAATGTGTCCCGTGGTGCCATGGCCATCTGGGGACTCGAGTCTGAAGCCAGTGCTGAAGCGGTCTCATATGCATCAACCCAAGCGGGGTAGCTACCGCTGAGGATGCCATATGCCCCAGGAGCCTCTGAAAAAGTTTCAGTGGAACCGCTGTTTTCTGTTTGAACACCTTCAAACAGGCCAGCACCGACTGGGCATGCTCGTTCATGAGGCGCATTGTCAAAGAGACTGGGTCCAACTCCAAACCGAGGAAAGAGATGCTCTGAACCGGGAGGAGCTTGCTCTTTTCCCAGTTGACTCAAAGCCCTTGTCGGCTGAGGTGTGAGAGCACCAAGTCCCTGTATGCGCACAACATGTCCCGAGAGTGAGCTAGAATTAGCCAGTTGTCGGGATAGTTGAGAATGCGAATGCCCACTTCCCTTAACGGGACAAGGGCTGCCTCTGTGACCTTCGTGAAGACGCGAGGAGACAGGGATAGGCCGAAAGGGAGGACCTTGTACTGATACGCCTGACCCTCGAATGCAAACCGCAGGAAGGGTCTGTGTCGAGGTAGGATCGAGACGTGGAAGTACGCGTCCTTCAGTTCTACCGCCGTGAACCAATTTTGATGCCGGACGCTCGCCAGAATGCGTTTTTGCGTCAGCATCTTGAACGGGAGTCTGTGTAAAGCCCAGTTCAGTACTCACAAGTCCAAGATTGGCCGCAACCCACCACCTTTTTTCCGGTACGATGAAATAGGGGCAGTAAAACCCCTTCTTCATCTCGGCTGGAGGGACAGGTTCTATCGCACCCTTCCGTAGGAGGTTAGCGATCTCCGCGTGCAAGGTAGCAGCGTTTTTGTCCTTCACCAAGGTGAAGTGGACACCACTGAACCTGGGCGGGCACCTGGCGAACTGAATCGTGTAGCCGAGTCAGACGGTCCAGACCAGCAATCGGGACAGATTGGAAAGCGCAAGCCACGCATCCAAGTTCCACACAAGGGGGACCAAGGGGACAATGTCATCGGACGTACCGGCAGGTGGGGCCTCGCGGCGGGGCAGAGCTTGAGGTGCCACACCACATCGTGGCCGTGCTGAGTCTAGGGACATCGAAGCACTTACCTGGTTCCTTGTGACCACCCCCGGAACAGCCTGGGATGGGGGAGGAAGAGGCCTATCCTCGTAACCCGTGGAGACCGTCACATCGGTGTGCCACAGCTGGGTGCTCAGGGGCAGGAATACCACCGCTGGAGTGCCAATCCTGCAAGGAAAAACCTGTAGACGGTAGTCGTGATGACGACCGTGCACACTGGGTATGTGACCCAGGGAAGAAGGAAACTGCTCTTTTGCTGAACTGCTGGGTACCGCAGCCACTTGGGCATGCAGCAAAATCAAACAAATGTTAACAAAAGATTCTCCACTCAGCCCTCCACCGGGGGATGGAGTGGTCTTCTTACCAGCTCCAGGTGAGTGGGTTTCTTCGACCCTGGGTTGCCCGTCTCAGGGGTGCTTTGACGACCTCCGTGGGTTCTTAGCGGCTGACTGTGAGACGGGTGGCGTCTGCTTCCTGCGGTGGGCTCCACGCCGGGGCCGGGCCGAAGGGGCGGGCTGCGGCGGAGCCGGTGCAGTCACCGCAGGGGGACGCCCTTTGCAATGAGCAGAAGGGGTGCGGGATCTTGAGCCACGCCAGGGAAGGATATGCCAGTTAGCCTCCATCTGCTGCTTCACCGTCGAGAACTGCTGGGCAAAGTCCTCGACGGTGTCACCGAATAGGCCAGCCTGGGAAATGGGGGCGGCAAGGAACCGTGTCTTGTCGGCCTCACCCATCTCGACCAGGTTGAGCCAAAGGTGGTGCTCCTGGACCACTAATGTGGCCATCGTCCGCCCGATAGACCGCGTCGTGACCTTCGTCGCTCGGAGAGCGAGGTCGGTCGCCGAGCGCAGTTCCTGCACCAGATCTGGGGTGGAACTACCCTCGTGCAGTTCATTTAGCGCCTTGGCTTGGTGGACATGCAGGAGAGCCATGGCGTGCAGGGCAGAGGTGGCTTGTCCAGCAGCGCTGTAGGCTTTAGCCGTCAGGGACGACGTAAACCTACAGGGCTTGGACAGGAGCTTTGGGCATCTGCGCCAGGTGGCAGCAGTCTGCGGGCATAGATGCACCGCGAGCGCCTTATCCACCGGGGGAATCGCCGCATAGCCCCAGGCTGCCCCGCCATTGTGGATAGTGAGGGTGGGGGAACTGAGGAATCAGGACCGGGCAGTAAAAGCTGCCCCCCACGATTTCGTCAGCTCCTCGTGCACTTCCGGGAAGAAAGGCACTGGAGCGGGGTGTGGCTGCTTTGAGCGGCGCCGCGAGCCCAGGAACCAATCATCGAACTGCGAGGTTTCAGGGAAGAGCGGAGGGTTCCACTCTAGCCCAACGCTCGCGGCCGCCAGGGAAAGCATGTCCGTCATCTCTGCATCAGCCTGTGACCGGGCAATCGTCCCCGAGTGGGGGAGCCCAGCTGAGGCTTCTGCATCCGACTGGACAAGCCCGCTCTCCGATGCTGCACTCGAGAGCTCATCATCTTTGCGGGCTCCGAACAAGAGGCCAGACTTGCCATGAGACGAGCTGGCAGACTCATCCGGAAGCCCAACTGGGGCAGACAAGCATGCTGGGGAATGGGAGGTCCGCGGGGGGATACCCGGTGGAGGAGATCCCATTGGGGTCCCCAAATCACCCCCAGTGCTAGCCGCACTGGCCTCGTACCCATAGGTAGAAGGACCGAGGCGGGGAGCCACTGGGGTCGCAGTGAGAACATGAACCATCCACGAACGCTGCCTCTGTGTGGGTCGCGCCCAGACACGAAAGACAGCAATCATGACCATCCGAAGTTGAGAGATAACGACTGCAACCAGGAATAACACACAATTGGACAGGCATCTTTAAAAAGGCACATCTTTAAAAAGATGTTCCGTGTGTGCCGCTCTTTTAGAGAAATATACTCTTTTAGAGAATTAAACTCTTTCAGAAAATATACTCTCTTTTTTCTGCTAAAGCGCCCAGGGGCGTTCTCTGCAGTGCACCAGTGCAGAGGAGGGAGAAGCCGCTGAAATGCACCGTCAGATCCAGCAGAGGTGAATGAACAGTAGAAATTCAGCTCAATGAGCATGACCGTTCGGCTCCAAAGAGAAAATCTGAATGAGTGGTTGCATACCAGCTCCTTTTGTACCTGTATGTCCGGGGGAGTGGCATGCAAATACCACTCACCAATTTTCATTGGCCTTTTATCAAAGACCAGAGGTGTCTCGGGCTCCCAAGAGTGACCCCTAGTGTCACTACATCGACACAACATCGAGTGAGTGACAGATAGGGAACAAGCTGGGGGCAAGTGAACATCCATCTCTATGAACTAAGAAACAGCTGTGCAAGATTTGTTCAGGTCCTTGGTATCTACCGCACCAAAGCAACATCAACTTTTATATGTACAGAATAGTGAGGTTGGAAAGTCTTGAGTCCTTTTGTTAAACATGGTCGAACTATTTAGCATTTTTCTAAATGTAATAATTTAAATAGAAAATAAAAATATTAAATTATTCAAATTGAATCATCAGTATAACAATTTGAGTGAAAAGTTGAATTAAAAAATGTAATTGAATTTGAGAATTTCTTAGCATATAGTATGTCTCCTTTTTGCTTTAATGACATAGACACCACATTTGTGCTAAACCAGATGATCCATGTTATCCCAGTGTGATTTGAGAATGTTCCAAAAGTCATGTTGTGTGCTTCAACGGAAACAAGGAAATCTGACCTTTTGAACAAAGGAGTCAACATAAACATGGTCAATGTCTCAAATAGCTTTTTGATTAGTGAATTTCAACTTTGAAATAGTTCAGAATCTAAAATATTTAATATTCATTTTACATCATAATGTTCCTTTCTTTCAATTTTTTAAAAATCCTAAAACTACTGAAACGCAGATTTTCAATATGAACTCAGACTTTTTAATCCAGTGCCGGTCCTACCCCATTTAGCACCCTAGGCGAGACCCTCCACCCTTCATGTAATATAAGTATTTTAATACACTTTTAATTAAAAAAAAATTCTTTACCAGCAGTAGACAATCGTTCACACTGCACTCACACTTGCACATGACCTTCTTCATCACTGGCAAACGTTTGAATGCTGCTGCAGGTTTTGTTTCAATTAATTAAGTAAATATCCACTTCATTTAGCATTGTTTTTGTTCTCTATATTCTAAAGCATCCCGTAACCATTTTACTGCGTGACAAAGAGCTTCAAATGATTCAGCCCGCATGTTACACAATAACAAGTGATTATTTCACGCATCGGGCATCGCTCTGATTTACGAGTCCCGTGCTCTTTGGACGTGTTTACAATGGCATACTTTCCATACTTCTCTCACTGTTTTTGCCAAACACAGATATAACAGAAACAGTAAGAGCAGTATGGTAGTAAGGCATTTAGTACACGGTCTATGGTCCATGGGGGGCACTACAACACGTTATCGGAACGCACAGGGCACATTTTGTTCGACACAGATTGGACACATGCTAAAATTGGTTCAATAGATCGGCGCCCCCGAAGTGATGCTGCCCTAGGCGCTTGCCTATGTCACCTAATGTGTTGACCGGCCCTGTTTTAACCCCACTGTATATAGAGCAGATTTTTTGAAAATATTTTTTTCATGAAAATAATAGAACGTTCCCAAAATAATAAATTCTGCTATGTGGTATCTGACCAATGCTAAGCAATTAAACATCCCAATAAAGAGTATGTCAGATTCTTAGAGAAATTACTGCAGTACATTTTCTATATTTCTGCCAGCTACAGTTTTTCTGCCGAGGAGCAGTTTTAACATTAAAATAGTTATTTAAGTATCATCCATGTGCTGGCCGTTTCATGAGGAAAGAGGCAACTGGCATTAAAATGGATGGAGTAATCTGCTTCACAATTTGTAGAATTCTGCTTTTGTATTATTCATTCTCAACTCCATTGGCCTTGGCCTATTACAGTTAGTATCTCAGAGCTGCATGAGCAATTTTGTCTTTTTAACAGTGCTGTTTCCACTTCACGCTGACTCATCAGTGCAGTCATACTGTAATGCTTTCTGAGTCCAGATAGTCCTCGCCTAAATAGACTCACATACAGTACATTCCCAAGTGTGGGCGGAAACTCAGTGCATACCATGGCTTAATATGGTGATATGGATTGGATGCTTAAACAGCACTGTTAGCTGTGAGAGGGTCAAAACTCAAGCAGCTGTCCACCAAAGTGAGAGAGATCCATAAGTCTTCTCCAGAACCATTGGTGGTGCAATGATATTGACTGAGGGTCGATATTCTCAACTGCTCTGGATTAAGTGGCTCCTCTGTACAGTTCAATAAAATATAGTTCGCTCTGCAGCCTGTCTGAGCTGATAGCTGACATTGATTTGGATGTATTTGTCAACCTGGACAGTTAAACACCCAGATGACTGTTGGCAGGGCCCCTCTGCAAAGAACACTGAGTCAGTTTAACACCGACAGGTTTGCTTAAAGTCTTACAGCCACTTGCAGAGGAGCAAAAGTCTCCTTAAAGGGACAGTTCACCCTTAGTCCCTCCTCTTTAAGGAGATTTTTGTTCCTTTGCAATAGGCTATATCTGTCTTGGATAATTAAGGACTATATATGTATTTCTTTGGATTTTGCATGACATAGGTGCTCATCATTTGTAAGGGTCTGAGCAGATGCTATTTCTTTTTGTTTAAAGTTTTCTTTCTAATAACCCTAAGGCATTTTTTGGGAATTACAGTGTCAGGTCCAAAATTTATCTTTAGATAGAATCTCGCAATAACTCACATTTGGTCTCAGAAATGAGATATCCTCATGCACAAGATGCAAGATGTCAAACCTTAAAGGGATAACTCACCCAAAATTATTGCCCAGAAAATTAGGTGTAAATAGCACCTGCCCACACAGCCCAGCTATTTACACTCAAATAATCTGGTGGAAACAAAAGTTTTAAAGACAAACTGCGCCACCAAGTGTCATTGCAATTGCATTGTGTGTGTAGATGGTGTGCAGGGGTGTCAGACTGGGGGTTATGTTGGACCCGAGTAACAGAAGTTGGTATAGCTCCAGGCCAGATGTCTACCAAATGGCAGAATCTCCAAAATAGGGCATGGTTTCTCCAGAAGGGGGCGGAGTTACTCCAAAGGGGGTTGCGCCAATTCCAAAATGGGGTGACACCTCCACAGTTGGTTAGGAAAAGGGTTTGGTAAGGGGCTCTCTATATCTTTGCTGGCAGTTTGGAGCTCCCACCCTTTTTTGAATCTATGTCTGCAGCTTTACCCTTCTCGATTAACAGGGGCCCTCACTGTAGGGGGCCCATGGAAAGGCAAAATTGATGTTCCACGATATTATCATGAAAAAGTTAAAAACGTTGCAAAACCCCGTTGTCCATCCTTAAAATTAGGGAATTCATCTCATCTGCCTTGTCTCTTATGAACCCCCCTCCCCACCTCAAATTAAATCGAAAGTGGGATGGTCCTCAAGTTTAGCCAGCTGTGGTGCAAACTGTGAACACATCATGTACATTACTGCTAATGTATCTACAGAAATGAAGCCAAAATCTGACTTTCAAAAGAAAAAGCAGAGGAGAAAGAGCGAGAAGTAGCAGACAATTTTCTTAGAGAAAAAAGTAAGCCATACATGTAAACATTGCTACTTACTGTAGATAAATATTTGTTCGATTTACATGGAAACAGGATCCAAAATTAACACGCCAAATGAAATAAAAATTGCGAGTTCAAATATGGTTGGCTGGTAACATTATTAGCAACTGCATCACATGCTTTAAAGTGAACTGTGAGACTAATCTGATGCATGCTAAATAAAGTGACATGCAGGATTAAAATCAAACTGTCTGTTAAAGGAAACATCTACGTGATTTATGATACCTAAGAGTTTTTTTTTTTTTTTTAACTCCAGAACTCCATGATACATGTGCGATTTTACCTACATTAAGTCACTGAGAGAATATGTGATCTTTTTTTCAATCACTCATTAACTTTTAATATTTAATACAGTGGTATGCTGCACCAACATTCAGCAAAAATTCTAAAAACTGCTTTTAACAGAATCACAACTATCTCATGGGAATGAAAATCTTACCCATGATAACTTAAAATAAACCCTTGTTATAACATAAAATGACATAGCTAAATAATTCCACTGTCACAGTGACAAAAAAATACATTTATATAAAAATAATGCTACATTCAGTTTGCAAGAATTTTAATAGTATTTAAAGTTAATTTTGGACTCTGTGTAAATGTCAGTTAGCAAGTTATAATTTGCGAAAACTACCTGAGAGCAGAAAAGCCTCAGTATAGACTGAACAACCTGGCACCACTCTCATTTCAGAGATCTTATGGTGACTTTGACAATGTAAGAACTTGTAAATTATACATGTATAATTAATTTTGTTTGTCTGCATTTTTTGTTTACTAATTTATTGTTCATTCAAAGATTGTTTGTGTTTGAAAATAAAGAATTGTGAATTACTTGTAAATAATATAGCACTGTTAAATGTCCATCTAAAACCATTTATATATAACCACCACCACAAACCCAAATCATTTAGGGGGCCCTAAAATAATTCTGTACCCAGGGCCCAACATTTGGTGCTACGCCCCTGACGGTGTGGATGTGTATTTTTCGTGCGGATGGACCCGGTTCGATTTTCGCCTTTGACTAACTTTCCCCCATCCTGTTTCCTGTCTCCACTCTTAATATCTCCTGTAATACTACTTATAATAATCTATCGCTGTTAAATCATTATTTACTCACCCACATGTTGTTACAGTACAAACCCAAATGACTTTCTTACAAAATCGCTATTGTATGGCTTTAGAAGACTTGTAAAATAACACATGAATAGTATAGACCACTTTTATGATATTTTATAGGGTTTTTATTTTATTTATTTTTATTTCTTTACATTTGGGTTCTTGATGGCCTCAGCCCTCATTCACAGTAATTATATAGAAAGAGTGGCCAGGATATTCTTTAAAATTTCACCATTTGTGTTCAACAAAGGATAGAAAGTCATGACGTTTTGGAACAACATAAGGGTGAGAAAATAATGACAGAAATTTAATTTTAGGGTGAACTATTCTAAGTATTCATATAAATATTCATATCTATATCTTTTTACCTTTTTTGGATGTTGGGTGGAGGTTTTGAGCCAATTCACCTCACATAACTATGTTTGAAGTATCATTCTCCTCAATAGCATGGATCAATAACCTCAGACAATTTCATTTGCGCTCCTCTAAAGCTCACTTTTAACTCGAGGGCTAATGGTCAAGCTTTATTAATAGCCTGTCACTTGTTTTCTTGATCCCCGTCCTCTTCGCTGACGATGCCTGTACTACTGTAAATGCTGACATTTTGTACAAGGGAAGATATGAAGTAATGAGATCTTTTTGTTTTGCAGAGAACTTCCTCTGCACTCATTTCCAGTTGTCTTATACCTTGCAGGGGGATACTTCAATGAGGCTTAATCTTTTGTAGATTTAAGTTATAGTAAAGACCTTAACCAGCCAGGAGAGATTTGTGCTGAACTAATTTGATTGGAACAGTGTGCATCAGCAGTGGAATCAGGTTATAACAAGACCACTCTCCTGCTTTTCCCTGTTTCGTGAAGGAGAATATGATGAATTAATTTACAATAATATAGTTGAAAAGGTTTTTGTGAATGCTGTCATTCATAAATCTTATCCATAATACAGTTCAAATTTGTTGCCAAACATAGCCGCAGATAATCTTCTAATGGCACAAATTTCTACCATTTGTCACAGAGCGAGAGCGAGACAAAGAGACCCAAGAACATAGGAACAGTTCAAAGGATTTATTACAATAAATAGCAACTTAAACTGTGCTGGCGAAGAATGGAGAACCCGGCACCGGCTGCAGTAGCAGGGGAATGCGTGTGCGCCATAGCCGCGCAGTGGGCAGATGCTTGAGGATTCAATGAATAGTGTGTTTGTAGACAAGTGTGTGCATCATGGTAGTCAGGAGCAGATCCATGATAAATCCTCTGTTGAAGCGTAGTGAGGTACAGAGAACCAGCGCACAGCAGACTGGAAGGCAATCACTCCCAACACAGGGGCAGAGATGAGGAATCCTCCGTTGAAGATTCGTGAGTGCAGAGAGCAAGCATACAGCAAACTGGAAGGCAACCGCACTCCTGACACGCGGGCAGAGACGGGCAACCAAAACAGATACACAAGACAGGACCAACTAGGCAGAGAGAGTGAGGTAAGTTACTTCACACCAAACAACATTCTAGCAAAGATACTGACAACACTAAGGAATTAAGTAGGGAGTGAATCAGTGGAGAATCAGGTGCTGCTAGCACGCTAATTATTGGCATGATCAGTGTTCCCATGGAAACACACTGATCATGCATGCCGGCAGCACCTGTGAGACATGAGGGAGATAAATAATAAAACAAACAGAACAAACCGACAAACTCACCGGAGCTGTGACAGTGCCTCCTGGCATCCCCAGCAGAATTACTTTGCCGGAGGTGGAACTGGTCTATGAGGGCATGGTCCAGGATGTCCCAAGCCAGGATCCAACATCTCTCCTCAGGTCCATAACCCTCCCAGTCAACCAGGAACTAGAACCCTCTGCCCCTCTGCATGATGTCGATCAGTCTCCTGACCGTGGAGGTGGGATGGGTGTGGTAGGATGTAAATTAGAACATTTAGATTTAAATATTTGAGTTTAAATTTTTGTTTAAATATTGGAGACATGAAAACAGGGTGAATGCGTTTGAGGTAAGGAGGTAGTTTAAGACAGACTGTCACCGGACTAATGACCTTGGTGATGGGAAATGGCCTGATAAACTTGGGACCCAGCTTACGTGAGGAGAGTCCTCATGGACAACCAAACCTTCTGCCCACACATGTAAGCTGGGGACATAGACCAATGCCAGTCTGCCGACCTCTTAACACGAGCACCAGTCCGTATGAGGGCTTCTCTGGCGGCTTTCCAGGTGCACCAGCACCTCTGAATGAACGCGTGGGCAGATGAAACCTGAAAATTGGGCTCTTGTGCGGGGAACAGAGGGGGCTGATAACCAAGGCTGCACTGGAAGGGTGATAACCCCAGTGCATGGGGTTTCTGACAACGACGGCAAGGAGTTGTGGGCATACTCAACCCAGACTAAATGATCACTCCAAGAAGACGGATTACAGGAGGCCACACAGTGCAGGGTTTTTTCAAGTTCCTGATTCGCCCGCTCTGCTTGCCCATTTGTCTGGGGATGAAACCCAGAGGACAAACTCACCGTCGCCACCAGCTAATAAACCTCCGATAGAAATTAACAAACCCCAGAAACCTCTGCAAAGCCTTGCGAGAATCTGGGGTTGGCCAATTGGAGACGGCTCTGACCTTGGTTGGGTCCATGCGCACTTCCTTGGACGAAACAGTGAACCCCAGGAATGGAACCGACTGTGCGTGAAAAGCGCATGTCTCCGCCATAACAAACAGCCGATTCTCTAGCAGTCACTGAAGCACCTGCCTGATGAGCTGAACATGGTCCTGGATATTCTGGGAAAAGATCAAAATATCATCAAGATAAACAAACCCCAAATGATCAACCATGTCTCTGAGCACGTCATTTACGAGCCCCTGGAAGACCAATCTGAAAGGCATGACCAAATATTCAAAGTGCCCCCTATGGGTGTTATAAGCCGTCATTCATCCCCCTTCCTGATCCGAACATGGTGATAAGCATTGCGTAGGTCCAACTTCGTAAAAACAGAATCTCCCTGCAAGAGTTCGAAAGCTGAGGACATCAATGTCAAAGGATAAAGATTCTTTACCGTGATGTCATTTAGCCCCTGATAATCTATACAGGGTCTAAGCAAGCCATCCTTCTTCTCCTCGAAGAAGAACCCTGCCGGCGATGAGGATGAGTGGATGAGACCGACTGCCAGAGAATCATTGATATACCTGATCATGTCCTCCTTCTTGGGAGCTGAGAGTGAATACATGAGGGAGAGAAATAACAAACCGACAAATTTACCGGAGCCGTGACACCATTACTGTATATATTAAGGCAAGTATTAAGTTGTTTCCAATTTTGCTTGAAAATAAAGTATTTATTTGTAATTTAATTTTTATTATTTTATTATTACTCATGTAACTTTTAACTCATGTAACTTTGTTATTGTACATTTTGTCATAATTCTCTGATTGGGCAAATCTCATGAAACCTGTCAAAAATATGCCAGGGTAATATTTCACCCTAAAATAAATTATTATTATTATTATAATTATTAATAATATTAATTAATTAATTAAGATAAAAATATAAATAAAATAATATTTGGAGTGGTGGTGGTGTAGTGGACTAAAGCACTGAACTGGTAAGCCAAAGATTGTTGGTTCAATCCCCACAGCCACCACCATTGTGTCCTTGAGCAAGGCACTTAACTCCAGGTTGCTCCAGGGGGATTGTCCCTGTAATAAGGGCACTGTAAGTTGCTTTGGATAAAAGCATCTGCCAAATGCATAAATATAAAATAAATATAAGTATTTCAACATCATTGTTGTACTTATTGGACTGCCTTTAATTTTTAATTTAATGAAAATGTAAATTATTGTATTGAATAAATCACCACTGAGAAAAACGAGAATGAGAAACTCAAAAGAAAAATTTTCTCTGCTTAACTGTAATTACAATAATGACAAAAAACAAACAAACAAACCTTAATTGTCCAAAAATAGGCTTCACCTTCTTTACACAATATATATTATCTTATTTTTTTTCTCTCTCTTTTGATTTTGGGATGAATTGTGACCCTGCCTTCTTTTCGTGAGATTTATCCATTTACACAAATTGAAATGCAAAGGTAAAAGGGAGCAAATACAAAGACATTTCTCCTTTCTAAAGGACGGGACATCCTTTCAACCTTATGAAGTTCACAATTATGACACAACAGTAAAATGACGAGGAAACATGCAATTTCAACATTTTATCTTCTTGCAGCCAGTAAAACTGCATTTTTTGCTCACATAAACTCTAAAGTTTAATATGATCCATGCAATTCCACTGTTAATTATGTGCATGTAACTTGGATCACATTCCAGCCATGAGACACCCTTGAATATTTACACCAATGTCATTTCACAGTGCCTTTGATTAATGCAGGGCATCTATTGCACAATAAGCTTCTTGCATTAGAATGCAGGGGCACCTGAGTGAGGGAACTCAGTCAATTTATCAGTGTCCATCTGAATTAATCACAGATCTGAAGTGTGAAAGTCAGCCGAACCTATTCACATGGGCACATCTTCCCACAGCAAATGTCATTTATTTGAAGGCACACCACCCGTGGTTTATTCCAAACGAATGGAAGTGTACCAGCATGCAATTCTCCTCTTGACTAATTGTGTTTGTCCTGACGCCATGCTTTTCTGTCGCACCGTTGACACTCTGTTTCTCTTTGACTGATTGGTTCTGTCTTTTTCAGTGGCGCTCTGGGCCCAGGAACCAATCATGGAGCCGCGAGGGTTCAGGGGAGAGTGGAGGGTTCCACTCTAGCCCGACACTCACGGCTGCCTGGGAAAGCATGTCCGTCATCTCTGCGTCGGCCTGAGACTGGGCGACCACGCCCGAAGGGGGAAGCCCAGCCGAAGCCTCCGCGTCAGAATGGACAAGCCCACTCTCCGATGCCGCGCTCGATAACTCATCGTCTTCCCAGGCCCCGAATAAGAGGACGAACTCGCACGGAGACGAGCCGGCGTTCTCATCTGATAGCCTGACCGGGGCAAGCGAGCATGCTGAGGAATGGGAGGTCTGTGGGGGGTTACCCGGTGGTGTTTCAAAAGGCAGAGGTGTTTGGGGCTCCCAAGAGTGACCCCTAGTGTCACTACATCGACACAACGTCGAGTGAGTGACAGATAGGGAACGGCTACAACAGTGATTGTCAGGGACATAATTCTAACAACGCTGGAAACAGGCAGATGAAGAGACGATGGTGAAGTGATGAACCCAAGTGCAGTTTATTTCCAAATGTGAGATCCAAAAAACCCTGACTACTAACATGAACAAAACATGGCATGGAGCAGGCTCAGGCATGGCTGTGACATGGCATGGAGCAGGCTGAGGCTTTGCTGTGACATGGCATGGAGCAGGCTGAGGCGTTGCTGTGACATGGCATGGAGCAGGCTGAGGCTTTGCTGTGACATGGCATGGAGCAGGCTGAGGCGTTGCTGTGACATGGCATGGAGCAGGCTGAGGCGTTGCTGTGACATGGCATGGAGCAGGCTGAGGCGTTGCTGTGACATGGCATGGAGCAGGCTGAGGCGTTGCTGTGACATGGCATGGAGCAGGCTGAGGCATTGCTGTGACATGGCCTGGAGCAGGCTGAGGCGTTGCTGTGACAAAAGATGGCGCTAGCTCAGCGACCATGACGAGGAACTTGGCTTGTCGGCCATGTCGTGGAACTCCGGCTCGGCGACCATGTCGTTGAACTCCGGCTCGGCAGCCATGTCGTGGAACTCCGGCTCGGCGGCCATGTCGTGGAACTCTGGCTCGGCATTCGCCTCCCCCACAGTAAATGTAGAACCAGTGATCTGCAGGGCAAGGTTGATATACTGAGCGAGACTGAGAGAACTGCGACCGCAAGGCATCAAAGTGGAGATTGGCTCACTTAGTCCAAAACGGAAAATGTCTTTTAGGGCAACCTTATTAAAGTTCACCTGGCAGGCCAGAGCGCAGAAGTCCTCGACATAATCCTCTAGGGGACGACTCCCCTGACGTAGGCATAGGAGTAGAACTGCTGGGTTTATGGTTGGGTCAAGTATTCTGTAACGATGCTGGAAACAGGCAGATGAAGAGACGATGGTGAAGTGATGAACCCAAGTGCAGTTTATTTCCAAATGTGAGATCCAAAAAACCCTGACTACTAATGTGAACAAAACGAAACATAAACATGAACAACTAAACTAGACTAGACTTGACTTGACACGACTTGACAATAGACTTGACATAAACAAAACATGACTTGACTTGACTTGACTTGACTTGACTTGACTTGACTTGACTTGACTTGACGATACAACAAAGTTACATACACATCTACAATACTTGACGAAGGACAATGGAAAACATGAGGGTATAAGTACATGGACCTGGGAGAACAAACCAATGAACAAACAGAACCCTAAATAAGATAACAAGACAATCAACCAATGAAAACAAAACACATGAACATGGAGGGAAAACATGAAATCACATGACAAGTGAACCACATGACATGAAACAGGAACTAGAATTTTCAAAATAAAAGACATGAAATACAAGAATCAGCAAAATACACATGACAATAATTTGATGTTCCACTATATTCTCAGAGTTTGGACAATTGGATGTTTGCTTCTAAAATGCCACTTATACGCACATTTTGTGCACATAGACCCACAGATAGCGCAAAAACTCCCACCCACGGCCACTTGCACTTTTCCATTTAGAATAAGCACTCTCACAAAATTTTATAAGATGTAGCACACAATCATTGTACGTAGAGCAATGCTTAGCGCAGTCACAAAAATAGAGACCAAAATATCCAAATAAAGTGCCTTTCAAAGTATTTAAATCACTGGATCATTAAGAAAATGAGGAATGTAATTCCTACATGATAAGTTGGTATATAAAGCATTTTGGGGGTTGAAATTCCAGCAAAAATAACAATATTGTGATATAATCATTACCGTGATATTCAATCACTCATACAGTGATACAACATTTGTGGTGACTGTGGTGATGGACTATATTTTTATGTTTTCTGTTGTAACTTCGATCACACCTGTTTGCAAGTCTTTTTTCTTTCTATTTTTTCTTTGTTTTGAAATGTCCTCCAATATTTTTTCATATTTTTCCCCCTTATAACCTGCACTCTTGTTTCCATGGTATCCGGTGGGTGTACTGATGTGTTTTTGTTAATAGATGCGATCAGACAGTGACAGATGGACTGATGATGATTCCTCATTACAAGGGGTCACTCTTGTCTTGTGTCTTTACTGCTCCGGTGTCAATCCAAAATGTTTTTTTCTCTTTCGCACACCCCACGCTTTCCTTATTTTCTTGTCACACACTGCCTCTCAGCTCCATTGCGCTCTAGATTACAGCACTTTGTGTTTTAACCCCTTCTTTATCCACTCAAAACACTATTTTCTTTCTGTGCCCCCCAACCAGGGCCTTAAGATGTTATGTGCATGTAAACAGCACCATTTTAGCTCCAGCCATCTTGCTTGGCTCATTTTATTGTCGTCCTCATTCAGTGTATGCCTCCATGCAGAGAATGAAAAGGGCCATGGAATGAAAGCCAGGCAGTAGCGAGCAGCCCTGCCTTCCAGCAAATTTTCCCCAATGCCTATTAAAACCCTGTCTGGTTTGGTGATTGCGTATGTGAGGTTAAAATTGGAAATGCATTAAATTGAACAGGGGGCCTTGAAACTAGGAACAGGGCTAAAGAGAATGTGATTGAATGGGTGTTATCCGCCTGCTCAGGCCCAATAATGGATTTAATTTGTGCTCAACTGTCGATAAATGTGAAATGGCTGCATATGGAGTGTGTGTTTTGGTGAAGGATTAAGAGTGAAGTATGGAGCTAAATTAATCATTGGAACACAGGTTGTATATTGGGTTACATATTGACCATAAGGAGGAACCAAACAAGTTCATACACTTCCACCATCAGTAGAGCCAACTGTATGATTCATGCTCTGCTCACCCACACACTTTCCATTAAGCACTGGCAATGGTTTGGTCTAAAGTAAGAACAAGCTGGCTGGGTTTCTCAAGTAAAGTAAAGGGCCAAGAATAGTCTTCAAAAACATTGACAGTTGCGTATCCTGGCAAAGTTGACATAGGCAGCCATAGTGACATCTTTGATTACAGTTTTGTATGATCAATTAAAAAATCACATTAGGACTCAAATAAAATTAAGTTTAATGGGATATTTCACCCAGAAATTAAAATTCTGTCATAACTTACTCACCATTATGTTGTTCCAAACCTGTATAAATTTATCTTTTCTGTGGAACACAAAAGGAGATGTTAGGCTGAGATGTTTGTCTCAGTCACCATTCACTTTCAAAGTATGGACAAAAGATCAAATTAAAGTGATTAGTGACTGAGGCTAACATTTTGCCTTTTATGCTCCACTTGAATAAATATAAACAAGTAGATGAGTGCAGAATATTTATTTTGGGTGAATTATCCCTTCAAATGTAATTTATTTTCTATGTATCTTTGATTCTTTAATTTTTAATTGATCGTGCTATTTTTTTAATCTGTTTTGTTGTAGACCATTTCAAGGACTGTTTCGTTTTTTTGAGGAAGGGACGTCTTTGTGCCTTGAACATTTCCTGCTAATATTCAAACTCATTCAAAACAACAGTGGGATGCGCTTCCTTTATGCCAACAAATTGTATGTTTGGGAGGCAGAGCTCTAAAAGTGACTATAGATCGCTCCCATTCTAATGAATGAAGCCATGCAAGTAATTTACTATTACATTTAGTCATTTAGCAGATGCTTTTATCCAAAACGACTTACAAATGAGGAACATACCAAGCAGCTAAGTTCTCAGAGTAGCTGGAGTAACAGAAAGAGACAAGAAAAGTATTTTTATAATTTAAAAAAAGAAAGCCTTATCTTGTCCGCAGGTCACGCCGACAGCTTCTTTGAACGGCTTCATTGATTATAATAGAAGTGATCCAACATTCCCGAACTTTCTGCTGAGGAAATAATTGTGAGCATCTAAACTACAATACAATTTCATCTCCTCTGTCGCATAGACGCTCAGTATCAACAACATGTCTAGAGAAGTCACTTCAGGTAAACGTTTCATTTTATTTAAAGGATCTGGTAATGATACTGGAAGTTCTCCCAGGCCAGCATTGTTCCAGTTCCTTTGTTATTATTTACATCTTTGAAATGGTCTATATTCAGAGGTCATTTCAACAATCGAATGTTGGTAATGACACTGATCTCTCATATGGAGCTCTCACAGGTACGCTCAGTCAAAGCTCAACATCACTGTGTCTCCTTTTGTCTTCTTTTTTTTCTATCTCCCCTTCTCGATTTCTGCCTATCTCACTCACTATTACACTCACCACATTTAATCTGTGACTTTCTGCTGTCGCCATATTGTTATTGTACTTGATTGTACATCTATTGCTTTTGCGAGGCTCTGCAATAATTCTTCAAAGGGCTGAGAGGAACACAATTATCAAATTATGATAATAATCTCATAACTCCACGCGGGGGATGTGAGAACACAGAGATGCACTAAAAAGAGCTTGTGAACCATGATCTACATTTCTCTTGTCAGATATGCCCAGTGGCTCCAGTGCACCTGTGAGATGGTGTGAAACACATGGAATGATGGCGATGACTGTAGCCTTCCACCTTTCCCGTCTGAGCCTGAAGGCTTTTAACGTGCACGCCATTCTCCTGAACATCAGACCATGTCTTCCCCCCGCCCCTCCTGAAGGTCACTGGCCACCAAGGGCGAGTTCTCCCATGTGTAATCATTTTTGACACCGTTTCAGTGCCATTTTCATTCACAGAGAGAACGCCACTGTCTACCCTACTTTGCTTTACCATAAAATCGTATAAGACAACCATTAGAGAGAGCTTTCTCTTGCTGTCTGGCACTTTCCATGAATAGGGTACAAAATAGAGCCTAAACTCTTAAAAAATTACGTTTTTATTTTATTTTGCAACAGTCTGTTAAAAGAGGTACTTAACCTTAAGAAAATGTTGATCGCCAACCTGATTGTGATCACAAAATAACAACATTCATAAAACAAGGAGAGAACAGCACACTGCTATAAATGCTCCCATGTCATTTAATAGAATGAACAATGTTTCGACCACTTGGGTCTTCTTCAGGCAGTAAAAGAAAAATACAACAATGAAATATTAAATAACTATAATAAATGTAGTTGTAAGCAGCAATTATCAGGGTCCAAACATTTTTATAGAGAACATGAACAAATAGCCAATTATTATTATTATTATTATTATTATTATTATTAATCGTAGTACGATTTTATTTTATTTGTTTAATTTTATTTCTAAAAACTCAAGGTTGCCATAAAAATCAGCTGCAAATAGATGAACCCTAATTAAAAAACCCTAAATATAAAAATTTTAAATAAAATAAAATAAATTAACTCAAGTAGCAGGGTTGCAATTTACAAAATTGCCTAAGATATCACTTAGTAGTGACTAGCTAGTTTGGGGCCAAATGTTTGTTCATAGTTTTTGATAAACTTATATTTCCCATACATCTAAATAAATAAATACAAATACTTGTTTGATCATTTTTTTCTAACAATAACTATGGTAAGGTTGAATGGTTGAGCTTGACAAATGAAGTCAGACATTTGATGTGTTTAAAACCAGCTATTTCTCATGTTATGTTAATTTTATGCTACATAATAGTTTATCTAAGATGTCCAGTATGTCTCACACCAAAACAAATTTAGCCAAAGTGTACACTACTTGTGGAAACTGCCTTCTGCATTTTCTTTAAAGCGGTTGCCTTTTGCAGTTTTGAATAATGTGAGTGATGAATACTTTGAATAGTACAAATTTAAAATCTCTCAGCCTCATTTGATCATTTGACGAATCTTTACACAGGTTCCACAAAGCAAGCAATGAGTCGAAGTGGAAGGCAAAATGTTTTTTCTTGAATGTCTTGCATTTCCTCAGTGTGTAGCATTAAGACTATTGACAGACCCATTACACAAGTAGGTTTTCAGAGCATCAGTACCATAGAAGCTGAAGTATATTTGCATCAGTATTGTTTTAAAGAAATCATATTTACTGAATGCATAAGTGTTGATGTGCAGATCAGAATAAACTTTGGTATTTGTAAGAGCGTTAAGACCTTGGGGTGAGCTGACATTACTATAACAGATATCTGCTATTT
Organism: Myxocyprinus asiaticus; assembly: GCF_019703515.2. Classification (NCBI taxonomy): domain Eukaryota; kingdom Metazoa; phylum Chordata; class Actinopteri; order Cypriniformes; family Catostomidae; genus Myxocyprinus; species Myxocyprinus asiaticus. The sequence goes on along the minus strand of NC_059382.1, from coordinate 17,989,771 downwards.
CACCTGCATGCCTAAATATGAATTGATAGTTTTCTCATAAAAGCACAGTACATAAATCTCACGTCAAGCTCTGAAGGGTCCACTGGATTGCAGCTTCCCATTCCAGTCGTCACGCTCACCACTGACCCACTTGTCTGCTCTTTGATGATAGATTTAAAGGGATGAGTTGGCAGGCGACATCGGGTGTTTGTCATATCAGCTCAGATTCTGGCTCAGATCTACTTTCATTAAATGGCTCTAATCTCTGCAGCCCATGAAGCAGATGTGAGTTCTGGCTCAGCTCCATACCAGCTCCACCTTGTGCCACTGGTTCACGGCACTGCATCCCCTAGCAAGTCCCTACTGTCGAACCACCATGGGTCATCTCATAGAGAATAGTGAGATGAAAGAGGTAGAAAAATAGATAGAAAATTAGAAAGTTTCAATTGTTTGTCTTATGTGTGTAAATGTGTAAGTCAGTATATACAATGTTATGAGTATATCAGTAAATCTACTTGAATCTGAATCGGAGAGGGAGAAAGAGACAAAAATAGAGAGGGAGAGATATAAATAAACTGACATATAAATAGGGAAAGAGTTAGAGGAAGACAAATAGAGGGAGGAAATGAGATACTGGCAGTTTCTGAGAAAAAGTAAAAGAGATGCATGGAGTTGGAGAGAAAGAGTAATATAAACGGAGATGAGAGAGATAAATAGTGAATAATACAGTTTTACTGTATTGATAACTTGTGTAAATAGTGAAATGTAAACAGTTTAATTAATCATTTTAGTATTATTGTTAATGTAATTTTCTGTATGTATACAGTACATATACAGTATATATGTGTCAGAAATTAACTTTCAAATTTAGGGACAATATTTGCCCCCTGGGTTTAAAATTCAGGGGCATTTTTAGCTTTGTGAGGACACATATTTTCTAACCATATAAAATATAAACTGTTTCTCATCCGAAATATGTAAATGTAATAAAAAAAAAATACAAATAATTCTCAAGATTTAGAATACCACATGTTTTAAATTAACATCAGCTCTTTTTTATTTAATTTTTTATCCCATAATATAGGCCTATAGAATATGAAGAACTGGTGGCATTTTTGCTCTTGGCACACCTTAACTACTCCATTCATTTTCACCATTTCACCATTTCATTTTGACCTTTTTGCCTGCACTAGTTTATTTTAAATGGTCCTATTGAGTGATAATTTTTTTTATAAATTTTTAATTCATTTTTTAATATACAAAGTGTCCATGTACAGTGCATCCAGAAAGTATTCACAGCGCTTCATTTTTTTCCACATTTTGTTATGTTACAGCCTTATTCCAAAATGGATTAAATTCATTATTTTCCTCAAAATTCTACAAACAATACCCCATAATGACAACGTGAAAGAAGTTTTTTGAAATCTTTGCAAATTTATTAAAAATAAAAAAACGAAAAAAAAAAAAAAAAATCACATGTACATAAGTATTCACAGCCTTTACTCAATACTTTGTTGAAGCACCTTTGGCACCAATTACAGCCTCAAGTCTTTTTGAGTATGATGCTACAAGCTTGGCACACCTATTTTTTGGCAGTTTCTCCCATTCTTCTTTGCAGGACCTCTCAAGCTCCATCAGGTTGGATGGGGAGCGTCGGTGCACAGCCATTTTCAGATCTCTCCAGAGTCTGTTCAAGTCTGGGCTCTGGCTGGGCCACTCAAAGACATTCACAGAGTTGTCCCGGAGCCACTCCTTTGTTATCTTGGCTGTGTGCTTAGGGTCGTTGTCCTGTTGGAAGATGAACCTTTGCCCCAGTCTGAGGTCCAGAGCGCTCTGGAGCAGGTTTTCATCAAGGATGTCTCTGTACATTGCTGCATTCATATTTCCCCTCGATCCTGACTAGTCTCCCAGTTCCTGCCGCTGAAAAACATCCCCACAGCATGATGCTGCCACCACCATGCTTCACTGTAGGGATGGTATTGGCCAGGACATGAGCGGTGCCTGGTTTCCTCCAGATATGACGCTTGCCATTCAGGCCAAAGAGTTCAATCTTTGTTTCTCATGGTCTGAGAGTCCTTCAGGTGCCTTTTGGCAAACTCCAGGCAGGCTGTCATGTGCCTTTTACTGAGGAGTGGCTTCCGTCTGGCCACTCTACCATACAGGCCTGATTGGTGGAGTGCTGCACAGATGGTTGTTCTTCTGGAAGGTTCTCCTCTCTCCACAGAGAAATGCTGGAGCTCTGACAGAGTGACCGTCGGGTTCTTGGTCACCTCCCTGACTAAGGCCCTTCTCCCCCGATCGCTCAGTTTGGCCAGGCGGCCAGCTCTAGGAAGAGTCCTGGTGGTTCCAAACTTCTTCCATTTATGGATGATGGAGGCCACTGTGCTCATTGGGACCTTCAATGCTGCAGAAATTTTTCTGTACCCTTCCCCAGATCTGTGCCTTGATACAATCCTGTCTCGGCGGTCTACAGACAATTCCTTGGACTTCATGGCTTGGTTTCTGCTCTGACATGCACTGTTAACTGTGGGACCATATATAGACAGGTGTGTGCCTTTCCAAATCATGTCCAATCAACTGAATTTACCACAGGTAGACTCCAATCAAGTTGTAGAAACATCTCAAGGATGATCAGTGGAAACAGGATGCACCTGAGCTCAATTTTGAGAGTCATGGTAAAGGCTGTGAATGCTTATGTACATGTGATTTTTTTTGTTTTTTATTTTTAATAAATTTGCAAAGATTTCAAACTTCTTTCACGTTGTCATTATGGAGTATTGTTTGTAGAATTTTGAGGAAAATAATGTATTTAATCCATTTTGGAATAAGGCTGTAACATAACAAAATGTGGAAAAAGTGAAGCGCTGTGAATACTTTCCGGATGCACTGTAGATTTGCTGTTTGAGTGTAGCATGGATATGTCAACTTCCCAAAAAACTACAGTATGTATATATATATATATATATATAATGTTACCAGTGCTTTGGCAAAGTAAAGCTTTTTTCTCATGCCAATAAGGCTACTCGAATCTTGAGAGAGGAAGAGAAATGGAAAGATGTACAGAGAGTAGGAGTGAGAAAGACAGAGTGAGAGAGAGATAGACTGAGTAATATGAACAGAGAAAGAGAGTGAGAGTGGGAGAGGGATATAACAGTAATGTGAAGAGAGAGAGAGAGATGAGGGAGTCCATTACTCATCATCAGGCCTGCAGCCTCTCTTGCAGGACTCTTTTGTAGTGTGTTATTGTTGTGAGGGATTGGAAGTTTGTCCAGTGCGGCTGAGGCAGGGTTTTTAGATGTTGAAAGTGCAGCGCTGTACTTTAGAAGCTTTTCAGGTGTGAGTATATTTGTGCCTGTGCGTACCTGTGTGTATGTGTTTTTTTTTTTTTTTTTTTTTGCCTCGGTAGTTCAGCTATCAGCTCTCTGCAGCCCTCTCAGCTTCCTTTGATTTATTCTGTTGTGAGGGTGCTCCTTCTCTTTCGCCTCGCTCTGCCCCCGGACTCCCAGATGTCACCCTTTTGGAAGATTCCAGCCGCAATTTTCTGCACCCTTTAAAATGCACATCTAAGCATGTTCACTCAGCCACAGAGGGTGAATTGTTCAGTGAGAGAAAATGTAGACAAGTTTTTCAAGAGAGAGGTGCAAAGATATGGGGGATACCGAGTATGAACAGAGAAAATGAGACATCTTTTCATTATTCATTTCATGTTACAAAAAGAAACTCTGAAGCTCTTGATTAATGGAAGGAAATGGGAAAAGGATACAATGAAGACAGATGAGCTCAAGATGTTTGTATAAATGTGCAGACTTTACTCATCAATGTCAGTTGTTACAGACTGAATTAAAATTTATTTCGTTATTTTAAAGGGCACATTACAGAAAGACATTACATTAAACACTTAACACACAGGGGGCGAATTCACTAAACAGATGTGCCACTTGTGCACACAGTATTTCAGCTCAAAAACCTGCATTTTATTCAGTAATAGTACTGTAGTTCATCAAATAAGCATAAAATAATGGAGAGGAGTGTTTCAAATGGCCATATATCCAGATGTGTGTTGTAATCAAGCACACTTTCCTTACATTTTTAAGGAGCCAATTCAGGTGCCTGGTTCGCAGTGGTGGAGTGATGTAGTACAGTCCCTGTGAAGTATGCCAGATTGTGGAATCTGCTGCATGCTCCACAACCTAACACTCAGAACGACCCGCAAATGGGAAATTGCGCTAAATGTTTGGGCACATTTGTGCCGTTACCTAATTTGCCTAATTCCTTTAGCTAATCAGGAATTGAAACAATGCAGACTGAAAGCATTATACACAATACTACATACATTTTCTGAGAAAATTTGCTTTATATTTTTCTAAGCTGTGCAAGTTATTTTTCTGATTGATTAATTAAAGGTTTTGGTCTGTGGTGCCTCAGATTTTGATGGCAGTATAATATTGTTGATTGATTTATGAGGTGTTTTTAAGAATGGGTATTGGTTGGTGAATTTGCACAGCTTGCAGTCTGTTGTTTTTGGATTAAATACAGCAGTTGAATTTATTGCGTTCCTCACCGTGCTCAGAACCTTTCGGCCTGATGGTGGAAATGCTCTTAATTGGCTGTTTCTATTATCATGAGGAAACCCAGACTGAACATTAGCCACTTAATGTGAGCTTTGTCTGAAGATAATATTTCCCATTAATAGACCTAAATTCAGTTTAAAAAATATTTAAAAGACATTGCATTACATTGATATATTACATAAAAAAATCTTTTATTAAAGACTCTTTCAAATGCAATTATAGTGTGGGATAACAAATGGACCCTCAAAGGGTGGGATATGCCTGCTAGTCCAACAACAAAACAAACACCAAACCAGCAGTAACCAGAATAAACCAGCATTAATTTCCATGCTATTGCAGACTAGATTTCAGTAGGGATGTGTAGAATTTTGTGAGTGACAGACATTTGAATTCTGCAGAAACCTGTGGCGCTTACATTGGAGTTCTGTGGGCACAGTTTCCATGTGGTCATAGCCAATACTCTTACAGGCATACAAATACACTCAAACTATCTTCATAGGTAGCAGTGTGCAAGTAACTCGTCACTTCAATCAAACAAAATGACAGATTTGTTTTCTAGAGAGCATATGAAAATGTTCTCATCAAATTTTGTAAGAACAACAGATGACAGTGTTCCTAGCTGTACTGCCTAGTGTCATGATTATAAATGTTCCCTTTTTTCTCAGGCTGACAAAGCTAATGGAGAAAGAAAATCAATATTTCAGTGAAATGTCAGCTTTTACTTGTCTTTGTGGGATGCTCAGACCATTAATCTTTGAGGAGTGATTGGATACAGTATATGCAACATAATGTAGTCAATTGTATACTCAATATAGTTTTTAATGGTTTCTAAATGGTGACAAATATAATCTAGGAATATTCCACGTTCAATACAAGTTAAGCTCAATTAACAATATTTGTGGCAAAAAGAAATTATTTCGGCTTGTCCATCCTTTTCTTAAAATAAAAAATAAGATAAAATAAAGCAAAAATCAAGGTTACAGTGAGGCACTTACAATGGAACTGAATAGGGCCAATTTTTTGGAGGGTTTAAAGGAAAAAAATGAGAAGCTTATTTTACAAAAGCACTTAGATGTATTAGTTTTAGGGTTTTAGGGTTTGTTGGCATTACATCATCATGGCAACGAAGTTGTAAAATTGGCTATAACTTTACACAAAAAAAAATAAATTCAGTAAAAATCATGTTAACACATATTGTTTATGTCTTGTGGCTATACTTTTGAAATAGTGAGTATTTTAACGTTCAGAAATTGGCCCCCATTCACTTCCATTGTTAGAGCCTCACTGTAACCCAGAGTTTTGCTTTTTTTTTTTTTTAAGAAAAGGAGGGGCAAGTCAAAATAAATTTTTGTGGTAATCTATATTATGCCACAAATGCTGTCAACTGAGCTTAACTTGTATTGAACCCAGAATATTAATTTAATTGATATGTTAAGAAATAATATGAGCAGTAAATTTCAAGTGATTTCCTTTAAATCTCGAAAGTGGTTGTCAGAATCGTCCATTTCTTGTTCTTGTTTAAGAAATTAAAAATACCATAATTTTTTATAGATTCTTAATTCCCTTTTTAATTCCTTGCTTTCATGTTGAAATGATGGGCAATGCAGGTGTGAACAGAGAGAATTTTTTTTATGAAATGTTATCCTTGTGTTTATAAAGCTCAACCAGATGGACAGTGTGGTTGTTTTGTATAAATGAAGCACCTGAAGCAAAATGATAAGAGGATGATTTATCTTCAGGGAAGCTTTAGAGGAAAAATATTTTTTAAATGAAAGAAAAATTGCTGCGTGAAGGACTTTTCTTGCTGACTTATGTCTCTAGAGACTTCTTCAACAGTGGAATTGGAAATTCCCCAACCTCTAATTGAAAAGATCTTCAACGCTGAGCTCAGTACTACTCAATACTGTATCCAAATTAACTCTCCATTCTTCTTTCTGTTTATAATAAAATCATTATTCAACTTCCATAATAGACCACTCGCCCCAACACACCCTTATTTATACTCTATGGATAATCGCTATTTTTTTTTTTTTTCATAATCCTGCCCTTGTTTTCATGTTGTCAAGATTTGCCTTCCTCTGCAATTTCCTTGCCGTTATTCAGCCGCATAGCATAAAACCAATTTCTGGTGCGGCATGCGGGGGATTGTAGAGATAATGAAAAAGAGACTGACTGAGGTGAATGTTAAAATGAGATAAGCGTAGACATGGAGTGTGTGTGAATGCCCCGTTGGTTGGAAGGCCAGCGTCGCTCCCTCCCATGACTCTTTGTTCTTGCCACACGTCCAGAACAACTGCAGGGTTATTGGATGCTGATAAAGTCCATTAGTGTGTGTTGCACATATTACCAGAATGAAGAGACTTGTATTGGCAGGGCTGGACGGTCAATAAACTAGAAGGCTTTGATGGCCCATATACAGTAGGTTGGCTAAGAACCACATTAGGTGATGGCAAAATTGTTGCCAAGCAGTATAGTCCATTTGCGTCTGAATTTAATGTAAGTTCAGTCAGGACCACTTCCGTCAAATGAATAGGCTACTTGACTTGAATACCTGAATGGATACTTTATTCACTTATAGACAATTAAAGCAATCTATTTATGTTGGCGGTATGGTTCTGTTCTTGGCAAACTGTCTGCCCATCCATGCTGCCATGCATGAACAGAGCAGGGAATGCAGTGAACAGATCCTGCAGAATTATTACAACATTGTTCCATTTTGACAGTGCAACGACCTGCCTGAACTAATGCTATGCTTGATTTCTTTTATTGCTGAGAGGTTGTTCTTTCATAACTAGAGATTAAAGCATGGTTCAATAAAAGTAAAGCTTAATTGACAGCATTTGGGGCGTAATGTTTATTGCCACAAAAATGTATGTGAACATGTCCCTACTTTTATATAAAAAAATCTGGGATACAGGGAGGCACTTTCAATGGAACATGATTTTAATGTGATAAATTCGCTTCTTAACCTTTTCTGTGTAAAGTTATGTACAGTTTTACAACTTTGTTGCCATGAAGACGTAATGCTGTAAACCCTAAAACCACTGTAAAAATGACAATTTAAACAACTTTACAGCTCAAATAATACACGTTTTATCAGAGGAATTAATTTAAGTGCCTTTTATAAAATAATAAACTTCAAATTTTTGCCTTTTAAACCCTCCAAAAACTGGCCCCATTCACATCCACTGTAAGGGCTTCTTGGAAACCTCGCTTTTTAAAGAAAAGAAGAGTCAAAATTACTTTTGCAGAAATCAACATAATGCCACAAATGCTGATGACTGAGCTTAACTTGTATGGAACCCTGAATATTCCTTTAAGGGTAATAAAAATAGAAACAAGTGAGACAACTGTTGGCATACCATAAAAAAGTACAGCTCAGATCATTTGGTTTAGGAAGAATTTAATGAGAAATGTTTAAAATTCATATTGAAATCTGACTTTTGATTGCAGACTTTGGTATCTTGGCAAGTCTGAGCACAGTTTGAGATGTTGTTGAGATCTCTTCTGAAACTCAAGAGGAGACACATTACTAGAGTCTGATTCTCAGGAGAAAGATTCGAGAAGAACAATTCTCCTTTGGCTCTCAATTAACTTTGGCTCTTCAATTCTCTGTTTATTGTTGTCTAGCAGAAACTAAAGGTATTTTTAAAAAAAATCCTACCAGTATTTCTCTTTCTCTGCTCAACTGAAATTAATGACAGCATCTTTATGTTCAACCTGTCCTCTCTTGGCAGGCCAGAGCTTTGAAGCTTTTCTGAAGAACATCCGTATTCATAGTGCAGATTCATTGTGGATTATTCAAGTGATCAAATAGAATGAAAAATAATGTGTCTTTGAATGTCATGACAAAAGTCCCTACAGCGATATGCTGCTTTAGTGAAGAAGTTCATGCAAATGACATGCTGAGAACATGTCTGATAATTTGCGGCACAATGGTACATATACCGGACGATGCTTGTCTTTCTTCAATAATGTGTGAGGTGAAGAGGTGAGAGAGATAAGGGCCGTCAGAACTGGAGTCCATCTGTGGATTTTCACTCTCAGATGGATTGCCCAGGTGTGGCCCTTCCAGATGGTACAGATGGGTCTCTTCATCTCTTCTCTTCTGCACTCGAGGCACTCCTAAATATAATACCAACAACCTGATCTCTCTGGGTGACCCTATCTGCGAGCAGGGTGAATCTCTTTCACTCTTTCCCATCCTGTTTCAAACCATTCACATCTATGGCCCAGATCTGTAGAGTGTAAAGGGGTCATTCAGACCGAACACGTTCTTGCACAAAAAACTAATTCAGAAATCTTGAGTTCTTTTTAACTGCTTTGCACATATGATCAAACCGGTGTGATCACTTTAGGCTGGTCCCTGAGGCATGTGATCAAATCAGTGTAATCTGTATTCGCGACATTGTTTGAACTGGCACTGAAGCTGTTGTCAGCCGCACAATATCTTTATTTTTTATGTTACCAACTTTAAAATAATCACAGAATTACTAGGATAAAAGTTTATAGCTGTTGCTATTTTGAGTTGGCTGTGTTAATGCGGCTTTTAATTTCTTTAATGTACTTTTTTTTTTTTTTTTTCCAAACAAAGAATGTAATGGGTAACTAGTTAGTCCACTTGAGCTTTCTCCTATTCATCCATCATTCATTTTCACCACTTCTAGGGAAACAAATGGAAGGGCTACTTTCATATAACCATCTTTGCTATAACAAACTCAGAATCCAGTGCAGCATTGCAACGTAAACAACATGGCTGCGGACTTCCTGGTATTCTTGATCGCATCTTATCATAATTAATCATTAAACATATTAAAATCACATAATGTGTTTATTAAAGAGTTAGTTCACCCAAAAATTTAAATTCTCTTTTCATTTACTCACCCTAATGCCATCCCAGATGTGTATGACTTTCTTCCATCTGCTGAACGCAAATAAAGATTTTTCTCTGAAGAATTCCTCAGCTCTTTAGGTCCATACAATGCAAGTGAATGGATGACAACATTTTGAAGCTCCAAAATCCATATAACGGCAACATAAAAGTACTCCAGACGACTCTGGTGGTTAAATCCATATCTTCTGAAGCGATATGGGTGAACTATCCCTGTAATATACAATCAGCCCTTTGTGCATCTGCTGCCAAGTGTAATGTGATTTTTTTTCAAAATACAGTGTACATTAAATAACTCACTCTAGGGGTATTAGTAAGTACAGTTAACTTGACATGACATCTAAAAAATGCAGCACTTCTGCGCGAGACACTGAAAAAAACAGCAGGTGTGGCGCAACAGTTAAGACAAAAAAATAAAAAATAAATGTGTGAACTAAGAGTGCTTCATCATTTCCTGTTTGCTCTTAATTATAGGCTGTAATTAGCAGCCCAAATACAACCATGTATTCTCTCCCACAACCCTTTCCTCTCTAGCACTCTGCTTGGTTTCTCTTGGCTCTTGAGGAATGGACCCTGCTAATTAGAGAAGATTTCATTCCTTCCACTCATCCCAGAGAAATGGAGCCATGGGAGTGGATGAACAGCATGCAGCAGGCATTGAAATAAAGAGAAAGAGTCGTACCACAGAGGGCTTTTGGGGTTTTTCTATTCTTATACAGTGAAGGGAGAGAGAGAATATTCATCTTTTACATGACTTGGATATGCATATGAGAGAAACACCCTGAGAATTCACCAAATACACGAGCACATCAATCAGACTCAAACAATACACATCAAAAAGCCCTGCTTTTATAAACTCTGATAGGTTTATAATAAAACTGACTCTTCAACACTTGCCTGACAATGGGAGAGAGACTCAGAGAGAGAGCGGGTGCAGTTGGTGACCACTTTATATCAAATCATGATTGTCATCTGATGTCCTTCATGTTGGGAGAGCTTCAGGCATGTGAGACCCACATAAGCAGTGATATTCATAGAAGTGAATGTCAAACTGTACTGATACTTTTAATGTTGCAACAAAAACTTCTTCACTGTGGCATTTTCTGCCACTATAGTTAGACATATTTAAGCTGCTTGTTGATGTGCTTGTTGTTTTGTTTGGATAATTAAAAGGGTAATTCACCAAAAAAGAAAATGTTATCACTCTCTTGTTGTGTACAAGAGAGCTAAGGCCTCAATATACTTTCGGAGAAGTTCCTTTTCGTTCTTCATTCAGGGGGAAAAAAGTTCTAAACAGCCAAGCAACGGTATACTGTTTCTGAACATTCAGACACCCGTCACACCACTGTGGGAGGCGTTTAGAAGTACATTTAAATATGAGGACGCTACATGTAAAGCCTTAACCAGTGATTTAAACTAAAATGTGTTCAATGACTTTATGCCTCATTCTATAAGTAGACTTCACACGTGGTCAGTAAAAGAAGCCGTTTTAATCACTCAATGATGATTTAAAGTAATATATACTATGCAGTAGAAAATGTTTCATTTGTATTAAATTTGTATATATTGTGAATTCATGACGCTAATGCGCTAATACGCTATACGTGGCCATTATATGTGCCGGTTACACTGTTACTGTGATTTATAATGACACTGATACAATTGCAAAGATAAGTGTAAAAAAGTGATAAAGTTCAGAATAAAGACAAAAGAATAATCATGGGCATATCTTACTTTAGACAAATGTGTGAATGGCTTTCGCTGCAGATGGCACAATGCACTCGAGAGTGTTTGAGAAGACAAACAGAATTTTGAACATGAAAACTATTTTGTCTACATATACAGTTGTGCTCAAAAGTTTGCATACCCTTGGAGTATTGGTAACATATGTACCATTTTTAAAGAAAACATGAGTGAGCAGGCAAAACACATTTCTTTTATTTCTTATGGGATTCATATTCAACTGTAGGTTATAACAGATTGGCACAATCATAAAACAAAACATGGCAACAATGAAAAAAATGAAATGACCCCTGTTCAAAAGTCTGCATAACCTTAGTTCTTAATACTGTGTATTGTCCCCTTTAGCATCAATGGCAGCATGCAGTCTTTTGTAATAGTTGTCTATGAGGCCTCAAATTCTTGCAGGTGGTATAGCTGCCCATTCATCTTGGCAAAATGCCTCCAGGTCATGCAAAGTCTTTGGTCGTCTTGCATGAACCGCACGTTTGAGATCTCCCCAGAATGGCTCAATGATATTAAGGTCAGGAGACTGTGATGGCCACTCCAGAACCTCCACCTTTTTCTGCTGTAACCACTGAAGGGTCAACTTGGCCTTGTGCTCAGGGTCATTGTCTTGCTGGAATGTCCAAGAGCATCCCATGCGCAGCTTTCATGCAGAAGAATGCAAATTGTCTGCCAGTATTTTCTGATTACATGCTGCATTCATTTTGCCATCAATTTTCACAAGATTCCCCGTGCATTTAGAGCTCGCACACCCCCAAAACATCAGTGAGCCACCACCATGCTTCACAGTGGGGATGGTATTCTTTTCACTATAGGCCTTGTTGACCCCTCTCCAAACATAGCGCTTATGGTTGTGACCATAAAGCTCTATTTTGGTCACGTCACTCCAAATTACAGTGTGCCAGAAGCTGTGAGGCGTGTCAAGGTGTTGTCGGGCATATTGTAACCAGGATTTTTTGTGGCATTGGCACAGTAAAGGCTTCTTTCTGGAAACTTGACCATGCAGCTCATTTTTGTTCAAGTATTGTTGTATTGTGCTCCTTGAAACAACCACACCATCTTTTTCCAGAGCAGCCTGTATTTTTCCTGAGGTTACCTGTGGGTTTTTCTTTGTATCCCGAACAATTCTTCTGGCAGTTGTGGCTGAAATATTTCTTGGTCTACCTGACCTTGGCTTGGTATCAAGAGATCCCCAAATTTTCCACTTCTTAATAAGTGATTGAACAGTAATGACTGGCATTTTCAAGGCTTTGGATATCTTTTTATATCCTTTTCCATCTTTATAAATATTCATTACCTTGTTACGCAGGTCTTTTGACAGTTCTTTTCTGCTCCCCATGGCTCAGTATCTAGCCTGCTCAGTGCATCCACGTGAGAGCTATCAAACTCATTGATTATTTATACACAGGCACTAATTGCAATTTAAAAAGCCACAGGTGTGGGAAATTAACCTTTAATTGCCATTTAAACCTGTGTGTGTCACCTTGTGTGTCTGTAACAAGGCCAAACATTCAAGGGTATGTAAACTTTTGATCAGGGCCATTTAGGTGATTTCTGTTATCATTATGATTTAAGAAGGAGCCAAACAACTATGTGATGATAAATGGCTTAATATGATCACTATCCTTAAATAATCAGTCATATTTTCAAAATCAATGCCAAAATTTCACAATTTCTGCCAGGGTATGCAAACTTTTGAGCACAACTGTAGCTGGAAACACAGCACACTTAATGAAATATAATGAGAAAATTATGAGAAGAAGAAATGGCATGCAAACTTTATTGGTTTTTGCATATTTTGTCAAACTAGATATGCAATGAATAGCAACTCAAAGTGTATATTGATGATAATTTGTGTGTATCTGATCCACTGACATATATCTATTTGGCTGTAGTATTACTTTAAGGTATTTTCCTATTTAGAATATAGAACACCAGGCTTCCTGGTTTACCCTGCTCACTCTAAAGCATATGGGCCCTCTGGGCATGCTAGGACTGCAGAGATAATTGATGTCATTTCCCTTTATTCTAAACCTGTCTGTTGTGCTCTGTGTTAAAAAAACAGCAAATGTTTTAATCAACACTGACCCTGAATAGCTCCACAACTGCACGTTTACATGCCAACATCTGCATCTGACTGACAGTCATGTTTATGCAAGGGATTACATGCGTGCGGTAGGAGGTCGGGCCCAGTGCCAACGCAAATTGGATTATGGCGAGCAATATTCTGGAAACATTTTATTATCCAAGGGCTTTTAGTGTAATGTGATTACTTTGTAATGCACTTTTGTTTTATAGACTGCTTCAGCACATTGCAGCTCTGGCTTTATTAAGTGTGAATTCATTCCTGTAGTACACATCCTCAGGTTGTCACCTGTTGCCTTCACAGCACTCAGGGGCCTTGGATCCAATCTATGTGTGTTTGCAGCAAGCCCCATTTAAATTCCATAGCAATCATTCCCTATATACATATTTAAATGGGAAGCTACAGTTGTGCTTTTAAAGAGACTGTTCTGATAGTAACTTGAGACAGTGCCATCATTTTGTGCTGTAAGTCCGAGGTGTCTGAAGGAGTTACATGTGTCTAGAATGTGGGCAATGCATTCATGGCGGGGTGAGGCCTCATTAACCTGTCGTCATGTCTGTGTCTAGGCAGCATCCCTCCTCAGGTCAGATTAATTTTCCTGCATCTGATGAAAGACACTTTCATTACCTGAGAAGAGCACCAGGGCACATTCCAGCTTATCCCAGATCAGGCAAAGTGGCACGACTTCACCACGGCGTGCAAGGTGAATACATCTGACGGTTGTAATTATAATTATTCCTCAGACGCATTTTACTGTGGTCCATGTCACGACTACCTCCCACGCTGCTGAATTGGCTATTGGCTCTTGCAGTTGTTGCATGTGTTTCCTAAAGGGGAAGACAAACAGAACTAGAAGTAATGGGAGGCTGTGGCTTTGTATCAGTGACAGGTGAGGATATGCATGCTGGCTTTTGCAGACAAGAGCTTGTCCGTGGTGCAATTACCATGCCGCTTGGCAGACAGGTAGGCCAACATTATTATGAGTGCAGTCAGAGTGGCAGAATATGTCACCCTACCACCATCTCTGCATATTTGAAAAAACGTCAGTCTATCCTTCTGGTTCCAGCTGCACTCTTGGGAATTGTCTAAACTTTCCACGTAACATGCTCCTCACCTGTCCCCTGACCCTCTTTAAAGACCATGTGAAATCATTTGATGAGAGAAAAAGCTTTCTTTCCAATGTGAAAGTATTTTGTGTTAAAAAAAGGGAAGTTTTGATGGGATGTATCAAAGGGCTCACATCTTTTGTTTTTAAATAGCCAATAGGTTTTAGTTATGTCACATCCATGAACTATTATTTGCTACTTGTTAGTCAGATACAGGTGGTAGAGAGTGCAACAGTGCCTACCCACGTTTTCAGACAACTTTTTTTATTTTTTATTTCTTCCATAGTGATTTCATAAAATCCTTCATAAAAGAGTTCTTAGCCATGAACCAAACCAACCAGCTCCGATCGACGTGCATAACATCATTACAAGCTTTGATTTGAAGCAGAAAATGTTTTAAAAAATCAGTCAAACAGACAAAGGTACAAGACTATGTACTTTACCTCTTTTATATTCAGATATATGCAAATATATAAGTAGTTTTAAATTGTAGGGAGACCGGCTTGATTGCATCATTCACAGCAGCCGTGGAAGTGGGCGGTCACTAGAGAGTTCTCGATTTTCAGATGGATTGTTTCCCTTAGGATTATGGGTAATGTAGTTCTTCACCATGAATTCCAATATTAAACATGAGTTTTTTTTAATTATGTTGAAATAATGTTGATTGATGTCTACAACAGAAACATATACCATCGATTAACAACCTTGGAGCTCATGGTAGGTCTGTCTTTAAAAGTGTATAAGTTATTGTTAAAAATCAATCCACCTATGGAGAAAATGAATGGGATTTTTACTTCCAGAACCAGACCAGTTGTGCTCTGTTAGGGGAGGGACACCTTCTAAAACAGTCTAAAAACAGTAACTACACATTTTATCAAAACTGAGTTATGACCAAAATGGGGTCTCTTATTCTATAACCTGTTCTGTCACATTGGTTTGACTTTACTCTATGCTCAATTTATATGCTCAACAGAGAAAACAGAATGAGGCTATTTTATTTTATAGTGAAGCCATGTTTCTACTTTCTCTTACAGTAGATGGCCTCAGAGTTAACAAACATGGACCAAAAGCCACTAAAATTTCATGGTGTCTTTAACCGTGTCCCTGATCTCTCTCTTTTTTTTTTTTTTTACTCTCTTTGAACATTAAGGTGATGAATGTAAGCCTGGCTGAAGGTGACGTTGTCAGATTTGAAGACCTGGGCAGCTGGGAGCCTTCTGTGCTGGCCAACGAGTCTATCTTGTTGAAGGGTCTGGTGGTACGCAGCTGGAGCAACCAAATCTCCATCCATTACCGTAGCCGGCAGCCGCAGTCCAGCTCCTTGCTTCTGCGTTACCAAGGTGAGTCGTCCTACACTTCAACCTCTAAACATCTGCTTAATCCACTTCCTATTAATTGTGCTTGTGCCAGAGTCTCAGGTTGGCACAGATCCAGCACTCTAGAGAAACCTGTTTATGAGTGTGCACTTAATGATTAGATTGGCATGAACGATTATGACTCTGTGAGTAGGGAGCTCTCAATCATTGCTTGCTATTAGGAGAGACTCTCTGCGCACTGAAGGGGAAACACTCCTTGTTATCTCATGTCAACATAATATGCTCATGTTAGCCTGAAAATGACAGCTGCTGTCAATAGGCCGCATAATTGACTTGGATAATTCTCTGCTAATAGTCTTTTAACAGAGTCATCAAAGGGAGATTGGCACAACAGAAAAGGTTACAGAACGCTGATGTGTCCCTCCCCGTATAGCGAAGTTTTCTCCTTCATCGCTCAGGGCGAGAAAGTGACAAATTACTGTATACAGACAAATTCTTTTGTCTCTGGGAGCTAATGAACTGTGGCAGGTTTGCAGTGCAGTAATATCATTTTGTGAATCCTTAATATGCCTGTTGAATAACAAAGCCATTTACTCTCCAACCACTCTCTCTCTCTCTCTCTCTCTCTCTCTCTCTCTCCATCTGTGTTTTTCTCTGTCTTTTTGGGTCTATGGGGTGGTAATTGGTGGTGTACAGCCTTCTAAATGCTTTTGAGTGAAGCCTTAGCCTTCCCCTATTAAACTCATTGCAATCATCCACAGGAGCCAGGCAGCACATATTTCATAATAGCTTTCTGTTTCTCTATAAAACTTTCAATTACTTCACTCTGAAGGCCCTGCTTCCCCCTGTTTCCAGTTCAATTTAATGTGCTCCATCTGTTATGCTGGGTGGATGTGCACAAGCAAGAGCAGCTAATTTTGCCACTAGGGTTTTACACTTGCCATGGCAATGATATGAATGGACAGCAGAAAGGAAAAGAAGCAAGCAGGGATTCTGGTATACTGTAAATACATACTGCAATATAAAGCAACAGGATTGTTCCTCTTTCAGTTAATAGATAAAATTATGGTGCTCTTGATTTTGTGCAATCAGTGGTATCAAATGCAGACGCCCCTTGCTTTATTGCTCATGCATTATTTTCATTGCAAACTCTCTTTTCACTATGAGAAAATCATTTCAGCAGTGCAGTGGAAAAGCGTTATTTGTGTGATGTTTTTGTTTGAATATCTGTTTTAACATGGCCATGTTAGGCATGTCTAGAAACAAAATTGGCTGCATTTCAGAATGGGTGAGCAAATTGTTGGTTTCCTTCTTTTGATTGCCTCGACTTTCTCTATGGCAATGGGGGGTCTATAGCTTGCATTTGATTCTGAGGGAAGTGGTGTTGTTATTCCCAGAGACATTTGAAGGTTTTGTGCCATCACAGGGAATCTGAGAGCACAGCAAATAGTAAAATTTTGATAAAATATTATTAGGAAATTTAGAAGGGAAATTCCGCTTACATCCATAGAATTCTGTCATTATTTACTCTTATTGGGCCTCATTCATGAAACACGAGCAGAGCAATCGTTCGTAAAGCCGGTCTGATGTAAATTTTCGGATTCATGAAAGTTATTGAATTTTCAGAATGTTAGTCGGTGCGAACAAAATTTATACCTGCTCCCGACCAAATGTAATTTGTGCGTAAGACATCCGAACGTGTTGTGTTCTTTTAGACAAACTGCCATGACTACATTTTGGTAGAAGTAAAATTAAATAAGCAATGAAAAAAAATTGCGTTTGATTTTTTTCTGAAAAAAAAAAAAATCTTGACCTCTAACGTGACTGGCTGGACATTTTTTATTTTTATTTTTTATTTTATGAGCTCTTTAATTTGGTTTCATAATTTAGTGTAGCGCTCAAATGAACCAGAGAAGGTTCCCTATCTGTCACTCACTCGACATTGTGTCGATGTAGTGACACTAGGGGTCACTCTTGGGAGCCCCAAACACCTCTGCTTTTTTGAAAAAAGGCCAATGGGAATTGGCGAGTGGAATTTGCATGCCACTCCCCCGGACATACGGGTATAAAAGGAGCTGGTATGCAACCACTCATTCAGATTTTCTCTTTGGAGCCGAGCGGTTGTATTCAGTGCACTGAATTCAATTTCCCTCCAAAGACGCACATCAAAACTGCTGGATTTACGGCGCATTTCAGCGGCTTCTCCCCCTCTGCACCCGTGGAGTGCAGAGAACGCCCCTGGGTTCTTCGGCAGAGCGAAAAAAGAGAGTATATTCTAAAAGTGTATATTTTCATTCACAAAAAGAGCGGCACACACGGAACATCTTTTTAAAGATGTCTTTCCATTTGTGTGTTATTCCTGGTTGCGGTCGTTATCTCTCCGCTTCTGAGGGCCACAATCGCTGTCTTACGTGTCTGGGCACTGCCCACGCGGAGACATCATTCGTGGATGGGTCATGTCCTCATTGCGAGAACATGACCATGGCAACGTTGTGGTCATGGCTTGCTTTTGTAAGAAAATTTTAGAAGGTATTCGGTGATCCCCCAGGTGGAAAAGGCGCTTGCGGTGCACTTGTGTCCGCAGAGCGCCGCCACCTGGCACGGGCACCCTAAGCTCCCGTCCAGAGCCTGTAGGTTTACGTCATCCCTGATGACCAGGGCCTACGGTGCTGCTGGACAAGCTGCCTCCGCCCTGCATGCCATGGCTCTCCTGCAAGTACACCAAGCCAAGGTGCTAAAAGAGCTGCACGAGGGTGGTGCTGACCCGGGATTGATGCAGGAACTGTGCTCGGCGACCGACCTCGTTCTCTGGGCGACGAAGGTCACAGCGTGGTCTCTCGGGTAGGTAATGTCCACCCTGGTGGTCCAGGAGTGCCACCTTTGTCTCAACTTGGTTGAGATGTGAGAGGCTGACAAGGCACGGTTCCTTGATGCCCCCATCTCCCAGGTTGGCCTGTTCGGAGATACCGTCGAGCACTTTGCCCAGCAGTTCTCGGTGGTGAAGAAGCAGATGGAGGCCATACAACACATCCTGCCCCGGCACGGATCAAGATCCCGCACCCCGTCTGCTCGTCGCTAAGGGCGTCCTCCTGCAGCAACAACACTGGCTCCGCTGAAGCCCGCCCCCGTGGCCTGACCCCAGCGTGGAGCCCAACGCAAGAAGCAGATGCCACCCGTCTCACGGCCAGCCACTAAGAACCCGAGGAAGGCTTCGAAGCGCCCCTGAGATGGGCAACCCAGGGGCGAGGAGACCTGCTTCTCTGGAGCTGGTAAACAGACCACTCCATCCCCTCATGGAGGGCCGGGAGGAGAATCTTTTGTTTCATTCTTTGCCGCATGCCCAAGAGGCTGCGGTACCCAAAAGTTCGACAAAAGAGTGATTTTCTCGTTTCTTGGGTCACATGTCCAGTGCGCACGGTCGTCGTCACGACCACCGTCCACCATCCCATTTTTGCAGGTATGGCGCTCCAGCGGCGGACCCCCCGCCCCTGTGTGCCCAGCTGTGGCACAAACAAGCCAACGTGGGATTGGTTTCGGTGGACTACGGGGATGAGATTCCTCCTCCCCCCTCCTCAGCCAATCTTATAGTGGGCAGCATGAGCCAGGTAAGTGCTTCAATGTCCCTGGACTCAGCACGGCCACGGGGCTCGAGTCCCCTCGATGTGGCACCTCGAGCTCCACCCCACCGCGAGTCTCCACCCACACGATGTGATCATTCCCTTGGTCACCCTCGCCCGGAGTTTGGGCAATCCTGGACCTGCAAGTACTGAACCGGGCTTTGCACAGACTCCCGTTCAAGATGCTGATGCAAAAATGCATTCTAGCGAGCATCCGGCATCAAGATTGGTTCATGGCAGTAGACCTGAAGGATGCGTACTTCCACATCTCGGTCTTACCTTGACACGGACCCTTCCTGCGGTTTGCCTTCGAAGGCCAGGTGTACCAGTACAAGGTCCTCCCCTTCAGCCTTTCCTTGTCCCTTCGCGTCTTCACGAAGTTCGTAGAGGCAGCCCTTGCCCCGCTAATGGAAGTGGGCATCCGCATCCTCAATTATCTCGACAACTGGCTAATCCTAGCTCACTCTCAAGAGTTGCTGTGCGCAAACAGGGACCTCATGCTCCGGCACCTCAGCCGACTGGGGCTTTGAGTCACCTGGGAAAAGAGCAAGCTCTCCCCGGTTCAGAGCATCTCTTTTCTCAGTTTGGAGTTGGACTCAGTCTCGATGATGGCGTGCCTCACGAACGAGCGTGCACAGTCAGTGCTGAACTGTCTGAAGTTGTTCAGACAGAGGACAGCGGTTCCACTGAAACTTTTTCAGAGGCTCCTGGGGCATATGGCATCCTCAGCGGTGGCCACACTGCACGGTTTGATGCATATGAGACCGCTTCAGCACTGGCTTCAGACTCGAGTCCCGAGATGGGCATGGTGCCACGGGACACATCACGTGGCAATCACACCTATCTGTCGCCACCTCTTCAGTCCTTGGACTGACCTTGCATATCTATGGGCAGGGGTTCCCCTACAGCAGGTTTCCAGGCACATCTTGGTTACAACAGACGCCTCCAAGACAGGCTGGGGTGCTGTATGCAACGGGCACACAGCCGCCGGCTCCTGGACTGGCCCGCTGCTGCGTTGGCACATCAACTGCCTAGAGTTGTTGGCAGTACTGCTCGCCCTGCAGAGGTTCCGGCCATTGATCCAGGACAAGCACGTGGTGGTCCGGATGGACAACACAGCGACGGTAGCATACATCAACTGTCAAGGTGGTCTACGCTCCTGTTGCATGTCACAACTCACCCACCGCCTCCTCCTCTGGAGTCAGCAGCGCCTCAAGTCGCTACGAGCCACTCACATCCCGGGCGACCTCAACACCGCAGCGGATGCGCTGTCATGACAGGTTACCCTCAGCGGAGAGTGGAGATTCTACCCCCAGGTGGTCCAGCTGATTTGGAGTCGACTCAGTCGAGCACAGGTAGACCTGTTTGCTTCCCGGGAATCATCCCACTGCCTGCTTTGGTACGCCCTGACCAAGGCACCCCTCGGTATAGATTCGCTGGCACACAGCTGGCCGCCTGGACTACGCAAATACGCGTTTCCCCCAGTGAGCCTACTTGCACAGACCCTGTGCAAGGTCAGGGAGGACGAGGAGCAGATCGTCCTAGTAGCACCTTACTGGCCCATCCAGATGTAGTTCTCAGATCTCACGCTCCTTGCGACAGCCCCCCCCCCACCGGTGAATTCCCCTGAGGAAGGACCTTCTTTCTCAGTGACGGTGCACAATCTGGCACCCGTGACCAGACCTCTGGAATCTCCACGTCTGGCCCTTGGACGGGACGCAGAAGACCTAAGTGGCCTACCACCCGCGGTGGTAGACACGATCACTCAGGCTAGGGCTCCCTCTATGAGGCGCCTGTATGCCTTGAAGGAAGTCTGTTCGCTAAGTGGTGTTCTTCACGACGCGAAGACCCCCAGAAATGCGCAGTCGGATTGGTGCTTTCCTTCCTGCAGGAGAGGCTGGAGGGGCGGCTGTCCCCCTCCACCTTGAAGGTGTATGTAGCCGCTATTTCAGCTCATCATGATGCAGTAGATGGTAAGTACTTGGGGAAGCATGACTTGATCATCAGTTTCCTGAGAGGCGCTAGGAGGTTGAATCCCTCCAGACCGCACCTCGTACCCTCTTGGGACCTCTCTGTAGTCCTTCAGGGTCTACAGGGAGCTCTCTTTGAGCCCTTGGAGTCAGCTGAGCTTAAGGCACTCTCTTTGAAGACTGCCATCCTGACTGCGCTCACTTCCATCAAGAGGGTAGGGGACCTGCAGGCGTTCTCTGTCAGCGAATCGTGCCTGGAGTTCGGTCCAGGTTACTCTCATGTGATCCTGAGACCCTGACCGGGCTATGTGCCCAAGGTTCCCACGACCCCTTTTAGGGATCAGGTGGTGAACCTGCAAGCACTGCCCCAGGAGGAGGCAGACCCAGCCCTGGCGTTACTGTGTCCGGTGCGAGCTTTACACATCTATTTGGATTGCACGCAGAGCTTTAGAAGCTCCGAGCAGCTCTTTGTCTGCTTTGGTGGACAGCAGAAAGGAAGCACTGTCTCCAAATAGAGGATCGCCCACTGGGTCATTGACATCACTGCGATGGCATATCAGGCTCAGGACGTGCCACCCCCTGCGGGGTTATGAGCCCACTCTACCATGAGTGTGGTGGCCTTCTGGGCCCTGGCCAGTGGCGCCTCTTTTGCAGACATCTGCAGAGCAGCGGGCTGGACAGTACCCAACACCTTTGCGAGGTTCTACAATATCCGGGTTGAGCTGGTCTCGTCCCGTGTATTGGCAGGCACGAGCAGGTAAGTTCCGGGACAGATGGAGGGGTGTACCGCTTGCGCATAGCGCCTTTCCCCTCCCTTGAGGTTAAGACATGCATTCTTGACTCCCAGTCTTGTTCACAGACTGTGATCCCTGAATGACTTTCCTCCTTAGCCCTCTGGCAGTTGAGTTTGCTGAGAAACTCGCTGCTGGCCCAGTACGTGCGCTAATGAGGCCCTGTACTGAGGTAGGTGCTCCACATGTGCTGGTTCCCCAAAGGCGACCCCATGTGATATCTTCCGCAAAATCATTTCCCTGTCGGCAAACTACGTCTTCCTTGGGCAGAGGCCACTCTGCCCCCGGTCACTATGCTCTGTAGAAACTCCTCCCCTTCGGGTAGGACCTACCATGAGACCTCTCCACATGACATACTTCCGACAAGACTCGGTGAGACCCTGTGACGTATTCCACTCAAAATACCCCCCCCCCCCTTTTTTGGGTGGGGTGTGTTCTCCACGGTGTCTTCCCCTTGGGAGGGACACCCCCCGACGTAGACACTTATGGCTCCCAGTCGGTTAACAAATTCCACTCTTTTTGGGGAGAAAAACGAGGAAAAGAGGCCTTGGCTGGGCTAGCCTGTCCCTATTGTTGGGCAGTCGACTTGTTCCTGAAGGACCGTTCGATGGTCATAACAGCGTTGGGGGAGGTTACGTGATGGCCTGGTGCGCTGGCTACGAGGCACACAGCGGTCTGCCCGTTTTGCACCCCCAGTCCACGTAACACAGTTCGGATAGTTGTGGCGTTTTGTATAGGGACCCCTATTGTCACTACATCGACACAACGTCAAGTGAGTGACAGATAGGGAACGTCATGGTTACTTTCATAACCTCTGTTCCCTGATGAGGGAATGAGACGTTGTGTCCCTCTTGCCACAACGCTGAACTACCCGCTGAAATGGCCGGGACCTGGTCTCGGCTCCTCAGCACAAAACCTGAATGAGTTGTTGCATACCAGCTCCTTTTATACCCGTATGTCCGGGGGAGTGGCATGCAAATTCCACTCGCCAATTCCCATTGACCTTTTTTAAAAAAGCAGAGGTGTTTGTGGCTCCCAAGAGTGACCCCTAGTGTCACTACATCAACATAACGTCTCGTTCCCTCCATCAGGGTACGGAGGTTACAGAAGTAACCATGACGTTAATGTTGGTGGACATCCTCCTGCCGGCGTGACCTGACATTTCTTTACACTAAAGTTTCTTTTCAAACCATTTTTATTGACCTCTTGGACTGTTACATTGACAAAAGAACCTCTGATGACAGCAAAAGCATGCGATGACTGTAAATTCCTCACATTCTTTTTAGAACGAACATGCAAGGGTTTGCTAAATCAATATTTTACGATGTGAATGCATTCCATTTGGAATAAAAATAAATAAATAACTTATTACTGTTCACATAAATGTTACAAGATTCCTGTTCTCATTGACTAGTGAGTCTGAAGCCTAACTTATATGGCATTTTCATGGCCGTGGATTATGATAACTGCGAATAAACGTGCATGCACGCTGTATTTACGAATGTTTGGAATTCACTAACATAC
The DNA here is from genome assembly GCF_019703515.2 of Myxocyprinus asiaticus. Lineage (NCBI taxonomy): Eukaryota > Metazoa > Chordata > Actinopteri > Cypriniformes > Catostomidae > Myxocyprinus > Myxocyprinus asiaticus. Next base: position 17,966,174 of record NC_059382.1, on the reverse strand, counting down.
ACAAGTTTTACTAAGAACTAATAATAGGGTTCAAAACAGTGTTACTATGAATGCAAACTTTAATACAGTGAAAAAGACACTATTAGCATAACATAAATATATATAAATAAATAACTATTTCCAACATTCTTTTGAATGTCCATGTACTTAAATTAAATATTTGATGCCATGAGTGTACCTTCATTTACTATTACTATTATTTTGAATGGCCATGGAAAATGAAGCAATGTGATAATTTTACCTGGTCGCAAAAAGTAGTCCATTAATTTACCTGATGAACTTTCACATTTTGCTGACTCTTTATGCTTGGCAGAGCTAACGTGTGCTTCTAAATCACTTGCACCTTTATTAGCAACTGACACATAAGTGCCAGCTTTATATGTCATACATTTTGCTTCCCACGGATCTTAACCTGGACGAAAGCATGGGAATTTTTTGTGCAAATCTTCTGTAAATTTGCACTTTCGTTTGGGCATTGTTTCCACTCAGCTGTCATTTGCTGCTACTGTCAAGCAACTGTTTGATGCCGAACACAACAGCGCGATGCCGAACACAACAGCGTTCGCGCGTTCACAGAGAGATTGACAGGCAGAAATTTGGCCAATAGTTGCTGCAAGCCTCTTACAATCGACCAATTGGTGTGCGAGAAGGCGGGACTTACAAAGAGGGGTTAAAGCAATGCAAATATGCGTGCACACACAATGAAGTATTAGACCAGATGCACATCATAATGCAACTAAAGTAGAATCCCGGACATTTTTGCAAATTTAGAAATCCCAGCCGGACGCTTTTTTAAGGTCTGAAAAAGAGGACATGTCTGGGAAAAAGAGGATGTATGGTCACCCTAGTCATGTAAGGTTTTCATTGTGCTCCTGTTTACCTTTATGGTTTGAAAATGTCGTGACTATGTACACTGGTGTTCAAAAGTTTGGAATAATGTACAGATTTTGCTCTTATGGAAAGAAATTGGTACTTTTATTCACCAAAGTGGCATTCAACTGATCACAATGTATAGTCAGGTTATTAATAACGTGAAAAATTACTATTACAATTTGATAAAAAATTTCAGAACTTTTTAAACTACTTCAAAGTGGTCTCATCAAAAAATCCTCCACATGCAGCAATGACTGCTTTGCAGATCATCTGGTTTATCCAGATACACAGGTGACATTTCACCCCACGCTTCCTGTAGCACTTGCCATAGATGTGGCTGTCTTATCGGGCACTTCTCACGCACCTTACAGTCTAGCTGATTTTTCTGTTTCAAAAGTGGGTTTTGAAAAGGCCTGCACCCCTGAGTCTTTTCTTTACTGTTGTACACGAAACTGGTGTTGAGCGGGTAGAATTCAATGAAGCTGTCAGCTGAGGACATGTGAGGCATCTATTTCTCAAACTAGAGACTCTGATGTACTTATCCTCTTGTTTAGTTGTACATCTGGCCTTCCAAATCTCTTTCTGTCCTTGTTAGAGCCAGTTGCCCTTTGTCTTTGAAGACTGTAGTGTACACCTTTGTATGACTGTGTTTGATATAATGGCAAGTGATTTTCTAGTACCAAATTAGCAATTTAGCATGATTACTCAAGGTGTTTGAGTGATGGCTGCTGGAAATGGGGCCTGTCTAGATTTTATCAAAAAATTACTTTTTTCAAATAGTGATGGTGCTGTTTTTTTTTTACATCTGTAATGTCCTGACTATACATTCTGATCAGTTGAATGCTACTTTGGTGAATTAAAGTACCAATTTCCTTCCGAAACAGCGAAATCTGTACATTATTCCAAACTTTTGGCTGCCAGTGTATGTGTTAAAACATACTCTCTGATGTGTGTTTATTAGGGAAGTAGCACTAACCAGTACTAATAATATGATCCATTATAGTCACGGCGCCGGTGAGTTTGTCGGTTTGCTCTGTGTGTTTTGTTATTTTCTTTCCCTCATGTCTCGCAGGCGATGCCGGCATGCATGATCAGTGTTTCCATGGGAACATTGATTGTTCCTAGGGGAACGCTGATCATGCCACTAATTAGCATGCTAGCAGCACCTGGTTCTCCACTGATTCACTCCCTACTTAAGCCCTTCGTGTTTTCAGTATCTTAGCTAGATTGTTATTTGATATGAAGTACTTACCTCACTCTCTCTGCCTAGTTGGTCCTGTCTCGTGTATCTGTTTGGTTGACCGTCTTTGCCTGCATGTTGGGAGTGTGGTTGCCTTTCAGTTTGCTGTACGCTTGTTCTCTGCACTCACAAATCTTCAACGGAGGATTCCTCATCTCTGCCCACATGCCGGGAGAGTTATTGCCTTCCAGTCTGCTGTGCACTGTTCTATGCACCTCGCTACGCTTCAATGGAGGATTCCTACGAATCTGCTCCTGACTTCCACGATACACATACTCCCCTACGAATACACTATTCATGGATTTGCCTATTGCGCGGCCATGGTGCGCATGCATCCACAAGCTTCTCCCCACTACTGCAGCTGGTGCCAGGATCCTCCGTCTTCGCCAGCACAGCTGAAGTGAATATTTATTGTTAATAAATCCTTTGAACTGTTCCTCTGCTCTTGGGTCTCTTTGTCTCGCTATCACTCTCTGACACATTATAGTTTGACAGGAAAAGAGCCTATATAACATGAGTGTTATTAGCTTTTTGAGAGCTCATTTCACAAGAGTTGAGCTCAACTGAGGTTGTCCATGCATAGAAACTGGAAGAGTGGTAAAAGAGGGTGAGACACTTGTCTCAGATGCATTGTTTAGTGCATAGGTTTTTGGTACTCCTGGCAATTTTGCTTTGTGTTTGTAAGTCAAAGTGAGTGTGCCGCATCATAGCACCATTGTTTGTATATAATCCTGTTCTTCTAATTCGTATATTATTTTTTTTTTTTTTTTGTCATTGTTCTTTGCACTTGTGTATGGCACCACCCTCTATCACAGTCTGTAAAAAAAGCACTTTTTACCTTAACCCACCTTTGTCGTACCGAGTCTACCTAGCACCTCCCTAACCCTCTTAACATCACGCATTCCGACAGTCTAATTGCAAACAAACACTGGAGCTTTTCGCTTGTAAGAATGTGATCCGACCCCACAGAGCAAAATAATATGGCTGTAAAAACCATGAGCATATCTGATGGATCTGCAGGGAAGAAATCTGTAGGTCAGCTCTTCACTGTAATTCATCATCAAAACATTGATTGAGCCTTTTGCCGACTATATAGATATAGCTGCACTTTTAAAATGCGAGTTAATAATTCCTAAGGTAATTTTGGCATGATCGCTGCTCTCTTTTGGATAGTGGCAGAACAGACACAGGAAGGACGGCGTCAGCAACTTTTTGACAGATAAAAACGTGGCTTCACTTTTTCGGTGTATGTGTGTGTGCAAGTGTGTGTGTTAGTGGCGTAGCCAAGGGTGGGCTGGGGTGGGCCTGGGCCCATCCAAATTAGACCCAGGCCCACCCAGAATATTTGAGATTATTCTTTGACTTCAAATATATATATATTTATAAAGTACTTTTAAAAAATTCATAAATTCTGATCTCTGAAAGTGTGAAAGAACTGTTTGAATGTGCTGCTTCAATGTTGTTAAGGAAAATTTGGTAAAAAAAAAAAAAAAAAAAACATTTGGGCAAAAACTTGGCCCATTCATTTTTATTGAGGCCCACCCAAAAGTAATTTCCTGGCTACGCCCTTGGTGTGTTTGTGTGTGTGTGTTTGTCTACGGGCACGAGGGGGAGAGAGACAGATATCTGAATAATGCAAAAGCAACTATTAAATAGACGAATAAAAATAACCACAACGTAAATGTTATAACTCATATCCATCCATGTGCCAGATAATGTTTATTTGCAGTGCAATCTCTGAGTGGAACACACATTCTGTATCATGTGGTTTTGTATAACATTTAAAACAATACATGAATATTTGTAGTAGTTGACACATTTTTACAGGTATATGAGCTAAATCCTAGAACAGTGCACAAAAATTCTAACCAATGAGGGGACAGATTGCTCACATGTGACTTTTATTAACACCGTTTTCGTCCATTTTGAAATACTCCCTTGTGAAAGCAAACTGGACCTTGAAGAAAATGCTACATTGTAAAAAAAAAATTGGAACCTGTTTCGGAAAAAATCAAGCAAGATACAGGTCTGAAAATGCCCTTAGAATATGGTGCATAAGTCATATTGATTACTGTGGGTTTATAGTGCTTTTATGTTTGTTTCTCCGTTAGTTTGACTGGAGTCCCTATTCACTTGCATTATGGCAAATAAACCCTGTGAAGACTTTTTCAAAATTTACATTTTACATTCCATGGAAGAAAGTCATATGGGTTTTCAGTGACCTGGGTGAATAAATAATGACAGAATTTCCATAGCTGGGTGAACAATTCTTTTAATCAAAGCCAAAAACAGACAAAATTAGGTTTTTCATGTCTATTTTCCCACACTTCTATCTGACCCTTAGTTTAAAGAGGCTGCTTTTGCTACTGTTCCTTTAAGACTTCCTCTATTATGATTGGCTAACCCATGTAAAATGAGTGACAATGCACCTGCAAAGTTGCTGAATACTGAAAAGGCATTAATATGTAAATATGGCCAGTCATATGTTAATGTACTCATGCCTCTGACATCAATACCATGATGATTTTTTTAATTACCCATTTTCGCAACTAAGATTTAGTGGTTTTGCATTGTGAATGTTAGAGTATGTCTTCACAGCACATCCAACTCTTTTATAGTACATTGTACATAGTACAACTCTGATCTGTTGTCATATGTCTATGGTAAGACTGTACTCTATACTCTACCAACACACAATTCAAACACAACACTCTGAGCATAGCACCTGTCCTGTCTCAACGATCAGACTGGCAGCTGCCTGTGCAGTTTGATGGACGATAGATTCTCTAAATGGGAAACTCCTTCAGAGGATGTACATCAAAGATTTAGATCGCTCAATAATTCATATCGCAATGAAAGGATGCCATAGCCCATCCTCGCCACCCCCTTCAAGTCTGTATAAAGGTTAAACACAAACAAGGCACGACTGATGGAGTAAAGTTCAAAATAGATGCTGTGGATTCTGACTGGCCTTTTAACACATAATCACCCCATTCACTGCACTGCTTTCACCCCACCACTGAAATGTCACAAGCTGAGATTGATCAATCGATCTATCTATCTGTCTATAGAAAAGGATGTATATATCTTTTGTTTCTCATAAATCATCTCAGCTCTACGTACATTCTCTCCCTTCACACACACACACACATACACACACACACACACACACACACACACACACACACACTGTTAATGCAGTGTTAAACTTGCCAGAAACAGCAAAGACTGCTGTATGGTTTGCGTTGACTAACTTACATAATGTAAACATTCACCCACCGATTAGTCAACTACTTTTGTGGACGACTAGTAAAAATGAGGAGTCAAATGAGTTGTCATGCAACCATACATGTGCTGTAGTTAAACTGATTCTGAGAACAGCTTAGAGTGGGTATTATGAACTGAGGATTGGTGTGCTGCCCTAGTAAGAGCTCAGTTGTGTAGTTGAGCTGTGATAAACTCAGCTGATCTGGGCTGAGCCCAGCCGTGCGTGGCAGGCTGCTGTGTACAGAGATGGCTGAGAAAGCTGCTGTAATATCCTCCACCCTGCCTCTCGCCCCTCCCAGAGGAGATTAACCCTGCAGGGCAAAGAATCACCTGCCGAGATACATGCTCTCACACACTGACACACATCCTCAGTGAACGCAGGGCTCCACTTCTCCCTCTTTCTACTGTTAGTGTATACTCTACTCTGTACTGTTCTCTACATTTTAGGGATGTGTATCTTGGTCATTTTAACTGCTTGAGAATCCGACAGATAAACCAGTGATGGGCGATGGAGTGAGTTCCACCTATGTGCACCAGGGTCTGAAATAAATCAGGGTTCAGGGCAGGAATGCTCCAGTTTTTTAAATGTGGGGGCAATACAAAGCAAACATTCCTATTTTTTTTGTTTATCTTTACTGTTTTCTAACATTTATTATACAGTATTTCATTCTGTTCTAGGCTAATCTTGTCATGGGTTTGGTGCCTCTGCAGACACTGTAGTGACCTGTAGTTGTCAGAAATATTCACTCTCTGAGAGACTAATTTTGTGCGTTATTTACACATGCTTTAGTAACACTTTAAAAAAAATTAACAGCATGTTCATTTTACTTTATAATAAAAGGCAAATGTGCAGTGGCAAAGCACATTAACTACACTTTTTGTTAAAATTAGTTCCCTATCTGTCACTCACTCGACGTTGTGTCGATGTAGTGACACTAGGGGTCACTCTTGGGAGCCCGAGACACCTCTGGTCTTTGATAAAAGGCCAATGAAAATTGGCGAGTGGTATTTGCATGCCACTCCCCCGGACATACGGGCATAAAAGGAGCTGGTATGCAACCACTCATTCAGATTTTCTCTTCGGAGCCGAATGGTCATGCTCATTGAGCTGAATATCACTGTTCACTGAATATCATTAACCTCTGCTGAATCTGACAGCGAATTTCAGCGGCTTCTCCCTCCTCTGCACTGGTGCACTGCAGAGAACACCCCTGGGCGCTTCGGCAGAAAAACTAGAGAGTATATTTTCTGAAAGAGCATTTTTCCCCTCTAAAAGAGTATATATATCTCTAAAAGAGCACACACACGGAACATCTTTTTAAAAACGCGTCTTTCCGATTGTGTGTTATTCCTGGTTGCGGTCATTATCTCTCAACTTCGGATGGTCATGATCGCTGTCTTTCGTGTCTGGGCACGACCCACACGGAAGCAGCGTTTGTGAATGGTTCATGTTCTCACTGCGAGAACATGACCATGGCAACGTTGCGGTCGCGGCTTGCTTTCCCTGCCTCGGTCCTTCTACCTACGGGTATGAGGCCAGCATGGCTAGCACTGGGGGCGATTTGGGGACCCCAATGGGATCGTCTCTGCCGGGTATCCCCCCGCAGACCTCCCATTCCCCAGCACGCTCGTCTGCCCCAATTGGGCTTCCGGATGAGTTCGCCGGCTCGTCTCACGGCGAGTCTGGCTTCTTGTTCGGAGCTCGCGAAGATGATGAGCTCTCGAGCGCAGCAGCGGAGAGCGGGCTTGTCCAGTCGGACGCAGAAGCCTCAGCTGGGCTTCCCCCTTCAGGGACGATCGCCCAGTCACAGGCCGATGCTGAAATGACGGACATGCTTTCCTGGGTGGCCGCGAGCGTCGGGTTAGAGTGGAACCCTCCACTCTCACCTGAACCCTCGCGGCTTGATGATTGGTTTCTGGGCTCACGGCGCCGCTCAAAGCAGCCGCGCCCCGCCCCAGTGCCATTCTTCCCGGAAGTGCATGAGGAGCTGATGAAGTCATGGGAGGCACCTTTCACTGCCCGGCCCCGACTCTGCAGTTCCCCTGCTCTCACTACCCTCAATGGCGGGGCGACCAAGGGCTATACAGCGATTCCCCCAGTGGATAAGGCGCTCGTGGTGCACCTATGCCCGCAGAGCGCCGCCACCTGGCGTGACGCCCTAAGCTCCCGTCCAAGCCCTGTAGGCTCACGTCATCCCTGACGGCTAAAGCCTACGGTGCTGCTGGACAAGCCGCCTCTGCCCTGCACGCCATGGCTCTCCTGCAGGTCCACCAAGCCAAGGCACTGAAAGAACTGCACAAGGGTAGTTCCGCCCCAGATTTGATGCAGGAACTGCGCTCAGCGACCGACCTCGTCCTCCGGGTGACAAAGGTCATGGCGCGGACTCTCGGGCAGACGATGGCCACACTAGTGATCCAGGAGCGCCACCTTTGGCTCAACCTGGTCGAGATGGGCGAGGCCGACAAGACACGGTTCCTTGCTGCCCCCATTTCTCAGGCGGGCCTATTCGGCGACACCGTCGAGGACTTTGCCCAGCAGTTCTCGATGGTGAAGCAGCAGACGGAGGTAATCTGGCACATCCTGCCCTGGCGCGACTCAAGATCCCACACCCCGTCTGCTCATCGCCAAGAGTGTCCCCCTGCGGTGACTGCACCGGCTCCGCCACAGCCTGCCCCTTCGGCCCGGTCCCGGCGTGGAGCCCACCGCAGGAAGCCGACGCCACCCGTCTCACAGCCAGCACCGAAGAACCCACAGAGATCCTCGAAGTGCCCCTGAGACGGGCAACCCAGGGACGAGGGAACCCACTCATGGGAGCTGGTAGGAAGACCACTCCATCCCCCGGTGGAGGGCCGGGTGGAAAATCTTTTGTTGACTTTTTGTTTGATTTCACCGCACGCCCAAGTGGCTGCGGTACCCAACTGTTCAGCAAAAGAGCGGCTTCCTTCCTCCCTGGGTCACATACCCAGGCATACGGTCGTCACCACGACTACTGTCCCCAGGCTTTTTCTTTCAGGATTGGTGCTCCAGCGGTGCCCTTTCCGCCCCTGAGCACCCAGCCACCCCCGATGTGGCAGCCTCCACGGGTTACGAGGATAGGCCTCTTCCTCCCCCGTCCCAGGCTGTTCCGGGGGTGGTCACAAGGAGCCAGGTAAGTGCTTCGATGTCCCTAGACTCAGCACGGCCACGACGTGCTGTGGCACCTCATGCTCCACCCCGCTGTGAGGCCCCACCTGCAGGTATGTCCGATGACGTTGTCCCCTTGGTCCCCCTCGAGCGGAATTTGGACGCGTGGCTCGCGCTTTCCAATCCGTTGCACTGTTTGCAACGGGCACGCAGCCGCCGGCCTCTGGATGGGCCCGCGACTGCATTGGCACATCAACTGCCTCGAGTTATTGGCAATTCTGCTCACCCTGCGGAGGTTTCGGCCGTTGATCCAGGGCAAGCATGTGTTAGTTCGGACGGTCAGCACGGCATTGGTAGCATGTCAACCGCCAAGGCGGTCTGCGCTCTCGTTGTATGTCACAACTCGCCCGCCGTCTCCTCCTCCGGAGTCAGCAGCACTTCAAGTTGCTGCGAGCCACTCACATCCCGGGCAACCTCAACACTACAGCGGATGCGCTGTCACAGCAGGTTTCCCTCAGGGGAGAGTGGAGACTCCACCCTTAGGTGGTCCAGCTGATTTGGAGTCGATTCAGATGGGCACAGGTGGACCTGTTTACCTCCCAAGAATCCTCCCACTGCCCACTCTGGTACGCCCTCACCAAGGCTCCCCTCGGCATAGACGCGCTGGCACACAGCTGGCCCCCTGGCCTACACAAATATGCGTTTCCCCCAGTGAGCCTGCTTGCACAGACCCTGTGCAAGGTCAGGGAGGACGAGGAGCAGGTCGTCCTGGTAGCACGCTACTGGCCCACCCAGACGTGGTTCTCAGACCTCACGCTCCTCGCAACAGCTCCCCCCTGGCGAATTCCCCTGAGGAAGGACCTTCTTTCTCAGGGATGGGGCACCCTCTGGCACCCACGCCCTGACCTCTGGAATCTCCATGTCTGGTCCCTGGATGGGACATGGAAGACCTAAGCAGAAACATGATCACTCAGGCTAGGGCCCCCTCTACGAGGTGCCTGTATGCCTTTAAGTGGCGTCTATTCGCTAAGTGGTGCTCTTCCCGACACGAAGACCCCCAGAGATGTGCAGTCAGATCAGTGCTTTCCTTCCTGCAGGAGAGGTTGGAAGGGAGGCTGTCCCCTTCCACCTTGAAGGTGAACATTGCTGCCATAGCAGCACACCACGACGCAGTCGACAGTAAGTCCTTAGGGAAGCACGACCTGATCATCAGGTTCCTAAAAGGCACCAGGAGGCTGAATCCCTCCAGACCGTGCCTCGTTCCCTCATAGGATCTCTCCGTAGTTCTTCAGGGTCTACAGAGAGCCCCCTTTGAGCCTTTGCAGTCAGCCGAGCTTAAGGCACTCTCTTTGAAGACTGCCCTCCTGACTGCGCTCACTTCCATCAAGAGGGTAGGTGACCTGCAAGCGTTCTCTGTCAGCAAAACGTGCCTGGAGTTCGGTCCGGGCTACTCTTACGTGATCCTGAGACCCCGACCGGGTTATGTGCCCAAGGTTCCCACCACCCCTTTTAGGGACCAGGTGGTGAACCTGCAAGCGCTGCCCCAGGAGGAGGCAGACCCAGCCCTGTCGTTGCTGTGTCCGGTGTGCGGTTTATGCATCTATTTGGATTGCATGCAGAGCTTTAGAATCTCTGAGCAGCTCTTTGTCTGCTTTGGTGCACAGCGGAAAGGAAGCGCTGTCTCCACTGGCTCATTGATGCCATAACTATGGCATATCTCACCCAGAACATGCCGCCCCCGGTAGGGCTACGAGCTCATTCTACCCGAGGTGTAGCGGCTTCCTGGGCCCTGGCCAGAGGTGCCTCTCTAACAGACATTTGCAGAGCAGCAGGCTGGGCAACACCCAACACCTTTGCAAGGTTCTACAACCTCTAGGTGAAACCGGTTTCATCCCAGGTAGTGGCACGCAACACAAGCAGATAAGCCCGGGATAGCCGGCCGGGTGTATCGCTTGCACATAGCGCCTTCCACCTCCCTTGGAGCTGAAGACATGCGCCGTTAATTCCCAGTAGTGTTCACAAACTTTGTTCCCTGGATGACTTCCTCCAAGCCCTGTGACAGTCGAGTTTTCGGAGAGACTCGCTGCCGGCCCAGTACACGCGCTAACTAAGAGCCCTGTTCTGTAGTAGGTGCTCCGTATGTGGTGGTTCCCTTTAAGGCTAACCCCATGCGATATATATCTTCCGCTAGTTCGTTTCCCTGTTGGCAAACTGTGTCTTCCTTGGGCAGAGCCCCTCTGCCCCAGTCTCCATGTTTGTAGTAACTCCTCCCCCATTGGGCAGGATCTACCTTGAAGGCTCTCCACATGGTTGGAAAGACCATGTGACGTATTCTTCCACTTAAATATCCCCCCCTCTCTTTGGGCGAGGTGTGGTCTCCGCAGTGTCTTCCCCTTGGGAGGGACACCCCCCGACTAGACCTGGCGGCCCAGTCGGATAATCCCCCTTCTTTTTTAGGGAGTGGAAAAAGAGAAGGGGAAAAGAGGCCACGACTGAGTTAAGCCTGTCTCTATCTTTGGGTAGTCGACTTGTCCCCAAAAAGGGCCGTTCGACACTCATAACTATGTTGGGGGAGGTTACGTGTTGACCTGGTGCGCTGGCTATGAGGCACACAGCAGTCTGCCCACCACAAACCGCCAGTTCACGTAACACAGTTCAACCTGTTGTGGCATTTCGTATAGGGACCCCTAGTGTCAGTATATCGACACAACATCAAGTGAGTGACAGATAGGGAACATCATGGTTACTGGTGTAACCTCCGTTCCCTGATGGAGGGAACGAGACGTTGTGTCCCTCCTGCCACAACGCTGAACTACCCACTGAAATGGCCGGACCTTATATCGGCTCCTCAGCATAAAACCTGAATGAGTGGTTGCATACCAGCTCCTTACGGGGGGAGTGGCATGCAAATACCACTCGCCAATTTTCATTGGCCTTTTATCAAAGACCAGAGGTGTCTCGGGCTCCCAAGATTGACCCCTAGTGTCACTACATTGACACAATGTCTTGCTCCCTCCATCAGGGAACGGAGGTTACACCAGTAACTATGACGTTTTTTCCATCCCGCTCCCATAAGTTTTTACCCCACACCCCAATGTCCCGCTGAATTTTACTCCATGTTCACCCACTGTCTGCCCACAGTGAGTTCCTTCCCAACCACTCCCGTTCCCGCAACCCTGCATTTGTTTTCCATATAGGGCAAAAGCCATACAAATAGACAACAAGTGTACACAAATCACATTTTATTTTTCTGTTATTGCTATTATCACATGATGCATGATATGATGCCCATCTTGCCTGAGGTTGGTTTCTCAACACATAAGTTGACCATTTTCCAGTCCCAGTTTCACATCCTTTGATTACACTATGTGTCCACGCTTTGCTCTGCCATTCTTGTAAAGCGCTGTTGACTACCTGCATAGCCTGCTCTAAATATTGGATAATTTGATGCATGTGTTGTGTGCGTATTTTTACGTTGGATTTTCTGTTTATTGTTATCTAAAATAAATGAATTGTAAAATAAAATAAAATAATATATATATATATATATATATATATATATATATATATATATATATATATATATATATATATATTATTATTATTATTATTATTATTATTTTTTCATAAATTCATAACATAAAAACAGATTTCCAGGGTCTTCTCTGACTGTCCATCAGGTACGAGTTTATGATTTCTGAGGCCCCAAGCAACCGACCAACCCGTTTAGAAAATGTTTGCTTAAAATATTACATAAAATTGTATATATATATATATTTGCTTACATATATTTTTACAAAACACAATTTTTTTCTTTTTTACTACACTCGCTAACATTTTGGAATTCAGTTTTTATTTATTATTATTATAACCCAACAATTATTTATTGTTGTCCGGTTTGTCATTATAATTTGATACAGAATTATTATTATTACTTTGAGGATTTGTTGTATACAATAGTAATATATTTCGGTCTTATTTAGTTTACTTTCAACTGGAGCTTATATTCTGATGCTGCAGTGTATTGTTCATTGTTGCAAAAGGCTGTATTTTATGCAAGCATCGTAGGCAACATTCGTAACAGTATTGTAACTGTAGACATACAAGTCACGGTGGCCCCTCAGCACACTAGAGTAGAAGAAGAAAAAACATTGCCGTTTATCAAGCACTGAAAATTTGCTTGGTGCAGAATAATCTGGAATAATGTTAAACATTGTAACAGTCACCTCTTTGCAACCTTAACTTGTTCAGAACGTTAAATCTTAGTGACGCATGCGCTAAAAACAATCTAGACGCAGCGCAACGACTATAACAGAATGCATGTGTATCGAGTTGCATTTTTGAGACCTGAAGTTTTTGACACAATGTCTAAAAATGTGCCGGTCCTGTAAGACACTGAAGAAACAGTGAGACATGGTGAAGCAGGTGTGGACGTTCGTCCAGCGTGTTTACATAGGAAAACAATGAAAAAACATAGCAGACGTGGGCAAAAAACACGTTCGGTATGAATGGCCCCTAACTCATCCATTCACACGTATCGGTGAGTGAGAGCTCATGGGCGAAACAAGTTCGGAAGTCCTGTATATATTTTTTTTCATAAATTACAAACCTGAACTAAAAGTCCACGATATCGATGATCTTCTACATCTAGACGATCAGATGCGAGTCGCAAAAAACGCAAGCAGTTCGGCTTTCTCAGACTATGAAGTTGCTAATGTTAGCTGCCTTGCTAGATTAGGCTACGCCTGTCACTGTGGTCCGGCCGGGTCCGGATCCCGGATTGATTTCATCCAGTCCGCAATACTTCATGACGATGGTTGCGCCCTTTCATCGTCTCTAGTGAGCAGCGCGACAAAACTACAGTGCTGTGTACAGCTGATCTGATCTTTCTGTGTTGTATTCTTGAATATTTTTCTCTAACACCGAACACGCTTCATTTATGCCTTGTCCCGCTCCACACGTGTTGCCTCTTTTCCGCGCTTATGAGTAGACATGAGGCGCCGCCGCCGCGCCACATATGTTAACATGGTTCCAGAGCGCTTTTAAACCATAACGTTTTTTCCTTCTAAATTTAGCTTTATTCATCAGCATGTTACGAGGCTTTAATCATAAACAAATAGATTTCTGTTCTAATTTTGTGAAAATTTATCAGATGTTACCATCTCTGGCATGGATGACAAGGAAATTCAATAAAATGACTAGTTGGTAGCCAATTCTTTCTCACTTTAATGAAAATATAAAAAAGGTCCATTCAGACTTTTACATTTTCTAAATACTTTCTCCCAGGGGATACCCCTGAACCCCCATACAGTATCATTCCTCAGTCACAAGGGCTTCTATGCCCCATACTTGTGTATCTGAATGTCAAGAAATATAAAAATATAAAAATATAAAAATATATAATTTGAATGTAAAAATATTCCAACAAATTCTGGACTGCTGTCATTATGCTTCAAAACAAAACAGATGATCTTCCAACTGTCCAACTGCACTCGATTGATAAACTCTATAAAATATTTTAATATTTTGGGAGAACTAGAAGATCCCTCAGACACCACTGCTTTGGCTGTCTCTGGGCCCCCAATGCAGTTTTGTAGAGACTATGTTTAGACTTTGGCTGTTTAGGATTTAATTTTTTTCTTCTTTCCTTCTGCCAACTTGGAAACTAAAAAAATAAAAGTGCAATGTGCAAATGTGAATGTATATCGGGATAAATATCGATATCGAAATGATATGAAAAAGAATATCGTGATCATATTTTTGGCCAGATCGCCCAGCCCTACTGTCAAAATCATCCTTTGACCTTATTTGTCAGCAAGGTCTTTATGAAGGCTCTGTAAATGCAGGTTGTGTACTGACAAACTGGATTTCTGTAATAAATGAGAACATTTTATTTTTATGTGTCTAGACGTTCCCTGTCATGACTGTTTCACACTCTTCTCTTGTCGTTTGACCATGGCAGCCTGTACGGCATTAAGCAGATACAGTGAATCCCAAATTACCTTGACCTCACTGCATCCAGATTTTTATTTTAGTTTCACCCTTGCCATTTTTAGAAATGTTGAACCAGTTCCAACAGATTTTGGAGTGAAATTTATCTTGATACAGGTCAATAGTTGTAAAGTAAAATCTAGTCATTACAGGTTTTTCCCTCCTCAAAAGGATCTGAGTGTGTCATAGATATTTCTTCATTCCTTCCTGTTCTGGAAGGTGACACTTTGATATCCCATTCTCTTTGATCCCTAGGTTCACCTTGTCTGGTGTGAAAGAGTGAAAACATTTTCATTAGACAGGCGTGGCGGAGGAGATAGATCTGATTATAGATGGACATGCTGTCTCTGAGAGAATGGCTAATTAATTTCCTCATAATGAGCTGCTTCTTTTAAGAGGTTGACAGGCTAATAAATCCTGCCCTCTCATCTTGAATTCACCCAAAAAATATGACCTGGACCGACGCAGTAAGAGAAGTCATGTAAGGTCAAAGCATGGCTTTATGACTGAACAATTCTGCAGGTGTGAACAAGGCCATCCAGATTGATAGATGAAAATAGAGCCATTCATGAAATAAGAAGTAAATAAGAGTAAAGGAGATTTTCAAATGAAAGGGCTCCACAATCAAGTAGAAAGCACTCTACATCCTCCACATCTTTGTGGGTAATTGCTTTAACATTTAAAGGGTCAGTGGGTTGACAGAAAGAGATGGTGCCATGCTGAGTCCAGTACAACTCTGCATTTGCTCAAGATTAGAACATTAAATGTTTCAGGGGAGCTGTATGACACTAAGAGGGCGTTCACACGAAATGCCTTTTTGTGCCGGTCTGCACTGTTCTTCTATTTGTTTTCTATGTAAACGTGCTAGATAGACATCTTTGACCACTGTGCTTCTGTTTTTTCTGAGTCTTGCATCGGAGTGCCTTGTTTTTTAGATAGTGCGTCAAGTTTAAAAAATAAAATTATATTCTTTTTAACACATTTCTAATGTAACCTGCAGACTTTTCTATTCGTTGCTATGCATTTTGCTTTTTCAGCACACACAAAAATGCAGGCTTTATAGTGCGTTCTGTGTACATAAATAAATTGAATTAAATGAGAGTCTGTGCCCACAAAATCTGTTCTGAACACTTTTTGCAGGCCTCAGTTCACAAACATGCGGGCCACTTCTGAGTGCTAGGCTGAGGAAGATGCAGCAGACCACCAAGATCTGGCATTTGACAACATGGCCCATCTGGAGATATGCCCAGTTTTCTCCATCATTTAATCATAATTTGATGAGTTTCTGTAAACCAACATCTCTTTTAAGTAATATTTGGTTTACCGCCTGCTTTCTGCCGATGGTAATAGCGTAACGTTAATAAAGTACAATCTACAATGAGCCTAATTTACATAGAAAGGAGGCCTGTTTGCTCTGAAAAGCATGACAATGACTTAATTTAAATACAGCACAGCGCTATTTCAGTGCTGATTGCATCTGGTTAAACTGGATTGAGGTTGGGTAGTGAATAACATGCTGGGTTTTGCCCTGAAATACCACATGCAAATATGGTGCAGCTGTGTAGTGAAATTCGCCCCATTGATTTACCCTTCTGTAACAGCAATAATTCTTTTCTCTTTTTTGTTTTATAAGCTCCTTTATCCCTTTAACTTTGTGACCTGCCAGTCTGTACATTGTCTGTCACCTTTCTCACCTGATTAAGAAGTCATGTTGTGTCCCATGTCTGATTTGCAGCTCTGAACCTCCTCGCCGCAAATGTTGCCCTTCTCGGTGATAAACGTCGGGATGAATCAGTGTCTTTGACGGCTGCGCTAAAAGACAGGCAAAGTTTCCGTAAAAGAGCTCTGACATTTAGTGCTGTCAAAGCGTTCAGCGACAGAGGTGTCAAAACAGCTTAAGGAACTATGCGGCCCAGGCTAAATTTCACCTTTATGCCAGGTTCACCTCTGCCTGAGGCCTACTCATTTCTGCAACATTAATTTTCCTGCTCTCCTGCCTGGTGAGATGGCCAATAATAAAAGACCAAGCCACCTTCGTGCTCAAGTCTATAACAGATTTATGACTGATGAGCTTTATTTCCCTCTATTTTTATTTATTTCTTTCTCACTTTTTCTGGATCTGTCTCTCTTTCTCTCCCTTCCCAAGAGAAATGTTTATATCGTCAGTAGGAATTTTCTTACACAATGCACTTAACACAGAGAGTAGCAAGAACTAATGCCAATGCCATATAGCATCAAGGATGTCATACCTGGCGTGCTGTGTCCAAAGACGCAGGGATGTATGCTTAACTTTTTAGGTGTTTGCACTGGTGCTAGTGAACTAATAAAATTAATTAGCACAAATAAAAATGTATAAGCACATAAAAGAGTATGGTCAATCATTTTATTTTTATATTTATTTTATTTTTTATTTATTACTATTTTTATTTTTACTAATTCAATTTTAACTGCAATTTTAATACAATGTCATTTTTAATTACTTCTTTGATATAATGATATAAATACTGCTACACATAATTTCCTTAAGTGGGCATTTGCCCCCACCACCACAATAGACTGTATGTATTTGTTGGGGCTTCGTTCAGGAGCGGGTTTGGTTATTAACAATAATTAATAATTATCAAAGATGGAGGTCACGTGACGCCATGCAAGGTTCGGACTTGTGAACGGCGAGCTCTGCGCACTTTGCTAGTTTTAACACTATTATTGTCATAAACCGGTGAGATTCAATACACCATGTTCCATAACTGTTCTAAGAAGACAATATGTCAAAGAATTCAAAATCCTCAGCCTCTGGAGACATTAAAAGACACTTACATGCTCAAGCTGACACCCCTGAGCAGCAGGCCGCGGACCAGGGAGTCGATTTTGCTGGTAAAGTGCGAGAAATTCAGCGAGAATTGTTGAACTTGGAGGATCTTCCTGTAATAGGTCGATTGATCACTGCCATGGAGACGAAATTCACTGAGGTGGTTACTCGAGGCAAGGAGTAAAGGAAGGCTTTCTTGGAAAAACCACAGCATTTTCTTGTTCCCAGACTTTGCGAATTCATCAAGAGAGAAACATCATAGATTCAAGGAATGCAAGAAACTCCTACATCAATGAAAGGTCGCTTTTGCACTGACGTTCCCGGACAAATAGATGCTAAGGATGGCCGTAAAACATTCACATGCCCACAGCAAGCATTGTCCTTCATAAAGTCAATGGAGTAAGTTATTTTGTGGTACTCACATTGCAGCCGAGTGGGCCTGACTCACTGAACATTCACTTGACTGTTCGAGGAAACTGAGCGCCTTTTTTGTTTCTTTTTGTGCTAGTTCGGCCTAACGGCTGGAGTTTGTTTTTGTGGAAAAACACTCCTTCAGGACAGCGTTGTGGATGAATGTGCATGTTCTTTGTGCTTATGCCTCCTATTGGCTGGAGTATTTCTTGCATGACATTGGAGTGATTAGGTCATTTGTTGCACTAATGTAGCAGCCGGATAGGCCGGCTCACTGAACATCCGTTTGACTGTCCGAGGAAAATGAACGGCTTTTTAAAAAAAATGTATTTACTATTATTATTATTATTCATTTATTTATTTATTGTGCTGGTTCCACCTAGCAGCTGGAGTTTGTTTTGTGAAGGAACATACCTTCGGGACAGTTATATGGATGAATTTACACGTTCTTTGTGTTTATTTGTGTTTATTTGAGTTGGTTTTATAGATTATCTTTTGTTCTGTAATTCTGTCGCACAAAATTTGTATAGAAACACCGGACTAGAGGATTCTGATGGCAAAAGTGTTGCGTAGGCTCTCGTAGGCTTACATGGACTGTTTGAGTTTAGAGGGATGGACGCCAGTTGGCGCTGTCGTGCAAGGGGTTAATGCACACGTTTTTCTTTTTTCTGTTTGTTTGGTTCTGGGGAAAGTTCAGTGTTTCTTTGTTGCTCTAATGTTGGAATGTGGTCTTTATAATTTTGTTTTTGACACACACAATCTATTTTTTCTCATATATCAAAATGTCAAATGTTAATATGAGTGGATTGTCTCTCTCCACGTGGAATGTGAATGGGTTGGGGCACCCCATAAAAAGAAGGAAGGTTATTTCTCTTCTTAAGCGTAAGAAATATGATATAGTGTTTCTTCAAGAAATGCATCTTTCCCCGCAGAAAGCTGAAAAATTTGGGAAGATATGGGGTGGACAGGTTTTCTTTAGTGCTGTCTCAAGTAAGAGCAGGGGAGTCATTACACTGATGAGTAAACATCTACAATTCAAATGTCTCAAACAGATTAAAGATAAATTAGGAAGAGTCATTAATGTTTTAGCAGAAATTCAGGGGCAAAGTCTTATTTTGGCTAATATTTATGCACCTAATGTTGATGATCAGGGCTTTTTTATAGATCTTGAAGGGATGTTGCAAGCCGCTGGCACCCCTCATGATATAATATTGGGGGAGACTTTAATCTTGGGAGGAGACTTTAATCTTTTGATGGACTCAGTCCTTGATCATAGTGAAGCAAAAGTCTGCTAGCCCGCTAGAGCAACATTGATGCTTCACAGGATAATCTTGGTCTTACAGATATTTGGAGACTTTTGAAACCATCTGGTAGGGACTATACATTTTTCATCAGTCCATAAGATTTACTCTAGAATAATTTTTTTTATATATATCTAAGTCCCTCATTTCGTCTGTTGTTGATTGCTCAATTGGAAACATTTTAGTCTCAGATCACACCCTGGTGTGTTTAGAGGTGTTGCCACATACGGAGAAAAAGAAATCATATAGTTGGCGCTTTAATGTATCTCTTTTGCAAAATCCTGAATTCCAACAAATGATAAAAGCTGAAATCAATGTTTATATGGAGACCAACTGGTCCTCAGTATCCTCTGTGGGCATGGCTTGGGAGGCACTTAAGGCGGTTCTTATGGGCCGGATCATATAGTATGCCTCATTCACCAAAAAATCCAAAGCACAAGAATTCATGGAATTGGAAGGGAATATTAAAAGTGCCATGCAAAAGCAGATGCTATGAAATCTGTTGGTGGTGAAATATTTACCTCGGCCATTGATATTAATAATGCTTTTAAAGTATTCTATCTTGATTTCTAGAGTTCCACGTCTTTGTCTACTGATAAAGATATTAGAAACTTTGTGGAACCAATGGAACTTCCTAAACTGACGACTGAGCAAAAAAATTCTCTTGATTCTGAGATAACCTTGGAGGAGCTTGGTGAGGTAATTAAGACCTTGCCTACAGGCAAGGCTCCAGGGCCAGACGGCTTTGCTGCTGAATTTTTTAGATCTTATGCTACAGAACTGGCTCCATTTTTCCTTGAAGTTTATATGGAATCATTTAAGAATGGAAAGCTTCCACCAACCATAACACAAGCCCGGTCTGATTCTTAAAAAGGACAAGATCCAAGTGAGTGTAAGAGTTACCATCCAATTTCCCTGATCCAGCTAGACATTAAAATATTGTCCAAAATTTTGGCTAACCAATTAAATAAAGTTATGACATCTCTTATACATATTGTTCAGGTGGGGTTTATTCAGGGCCGAAGCTCTTCTGATAACATTAGGCATTTCATCAATATCATTTGGGCAGTGGCGAATGATCAGACCCCAGTCGCTGCCATCTCACAAACAAATAGATTAATTTCAGAATATTTCACTTTGGATAGGGTCACCCGGCAGGGTTGCCCTCTTTCCCCATTATTGTTCTGTCTTGCCCTGGAACCATTAGCAGCCACAATAAGTAAGGAGGATGATTTTCCAGGTGTGGTGTCAAGATGATATTTTATTATTCGTCTCTGACCCTACTAGATCTATGCCTTGCCTCCACAGAATTATTAATTCCTTTTCTAAGTTTTCAGGATACAGAGTTAATTGGTCTAAATCCGAAGCTTTGGCTCTGACAGCATACTTCCCAGTAACGGCTTTTAAGCCAGGCGCCTTCCAGTGGCCCAAACAGGGCATTAAGTATTTGACCATTTTATTCCCAGCAAATTTGTGTGATTTAGTTAGAGTCCATTTTGATCCTCTAATAAAAAGTGTTTCGAGCGATGTGTACAGGTGGGCTTTATTACATTTATCTATGATTGGGAAGGTTAATATTATTAAAATGAATTGTATTCCAAAATTCAACTACCTGCTACAATCTGTCCCTGTAGATTTCCCCCTCTCTTATTTCAAGCAGTTTGATAACATAGCGAAGTCCTTCATTTGGAATGGTAAACATCCCAGATTACATTTCAGTAAATTGTATAGGCCGATTGATAAAGGTGTGTTAAGATCCAAGAATCATGGTTGAAGGTTCAGAGTTCCCTATCTGTCACTCACTCGACGTTGTGTGTCGATGTAGTGACACTAGGGGTTACTCTTGGGAGCCCGAGACACCTCTGATCTTTGATAAAAGGTCAATGAAAATTGGTGAGTGGTATTTGCATGCCACTCCCCCGGACATATGGGTATAAAAGGAGCTGGCTTGCAACCACTCATTCAGATTTTCTCTTTGGAGCTGAACGGACGATGTTTACTGAGCTGACTGTTCATTCACCTCTGCTGGATCTGATGGTGCATTTTAGTGGCTTCTCCCTCCTCTACACTGGTGCACTGCAGAGAAAGCCCCTGGGCACTTCGGCAGAAAAAAGAGAGTATATTTTCCTGAAAGTGTATATTTCTCTAAAAGAGCTTCACACACGGAATGTCTTTTTAAAGACGCATCTTTTTAAAGATGCCTTTCCGTTTGTGTGTTATTCCTGGTTGCAGTCATTACCTCTCAACTTCAGACGGTCACGATCGCTGTCTTTCGTGTCTGGGCGTGACCCACATGGAGACAGCGTTCATGGATGGTTCATGTTCTCACTGTGAGAACATGACCATGGCAACGTTGCGGTCACGGCTTGCTTTCGTAAGAAAGCAAGCCACCCCAGCGGCTCCCTGCCTCGGTCTTTCTACCTATGGGTTTGAGGCCAGCGCGGCTAGCACTGGGGGCGATTTGGGGACCCCAATGGGACCGCCTCCACCGGGTATCCCCCCGCGGACCTCCCATTCCCCAGCACGCTCGTCAGCCCCGATCGGGCTTCCGGTTGAGTCCGCCGGCTCGTCTCACAGCGAGTTCAACCTCTTGTTTGGAGCCCGCAAAGCTGATGAGCTCTCGAGCGCAGCATCAGAGAGCGGGCTTGTCCAGTCGGACAAGAAGAAGCCTCAGCTGAGCTCCCCCCTTCGGGGATGATTGCCCAGTCACAGGCTGATGCGGAAATGATGGACATACTTTACCGGGTGGCCGTGAGCGTCGGGCTAGAGTGGAACCCTCCGCTCTCCCCCGAACCCTCGCAGCTCGATGAATGGTTCCTGGGCTCGCGGCGCCACTCACAGCAGCCACGCCCCGCCCCGCTCCAGTGCCTTTCTTCCCAGAAGTGCACGAGGAGCTGACAAAATTGTGGGAGGCACCTTTTACTGCCCAGTCCCTATTTCTCAGTTCACCCGCCCTCACTACTTTCGATGGCGGGACGGCCAGGGGCTATACAGCGATTCCCCCAGTGGATAAGTCTCTCACGGTGCACCTATGCCCGCAGAGCACTGCCACCTGGCGCAGACGCCCAAAGCTCCCGTCCAAGCCCTGTAGGTTCACGTCGTCCCTGACGGCCAAAGCCTACAGTGCTGCCAGACAAGCCGCCTTTGCCCTGCACGCCATGACTCTCCTGCAGGTCCACCAAGCCAAGGCACTAAAAGAACCTCACAAGGGTAGTTCTGCACCAGATCTGATGCAGGAACTGCATTCGGCGACCGACATCGCTCTCCGGGCGACGATGTCCACATTAGTGGTCCAGGAGCGCCACCTTTGGCTCAACCTGGTCAAGATGGGTGAGGCCGACAAGACACGTTCCTTGCTGCCCGTATCTCCCAGGCTGGCCTATTCGGCGTCACTGTCGAGGACTTTGCCCAGCAGTTCTCAACAGTGAAGCAGCAGATGGAGGCTATCCAGCATATCCTGCCCCGGCGCAGCTCAAGATCCCACACCCCGTCTGATCGTCACCAAGGGCGTCCCCCTGCAGTGACTGCACCTGCTCTGTCGCAGCCTGCCCCTTTGGCCCGGCCCCGGCGTGGAGCCCACCGCAGGAAGCAGACGCCACCCGTCTCACTGCCAGCCGCCAAGAACCCATGAAGGGCTTCAAAACACCCCTGAGACGGGCGACCCAGGGTCGACGAAACCCACTGCATTGGAGCTGGTAGTAAGACCACTCCATCCCCTGGTGGATGGCCGAGTGGAGAATCTTTTGTTGCCTTTTCATTTGATTTCGCCGCATGCCCAAGTGGCTGTGGTACCCAACAGTTCAGCAAAAGAGCAGTTTCCTCCTTCCCAGGGTCACATGCCTGGTGTGCATGGTCGTCATCATGACCACCGTCCACCTTTTTACCCTTGCAGGATTGGCGCTCCAGCAGCGGTCTCCCCACCCCTGCGTGCCCAGCTGTGGCACACATACTCCCCCGATGTGACAGTTTCCATGGGTTGCGAGGACAGGCCTCTTCCTCCCCCGTCCCAGGCTGAACCCCTCCAGACTGCGCCTTGTTCCCGCATGTTTGGAGAGACTCGCTGCCGACCCAGTACACGTGCTAACTAAGAGCCCTGTTCTGGGGTAGGTGCTCCGCATGTGGCGGTTCCCTGTAAGGTAACCCCATGCGATGTATATCTTCCGCTAATTCGTTTCCCTGTTGGCAAACTGCGTCTTCCTTAGGCCAAGCCCCCACTGCCACAGTCTCCATGTTTGTAGTAACTCCTCCCCCGTTGGGTAGGATCTACCATGAGACTTCTCCACATGACATACTTCCGACATAGTTCGGCAAGACCATGTGACATATTTTCCACTTATATATCCCCCCTCTCTCTGGGCGAGGTGTGGTCTCCGCGGTGTCATCCCCTTGGGAGGGACACCCCCCGACTTGACCTGGTGAGCCCAGTCGGATATTCCCCCTTTTTTTAGAGAGTGGGAAAAAAAGAAGGGGAAAAGAGGCCACAACTGGGCCAGGCTGTCTCTGTCTTTTGGGTAGTCTTGACCAAGTTGGACCAGAGACTTGTCCCCAAAGGGCCGTTCGACACTCATAACTATGTTGGGGAGGTTACATGTCAGCCTGGTGTGCTGGCTACGAGGCACACAGTTGTTTGCCCGTCACACACCGCCAGTTCACGTAACACAGTTCAGCCAGTTGTGGCGTTTTGTATAGGGACCCCTAGTGTCACTACATTGACACAACGTCGAGTGAGTGTCAGATAGGGAACATCATGTTTACTTGCATAACCTCCGTTCCCTGATGGAGCGAACGAGATGTTGTGTCCCTCCTGCCACAACGACGAAATACCCGCTGAAATGGCCAGACCTTGTCTCGGCTCCTCAGCATAAAACCTGAATGAGTGGTTGCACGCCAGCTCCTTTTATACCCATATGTCCGGGGGAGTGGCATGCAAATACCACTCGCCAATTTTCATTGGCCTTTTATCAAAGACCAGAGGTGTCTCGGGCTCTCAAGAGTGACCCCTAGTGTCACTACATTGACACAATCTTTCGTTCCCTCCATCAGGGAACGGAGGTTACGCAAGTAACCATGATGTTTTATGTGTGATGTATTGGGCACTCAAATTTCATTTTGCCCCAGACTCTGTATTTTAGGAGATGGAGCAGTCAACAGGAGATAAACACATAAAAAAGTGGGTTCTAACCGGTGTCATGATTGGCAGACAAATTGTTTTAAGGTGATGAAAGTCAGCTGGAGCACCCTCATTTCAAGAATGGTGCATGGAGATGGGGAGGGTGGTGGCTTTCGAGGAAGCATCATGTAGAAGGTTGGGGAGTTGGGATTCATTTGATGGGAAATGGGGCAGCTATTTGGTGGTTTTGGAGGGCTCTTGGGGAGGGGCAGTGGAGAGAGAATTTTAGTTTTAAATCTGTGTGATTATTTTATATTTTCTTTATTTTTTTATGTTTTTTATTTTTTTATTTGTGTCTATAATCATTTGTGTTTACAGGGATGTTGTTAAGGGTCAGGGTGAGGTTAGGGACTGGGAGGGGTAATAAACGTTGATTCTGTATATATATATATATATATATATATATATATATATATATATATATATATATATATATATGTTTTGCTTTTCTTTCTTATCTATATAATCAATAAAAAAATGTTAATCAGAAAGAAGATTAAAATAATAATAATAATCAAAGATAATTATTAAAATTAACAGAACATTGATTAGAATCAACATTATCCTATTAATCCTTCAAACCAACAATCATCAAAGATAACTATCAATTATCAAAATCAATAGAATATTAATAAGAATGAATATTGCTTGGGCACCACCCTGGAAGCAGGGACTAATAAGCAGACAGTATAGCAATCTCAATATGGGATTGTTCTCTTAGAAAAGTTGACGTCCGGAGAACATCGACATTCAAACGGGGAACAATGAAGGCTTGAATCAGAGCACTGACATCCCCTGCCAGCCCTTGGCACAGGTGCATGCAGAACAATATCAAAACACTTCTCTTTAAAGTATAAAAAAGTTTATTGATGCAGTAATATCAATTAATAATCAATACAATGCAGTCGATAAACTTCCGATTTCCAACTACAATCTAAACAGTAACATGAATAGATATGGTAACAGATAAGCCTATAATACATGAGAGTGTAGAGGTGTGTGTGTGTGTGTGTGTGTGTGTGTGTCTGTGTGTGTGTGTGTGTGTAAGGAGAGAAGGAGTGCACAAAATGGCGGGCGTGGCTCTCGTGAAGAGCGTGTCATGCGAGGTTTCCGGCCAGAAAATGTGGCCGCGAATGTGGGCGGAGAGACTGGTTTATGGCGTCTGCCCATTTAACACGTGTCTCTGCTGGTACGATAACTTAGGGACAAAGCTGGGCTCTATCGCCAAGTTATCTGTTCGCCAAATGTGTGTCCGGGTATGTTTGTGAGGGGTCGTGTGTGTGTGCGGTTAGTACGAGAGAGAGAGAACAGGGTGATGGCACCAAAGCTGGTTTAATGATCGTGGGAGAGACAGCAACCGTTAGTTTTATCACTCATAATCCACCCACCGTGGTCGTTGGTTCTTTAATGGACTCAGTGTGCCGGTCTCACCCGCGATGGCGGAAATGCACAAACAGCCCAACGTGGTTGGACGACAACACAGCAAATCTCATTCGTAGTAACAGTAAGTTACAGTAATACCTTGAGTATTATTTGCAGCAATGAGCGGACTTTGCGGTCCGTAACTGCACTAACAATAACCTTAATACACAAGAAAAACACATTATAATAATCTATCTCTACCCAGACATAAACCTCTTACTTGAGTCGCGTGAGGACATGGGTAGAATGTGTGTTTGTCCATCGTTTGATTCCGACTCGGTTCCTCGAAGCTCGGGTGATGACAGGAGGCCGTTTCCTCGCTCTGTCGGCGGGCGGTACGGCGGCTGATTCTCACGAGGTTTGCGGAGAAATCAGCGAAGTAGGGTCGGTTGAAGAAGGAAGAGAAATCTTCTTTCTTCACTTCTGCAGGCAAAAGGGTGAGACGCGGATTGCTCAGCGGTCTCCTTCGGATCTGTTAGCGTGCTCGGTGGAACACAGAGAATCTCGGCTCATCCAGCGAGATGGAGATTGTATGGCCAAAGTTCAGGTACGTACGTTACTTCCTTAGGCAGCGAGGCTATACCTGGGAGCAGCAGGGCTGCAACTAGACGTGGCGAATACTGTCACCTGGAAGCAAGGCTTTGGAGGAATCTCTGGGGTTATATACTCTCAATGACATCATGGTTGAGGGACGCGTTCTGTCCTGCGTTTCATCCAATAGGAGTTGAGAGTTCGATCCTTCAGAATTTCACACCTAGGTGTAAAGTGAGCAAGGATTGATGGGATCTGCAGTCTGTTTGGTCTCCATCTGTTTGATTTTGGTGCCGTTTTTGTGTTATCAGGCTTTGAGTGTTCCTACAGGCCTCAGTCAGGCATTATGACTGTGTGTAGGCCTGCCTTTGTCTCCTATCTGAGCACATGAGGCCCAACATATCTATTTATTTCCTGCTATTTCATAAATAAAGATATAAAAATATATAATACTTTGATTTTTAATAATTTTTATTAGCCTATTAATGGTCATATTTTGTATTAACATACTGTATAAATTTATAATTAATTAACAAATTAATGTGTAATTAATGAACATGTCTTCTGGAAATCGAGCAACTAGATGCTTACACAGGGCAAATAAAATAATATCTTGCATTTTTATTATACGCATACATTTCTGTTGCTCTCGTTTTTTGCATGGAAGTTGTCAAGCATGCTCCTGAGCCCAGCCAAACGACTAGCATGAATCATAGAAGCAACATTATCGCAACCCTGAACACACATCTAAGGCAATCACTCCCGTTCGAGCGCTAAGGATTTTGTAATAGTAAAGCAGACATCAGATGCATTGTAAATATTCTTGATTTCAGTGCTCCTCATAAGCGGAGATGACACATTGCATATTTGTGAATGGGATCAAAACTGTTGTCACATAATTTTTTATCGCAAATGCGATGAAATATGGTCGTACTGCAATGAGTATTAAAAATTGGGCTTTACATACAAGAATGGAGCCAGGTGGTTTTCATTTATGTTGAAAATAAGGTTTATAAAATGAAGCACCTAGGCATGCAGACTGCTCCTACAAACATTTGTGAAAGAATGGGCCGCTCTCAGGAGCTCAGTGAATTCCAGCGTGGTACTGTGATAGGATGCCACCTGTGCAACAAGTCCAGTCGTGAAATTTCCTCACTACTAAATATTCCACAGTCAACTGTCAGTGGTATTATAACAAAGTGGAAGCGATTGGGAATGACAGCAACTCAGCCACGAAGTGGTAGGCCACGTAAAATGACAAAGCGGGGTCAGCGGATGCTGAGGCGCATAGTACGCAGAGGTCGCCAACTTTCTGCAGAGTCAATCGCTACAGACCTCCAAAGTTCATGTGGCCTTCAGATTAGCTCAAGAACAGTGTGTAGAGAGCTTCATGGAATGGGTTTCCATGGCCGAGCAGCTGCATCCAAGCCATACATCACCAAGTACAATGCAAAGCGTCGGATGCAGTGGTGTAAAGCACGCCACCACTGGACTCTAGAGCAGTGGAGACGCGTTCTCTGGAGTGACGAATCACGCTTCTCCATCTGGCAATCTGATGGACGAGTCTGGGTTTGGCAGTTGCCAGGAGAACGGTCCTTGTCTGACTGCATTGTGCCAACTGTGAAGTTTGGTGGAGGGGGGATTATGGTGTGGGGTTGTTTTTCAGGAGCTGGGCTTGGCCCCTTAGTTCCAGTGAAAGGAACTCTGAATGCTTCAGCATACCAAGAGATTTTGGACAATTCCATGCTCCCAACTTTGTGGGAACAGTTTGGGGATGGCCCCTTCCTCTTCCAACATGACTGCACACCAGTGCACAAAGCAAGGTCCATAAAGACATGGATGAGTGAGTTTGGTGTGGAAGAACTTGACTGGCCTGCACAGAGTCCTGATCTCAACCCGATAGAGCACCTTTGGGATGAATTAGAGTGAAGACTGCGAGCCAGGCCTTCTCGTCCAACATCAGTGTCTGACCTCACAAATGCGCTTCTGGAAGAATGGTCAAAAATTCAAATAAACACACTCCTAAACCTTGTGGAAAGCCTTCCCAGAAGAGTTGAAGCTGTTATAGCTGCAAAGGGTGGGCCGACATCATATTAAACCCTATGGATTAAGAATGGGATGTCACTTAAATTCATATGCGTCTAAAGGCAGGTGAGCGAATACTTTTGGCAATATAGTGTATATTTTGATTACAAGACTTGTATCACCTTTGGAATAACATGCAACGAGTTGTGCATGATAAAATCCAGGAACATGTATTAAGAAAGTTAAATTAGGTCAGTGTATATTTTATGTAGACTTTAAAGGTTTGTCTACAACTTACAGTTGGCAAATGGCAATTGTAAGATGGCAAATGGCAAATGTGATTGCATGCAAATGCTTTTAAGCATCAAGATATGAAATGTATTATGAACATTCACTGGCTTATTAGCTTGCCAGCCATTCTTGGAAGCCGATCAATAGAATTATGGCCCAAATGAATATGACTTCCTCTGAGTAACACCCCATCCACTTGATGATAATTCTGATGATAAAGGCCTTGCCTCAACACTTCTTGGCAGCTGTTAGCTAACCATTGCTAATAGCTATTACAAACAGCGTGCTATTCAGGCATCATTGTAGTCACATCCAGACTCCTCTAAACTGATGGTGGCTGGCTGGTGGTAGAATAAGGACACTTTCCTAGAGATCTATTGTGTAGGTGTGCTGGAAGATATTGACAAGTGCTCATAGACAAATGTTAGCATGGTGGTAGCGTAGCTCAGATTGAGTAACTCCAGTTCTTCCATCCATTTATTTATAAGTCCCCCCCAGAGAAGAGAATCCTTTAAATAGGTAGAATCCCAATTCTCTGCCCACACCCACCTTTAAGACTACTCTCTGGAGGATGAAGTCCGCCTTCCTTTGGTCCAACAAATTTCATTAGTCTAGCAAGCTGCTGCAAAGATTTCTTTATGAGGGTCAATTCAGTTGATAGAGATCCCGATTCATTCGTAGCTGGTGGATTGTACATGTTATTGTGTCTCTAAAGCTGCACATGTGAAGTACACAGGCAATGAGTAATAAAACTAGTGCGTGGTGCTAGATGACTATCCTTCGATCCTAATCTTTAAGCTTAATGAAAACATCTGACCAGCCTACTGCTTTTATGTTTGTTTGGAGCGCATATGAGATTTCAACCATTTCAGTTGGATTCCTCCAAGGCAGGCGTCCATTCACTGGTTTGGTCGTAAAAAAAGAAAGAAAAAAGAACAGTCTTGGCTCATCGTGCAAGGTTCAGTCATGCAATGAAGAAGAATAAAAAGCTATTTTAATTAGCCCCTTTGGCAGAGTGTGTCCTTGTCACTGTCCATGACAGTGGTAGATAATGAGGTTGGCATGCCTTTTCAGGTTAGTTAATATCTGAAAAGTAGTCTATTTTGGAGGCATTTAAGTTTAAATGAAATGCTGACCATGTCTGGCCACACACAGTTCAGTGGCCAAAGCTTTCAATATCTGTATGACTTTGACAGTCAGGGAGTACTGAGGGACTTGTACTTTATCAGTTTTAAATGAGCTTACACAAGAAAACCAACGATCACAGCAGACGCCCCCACTACAATCAAATCTGAAGGGCTCTTACGCCTGAAGTTTGATCTAATAAGAATGATGTGAATGTAACAAAGCAAGCGCGATGAGTGAAGTACACCGTGTGCTTTATTTGACTGAAATGAGAAACAACACGAGCAGAATCTTCATTGGCAATTAGAGAAGCATGCTGCACTGCCTAGATGGCAGAGAAAAGATCTGTACACTCATACAGAAAATGATGTAGAATTATTAAATATATGTGACTTAAAGTGTTGAAATGGAGCGTGTCTATTTTCCATATTTAATTTTTATTAACAAGCAATGGTATAGAAACACAATGGCTGAGGCAATCCCATGGTGAAGTTTATATTGTCAGTGTTATAATACTTTCACCCATCCCAGCTTAAAGTAATGTTCCGGGTTCAATTCAATAAAACTTCAAGTCAGGTAAACACATACTGTATAATGCTCACATCTTGTGACTATGCTTTTGAAACAGTGTATACAGTATTTTAATGTTTATGAACTGGCTCCATTTACTTCCATTACAAGTGTCTTATTGTAACAGCAATTTATTTATTTATTTATTTTATTTGTCAGAATTATTATCTGTGGTAATTAACATTATCCCACAAATAATGTTATATGTACTGTAACATCCCACAAATAATGAGCATTCCTCTACTATGCAGAAACAACTATAAAAAAGCCATTCGTAGGTCTAAACAATGTGGACGGACCAATGGCAGACAGAGGAGTGTTCGGGAAACCTGCCTGAAAAAAACAAAAAAAACATTTACAATTACATTTGTTGACACTATTTCATCTGTAGTGGCTTCTTTAATTTTTTATTCTAAGGCAAGCATCATTATTTCTATTGCTCATGTTTTGGGTTAGGGTTAGAGTTTAACTCTGGTGCGTAACTTTTCCCGCACGTTTGCACTTCGAACATTAATGATACCTCAAATTGTGAGGCTTGTTGAGGAGGTGAGCGACTACTTTTCTAAGTGATCAGACTTTAGATTTTTGAAATTTATCTTGGGACCATAATTATAGACACTTGGGGTTGGGCTTTTTGTTACTGAAAGCAACCACTCAGTGCAGCATCATGGCAGCAAGGTATGCACGTGCAAGCATTACTCGGAGATCAAAAGTTTTGCTGTGGAAATCGGTCTATGCTTACTGAAAATCAAATCTCTCTCCCCAGTGGCTGAAACTGGAAGTGTGGTTGAACTTATGGGCACATGTGAGCTCCAGTTTCCAGGTGAAATGTCCATGGGATGGTGCCAAAAGTGAGTTATATTTATGGTAAATTATATAATATAGTCTTCAGGAATGCTTATTTAATTAACTGTACCCCTTAACCCAAACCCCAACACTAAACCTAACCATCGGTGGAGGTTCCTACGGGACCCGAACTTCTGTCTCTGAGGTGGCTCGCACAACACGTTATCAATAGCTATAAATGTGTTCAGATTTAAATTGATGCAAATATATCTGATGGGAGATGGCGCTTGTCAGTAATTCTGCTGAAGGGGTTCATTTCAGTGTATGAACTTTTGTATACAACATGTCGATATCCTGTGTGATCAAATCTAGTTATATAAATATAGTCTTTCTGTTTCCAAGTGATCATGTTTTTTGCTCACACATGCACACGATCTAATAAAAAATGTCTTGTTTTGGATGGTCCAGATCTGCCTAACTTATGTATCTGTAACACTGTGCAATGCAGGAAAAAATTTGAGAAGCCAGGTTGTCTGGGTTATGACTGCCATTGTTTCCTTCTCTCACTAAAAGCAGTTCCCTCCTTCCTCAGATCTGTGAATAACAGTAATGATACAAAACCCCAGTAATTACATTAATGATTGGCTGTGACACAGGGTGCATGTTAGTGCACATAGTTTAACAATGGAGCGTGATCTCCCAGTAAGTGTGAGAAAACATCAAGACTTTTCATGCTCTTGTGTTCTGCTGGCGGATGTGACTGTGTACATGCATTCATGTCAACTGCTGTCCAGTACATTCTTATGCAATTTGTATGTTAAAATTAGCTAATTTCTTTTATACTCTATTCCGGCTTTATTCTTTCTTCTTTTTTTTTTAAATACACATACACAGAGGGAGAGCCGCAGAGTTCTATTCATTCATATTCCAGTTTCTCTGCTAGGCAAATTCTGTTCCCTTTGGCTGCAATTGAAGTTTGACATCCAGTTTAATATGTAAATCCTATCTCAATGAGCACATGTATGGCTGCAAAGTTCACTTATCATTCCGTGTAATTGCCTCCCTAAAACACTTTTGTGAGGATTGATTCACCGCTTGTAATAATCCATTAGATTTAAAATATCATGTGTGCAGTTATTTAGAAAACAATCAGTTGTTTACCGATTGTATGAAAAAGTATATCTTCATTCCAATACAATACACCAGAAAAAAAAAAGAAAATCTGTTCAATTTTGTTCGCTACATACTGAGAGAAATGCATTGTGCAGCTGACAATGTGTAGATAATCTGTCACTGTATTGTGAATCTCTGACGCGGGTAGACAGAAAGAGAGTGAGAGAGCGATGTTACCTGAGTCAGGTGGATGGCTGCTCCGGATTTGACCAAAAGCACACGAGTGCTCTGACGCTCTGTCAGAGCAATAAATGTCTCCCATGCAACTCAAAAGGAGATGAAATGTTAGTCTCAGTCACCATTCACTGTGATTTTATGGAATAAAGATGAAGTGAAAGTCAATAGTGACTGAGGCAACATTGTAGTGACATTGTGCCTATTATCTCCTATTGTGTTCCACATTAGAAAGTAGGGTTGTGCAGCGAAGCCAGTATCTATATCTTTTCATATGACAAAATTATCTGTATCTGTCTCTGTATTCAGATAGAACCGGGTGTGGGCAGGGCTTAAACCGGAAGTGCGTCAAAACTAAATGAAACTGCCATTTTTAAGTGTTACTCTTACATTTATAATTTCTATTAATAAACTATGCCTTGTGCCTTTTCATAATAATAGCCTGATAATAATAATAATAATAATAAAAATAATAATAATAATAATATCTATTATTATTATTATTATTATTATATTTAAAAAATATATTATTATGTATTTGTCTTATCAGATGAAGCTGAATTTATAGGCTACATTAACTGTGGAATATGTTGTGGTTTTTCCTGGTATTTCAGATATTAATATCTGCATGAAACAGAATTTTTTTTGTCTGTGCATGTATAACAACATTATTCTGGAGGCAAGAGGTGTCAAGCAAAATGTGAAATGTCAAGCACACATTTTGCAGTGAATAATAAATACAAATTCAAACTAAAATTAATATTGCCTATAAACAGGTGAAAGTCCTGTTAGTCTATCATGAATTTTTATGATAGGAAACCATTATTTAGTTAAATAATAATAATAATAATAATAATAATAATAATAATAATAATAATAATAATGTTAAATTATATAGCACCTTACCAGAATTCAAGAACACTTAACATTTTCAAATTTAGCACAGTTTAAAGAAGAAGAAGAAATAAAAGATGGAGCATGTTTCAGTTTCTTCGTTTTACATAAGGAGGAATATACCTAATAGATGTATACTCTATGGAGAATTTAAACCTTTATGGAGTATTTTAACAATTTTTTTGGAATAAAGTCTTAACCAGTTTGGATATAAATGTTGTCAACTTTAAGAGATGGAAAGATGAGCTCCGACGTTAAATCACTTCATGTCAGGAATTTAACATCACGCTCAGGTTTAGGCTATAAATAAATACATGAGAATCGCATGTGAATCGTGTGATACATTAACATAGACATTTCAAGAAGTGGAAAGTGTACATGATGTCCTATCTTAGTTAATATTACACCTGACAAGCTCCAGAAGCGCACAATTAACAGAGACCGCAAACGGAGTCGAGACCACCCGATCCGATCTGAAATCACACCGTGTGCATTTTCATTCATAAGGTTTACACTTTAGAAATATTATCTGCACAGATTCATAAATACATTGTAATTTTGGATATGTTTATTTAAAATGTCGCTTTATCCTTGTGCTTTTTGGATAATCAGTCATACGAATATTTTGTACATTATTCGGGTGAATCCATTATTTGTTTTGAAGTCATTATTCGTGAATTTCCGAAAAAGGTATTCGGGCACATCCCTATTTTAAAGAACATAATATACATTTGGAACAATATGAGGGTGAGTAAATTATGACCAAATGATCATTTTTGGGAGAACTATTCCTTTAAGGATGTTATACAGTGAAATTATATAATTTGTTAAATAAATGTTTATAATATACTGTATAATATAGTTTGCAAAATATATAATTTTAAATCATATAATAAAAAATAGTAGGTTGTAATTATTGGTTTGAAAATGTAATGGTAGAATGAGAAAATGCATATTTAAAAAATATTCATCCATATTTTCATCCTATTTCTGGACTGTTGTGAACAGCTGAACAGCTATCTCTCTTCAGAGCTTTAAATTGTACAGCAGGGATATTATAATAAACCTTTGGCAACACTTGGATAGAGGAGCGCATATCATAAAATCACTTTAATAAATTAATAAAGGGCATTGTCTTAATCATTTTGCAGGTGGCCTTTTTAAAAAATCCACTGTCCCTAACTAAATAAATATGTTTTCAGGTTGCTATTGGTAATGAATTATCAGATAATAATGATTAAACGGTAATTACAGTTTGAGTTTTCCCTGCTTTTCATAATATAAAAAAGACAGACTGCTGCTCTTTCATTTCCATTTGATGGACGAGATACAGCGTGAAATCTAACAGTGACAAATGGAATTCAGTTGGAGTTGTTTTAGGGGGTGGTCAGGGCGTGCATGCGTAATTGATTGATAGCACCGACCACCTGCTCATCTGCCCAATTACTATCAAACAACATTCATTAAGAGCAGTGGCGCCCCTGCCTGTGCACAGAGTGCTCACAATGTGAACCCTAACATTACCAGTATTTCAATATGAATTCTCTGTTACATCTTTTCTAAATGAAAGGCAATGTGTATGTTTTTTATGTTAAAAATACTTAGGAAAAAATATCACATACTAAAATAACAAAATTATATTACAAACTAAATAATATACATGAAAAAAAATTGTAAACTGAAAAAAGACGTTCAGACGTTTCAAACCAATAAAACATTTTTTTAAATTATTTTTAAAAGAATGTGATTGGCGGGATGAACGATGTAATTGTTTTGATGTTAATCTGGAGTTGACAAGGAGAATGTAATAACATTTCGTGACAGCCTTTCACTTAACAATAGCTGGGTTTCAAAGTTTTGCATTTCTAAAATTTTGACGAAGGAAAATACGAATCGCTTCACGATTCCATCCAATGTCTTGATCTATCCATCGCATTATCTTGAGTGACCCCGCCTTGTCATGATGGAGAAGCTAAATTACCTCCTTTGGGGAGAGTTTTATTTGCATGATTGGAGCAATTGTACCTTGTTTAATTAGATGCTGCCAGGAGACAACGCAGAATAAGTGTAATATCTGATATAATGAGGGCTGAAATGGATGTGATGCCCACACGCAGCCAGCCTCCGCATACCTGGGAGCACCCGTGCTCAAAAACTTTTCTGGTGGATTGTGAGGACCCACTTTAATGACCAGCTGTGGGTTAAATATTTCCAAATGTCAAGGGTTATGTTTGAAGAATTGTGTGCCAAGTCTGACCTTTCCTTGGGCCAGTCACATCAAGCTATCGCACACTCATAACACACGCACAAATGGTCAAAACACATCATCGTTTCCATCACCTTAATGCGCATTTTAACAAATGTGGAACTCTAGAAAATTCACCTCTGCCTACTGAATTAAATTTTAAGCGAATTTTGGGAGTTTATTCGTATATTAAGCATTTCCATTCAGAATTTCTTATGTGCAATTTCAAAATTCGCATAAAAATAGTTTGATGGAAACCCAGCTAATGTTTAAAAAAAGAATAAAGCATGCAGCATACAATTTCTGAGATCACATAAATCGTACATTCTTAAGGAATTCAAGACGAAGTTGTGCCTCACAGGCTTGGTATGAGCATTCACAAAGACGTTGGAATAAACAGAGCGAGTATGGAATGAATTTGATGCGTCAAGGACCAGGAGGTTGAACTTTTCACTGTAAGGTAGGCTTTGGTTTCTTACATTAATCAGAAATGTAAGACCATGTTTCTTTGTTAGTAATGTGATAAATATTGTGATTGACTTAGATCTTACACATATAAACTATGGTGTAAATGAACTGTCAATTTAAGAGGTTTAAATGCAAGTTTATCATAAAAAATTTAAATTAAGACTAAATTTATATATTTCAATGAAATTTTAATTAAAAAATTTGAATTAAGAAAGCATAATGTAAACAAATAACTGCTTTTGTCCATGGATCAGATCAGAAATTCATGTGGGTTTGGAACAACATGAGGAAGAATTGACAGAATTTTAATTTTTGGGTGAACTATTCCTTTAACAATGACCACACTGGGTTCTCTGAGAACCCCCCAAAAACCTTTCTTCAAGAATCGTGTCTGATTACCTTGACTAACCAGTATGCTCTCTTCCTAAGAGAAGTCTGCCTTCAAACAGCACTCTAGCTATGTGAAAGGGCCAGAACCATTCGGCTAGACAAGGCAGCGTGAGTGCCTAAATCAAATATAAGGCTATTATCCTCACCCACTACCATTATTTTAAGTCATTTCATATTTTGCTGGGCCGTGGGATGTTGAAATGTCAAAGTTGTGCTTCAGTTAGGCCAGTTAATGAGTCTTCTCCTGCGGAGCAATTCGGCCGTGCTGTGGAACTTCATTGTTTTGTCATTTATTTGACCCCTCTCTATGCCCTCAGATCATTAGCTGGGCTGTATGAAAAACATGCCAGCATGAACACGAACCGCACTCTGCCACCAACTGTCTATTTGCTTTTATGAAATTGTATTTGTTGGCACCGAGTGACAGGGGCGTGCTAGAGCCAGTCATTAGATGACATGAATCAACTTCAATACTTCCATAAAAGAGAGTCTGACAATGAGCCATACATTTAATGAAGTAAAGGATTTTTACTGTTTCTATGTTTTGTCACTCGAGGTGTCAGTGCAAATAAAAAAGTTGTGGGTTGGTTTTATTTCCATGGGGACCAGGAATATTTTTCTTTGCTGATGAAATCTCTGCTTCCACTTCTGTTCCTCTCTATTTTGTTTGCTGCCATCTATGATCTCACTGTACCCTTAAAAATTAACAATTAAACAGAAAGTCATGTAGTGGAAATAAGGAGTGCATTTGGGTGAACCTGTTGTCAGGTTCCTGACACTCTTTTTGAGTTTTTATTTAGTGTTGGTAACCTGTCACCTGTTTTTGTTTTGGTCTTGTGTGTGTTTTTCTCCTTCATGCGCTCTGTCTCATGTCTTGACCCCACCTTT
Organism: Myxocyprinus asiaticus; assembly: GCF_019703515.2. Lineage (NCBI taxonomy): Eukaryota > Metazoa > Chordata > Actinopteri > Cypriniformes > Catostomidae > Myxocyprinus > Myxocyprinus asiaticus. Next base: position 17,929,006 of record NC_059382.1, on the reverse strand, counting down.
GCCTTGTTATCTGTTCATTTGCCCCAACTGCCCTCCTCGTTTGCCTCCTGATTTCTCCCCCTTTATATTCTCGTTATGTCTCTTGTTTTGTACTGGTTTCTTCTCATTTCTCTGTCCTGGTCATTGATGTTTCCCTTCATTCTGGGTTTTCACATTTTCATTAGATTCTAGGTTCAGTGTTTTCGGTTCCCCATCTGTCACTCACTCGACGTTGTGTCGATGTAGTGACACTAGGGGTCACTCTTGGGAGCACGAGACACCTCTGGTCTTTGATAAAAGGCCACTGAAAATTGGCGAATGGTATTTGCATACCACTCCCCCGGACATACGGGTATAAAAGGAGCTGGTATACAACCACTCATTAAGATTTTCTCTTTGGAGCCGAACGGTCATGTTCACTGGGCTGAGTTCCCACATCTGTTCATTCACCTCTGCTGGATCTGACGGCGCATTTCAGTGGCTTCTCCCCCCTCTGCACTGGTGCACTGCAGAGAATGCCCCTGGGCGCTTCGGCAGAAATAAAAGAGTATATTTCTCTAAAAGAGTATATTTCTCTAAAAGAGCGGCACACACGGAACGTCTTTTTAAAGACGCGTCTTTTAAAAGATGCCTGGTTAAAAGATGCCTGGTTGCGCTCGTTATATCTCGACCTCTGATGGCCACGATCACTGTCTTTCGTGTCTGGGCGCTGCTCAGACAGCGTTCGTTGATGGGTCATGTACTCATTGCAAGAACACGTCCATGGCAACGATGCGGTCACGGCTTACCTTTGTAAGAAGCAAGCCACCCCAGAGGCTCCCCGCCTTGGTCCTTCTACTCACGAGTATGAGGCCAGCGCGGCTAGCACTGGGGGCGATTTGGGGACCCCAATGGGACCACCTCCACCGGGTATCCCCCCACGGACCTCCCATTCCCCAGCACACTCGTCTGCACGATCGGGCTTCCGGATGAGTCCACCGGCTCATCTCACGGCGAGTTCAACCTCTTATACGGAGCCCGTGAAGGTGATGAGCTCTCAAGCACAGCTTCGGAGAGCAGGCTCATCCAGTCGGATGCGGAAGCCTCTGACTGGGCTCCTCCCAGTCACAAGCTGATGCGGAGATGACGACATGCTTTCCCGGGCAGCCGCGAACGTTGGGCTAGAGTTGAACCCTCTGCTCTCCCCTGAAGCCTCGCGGCTCGATGATTGGTTCCTGGGCTCGCGGCACCGCTCACAGCCATGACCCGCCCCCGTTCCTTTCTTCCCGGAAGTGCATGAAGAGCTGACAAGGTCATGGGAGGCACCTTTTACTGCCCGGTCCTGATCTTTCAGCTTCCCCACCCTCACTACCCTTGATGGTGGGGAGGCCAAGGGCTATTCGGCAATCCCCCCGGTGGATAAGGCGCTCACGGTGCATCTATGCCCACAGAGCGCCGCCACCTGCCACGGGCGCCCAAAGCTTCCAACCAAGGCCTGCAGGTTTATGTCGTCCCTGATGGCCAAGGCCTACGGTGCCGCTGGACAAGCCGCCTCCGCCCTGCACGCCATGGCTCTCCTACAAGTCCACCAAGCCAAGGCGCTAAAAGAACTGCACGAGGGTAGTTCCGCCCCGAGATTGATGCAGGAGCTGCACTCGGCGACCGACTTCGCTCTCCGGGCGACAAAGGTCACGGCTCGGTCTCTCAGGTGGGCGATGTCCACCTTGTTTGTCCAGGAGCACCACCTTTGGCTCAACCTGGTCGAGATGGGAGAGGCAGACAAGACACGGTTCCTTGCTGCCCCCATTTCCCAAGTTGGCCAGTTCGGCGACACTGTTGAGGACTTTGCCCAGCAGTTCTCAGTGGTGAAGCAGCAGACGGAGGTTATCCGGCACATCCTGCCCCAGTGTGGCTCAAGATCCCGCACCCTGTCTGCTCGTCGCCAAGGGCATCCCCCTGCAGTGACTGCACCGCTCCACAACAACCCCGGCGTGGAGCCCACTGCAGGAAGCAGATGCCACCCCTCTCGCAGCCGCCAAGAACCCATGAAAGGCTTCGAAGCGCCCCTGAGACGGGCGACCCAGGGATGACAAAACCCGCTGCTCTGGAGCTGGTAAGCAGACCACTCCATCCCCCGGTGGAGGGCCGGGAGGAGAATCTTTTGTTACTTTTGCATTTAATTGCACTGCATGCCCAAGTGGCTGCAGTACCCAAGAGTTCAGCAAGAGCAGTTTCCTTGTTCCCTGGGTCACATACCCGGTGTACACGGCCATCATCACGACCACCGTCCACCACTTCATTTTTGGGCAGGTTTGGTGCTCCAGCGGCGGTCTCCCCACCCCTGAGCGCCCAGCTGTAGTGTCATCCACTTCACCTCGGTGAAGGGCAAGAACGCTGCTACCTTGCGCGTGGAGATCGCTACCCTCCTACGGAAGGATGTGATAGAGTATGTCCCTCCGGCTGAGATGAAGGAGGGGTTTTACAGCCCCTACTTCATTGTACCGGAAAAAGGCAGTCGGTTGCGGCCAATCTTGGACCTGCGAGTACTGAACTGGGCTTTACACAGATTCACGTCCAAGATGCTGATGCAAAGACGCATTCTAGCGAGCGTCCAGCATCAAGATTGGTTCGTGGCGGTAGACCTGAAGGACACATACTTCCACGTCTCGATTCTACCTCGACACAGACCCTGCCTGCGGTTTTCATTCCAGGGTCGGGCGTATCAGTACAAGGTCTTCCCTTTCGGTCTGTCCTTGTCCCCTCGTGTCTTCACGAAGGTCGCAGAGGCAGCTCTTGCCCCATTAAGGGAAGTGGGCATTCACATCTCAATGATTGGCTAATCCTAGCTCACTCTTGGGATATGTTGTGTGAACACAGAGACCTGGTGCTCTCACACCTCAGCCGACTAGGGCGGGGTGTGGTCTCCTCGGTGTCCTCCCCTTGGGAGAGACACCCCCCAACTAGACCTGGTCGGCCTAGTCGGTTAATCCCCCTTTTTTGGGGGAGTGAAAAAAGGGGGATAAGAGGCCACGACTGGGCTAGCCCGTCTCTATCTTTTGGGTAGTCGACTTGTCCCAAAGGGCCGTTCGACACTCATAACAGTGTTGGGGGAGGTTACGTGTCGGCCTGGTGCGCTGGCCATGAGGCACACAGTGGTCTGCCCGTCACACACCACCAGTTCACGTAACACAGTTCAGCCAGTTGCGCCGTTTCGTATAGGGACCCCTAGTGTCACTACATCGACACAACATCGAGTGAGTGACAGATGGGAAAGTCCTGGTTACTTGCGTAACCTCCGTTCCCTGATGGAGGGAACGAGACGTTGTGTCTCTCCTGCCACAACGCTGAACTGCCTGCTGAAATGGCCGGGACCTTGTCTCGGCTCCTCAGCATAAAACCTGAATGAGTGTTTGCATACCAGCTCCTTTTATACCCGTATGTCCGGGGGAGTGGTATGCAAATGCTACTCGCCAATTTTCATTGGCCTTTTATCAAAGACCAGAGGTGTCTCGGGCTCCCAAGAGTGACCCCTAGTGTCACTACATCAACACAACATCTCGTTCCCTCCATCAGGGAATGGAGGTTATGCAAGTAACCAGGACGTTTTGTTTTGTTTTGTTTTTTTACTTCTTTTTTTTTACAATTTTGCTTTTCAGTTTTTGCCATCTCATTTGAGGTTTTGTTTGCTGCCCTGTTGGAATCAGTCTGGGCCTTTTGTTTTGGTTTTTGTATCTTTTTTTGTAGTTTTTTTCTTTCTTACAGTAAAAGACTTTTAAGAGTTTCTGATTGTCTGCGCTTGGGTTCTGTTTACAAATGCCTGACACGTGTTGCTCAAGCAATATTACATTTTTATTGCACTGTTAACTATCACTCACCTTGCATGCTTAATCAACATGATCTTGGGAGTCACATGACACCATGGGAGGTTCGGATGTGTGAACGGCGAGCTCTGCGCACTTTGCTAGTTTTGATACTTTTTGTGTCATAAACCGGTGAGATTCGATACACCCTGATCCATAACTGTTCTAGGAAGACAATATGTCAAAGAATTAAAAATTCTCAGGCTCTGGAGACATTAAAAGACACTTACGTACTCAAACTGATGCCCCTCTAGTGGTCTCGAGCCAGGGACTCGATTTGGTTGGAGAGGTGAAAGAGATTCGGCGAGAATTGCTGAACGTTTTGGCAATGCTGATGAAGGTCATTGCTGACTTGGAGGTTCTTGCTGCAATACGTCGATTGTTCACAGGCATGGAGACAAAATTCACTAAGTTGGTTACAAGAGTGGGGGATGTCGAGAAATGGATTGATTATCTGGAGTCATCGGAGAGGGAATTAGCTGCTAATCCACTAGTGACCAAGGCGGATTTGGAGCATGCTTGGGAGAAGTTGAAGGATATGGAGAATAGTAACTTCCGGAATAACAACGAATTGTTGGAATTCCTGAAGGAGCAGAGGGTCAGAATATGGTGGAATTCCTGGACGGGCTCTTTTCAAATCTGCTTGACATAACAGGCCATAAACTGGAAAACGAGCAAGCTGAGGAAGACAGGCCCCGATCAATTCTGGCCAGATTTCTGAGATCATCCAATAAAGATCTCATGTTATGTGAGGCGAGGAGTAAAGGAAGGCTTTCTTGTAAGAACCACAGCATTTTTTGTTCCCAGACTTTGCAAATTCGACAAGAGAGAAATGTGATCGATTCAAGGAATGCAAGAAACTCTTACATCAAGGGAAGGTCACTTTTGCACTGATTTTCCTGGCCAAATTGAGAATAGATACTAAGGATGGCCGTAAAGTATTTACATGTCCCCAGCAAGCAATGTCCTTCATAAAGTCAGTGACTGAGTAAGTTATTAGTGGTTCTCATGCTGCAGCCAAGGAAGCTGAGCGCCTTTTTTGTTACTTTTTGTGCTGGTTCTGCCTAGTGGCTGGAGTTTGTTTTGTCTAGCAGCATTCCTTCGGGACAGTGTTGTGGATGAATCTGCACGTTCTTTGTGCTTACGCCTCCTATTGGTTGGAGTTTGTTTTGTGGAGTATTTCTTGCAGGACATTGGAGTTAATTGGGTCATCTGTTGCACTCATGTAGCAGTTGAATGGGCCGGCTCACTGGACATTCATTTGACTGTCTGAGGATACTGAACAGCCTTTTTTTTATTTTATTTTATTTATTTTTTTATTATATATATATATATATATATATATATATATATATATATATATATATATATATATATATATATATATATAAATTTGTGTGTGCAGGTTCCGCTAGAGGCGGAAGTTTGTTTTGTGGAGGAACACCTTCGGGACAGTTATGTGGATGAACCTACATCGTTCTTTGTGTTTATCCCACCTATTGGCTGGAGTTTGTTTTATAGATTGTCTTCTGTTGTGTAATTCTGTCTTACAAAATTTGTATAGAAACACCGGACTTGAGCAATCCGACGGCAAAGTTGTTGTCGCGGGGGCTCTCGTAGGCGTACATGGACTGTTTTGAGTTTAGAGGGATGGACGCCGGTTGGCGCTGTCGTGCGCAGGGTTAATGCCCACGTTTTTCATTTTTCTGTTTGTTTGGTTCAGGGGGAGGTTCGGGGTTTGTTTGTTGCAATAATGTGGAATGTGGTCTTTATAATTTTATTTTTGACACACATTCTATTTTTTCTAATATATCAAAATGTCAAATATTAGTATGAGTGGATTGTCTCTCTCCACGTGGAATGTGAATGGGATGGGGCACCCCATAAAAAGAAGGAAAGTTATTTCTCTTCTTAAATGTAAGAAATATGATATAGTGTTTCTTCAAGAAACATATCTTTCCCCACAGGAAGCTGAAAATTTTGGGAAGATATGGGGTGACATGTTTTCTTTAGTGCTGGCTCAAGTAAGAGCAGGAGAGTTATTACACTGATAAGTAAGCATCTACAATTCAAATATCTCAAACAGATTAAAGATAAATTACGAAGATTCATTGTTGTTTTAGCAGAAATTCAGGGGCAAAATCTGATTTTGGCTAATATTTACGCACCTAACGCTGATGATCAGGGCTTTTTTATAGACCTTGAAGGGATGTTGCAAGTCACTGGCACCCCTCATGATATAATATTAGGAGGAGACTTTAATCTGTTGATGGACTCAGTCCTTCAACATAGTGAAGCAAAAGTGTGTAAGCCCCCTAGAGCAACATTGACGCTTCATAGGATTTGTAAAAATCTTGGTTTTACAGATATTTGGAGACTTTTGAACCCATCCGGTAGGGACTATAATTTTTTTTCATCAGTCCATAAGATTTATTCTAGAATAGATTTTTTATATATCTAAGTCCCTCACTTCATCTGTTGTTGAATGCTCAATTGGAAACATCTTAGTCTCAGATCATGCCCTGGTGAATTTAGAGGTGTTGACACATATATAGAAAAATAAATCATATAGTTGGCACTTTAATGTGTCCCTTTTGCAAAATCCTGAATTCCAACAAATGTTAATGGCTGAAATCAATGTTTATATGGAGACCAACTGGTCCTCAGTATCCTGGCTTGGGAGGCACTTAAGGTGGTTCTTAGGGGTCGGATCATACAGTATGCCTCATTCATCAAAAAAATCCAAGGCACGAGAACTCGTGGAGTTGGAAGGGAATATTAAAAGTACCGAAGCAGAGCTGAAGTGCCAAATGTCGTCTGATGGCCTCTTGCCCTGAATTTACCAGATTGAAATACAGATATAATACTATTTTGTCGCGGAAGGTGGAGTTTTGGCAATTCAGGGCAAGACAGTCATACTCTGAGTCGGGGGACAAAGAAGGGAAGCTTTTGGCTAGATATATATAGCAGAGAGAGTCTTTTTATGCCATTCCTTCAGTGAAATCTGCTGGTGGTGAAATTTTTGCCTCGGCCATTGATATTAATAATGCTTTTAAAGAATTCTATCTTGATATCTATAGTTCCACGTCTTCGTCTACTGATGAAGATATTAGACATTTTGTGGAACCATTAGAACTCCCTAAACTGACAACTGGGCAAAAAAAGTCTTGATTATGAGATAAACTTGGAGGAGCTTGATGAGGCAATTAAGGCCTTGCCTACAAGCAAGGCTCTGGGGCCAGACGGCTTTGCTGCTGAATTTTTTAGATCTTATGCTACAGAACTGGCTCCACGTTTGTTAGAAGCTTATACGGAATCATTAAAGAATGGAAAACTTCCGCCAACCATGACACAAGCCCGGATCAGTCTGATTCTTAAAAAGGACAAAGATCCAAGCGAGTGTAAGAGTTACCGTCCAATTTCCCTGATCCATCTAGACGTAAAACTACTGTCAAAAATTTTGGCTAGCTGATTAAGTAAAGTTATGACATCTCTTATACATATAGATCAGGTGAGGTTTATTCGGGGCCGCAGCTCTTCTGATAACATTAGGCGGTTCATCAACATCATGTGGTCAGTGGCAAATGATCAGACCCCAGTCGCTGCCATCTCACAATCAATTAGATTAATTTCAGAATATTTTACTTTGGATAGGGGCACCTGGCAGGGTTGCCCTCTTTCCCCATTATTGTTCTGTCTTGCTCTGAAACCATTAGCAGCCACGATAAGAAAGGAGGATGATTTTCCAGGGGTGGTGTCAAGATGATATTTTATTATTCATCTCCAACCCTACTAGATCTATGCCTTGCCTCCACAGAATTATTAATTCCTTTTCTAAGTTCTCAGGACGAAGCTTTGGCTCTGACAGCATACTTCCCAGTAACGGCTTTTCAGCCAGGTGCCTTCCAGTGGCCCAAACAGGGCATTAAGTATTTGAGCATTTTATTCCCAGCAAATTTGTGTGATTTAGTTAGAGTCCGTTTTGATCCTCTGATAAAAAGTGTTTCGAGCAATGTGGACAGGTGGGCTTCATTACATTTATCTATGATTGGGAAGGTTAATGTTATTAAAATTAATTGTATTCCAAAATTCAACTACCTGCTACAGTCTCTCCCAGTAGATGTCCCCCTCTCTTATTTCAAGCAGTTTGATAGCATAGCAAAGTCCTTCATTTGGAATGATAAGCGTCCCAGATTACATTTCAATTATTTTGATGGTTCAGCCAGTTCCCGCCTCCTCCTTTCCCATTGTGAACCTTGCTACATTGGTGCCGAAGCCCAGGAAGGAGGAGGGATGCACTGTCGTGGAGTCCTTGCCACTACCAGCCAACCGAGGAGCAGCCGCGGCCATCGCCCAGGGACGTAGATGTCACTGCCGGCCCCCGAGGATCTGAGGCACGCTGCCGTTTCCCCCCATAGAAAAAAGAATAGAGAAAAAAAGAAAAGAGAGAAAAGAGGGGGAGGAGCATGACCATCTGCCGGGGGCCAGAGGACCCACTACCATCCACCGGGGGAGGAGCGAGCTGTCATCTGCCATAGGTTGAGGAGTGGCTGAGGGGCGGGCGATAGCATATCTGGGTGCTGGCGAACCAGGTTATTCCTCTCTCTCCTCTCTCTCTCTCACTGTTGCTCCGCTTTGCATTTTCCCTCTCCTCTTTTTTTTTCCTTCCCCTCGTCCCCCTCCCCAGTCCAAGAGAGGTGGGGAAATACCTGCCGGCAGGCGGGGCCAGAAGGGCATGCCAGGTTTCCAGGCCTGAGGCAAAGGAGGGAGGTGTGTGACAAGGAGGAGTGTGTGATGCAATCGGGCAAATTAGCCAAGGAGAGGGATAAGTGCAGCAGAATGCAGCAGTTCGGGAGAGAAAGAGCCACATGCAGCTGCAGTGTGTGCATTTGTGTTCTGTGTCTTTTTGTTTAAGTTTTCATTAAACCATTATTTAGATGGTTCAGCTGGTTCCCGCGTCCTCCTTTCCTATTGTGAACCTTGCTACCTCGTGAATACTTTTATTGAATGGATTATGTTACTTTATAGACACCCGGTTGCGGCGGTACAAACAAATGGATTAATTTCAGAGTATTTTACTCTGGATAGGTGCACCCGGCACAGTTGCCATTCCCCATTATTGCTCTGTCTTGCCCTGGAACCATTAGCAGCTGCGATAAGAAAGGAAGATGATTTTCCAGGGGTGGTGGCGGGAGGTATGGCGAATAAGCTTTTGCTTTACTCAGATTATATTTTATTATTCGTCTCCGACCCCACTAGATCTATGCTTTGCCTCCACAGAATTATTAATTCCTTTTCTAAATTCTCAGGATACAAAGTCAGTTGGTCTAAATCCGAAGCTTTGGCTCTGACAGCATACTACCTAGTAACGGCTTTTCAGCCAGGCACCTTCCAGTGGCCCAAACAGGGCATTAAGTATTTGGGCATTTTATTCCCAGCAAATTTGTCTGATTTAGTCAGAGTTAATTTTGACCTCTTAATAAAAAGATTTTCGAGCGATGTGGGCAGGTGGGCTTCAATTCAACTGCCTGTTACAGTCTCTCCCTGTAGATGTCCCCCTCTCTTATTTCAAACAATTTGATAGCATAGTGAAGTCCTTCATTTGGAATGGTAAGCGTCCCAGTTTACATTTCAATAAGTTGCATAGGCCAATTGACAAAGATGGGCTAGGCCTACCCAAGAGTTTATTTTATTATTATACATTCGGTCTCAGACATTTGGCTCATTGGTCGCTTCCACCTGAGAGAGCTCCTCCCTGGTTTTGTATTGAACAGGAAGTTCTTGCCCCTATTTTGCCATTGCAAAGCCTTTCTATTAAACTAACTGGAGAAGTTAAGTTACACCCCGTTTTCTCGCATTTGCACGCGTTATGGACAAAAGTGTCCAGAGTGTTTAATTCGGACATTCATTTAAATGTTGCCTCTAGCATATGGCTGAACCCAAAATTATGTATTAATAAGTCCCCTTTCGGTTGGTCAGAGTGGATTGTGAGGGAGGTTAATACGCTCAGTGACCTATATGAGAGTGAAGTGTTGATATCCTTTGAAAATCTGGTTCAACATTTTGGGATTCCCAGATCTCAGTTTTTTAAGTATTTACAGCTGCGCCACCAGCTCTGTACTATTTTTGGTAGTAGCATACACCCCCCTAAAGTGGCAGATTCTCTGGATGTGGTGATTACTGCTTTTGGAAAAGGTCATGAGGCATCAGTGTATTGCTCCCTGTTAATTCAGAGTCTGGGGGACGGAACTTCAACTTCTCTTAAGAGATTATGGGCGAAAGATTTAAACTTGGTATTGGAGGAGGGAGTGTAGGCTAGGATTCTAAAAAACATCAAGTCTACATCTAGAGATGCAAGGGTGCGTCTGATGCAATTTAAGATTTTGCATCGAGTCTATTGGACCCCCTCTAGATTATATAGGCTTGGTTTTAAAGACACATCCACCTGCTGGCGATGCCAATCAGAAGACGGGGACACAACCCATGTTTTTTGGGGATGTGTTAAGATCCAAGAATTTTGGTTGAGGTTTCAGAGCTTTATGTGTGACGTATTGGACACTCAATTTTCATTTTGCCTCAGACTCTGTATCTTAGGCAATGGGGCGGTCATTAATATTGGAGACAGTCATTAAAAAAGTTGGGTCCTAGCCAGAGTTATGATCGACAGACAAATTATCCTCAGGGGGTGGAAGTCGGCTGGGGCACAATCGTTTCGTTTCGACGTTTTCGGTGCGGGGAGATTTGGTGCATTTGAAGAGGTGATTTTTAGAAGGCTGGTAAAATGGGATTTGTTTGATAGGAAGTGGGGCGGATATTTGGCTTTTTTGGAGGGTTCTCGGGGAGGGGCAGTGGAGAGGGATTTCTAGTTTAGATGTGTATGTGCATTCTTGTTGTTTTTTGAAAGTATATAAAAAAATAAAAAATAAATTCTTTTTTTTAATATATATTCTAATTGTTGGTGACCACTGTAGTGCATGTTTGTGTCGGGTGGGGTCTGGGGGGAAGAATGGTTGGGGGGAGGGGTTTAATGTATATAATTGATTCCATATTTTATGTTGTGTTTGTTTGTCTTGTGAATGGATCAATAAAAATAGTTAATAACAAAAAAAAAAAAAAATCTACGTGATCTCATTAGTATTGTTAGGTATTTTTTACACAAGTGTTGTTCTATTACAGGTACATTTGCATAGGTTTGCAGACACTCAGTGGTACAAAATTAACTTACTGTGTTAAATTCAGCTATACAATGAGTGCAAATGATTATACATTTTTGATTATACTGTTTGAATTCATTCATACATAAATATGCCATTAGAAATCTTTCTCGGACAAAGTTTCTCTTTCATTCACTGATAATTATGTGTCCTGTTGTGGGATCTCCTGTGTCTGAGTATTAAACTCATTTACCTGCTGCGGTATCCCCGTAAACATTCCAAGAATTACAGCCATCAGGGGATTCGTAAAGATTTGTATTTGTTTAAAGCTGTTTATGCATATGTGTTTATGTTTTAGATGCTTTCAGTACATTCATACTGTATGTTTCAGTGTGTATTTAAATGTACAATGTACATGTAAACTATGTATGAATATCTATGAACATTAATAGAATCACCCAGGCTTAAAACCAGTCTGATCTTTGGAAAATTATGTGACCTTGGCCAAAGTTTTGCAAAGATATATTACGTGGTTCCTTTCACACATTGCGGTAGTTTGGAGGTGAAATGTCCACAGAGTGGTGCTTAAAGCAAGTTACATTTTCTCCTAAACAGAAAAGGTTTTTAAGGTTAAAGGCTTATTCAAACCAAATTTGTGAAAAATTTGCGAGACGAACTGCAGACGAAAGGTCTATTCACACTGAGACTGAAACAAATAAATAAAAAAGGCGGCACTGGTGTTGTTCTACAACATATTTTGTTTTCCTGCTTGAACCTTATTTCCCTATCTGTCACTCACTCGACATTGTGTCGATGTTGTTACACTAGGGGTCACTCTTGGGAACCCCAAACACCTCTGCTTTTTTGAAAAAAGGCCAATGAGAATTGGGGAGTGGAATTTGCATGCCACTCCCCCAGACATATGGGTATAAAAGGAGCTGGTATGCAACCATTCATTCAGATTTTCTCTTTAGAGCCGAGCGGTTGTGTTCAGTGCTCTGAATTCAATTCCCTCCAAAGACGCACCTCAAAACTGCCGGATTTATGGCGCATTTCAGCGGCTTCTCCCCCTCTGCACCCGTGGAGTGCAGAGATCGCCCCTGGGCGCTTCAGCAGAGCGGAAATAAGAGAGTATATTCTAAAAGAGTGTATTTTCATTCACAAAAAGAGTGGCACACACACGGAACGTCTTTTTAAAGATGCCTTTCCATTGGTGTGTTATTCCTGGTTGCGGTAGTTGTCTCTCCGCTTCTGACGGCCACGATCACTGTCTTACGTGTCTGGGCACTGCCCATGCGGAGACATCGTTCGTGGATGAGTCATGTCCTCATTGCAAGAAAATGACCTTGGCATCGTTGCGGTTTCTTACGAAAGCAAGCCATCCCAGCGGCTCCCCGCACCGGTCCTTCTACCTACGGGTTTGAGGCCGCGTCGGTTAGCACTGGGGGCGATTTGGGGACATCAATGGGACCACCTCCACTGGGTATCCCCCCACAGACCTCCCATTCCCCAGCACGCACGCTTGCCCCGATCGGGCTCTCGCATGAGACCGCCAGCTCGTCTCAGCATGAGTTCGGCTTCTCGTTCGGAGCTCGGGAAGATGATGCATTATCGAGTGCAGCATTGGAGAGTGGGCTCATCCAGTCTGATGCAGAGGCTTCAGCTGGGCTTCCTCCTTCGGGAACGGTCGCCCAGTCTCACGCCGTCGTGGAAATGACAGACATGCTTTCCCGGGCGGCCGCAAGCGTCGGGCTAGAGTGGAACCCTCCACTCTCCCCTGAACTCTCATGGCTCGACGATTGGTTCCTGGGCTCAGGACGCCGCCCACGGCCATGCCCCGCCCCGCCCCTGTTCCTTTCTTTGCAGAAGTGCATGAGGAGCTGACAAGATCGTGGGAGGCACCTTTTCCTGCCCGGTCCCGGTCTTTCAGCTCCCCGCTCTCACTACCCTTGATGGTGGCCAGGTGGTATTCGGTGATCCCCCAGGTGGATAAGGCGCTCGTGTTGCATTTGTGTCCGCAGAGCGCCACCACCTGGCATGAGCGCCCGAAGCTCCCATCCAGGGCCTGTAGGTTTACGTCGTCCCTGATGACTGTGGCCTGCAGTGCCACTGGACAAGCCGCCTCCGCCCTGCACGCCATGGCTCTCCTGCAAGTACACCAAGCCAAGGCGCTAAAAGAACTGCACGAGGGTAGGTCTGACCCGGGATTGATGCAGGAACTGCGCTGGGTGACCGACCTCACTCTCCGGACGACAAAGGTCACGGTGAGGATTCTCGGGCAGGCGATGTCCATCCTGGTGTTCCAGGAGCACCACCTTTGGCTCAACTTGGGCAAGATGGGAGAGGCGGACAAGGCACGGTTCCTTGATGCCCCCATTTCCCAGGTTGGCCTGTTTGGCGACGCCATCGAGGACTTTGGCCAGCAGTTCTCAGTGGTGAAGAAGCAGATGATCCTGCCCCGGTGTGGCTTAAGACACCTGGCATCCTGTCTGCTTGTCACCAAGGGCATCCTCCTGCAGCAACAACACCGGCTCCGCTGCAGCCCGCCCCCCCATGGCCCGGCTCCGGCGTGGAGCCCTCCGCAGGAAGCAGACGCCACCCGTCTCGTGGCTGGGCACTAAGAACCGGAGGAAGGCTTCGAAGCACCCCCGAGATGGGTGACCCAAGGGGGAGGAGACCCACTTCTCTGGGGCTGGTCGACAGACCACTCCATCCCCCGGTGGAGGGCTGGGAGGAGAATCTTTTGTCGACCCAGCCTTGACGTTTCTGTGTCCGGTACGAGCTTTACACATCTATTTGGATCGCACGCAGAGCCTTAGAAGCTCCAAACAGCTCTTTGTCTGCTTTGGTGGACAGTGGAAAGGATCTCCAAACAGAGGATCACCCACTGGGTCATTGACGCCATCACAATGGTATATCAGGCTCAGGACGTGCCACCCCCTGTGGGGTTACGAGCCCACTCCACCAGGAGTGTGGCGGCCTCCTGGGCCCTGGCCAGTGGTGCCTCTTTGGCAGACATCTGCAGAGCAGCAGGCTGGGCAACACCCAACACCTTTGCGAGGTTCAACAATCTCCGGGTTGAGCCGGTCTCGTCCGGCTCTGTATTGGCAGGCATGAGTAGGTAAGTTCTGGGACAACTGGCCGGGTGTACCGCTTGCACATAGAGCCTTTCCCCTCCCTTGATGTGAAGACGTGCGCTTTTGACTCCCAGTCGTGTTCACAAGCTGTGATCCCTGGATGACTTTCCTCCTTAGCCCTGTGGCAGACAAGTTTGTGGAGAAACTCGCTGCCGGCCCAGTACATGTGCTAATTAGGCCCTGTACTGGGGTAGATGCTCCATATGTGCTGGTTCCCCGTAGGTGACCCCATGTGATATCTTCTGCTAAATTGTTTCCCTGTTGGTAAACTGCATCTTCCTTGGGCAGAGGCCCCTCTGCCCTTGGTCACCATGTTTGTAGAAACTCCCCCCTCGGGTAGGACCTACCATGCAACTTCTCTACATGACATACTCGGTAAGACCATGTGACATATTTCCACTCAAAATACCCCCCCCCCATATTCACTGGGTGGGGTGTGATCTCCGCAGTGTCTTCCCCTTGGGAGTGACACCCCCCCGACGTAGACATTTATGGCCCCCAGTCTGTTAAAAAATTCCACTCTTTTTGGGGAGAAAAAAGAGAAAAAGAGGCCACGGCTGGGCTAGCTTGTCCCTATTTGTTGGGCAGTCGACTTGTTCCCGAAAGACCGTTCGACGCTCTTAAGAGCATTTGGGGGAGGTTACGTGACGGCCTGGTGCGCTGGCTACGAGGCACACAGCGGTCTGCCCGTCTCGCACTGCCAGTCCACATAACACAGTTCAGCTAGTAGTGGCGTTTTGTATAGGGACCCCTAGTGTCACTACATCGACACAACGTCGAGTGAGTGACAGATAGGGAATGTCCTGGTTACTTTTGTAACCTCAGTTCCCTGATGGAGGGAACGAGATGTTGTGTCCCTCTTGCCACAACACTGAACTACCCGCTGAAATGGCCGGGACCTTGTCTAGGCTCCTCAGCACAAAACCTGAATGAGTGGTTGCACACCAGCTCCTTTTATACCCGTATGTCCGGGGGAGTGGCATGCAAATTCCACTTGCCAATTCTCATTGGCCTTTTTATAAAAAGCAGAGGTATTTGGGGCTCCGAAGAGTGACCCCTAGTGTCACTACACCAACACAACGTCTCGTTCCCTCCATCAGGGTACGGAGGTTAAGAAAGTAACCAGGAGGCTCTGTAACATTTCCTGTACTGTAAGGTAGGTATAGCTAAAAACAATGCAAAGAGGAATCAGAGGAATTTCTGCTTCTGTTGCCATAGGCAACCTCCTCTTGATATCACATTCAGCCATTCAATGCATTGATCAGTCTTGGCACTCCACCTTCATTTCTCATCTTCTCCATTCTTTGGCCTGCCTTCAGAATATAGGGTATGTTTGTGGCTGAATTGCAAAGGCCTGTGTGTGTTTACAGCTGAGAATGCATCGAGCCAGAGGCAGATAGTGTGTTTGTTTAGAAGGCTAAGATATGCCTCGTGAAGTTCCTGACTTATATTCAAAGCCTTCGGAGAGTTCCAGTGGGCAAATGGTCTATTGTATGTGGATGGAAATGTTTATACATGTGCAGCACTGAGACAGAACAAATAGAGCTACAGTACCAGTTTTTGTCAGAACAAATAGATCTACCAGTGAGAGACAGTGATGTCTTCCATTCACCTGCTGTTACTTTAATTGTACATATTTGGATATATATATATATATATATATATATATATATATATATATATATATATATATATATATATATACACTATATTGCCAAAAGTATTCGCTCACCCATCCAAATAATTGAATTCAGGTGTTCCAATCACTTCCATGGCCACAGGTGTATAAAATGAAGCACCTAGGCATGCAGACTGCTTCTACAAACATTTGTGAAAGAATGGGCCGCTCTCAGGAGCTCAGTGAATTCCAGCGTGGTACTGTGATAGGATGCCACCTGTGCAACAAGTCCAGTCGTGAAATTTCCTCGCTACTAAATATTCCACACTCAACTGTCAGTGGTATTAACAAAGTGGAAGCAATTGGGAATGACAGCAACTCAACCACGAAGTGGTAGGCCACGTAAAATGACAGAGCGGGGTCAGCGGATGCTGAGGCGCATAGTGCGCAGAGGTCGCCAACTTTCTGCAGAGTCAATCGCTACAGACCTCCAAAGTTCATGTGGCCTTCAGATTAGCTCAAGAACAGTGTGTAGAGAGCTTCATGGAATGGGTTTCCATGGCCGAGCAGCTGCATCCAAGCCATACATCACCAAGTGCAATGCAAAGCGTCGGATGCAGTGGCGTAAAGCACGCCACCACTGGACTCTAGAGCAGTGGAGACGCGTTCTCTGGAGTGACGAATCACGCTTCTCCATCTGGCAATCTGATGGACGAGTCTGGGTTTGGCAGTTGCCAGGAGAACGGTCCTTGTCTGACTGCATTGTGCCAACTGTGAAGTTTGGTGGAGGGGGGATTATGGTGTGGGGTTGTTTTTCAGGAGCTGGGCTTGGCCCCTTAGTTCCAGTGAAAGGAACTCTGAATGCTTCAGCATACCAAGAGATTTTGGACAATTCCATGCTCCCAACTTTGTGGGAACAGTTTGGGGATGGCCCCTTCCTGTTCCAACATGACTGCGCACCAGTGCACAAAGCAAGGTCCATAAAGACATGGATGAGCGAGTTTGGTGTGGAAGAACTTGACTGGCCTGCACAGAGTCTTGACCTCAACCCGATAGAGCACCTTTGGGATGAATTAGAGCAAAGACTGCGAGCCAGGCCTTCTCGTCCAACATCAGTGTCTGACCTCACAAATGCGCTTCTGGAAGAATGGTCAAAAATTCCCATAAACACACTCCTAAACCTTGTGGAAAGCCTTCCCAGAAGAGTTGAAGCTGTTATAGCTGCAAAGGGTGGGCCGACGTCATATTAAACCCTATGGATTAAGAATGGGATGTCACTTAAGTTCATATGCGTCTAAAGGCAGATGAGCAAATACTTTTGGCAATATAGTGTATATATATTTTAGGGGTTCTCGCCTAGCTAACTCATCTCACTGGAATTAGATGTCTCGTTTGATTGGGGCATAACCTCTGAACCCTGAAAGTGCTTGTAATGTTAAACAAAAAAAAAAAACTAAAATTATTTTGCAAGTAACATAAGTGCCTATTCAGACTGAAAGCGCTTTATTAAAATTTGATATTTATATACTATTTCCAATACAAATATATTTTTTCTCTCAATCTTAATATATTTTGCCACGGACACGTTGATGACCCTTGTATAAGACAAATGTGCAACAGGACCCAAGTTCAAATCCAGACCTAATTTATATCAATTTTTAATAAACCAATAAACATTTTATCTGAACTTGACAAGCAGTGATCAGCATGCTTTTTCTTATATGGAAAAGAGGAACTTTATCATTTTGATAATAACTCCGTTCGTGTACCATGGGGGAAAATTATTAATTTAGTTCGGAGCGACATGAGAGAAATACATGTTGATAGAAAATGCAACTTAATTGTAGTGACCAAAATTAGACATGTAAGTGATGATTTCTGCCACAGCATTTTAGAAAGACACTTTTTAAATTATTTGCAAATTAGAAGATTTTTTTTTAACTGCTTTTTTTTTTTTTTTTTTACTGCTTTGGAAGTGGCATTCAAAGTCTATTTTCACACATAGACACACATGATGCTTATAACATTTCTAATCAACTAAACTGCCTTATGATGATCAGACATACCCACCACATCCACCCACGGGCCTTCCTCCAGGGCACCTATTGGCAGACATTAGCACTGCATCTGTTGCTGTCTAAGCAGTTGCTAGCTAATCTCCACCATGCCAGTTGCCACAGAGTCATCTTCAGGCTGCATTACAACAGTCAGGCTTTATGACCTATGAGGCCGCAAGGCAACTTTGTGAGCGTGTGATTTAATGTCGATCTGACTGCTCCAAATAAAGCCGTCCTCCACTGCCCCCTCGGTATTAGTTTAATTGAAATGGAAACAGAGGGGTAATAATGCTGTAACAACCCTGCAATGCTGGTGCACGGGCCCTGCTGTGCTGAAACAGCATTAATAAACCATAAATAAAAAAGATGGCTGAGGGAGTTGAGGGCCCCCCCATGTGCCTGCTCATTGAGTCGGTTAGAGGAGTGCTCCCCCTCTCAGCACCGAGATTAGACAGTCATCAGGGACAGATACCCTCTCCACATGCCCTGCCGCCGCAAGCACTGAGCTCTTATGCATGTGCGCCAATGTGAGAGGATGCAGTGAAAGTAAGCATGGTAGCACTCACAAACAGGGCATGCATTCTGTTAAAGGGATAGTTCACCAAAAAATTTACATTTGCAATGCAACTAAATGTTGACTGAGACTAACAAACTGCCTAACATCTAATTCTGTGTTCCACAGAAGAACGAAAGGGTGAGTAAATGATGACAGAATTTTCGTTTTTGGGTCAACTGTCACTTTAAGATGCTCTGTATTATGGCTACAAGAGCGAGGATGCAAAATTGACTCCTCAAATGCAGCAACCTACTCTAACCCAGCGCTTGAATTAGGGTATTTTTAAATTGCTTCTACAGGGCTGTAGATGTCAGTCGCTCTGTATAAACCTCGTTCACGGGCTCCTATATTGTTGCTGAGGTGCCCCACCCCATTACGCTGCTCCTCTCTGCTCAACGAGGGAAAAGAATTGCAGTGATTTATCAAACTGTGGCTTTCTTAGACACAGGAATCCAACCTGAGCCAGCAGAGGAGGAAAAAAATTAAACAAAAACATTAATTCTGTTTGACAGGGCCCTCTACCTCTCTAAACACCACCACAGGATCGCAGAGCAGAGTAATTCATGATTCACTTTTGCTATTACTATAAGATAAGATATGGAGAATATGCATTGTGAAAGCAATACTAGAGGGCATTGAAAAAGTCAGCACGGGTTAATTAATGCCTCACATCTGAAAAATTGCTGTAATATTTCAGGAAGGACTTGCTTGGAACAGCTTCTATGGCCTCTAATGTAAGATAACAGATGTTTTGGGAAAGGATAGCATCATGATCATAGTGTTGTTATACAACCTGACGCTTTTAGCTGTTATTTATAGGACTTTGGTGTAACTGAAGACCTTGTGTTAATTTTGAGCAACTAGCCCTTTTAGAGCTCTAAAGCTCTTTTTAGGCCCCTAAAGACTTAAAAAAAAAAAAAAAGAGCCTGTTTCAGATTGCATATTTGTTTTTGCCGCCCATATAACAGGTTACATCATTCACATTTCCTGTGTTAGCAAAACAATGCTGCGTAGCACAAGCATAGCTGTAGTAGGGTAGCGCTGAGCCTACTTTTGCCAGAAGTAGTGTGCTAAATTCACCAGAACATACAGAGCAAAGGCTATGTTTTGTGAAGCAACATATAATGTAGTAAACAGCTCACACTGTCTGAAAAAAAAAAATGTCAGGCTTGATGCAAGTTACACATGCAGTGAAAGGCAAACATAATCAAACCACACTGGCATACGTCCAGGCAAGGGCCAACTTATGAAGGCAGATTTTTACTGAAAGGTATAAATTTTGTCTTAATTTCACAAAAGTCAGGTCAGGGCATGTTGTCACATTTTTATTGGGGCAGGTTACCAAATGTGTTTTAAATGTCATAAATGTATACAATTTTACATATTCAATATACAATATTTGTTGGCTGGCCAAAGCAATGTTTTGATATTTTTGTACGTTACGGTGGTGGTGAGGGCATGGTCGAGCTTTGTGAATGGAGAGCGAGATCGGGAGATGACAATGGTGAGATCTATCACCTGTCAGTGATTATCTTTAACACCTGTTTCTCATTGCAGAGAGAGAGAGAGCCTGACACAGGTACATATTTGTTTGAGGCCGAAAAGCAGAGTTTTGATTTCCATTTACGCTGAAAAGCGACATCTGTGTGATTAAAATAAAGCTCACGTGGATTATTGATCCGGTCCCCGCTTCCTCCTCCTCACACACAACAAACCTGTTACAGTTACCTTTTCCATTTTTGTTGTTTTATGAATCTTTTTGTTCCTCAAAATTGTTTACTCTTTACATTTTACGCAAAAGCCTATAGGTTGCTAAATACAGGTGTAGATTTAAAGAGATGTGTAGATTTTCTTTTGGTGACTGTGATCCACCAGTTTAATAGCAGGTTCCATTGTGACAGCTTACCCCATATAGTGATGCTATTTGTCTCGCTCACAAAAGGTCAATGTGTGTTCAATTAATTCTTTTTAAATTAATAATTTTTTTCAGGGCTATAATGGTGAAAGTGTTCAATACCTCATTGGTAGCCAAGACTGTGTATATGCAGAATATGCAGAAACTGACTTAAATAAAACCTACCTTTTAAACTAGAGCTGGGATCCCCTATAAATATACAGTATATTTTCTAGTTTTGCTCAGCTCTATAATATTTTATTGCCTAGATATTGTTCTTTGTACTCTAAATCAGTTCTTTTCAATTAACTGGCCAAACGGTTCACAACTAGATCTAAATGATTAATTAGCAAATAAGTCTGAATCAAAATGATTTTTAAAATTCCATAGATAGTAATCACAAACATCTGGAAAAATCATGAAAAAGTAATGGAAATGCATTGGTCAAAAAGGGTGGGAACCTTGTCTTTTGCAGAGCAGAAACTGTCAGTATGACAGCACAACACAAGCCTGATGGAAATGACAGTGTAAAATCTATAGACATCATGCGCTAGCTGTATTTCTGTTTTAACAGATATGTGCTCTGCCTGTTGGCAGTCAGCAAGCGAGGTAGAGAGCAGATATGACATAAATCTGAGCCAGGTCAGAGGTTATAATTTATTGACCTGTGCATATTTTCTGGCCTCAGGCTTAGTTTTGTCATTTTGGGACAAAATCAACGCCCACACACACTGCTCTGAATTTCAGCAGCTAACAATAAGGCTGCCACAACCGCGTCGAGACGGACAAATGAGCCCTGAAATTTCTGTCATAAATTGCAAAAACATTCTCGGAGGAAGATGTGGAGAAGGAAGAAAACATTGGTGTCGAAAAAACAGTTCTTAGTTAAATGGGCACTTGCGGTGTGACCTGGATTTACCACCTATCGGGACCTCCCAGGGAACATGCGGGGAACATGTGCTGAGCTTTTGTGATAAATGAAATGAGGGTCCCTTGCTTATCAAAACTCCTTCATATGCAGACACCTTTCTATACTTAACTGGCAATTGAAATTCTCTCTGGCCTTGAATTCTGACTTATTTCATTTCAAAGAAAATATCTATGCCTTTTATGTCTTCAGTATTCACAAGGTTGCTGCTTGTTGAGTTTCATATGTAGAAAGGGTAGAATAGAAAAAGTCCTGCACACAGTTGTAGCTTGAAAATAAAATATTACACAGCAATGTTTGGGTCAAATGACCATCTTCAAGCATTTTGAAATTAGTGAAAGGAAAAAGACTCACAAGCCAGCAGCAATAAACTCTGAAATTACTTTTGTGGCCATTGCTTGAGAAAGTATTGACAGCCTGGTTTAGTGCAGAGAGCCAAACAAGACAATGGTTAATAATGACTCACTCCACAGCCCTATACAGAAGACCAAAAGCCATTTAGAGATTTTTTTTTAGTCTGCCTAGTTATGAGGTGAAAGCTCTATGATAAATACTTGCTTTGCAGTTAGCTTGAGTCAGAGATTCTGTTGTCTCTTGTAGTCATGTGGTCCTAACTGCAGTTTGTTCTGGCCAAGAACTGCCCACAGGAAAAGACTGTCTGACAGACATGTAAAGCAACCAACCCCAGTTTGTTTTGTTTGTACTTGATGCTTAGGGCCAAGTTTTTTTTTTTTTCTCAGGTAGACTGATATAAAAAAAAAACATAATAAAAAAAAAAAAAAAAACCTGTGTGTTCATCAGGCAATCAATAACTGGTTTATTGGTATGCCATCTGAGGCTGAGACTAGTGACTACAGTCCGGTCCAGGAATGTCCAGATAAAAGTGATGGGGTAGATTGTTCAACAACTTTGAATGGCTCTGTTTTGTGCACTTATCAGCAAGATATTGTAAAGCATGTAGAGAGGGTTTGCTCTATTGCAACCATTAGGGCAAATGTGAGTCTAATCTATCATCTTAGGCAGCTAATGATTGTCTCTATACATCCCAGCAGGCCCAGTCTGTCTGGAGAAACGGACATGAACAGGGACATGAACAGTGTTTAGAGTTCGGGCTTATTTGTCATCTTGGAGATGTCCTGTTCACAAAAAAAGGTTGACTTCGGTATGCAGGGCTGGAGGGCATTGAGAGAGGACATGCATTGGGGACAGACCCACAGAGACCATATTAAACTGAGAGAAAGAAAGACAGATAGAGTTTGTTTAGATAATAAGTCTTCTTAAAATAAGTGAGAGTAGCCATAATGCAATATTCATAGACTCCCCGCAGACATATTCTCAGTACAGCTAATGATAGTTTTAGAACAGCTTCAGACATTTATTTAAACAAGTCTGTTCTGCAGAACTGCAGTTTTAATTGAAAGACTGTTTGCCTAATCTTTTATTCTCTCTCTCTCTCTCTCTCTCTCTCTCTCTCTCTCTCTCTCTCTCTCTCTCTCTCTCTCTCTCTCTCTCTGCTATCCATTACAGCCTTTGTGTTGAGCTGTAACTTCCCTGATAGACCAGCTTATGGGGATGTGTCCGTGACCAGCCTTCATGCGGGGGGAGAGGCCTATTTCTACTGCTTCAATGGATACAAGCTCCAGGGTCCCTCCACCCTTACGTGCCGCAATGCTACCACACCCTACTGGAGTGGAAATGTGCCCCGGTGTCTTGGTGAGACTACATTCAAACATTCTGTTGGTATTGTGGGACATATTAATGAAACAATTATGCCACTTATGCGTTTAATTCACTAACCCTCTGCGATCCAGTTTAAGCCGGCGCTAAATGGAGGAAATAGTGCTGTGCCATGAGCATTTAAAAATAAATAATTCACCCAAAAATTTAAATTCTGTCACCATTTACTCACCCTCATGTCATTCCAAACCTGTATGACTTTCTTTCTTCTGCGGAACAAAAGAAGTAATGTGATAGATACGATTTTGGTGTTTCTAATGATTTTGGTGAGAAACAACTAAACCTGTCAAGGAAATGTCAGAAAAAAAAGATGAAATTAAATTCTGAGTGTCTATTTGCACCCCAGTGTAAATAGAATCTGCCACACAGTGCAGCTATTTGCACCCCAATAGTCTAGTGGAACCACATAAATATACGACAAACTAAACAATAGATGTCGCTGCAGTGGCATAGTGTCCTAGCGACTGCAGTTCGAATCCGCATTTTTTTCCCCACAGTTTTTCCTATCAGATTTCCTGTTTCCATGCTTAATATTTCCTTTAATACTACTTAAAATAATAGATAAAAATGAATATAAATGTTGATTTCATTGCAGTGATTTGGTCACGGTGAATGTCGAGGAGTGTAGAGAAGGGTTTGATCCGGAGGCAGGGTCTGTCGATTGCACTCGTTCCCGCGGCTTGGCATTGCTTGTGTGTAGATTGCATCACTGTATTGCTAATATTGTAGTAACCATGTTTTTTTTGCAGAAAACATCTGTAACAGCTTTTCATAATTGGATTAAAAGGAGGAAGCGGGACATGGCGATTCCAACTCAGGAATGTCACTTTTTATTAAATGAAAATAAACACGTTCGCTTAAAGCACAACGGTAAAGCTTAAATTTAAACACTCAAACATGAAACACGGCAGTGGCTAACACACAAACAGCTTCTCAGCTGGGCTCTCTCCCTTTTGGTGGACTGGGCCGTCTTTTATCTCCCCCGACTCTCACTGTGAACATGGAAATGGTAATTAGTCACAATTCATCTCAGGTGGATATCCTTACCACTTTCTCTCTCCCCAGATGGGCACTTGACCACGCCCTCACCTTCACATGCCCCCATCACCCGACTCAGGCCGGGGGAACCGTCCGGACTCCCCCCCCCTTCTGGAGAGGAAGACTGCGACACTCATCTGTGCCCCGGGTCTGTGGACCACTTCAAACTAAAATGGCTGGAGTGCCAGATACCAACGGGTGATCTGGGCGTTGCGTAGTCCACCAGAACCAACACAAAGCTTCCCCCTCCCTTACGTCATCTTGATGCAGAGCTGACATAGATGGCCCCGGCTCCGCCTCCCCCCTCAGCACATTGCACACCCCAGACCGTACTACTGTATTAGAGGGCCCATCCACACAAAGCCCCTTTAACAATTCGGGGAAAGCCGGCCAGTTAGCACCCAAAATTAGTGGACAGCCTCAATGTTATGCATTTGACCCCGAAATAGAATAGTGACAATCACTGCAGGATAATCGTAAATATCCAGAAGAGCTCCAGAAAGTCCTCCATGTCATCTTGCGCCCCCATCTTCGCCAGCGTCACATGGGGGTTCGCTGCTGCTGGGGTCAAGGCATGTGCCCCCCCCCCTAGGGTACCAAGCTCCGCAATGTCCATCGGTCCTCTTCTTGGACTCAAAGGAACGCCTCAAAGCGCTGTTGCTGCTCCACCTGCAGATCCATGAGGTCCTGGTGTTGAGCCAGGTGGATGCTGGTGAGGGATTGGAACACTTCCTCCAGTGGTGAAGACGATTCCATAGCAGCGTACCTTCCTCCTTATCCTGGGTTTTGGCACCAGTGTAACAGATGTTCGTATTTGGAATGAGGAAGCGGGGCACGGTGATTCCAACTCAGGAATGTCACTTTTTATTAACAGAAAATAAACACGATCGCTTAAAGCGCAACAGTAAAGCTTCAGTTTAACCTCTTAACGACGAGTGGGTCAAAAATGACCCACTCGCTTATTTATTTACATTTAAATTTATGTTTAATGCATGTTTAAACTGTGAAATTGTAAACTAATATTGACATCCAATATATCATTTGAAAGATCTGGGTCTCAAGATTTCATATTTTAAAGATATTATGATGATCGCAAAGTTACAACACTAAGATTTTATTAAACGTGTCAAGAGTGAAAATCAAAACACGGAAAATGAAACCGGAAGTTCTGACCTTTATTGTCTTCCAGCCAAACACAGATCAGCCCAATCCTGCAAACTTCGGTATGCGTTTCATTGCAAGAGTCCAATAAATAAAAGAGAGATAGAGATTTAGTCCAAAAAATGTACAAATATGAAGAAATATTGATCAATCTGTCTTTGTTCAGATTTTATATATTCAACACAAGTTATCATTCATGTTCATTTTCTACGAAATCTTGCACTCTGTGTAGTGTTTCAGTAGCAAAACATCCAAACATGATATTTGGGAGGGTCTTACGAACAGAATTTTCTGTGCAGTGGTGATTGGGTAGTCACTCAAGATAGCAGAACAGTCGACACGAGTGACATAAAGATTTGCATAATCCATGTTTGTCTCTGGATAAAGCCAGCCAATGAAATTAGTTTTTGACTGATGGGTCGAGAAGCTAATGAAAAGATGAAAACAATGATATTACGGTTGTATATATCCCTGATGCCTATTCGCAAAGGTTCGGAATGGAATCCGTGGACTGTGTTTGTGTGGGTTTTGTGCTTTTACTCACGGTGTGCAGTTATAGCGTGTTACTGCCGTACTGTCGACAAAAACTCGACTTTTGGACCTGCGATCTGATCCACCCTCCTTGGCTTCTGTCACCATCACTGAGGGTTTGGAAAACACACACTCCCGACTGATCGAAGCCGGGGAGAGTGAGGCTCCCCGGCTTGAGGCAGTGGCATAGACCCTGGGTGAAGGCAGAGCAAAAGCTCTGAAAAAGTTCATTTGCATTTGTATGGGGAAAAAAATTAACAGAAGTATCTTTATTGTATGTAAAAGTTTATTTCCATTACAACATTTCAAATTGCAATGTTCTTTTCACATTGTTTATAAAATACATAAATATATATGGAATGCTTATAATATATTCCCAAATAATAAAAAATATATATATATCTTCATGTATATTTAGATTTGTGTGGTATTATTTACATTGAAATATAAACAAATTGCGTGTTTTGAACCACTTTGATAATTGGTTTACAGAGTTACTACAAGTGGTCTATTGGCACCTCCAAGTGGCCTTTTTTTGGAAGTACACTGTGACGAGGAGTTGGGTGGGGCCGGGCCGTGACTACGCAGGCCCGGCCCCCAATCGGGCTAATCAGCCGAGGAGAGGGATAAGTGCAGCGGAATTCTGCAGTTCGGGAGAGAGAGAGCCACATGCAGCTGCCATGTGTGTGTTTATGTTTTTGTGTCTTTTTGTTTAAGTTTGTATTAAAATATTACTTCGACTGTTCAGCGGTTCCCGCCGCCTCCATTCCCATTTCAACCGTGTTACATTGGTGCCAAAACCCAGGAAGGAGGAGGGATGCGCTGTCGTGGAGTCCTTGCCACTACCAGCCAAACCAAAGGAGCAGCTGCAGCCATCCGCGGGGAGACGGAGGAGTCGCTGCCAGCCGCCTGGACGCAGAGGAACGGCCGCCATCCACGAGGGGAGGAGGGGCTCACTGCCGGCCACCTGGAGCAGAAGGGCGTTCCATCTGCCAAGGGTCGGAGGACTTGCTCCGGTCCAACAGAGGAGGAGCGGCTGTCATCCGCCAGAGGTTGGGGAGTGGCTGAGGGCCGGGCGACAGCATATCTGGGCTTATTCCAGGTTATTCCTCTCCTCCTCTCTCTCTCTCTCACTCGCTGTCGCTCCGCTTTACCCTTTCCCTCCCCTCGTCCCCCTCCCCAGCCCTAGAGAGGTGGGGAAAAGCCTGCCGGCAGGCGGAACCAGAAGAGCTGGGTGGATGTGACAAAGAGGAGGGTGGGGCCGGGCCCTCAAAATATTTGAATAGCTCTAACTATTTTTTTTATACTACAATTATGCATTTGTACTCTTGAATAAGAAAATGTCCAAGTGTCTACTTTCAAATGAGCCCAAGTATATGTTTGTAGACCAAAGGGTTCAAGAACTGGAAGAGTCTTACTTTGGGTATGTCATTTTAAAGCTCATGCACAAAAGGATGCCGGATGTTAAGAGGTTAAACACTCAAACGTTGAAACACAGCAGCGGCCAACACACAAACAGCTTCTCAGCTGGGGGCTCTTTCTCCTTTTCAGTGGACTGGGCCGTCTTTATTTCCCCCAAATCTCATTGTGAACATGGAAACGGTAATTAGTCACAATTCATCTCAGGTGGATGTCCTTACCGCTTTCTCTCTCCCCAGATGGGCACTTGACCATGCCCTCACCTCCACACCATCGTTTTAATGCAGTTAACCATGGTGTTAGTACAGTAATGTGGTGGTAATATGGTAACCATGGTTAATTTTGTGGTTACTGTAAATTTACAAAAAATACAATGGTGAAACTATGGTTACTGTAGTAAAACCAAGGTTATTTTTTCGATTGTAAGGTTAGGGTTAGGTTTAGGGGTAGGGATTAATGTAGTGTGTCTGTGGGACTCTAAATAAACACAATAAACACACTGCAGTGATGTCCATACTGTTAGCATTTAAATATGGGTGTAAATAGTATCTGACATTATCAAATCAAATCAAATCACTTTATTGTCACACAGCCATATACACAAGTGCAATGGTGTGTGAAATTCTTGGGTGCAGTTCCGATCAACATAGCAGTCGTGACAGTGATGAGACATACGCCAATCTACAATAAACATCAAATTAACACAACACAATTTAAACATCTGTTATACATAATTAAACTCGACTTAAAACATCAAATTAACACAGCACAATTTAAACATCTGTTATACATAATTAAACTCGACTTAAAACATCAAATTAACACAGCACAATTTAAACATCTGTTATACATAATTACACAACTTAAAACATCAAATTAACACAACACAATTTAAACATCTGTTATACACAATTACACTCAACAATATACAATAATAACATACATTGCACAGTATACAATATGCTGTTTTTGTTTTTTGTGTTTTTTTTTTTGTTTTTTACTATATAGATACTATATAGATACACATTATTCAATAAAAATTAAAATATATATGAAAAAAGTATATATATAGAATGTACAGTATTGTACTGTATTGACATTCAGGCTGTCGGTTGATAGTCAGTTGTTAAGAGAGACATAATATAATGACAGTAATATAATTTATGACAGTCCGGTGTGAGATAAAAGAGTAATAAAGTGCAGGGATGATGTATTTTGATCGTGGGAGATCAAGAGTTCAGAAGTCTGATTGCTTGGGGGAAGAAGCTATCATGGAGTCGGCTGGTGCGTGTCCTGATGCTGCGATACCGCCTACCTGATGGTAGCAGTGAGAACAGCCCATGGCTCGGGTGGCTGGAGTCTCTGATGATCCTCCGAGCTTTTTTCACACACCGCCTTGTATATATTTCCTGGAGGGAGGGAAGCTCACCTCCGATGATGTGTTTGGCAGTTCGCACCACCCTTTGCAGTGCTTTGCGGTTGTGGGCAGTGCTATTGCCGTACCAGGCGGAGATGCAGCCAGTCAGGATGCTCTCCACAGTGCAGGTGTAGAACCGTGTGAGGATGTGGCGGTTCATTCCAAACTTCCTCAGCCGTCTCAGGAAGAAAAGGCGCTGATGAGCCTTCTTCACAACGACTTCAGTGTGGACGGACCATGTGAGTTCCTCAGTGATGTGGACACCCAGGAACTTGAAGCTGCTGACTCTCTCCACTGGTGCCCCATTGATGGTGATGGGACTGTGTTCTCTGTCTTTTCTTCTGAAGTCCACCACAAGCTCCTTTGTCTTACTGACGTTGAGGGAGAGGTTGTGCTCCTGACACCAGTGTGTCAGAGTGTGCACCTCCTCTCTGTAGGCTGTTTCATCATTGTCAGTGATCAGACCTACCACCGTCGTGTCATCAGCAAACTTAATGATGGCATTGGAGTTATGTGTTGCCACACAGTCATGTGTGTACAGGGAATACAGTAGTGGGCTGAGAACACAGCCCTGCGGGGCTCCAGTGTTGAGGGTCAGTGATGAGGAGATGTTGCTGCCTATTCTAACCACCTGGCGTCTGCTTGACAGGAAGTCCAGGATCCAGCTGCACAGCGAGCTGTTTAAGCCCAGAGCCCGGAGTTTCTCATCTAGCTTGGAGGGCACTATGGTGTTGAATGCTGAGCTGTAGTCTACAAACAGCATTCTCACATAAGTGTTCTTTTTTTCCAGGTGGGAGAGAGCAGTGTGTATTGTAGATGCAATGGCATCATCAGTGGAGCGGTTGTTACGGTAAGCAAACTGCAGCGGGTCAAGATTGAGTGGTAATACAGAGCAGATGTAATCTCTGATTAGTCTCTCAAAACATTTGCTGATGATGGGGGTCAGAGCAACAGGACGCCAGTCATTTAAACAAGTTATTTTCGATTGTTTTGGAACAGGCACAATGGTGGATGTTTTAAAGCATGTGGGGACTACAGACAAAGAGAGGGAGAGGTTGAAAATGTCCGTAAAAACACCAGCCAGCTGGTTCGCGCACGCTCTGATGACGCGGCCCGGAATGCCGTCTGGACCCGCGGCTTTGCGGATATTCACCCGTCGGAATGATCGGGTTACATCCGCTACAGAGACGGAGAGTGAACTAACCTCTGTAGCTTCGGCCGTGAGAGCTCTCTCCGCGAGGGCGGTGTTATTTCCCTCGAAACGAGCATAAAAAGTATTTAGCTCATCTGGGAGAGAGGCAGCGGTGTTCATGGCGGAGTTTTTATTCCCTTTAAAGTCCGTGATGATGTTAATTCCCTGCCACATGCTTCTAGAGTTGGTGGTGTTAAACTGTCCTTCAATCTTACTCCTGTACTGGCGTTTTGCTGTTTTGATAGTTTTTCGGAGGGCATAACTGGCTTGTTTATGCTCCTCCGCGTTCCCGGAATTAAAAGCGGAGGTCCGCACATTAAGTGCTGCGCGAACATCGCTGTTGATCCACGGCTTCTGATTCGGATAGATTCGCACAGTTCTGGTCGGAATCACTTCCTCTACACACGTTCTGATGAAGCACATTACGCTATCAGCGTAAAGCTCGATGTCGTCATCAGAGGCGGACCGGAACATCTCCCAGTCCGTGCGATCGAAACAGTCTTGTAGCGTAGAGTCTGATTGGTCCGACCAGCACTGGATCGTTCTGAGGGTGGGTGCTTCCTGTTTCAGTTTCTGCCTGTAAGCGGGCAGAAGCAGAATGGAAGAGTGGTCCGATTTGCCAAATGGTGGGCGGGGGAGGGATTTGTAGCCATCCCGGAACGGAGAGTAGCAATGGTCCAAAACCCGGTCCCCTCGTGTGTTGAAACTAATGTGCTGGTGATATTTTGGTGCGACTGATTTTAAACTGGCTTTATTAAAGTCCCCGGTCACAATGAACGCGGCCTCAGGGTGCGCGGTTTCCTGCTCACTTATACTCCCATACAGTTCCTTGAGTGCCTGGTCTGTGTCGGCTTGTGGGGGAATGTACACAGCAGTGATAATGACCGCTGTGAATTCCCTCGGTAGCCAGAATGGTCGACACAGAAGCATAAGAAATTCCAGATCAGGAGAACAGAAAGACTTGATAGAATGTATGTTCCTCTGATCGCACCAGGATTTGTTGATCATAAAACATACACCACCTCCTCTAGTTTTACCTGAGAGGTCTTTCGCTCTGTCCGCTCGGAGCATGGAAAACCCCGCGGGTTCAATGGCTGAGTCTGGAATCTCCGCAGACATCCAAGTTTCCGTAAGGCAGATAACGCAGCAGTCCCTCGTCTCTCGTTGGAAAGAGATACGCGCTTTCAGCTCGCAGAGCTTGTTATCCAGAGACTGAACATTTGCCAGTAGAATAGTGGGTAGCGGGGGTCGATTTGCGCGGCGTCTTACTCTGATGAGAACGCCGGCTCTGTTTCCCCTTTTCCTCCTGCGTTTCCGCGGCCGTGCTGCCCAGACAAAGGGCTCCGCTTGCGTGTTTGTAAACAGCGGGTCGGCATTGAGGAATGTGAAGTCCGGTTTACGGTGTGAGATCGCTGAGCCAATGTCCAAAAGTGTTTGTCTGTCGTAGACAATAAGGCAGGCAACATCCAAGACAAGAAACATAAGAATTGTAAACAAAACAAACAAACCATTGCTAAGTTGTGTCGGAGCTCGCAACGCAGCAGCCATACTCGGCGCCATCTTGAGTCCAATCTTGAGTCCATTATTTGCACCAGGGTGCAACTAGAATCTACCATTATTTGCACCAGGGTTGGGGTGCAAATAATATATGCCACTATTTGCACTGGGGTGTAAATAGCATATACCATTATTTGCACCAGAGTGCAAATATCCTCTGCCAATTATATTTTGCATAAAGAAAATTAAGTCTACATTCAGGGCCATTAAGATTTTCTGCTTTCAGGACACTTAATCACATCTTAACCACAAATTATCATTGCCACAACACATCTGGATGTTTTACTTTTACTATTTCCATTGTCATTAATGATGATTCTCATTACTATAACACTGTCACTTTTTTACTGTGCAAAAAAGATGCTGTACGATGTTGTACAGTGATTTTCTTAAAATAAAATTAATTTAACAGAATAAACAGAATTTAAATTTTTGGGTGAACTATTGATTTGTCATTGTCATTGTCTTTTTTTTCAGTGCAAACATGCCTCCTTTCTATGTAAATTATGCTTATTATAGATTGTGTTTTGTTCAAAAAAGTGAGCGCTATTTGCCTGATGTAATTAACATTGCTTGGAATTGTATTCAAAATGTTTACGTATATTTTTATGGCTTAAAATTGTGCAAATTGCATTCACCACACATTGTTTGGCTGCTTTGGAGTCGTTACCAGATTTGAATAACACTAGCAAATCAATTGCTAAAATGACACAATGCATACTAATAAAAAAAATATAAACAAACACTATCAGCTGGCACAATTCATTATTTGTGAATTCCCCTGTCTATTTTTAACCTGACAGTTATGGATCTGGGCTGCTAATGATAATGGATGCAGGTAGACTCCAGGTGACAGTAAATCTTGAATTAACTAAGTAACTAAGATGTCACGCCAAGTCCATTTTGGTCTTGAGCTATACTCTTAATCTTAGTTGCTCCAGGGGGATTGTCCCTATATTGAGTGCACTGTAACAAAATCATCAGCTAAATGACAGTTAATTACCAAATCTGCAGTGTTTGAACTCTGCCCTTGAGAAATTCAATTATGAAGCAGGCCAGTCACACAAGTAAGCGGCACTGTTATATTTAGAGGTACATGAAAATCATCAGTCCTCCTTTGAGTGTATGAACTAGTAGCATAAACTTTTAAATGAACCTTATTTAATTTGCATTTAGAAGCGAGGTGTTTGGTTTTGCAACCAATCTGCCTGCCAATCATAAATACAGCCTTCTCACACACACTTGCTGATTTGCATCATTGTGAAGTCACCCTGGACTTGCTCAGTAGCAATTATCCTCCCTTTTTTCTGCTTCTCACCAGAAACATACACCCACAAGTCATCATGTCATTCAGACAAACTCTGCTTAGAGCCTGATGCTTTCCACACAAAAACAAATCGAATGCCTGTGTAAATATTTTGTCCTCACAGGCGTGATTTATCTTGATGTGGGAGAGACTCCTGGTGCGGTTGCTCCCACCACCTTTTAATTGGGGCTGATAATTGATTTTGCCTGGAATGGCTAACAGAAGTGTTTGTGTACAAGGCAGTGAATATTAACAACCGTTCCCCCTCAAGGCAGCCCAATGTGACAGCCTAATTGACAGGCCTGCCTCATGTGCATAAATAAGGCTTTGTGCGCCTCTTCCTCTTCTGAGAGATGAATCCCAGAGCTGGAGAACTCTTCCTCTTGCATGACAAACAGAGAAGCATCTCCGATTCCAAGAAACGTTGAGCTCCCTGAAGGAGGGCTGTTTTGATGATTTAGTGGTTTGGAGGCATGGCTATAGTGTGAATCGTGAGGAGGTTTAGTTAGCCTGCGGCTGCTAGATGCGGCCTACAGAGCCTGGGGTTTCTTACTCTCAGCATTGATTCAGAGTGAAATAGCATAAACGTGCCATTTAAGAAGTGTGTCCCTGCCATGCTGACATAGGGCTGGGCCAGACTGTCCAAGTCTGATTACTGATCAGCATGGGCAAGCTGCCAGAGAGCAGAGCTTTGGGTCCACTTTAATTACACTCTGTCCACCTGACTAACCTTCAGCCGTTGAGCTCAGAAACTATCCGCCTCTCCTATCACAGGACAATTTACAATTGCTGTCCTTCTCTGTTTAACTCTTCTGTGTCATGATCTAAAGCAGTGGTTCTCATCTGGTGGGTCTGTCGGATTGGAGGCCTGTTTTGATTCTCTGGATAGCAGAGAATAACAGTGGTAATTGCAGAATTATAAAATGCAGCTAACCATATAACCTTGTATAGATAGGATGGCAAAATAAATGGGCTAATCAACTTTTAAAAGGGAGGAGAATACGCATTAGATACCTTTTATTTTTAATGTCAAAGGCCTGTTAAAATCTGCAGATATCAAGATGGACAGGTTGTGTGACATGCTTTCATATTTGTAAACCATGAACAAAACTAAACAAAATATATGAAAATATGACCCAGAATATGTTCATATACAGGTTAATTTGCAACAAGTATGGTTGGTGGTTGGTTGGTGCTGACCATAGTTTGTTTTGTCCTGTGAGTTATTGGCTGCTGCCAGCATGAAATAATTGAAATTCAAGAGACATTTAGAAACCAAAATTGTTAATTTTCCTATTCAGCCTCTGTCATGGGCCTATTAATAAATGAATCAAGTAATATTAGGGTTATACTTACAATTCAGTGCCTTTTAAGGCCCCAATACATGTTATGGTATTTTATAATGATTAATTTCACCAGATTAGAAAATTTAATAGGCTTGTTAAAAAGAATATAGACTATTTATAATGTTACACACTTGGGGTTGTTTGAAGTGTGTAGCACTTCTGTTTTATTTTTGTTTTATTTTTATATTTGTGACATCAAGCATAACATGTCCACTCTTTTTGGGAAAATGTATGTAATTTTAAATGAACAATATATTTACTTTAACAGAAATAAAATCATCTGTATAAGTTTGTAAATGGTAAACTTAGTTAGATATCATTCACAGAACATGTATTGGCTAATTTAACCCACTGAATGTCCACCCTGTTATTGTCCATTCTTTCCCTGCCCATTTAACAGAATGGACATCTGAAGCATTTAGCTTGACCTGTATGACTTATAATATCTTTAACTTGTTACTTTAATGATTACACAGATACTTTTAAAAGAATGTTTAATTTTTCAAAGTTTCAAAGCCGAAAAGGCACTGAATTGTAGGAACGACCCATTAATACATTAAGGAAATTTTGTTTAAATTTGTACAATAAACAATTTTTGGTACTGTGTTGGGTCGCCACTTGATGTCCTTTGTAAAAAATCTGGGTCCTGAAAGGGATAGTTCACCAAAAATGAAAATTCTCTTATCATTTACTCACCCAAATGCCATCCCAGATGTGTATGACTTTCTTCTGCAAAACACAAAGAATGATTTTCAGAAGAATAACTCCACTCTCTTGGTCCTCACAATGCAAATGCAGGGGGTAGTGGTGGCTCAGTAGTTAAGGCTCTGGGTTACTGACCAGAAGGTTGGGGGTTCAAACCCCAGCACTGCCAAGATGCCACTTTTAGGCCCTTGAGCAAGGCCCTTGACCCTATCTGCTCCAGGGTTGCCGTATCATGGCTGCATATCACTGTACTCTGACCCCAGCTCAGCTGGGACATGTGAAAAAAAGAATTTCACTGTATATGTGCAAAACATATAATGTGTGATAAAATAAAAGTGAATGGTGACCAGAACTTTGAAGGCGCAAAAAGGCAGTATAAAAGTAATCCATACAACTCCATTGGTTAAATCCATATGTTCTGAAGTGATATGATAGGTGTGGGTGAGAAACAGATCAATATTTAAGTCCTTTTTTACTAAACTTTCACTTTCACATTCAACCAACTAGTAGTTGGGGCTGGTCAAATGTGGAGAGTGATAGTAAAAAAAAAGGACTTAAATATTGGTCTGTTTCTCACCCACACCTATCATATTGCTTCAGAAGACATGGATTAAACCACTGGAGTCATATGGATTACTTTTATGCCTCCTTTATGTAAATGTTGGATCTTGTGAGTTCTGGTCACCATTCACCTTGCATTGTGATGACCAGCAGAGCTGAGATATTCTTATAAAAATCTTAATTTGTGTTCTGCAGAAGAAAGAAAGTCACACATCTGGAATGGCATGAGGGTGAGTAAATGATGAGCGAATTTTCATTTTTAGGTAAACTATCCCTTGAAGCAAAACCAGCTGAGAACCTTTTGTCTAAATAATAACCTTTGGGTTCTTATAATCCATAATGAAAAAAGCACAACTTAACATTTCTAAAAAAAATTCTAACCACAAGCATGATATTTCAAGCATAATTCTGCAATTTTAATGGAGTGCCTGTATTAAGTAAACTTCGGATGTGTATGCTTCACATGCACTGTGTTCCAAATGCCGTAAATGATGCCTTCGTAGGGTAGAACAATCATGGTAGCCAAGCTGTAGTGTCATTCCCTACATATTTAAATATGAAAGGCCCTACACCTTTGAGCTCTCTTAAGCTCTCTCGGTAGAAGATAAAGTCTTAGAAGTGACTAGGACACAGGCATTATCACTTGTGATTGGAACTCACCTACGATCTGTCACTGTTGATATCAGGCATACATGGAATAACAAAAACAAATGTGGAACTATGTTGGGTCGCCACTTTACAGTATGTCCAATTTAAAATCTGGGTTTGAGCAAAACCAGTTCAGAACCACTGAACTAAAGGTTTTTTTTTTTTCATACTTCCTAATGGTGTCTGTAATCCCACTGGAAAAGCATTTCACCTTTAATTATTAGGTCACCTTTTTTATTATTGGTTCTATGACAAAAGTCTCTTGTCATAAAACTTGTCACACTGTCTCTAAGGCCCTGCACTGTGAAAGAGTTTTGTTATCAACTGTTCAAAGTTCACTCTGAGGGCTAACTTGACTTCTAACTCTCTTTTTTTCTTCTCAATGTCATATGTCTCCTTCCATTTGTACTTGGCACAGTGGCCTGCGGTGGAATGATGAAGAATGCAACTCTCGGTCGCATTGTGTCCCCTGGTTTCCCTGGCAACTACAGCAACAATCTGACCTGCCACTGGGTGCTGGAGGCCCCTGAGGGTCAATGGCTCCATGTACACTTTGAGAAGGTGGCCCTCGCGGAAGATGATGACAGGTCTGTGCAACTCACTCAATGCTCTGCTATTATATTGTGTCAGCCACTTTACATTTAAACACTAATTAGTCATCAGATGTTCAAAGAGAGACAGTTGGAGAAGCTCAGAGTGTTGCTTCACAGTGCAGTCACACTCCAAATGTGGTGCTGCTCTTCATGGCATTATCTGCTATGGTGAGAGCTAAGCATGACAGGAACAGCTGTGAGCGCACAAGCGAAAGTGGATGAAAGTTTCTGAGATCAGACACTTGCTCCCCTTTAAAATAATTTAGAATAATCAAATCCCCTCTTGCGAGCGCGCAGAGAGCGATTAGAGCTCTTCACTTTGTCAGTGGAATAGCGAAACTAAATCCTTATTTTCTGTTTGTGTTGATAGGTTTCTGATCAAAAATGGTAACCACATCGACTCACCAATTCTATACGACTCATATGAGGTGGAATACCTGCCAAACGAGGGAATTGTCAGTTCCTCCAGACATTTCTTCGTGGAGTTTACAACAGATAGCTTCGGCACCAACACTGGGGTAGCCATCAGATATGAAGGTACAGACCAACAACACAGCTGCAGATAATTAGAGTTCAGCCTTGGTTCACTGCACAGGTCCTTGCTGTTATGTTCACATCTGCATAGGCCAGCCTGCAGCAAGTGAACCAACACTGCTCTGCAGTGATTCTGTGCAGGAGGCTGATTGGTTGATTGTTACAGCAGGGAGTAGCCAATTCATAATCACTTGATAGTCTTCTTACAGCAAT
Source organism: Myxocyprinus asiaticus (assembly GCF_019703515.2). Classification (NCBI taxonomy): domain Eukaryota; kingdom Metazoa; phylum Chordata; class Actinopteri; order Cypriniformes; family Catostomidae; genus Myxocyprinus; species Myxocyprinus asiaticus. The sequence goes on along the minus strand of NC_059382.1, from coordinate 17,891,886 downwards.
CTGCTCTCTCCTAATCAAAGGCCTTGGTATTAACATCCATCTCTGGTGCATCTCCTGTGACCACTCGTGATTGGATTTCGAGGGGTGGGTCTCTGATTTTGTGACCACATACATAAATCTTTGTCAATGTACACTTACAGCAAGCACTTGTATTAACTGAGCTTCAGATGTGCTTCACATGATCTGTGTCACTGCATGTTGATATTAGGCACACTGAAGAGGTTCTGTGAAGTTTTGTGATTATACATATTGTATGTTTGCACATTTCTTTATTTTCTTAATTTAAAACCCTTGTTTTAGTGCTGTGGTTGATTGACAGGTATGTAGGCAGTCTATTGCTGCTATCTGAGATAGTTCAAGACAGATTATCATTTACACTACAAATGCAATGTGCTCACGTGCATTTCTAATTACTTTCAAATGTGGTTTAAGTGACTGGATCACTAAATTTTTTGGATGCCTGTATTTACTGCTGACAACTTGTGATTGGATCACCTGAGACGAATCTTAAAGGAATAATTCATTCAAAAATTTTAATTCTGTCTATTCTAAATTCTAATTCATTTACCACCCTCATATTGTTCCAAACATGTTTGACTTTATCTCTTTATTGAGACACAAAAGGAGAATGTTAAGGACCTTAAAGGAATAGTTCATCCAAAATAAAAATTCTCCAATCATTTAATCACCCTCATGTCATCCCAGATGTGTATGACTTTCTTTCTTCTGCAAAACACAAAGATTTTTTGAAGAATATCTCAGCTCTGTAGGTCCATACAATGCAAGTGAATGGTGACCTGAACTTTAAAGCTCCAAAAACCACTTAAATGCTGAATAAAAGTAATTCATAAGACTCCAGTGGTTTAATCTATATCTTCCAAGGTGATGTGATAGATGTGGGTGAGAAACAGATCAATATTTAAGCCTTTTTTACTATAAATCCACATTCTTCTTCTATTGTTTTTTTGTGTTTTGCATACTTCGTGCATATTGCCACTTACTGGTCGGGGCTGGTCAAAGATGGACATTTATAGTAAAAAAAAGACTTAAATATTGATCTGTTTCTTACCCACACCTATCATATAATTTCTGAAGACATGGATTTAGCCACTAGAGTCATATGGATTACTTTTATGCTGCCTTTATGTGCTTTTTGGAACTCATTTCAAAGATTTGGCCACCATTCACTTGCACTGTATGGACCCAAAGAGCTGAGATATTTAAAAAAAAAAATCTTCATTTGTGTTCTGCAGAAGAAAGAAAGGCATACACATCTGAGATGGCATAAGGGTGAGTTAATGATGAGAGAATTTTCATTTTTGGGCGAACTATCCCTTTAGCCACCATTCACTTTCATTGAATCTTTTTTCCATATACTGAAAGTGAATTTATTTTCAGAGAACAATCCCTTTAATACCAGGTGTGAACTGGTTTAAAGGGTCACAGGACACAACTATCACAGAATTTCCAAGCCACGATCTCTCTTTCATCCTGCACTGCATTTTCTCTGAGCCAGGACATACATGGTGGGGGTTACTGAGTTCAAACATTGTTTTTCCTTTACAGAGCCTCAGGGTTCAGATGCAGACAAAGAATGTACCTTCCGGCACATTGCCCTTGTTGCTTCGGTTCACACCAAAGATCCTTTCTCTCCTGTGCAATACTAAACAGTCCTCAGATTCCTACCTGAAATGAAATGTATTCAGATTAAATGAAATGGAAATCGAATGAACTGGGCAAATGCAACCCGACAAGGTCATTAAAATGAGTTTTAACTGAAAACACAGAGCAGTTCTTTTGTACAGAAATTGTATTTCAATTCTCCTGACAGGTCAGTTGAATGTGTGCAGCTGTATTTGTTCACAGGGATGTCATACACACCTCTGGGCCCCGTAGTCATTATCCAGCAAGATCAATCTAATCTCATTTGCCATGGCACAATCCAATTACACTATCTACAATATACTAATGTGCCTTCACAACAACCTGTAACAACACAGCTTGTCTTCTCACACTCCTGATACCTTGCTGAATTTCACACCAGACAGAGCCCTCACGTTTTAATAGTCTTTCTGATTGAAGTGCAGTTCTCTTTTTTCTTTTCTTTATTTTCTTTTGTTTTTTTATTTTTTTGCCATCATAAACAAATCTGATTCGTTTTTTTTATCAATTTTAGTAGACTAGTGATTGTGTTGCTCTGGAGGTCTAGAGATCTGAGCAGAGAGGCCACACGAACACACAGAATACTTCTGGGTGAAAACCTTCAAACCATGGTATCATGAGAATTTGTGTAATGACTGTATATGAATATGTTGAAATAGATGCTATTCAGTGTAGTTTTTGAATTTTCTAATTAGTGGGGTTTGCTAAGCCAAGCATTTTTTTTATTTTTTATTGCTAACTAAGGATAACCCTAAACGTCAGCACGGAACTCACCCCTCATTGTTTGTGCTACAGACATGATTGATATATGATTTTTGATAAAACGGGAGAGAAAAATTCCTTTATCTTTGCTTTGAAGGAGGGATGTAAGTCATATCTATAGTCGAGAGACTATGATGGAGACTTTGGGGTGAGCTCTTTTGATGTGGTGGTTGCTAGATGGTTGTGAGTAAGCAACCACCCCTGACATCCTAGCAACAGCATAGCAATGGGATAAAAGCTGCTCAACACCTTAGTAACTGCATAGCTGGGTGTTTTGTTTTGTTTTACTTATTATTTGTCTGCTAACAGTGGACAGTGTATCTACATGAATCACAGCAGATTTTTAATTTTTTTAATTTTTTCTGAAAGTCCTGAATATTCCCTCCACCGTGTCATTTTCACCACATCTTAAAATTATGTGTGATGGAAATGACATTTTTTACATTTTTAAATTAAGAGGGCCAACTCCTTTGTCTTGCTAAGGCTAATTTTTATAGCTAACATTTTATGTATCCCAAATACACAAAAGTAAATAAGGTTTTCACACTTTTTGCATAATTTGGCAAAATTGCAGCTTGATATTTAAATTGAGTTATTTATTTTTTCTTTGCACCACTTGTCTGTCACGTTATTTCATCTCATGCGTGCACTTTACTGACACTTTTGTCTACAAGTACATTAGCTTGAAAATAAAATGATTATGGGCAACATTATTTGATGTGGTGCAAATGATGGCACAATTGTGGGACAGGCATCATTTTTTTTTTTTTTTTTATTATAACAGTTATTTTTACACAATAAAGATTTAACAAAATTGTGTTAATTTCACTCTTTGTTTAGATTATTATATTTTTAAACATGTAATTATAATGGTTTTGAATAGTTTAATATTGGACTGGACTGATTTGTCTGGGACAACGCTAAAACAGTCAAATCTATACATTTATGGCATTTGAAAAAGTATAAAAAATAAATCATGAAGGCCTGGTAAAATGCATCCAAGACAGTTTTGATGAGACTTTATTAATGTGACCTTAAAAAAAAGTTTTATGAAATCCTTGGACATGAAAGTGCCTGAAAAAAAAAAAAAAAAAAAAAAACACCCAGATATGTCCACCCAACCACCCACAACACCCTAGCATTGCAGCAGTGTCTTTTGCACATGCAAGCACAACTCACATTTTCTTCAATAAATGTAAAAATGTAGTCAAAAATGAGAACTTTGAAATACAGTACGTATGTAGTGTATACTAATCAGTAAGGTTTCACACATAACAATAACCTAAAATTCACACTCCACATTAAATTATAGGCTTTTTGGAAATCATATTTCCATATCAATCTTACATTAATGTCAAAAATGTATCTTCAATATTGATAGATGCTCTGGTTATATGGGTGAATGAATCAACAGATGATTAAAATGGCTCAATTCTACTTGTTTTTGAGGCGCTAGCTGGGTGAGGCCAGAGCTGAATAATGCATGTGTCTGGGGAAAGGGGTGATATGGAAATGGTTTGCTGTAATTGGCAGAATCGCCTGTGTTTATTAAACAGCTGAATGTGGGTAGCCTAATCTAGCACATGCTTGAATGAGGCCGGACCCGGTGGGATATCAAAGCCAGTGTTTACCCACAGTCTGAACGTTCTCATCTTAGGTCCCCTCCTCTCCCCTCTAATCTCTATTCTACATTCTCAGAAAAGCACAACAACCAATAATGGCGCAGCCAGCCGTGTCAGTTTGTTGTTTCCCTCCGAAGGTTTTTTCTTTCACATTTATTCACATTGTCGGGCCATCTCTCTTCTATTACGCCTGTAAGTGGCCTTGCAAGTCTGGCTAAGGTTGATTAACTAACAATCTCCTTCCAAGTGCAACCCAAAACCTTGGATTTGCATCCAAGAGGATTATGATTGGTGGAAATGTAAAGCACTGCATGGAGTTTCTCATATTCAGCAAATAAATTTCTTTAGAATGCCACCTTGAAACGCTTTTAAATTTGGATTCTGTGCTATCTGAATTTCAGATAAATTATTATTTGAAATGCTCATTAGCTAAACAGAGTGGACTGGTTGTCTGTGTGCTTTATGAAATCAGATGCTTAGTGATAGTGTTTGGACAGTGATGTACGTCTCAAGCAGATGATTTATGGTTTTGTCCATTTGTCCTTTCAGCTTTTGCGGCAGGACATTGCTACGAGCCATTTGTCAAGTACGGCAACTTCACCACCACTGACAGCACCTACGCTGTAGGCACGGTTGTGGAGTTCACCTGTGACCCCGGCTACACCCTAGAGCAGGGCTCCGTCATCATCGAGTGCATGGATCCCAGCAACCCTCAATGGAATGAGACTGAGCCCGCCTGCAGAGGTGTGTCTGTGTGTGTGAGTGATTGCATATGAGTGTGTACACTGTGGCGCAAATTCACTAAACAGTTGTGCCACTTTTGTACACAATATTTCGTCTTATTCACTAACCATTAAATGCGCTGAAATAGTGCTTCACTGTTTTTCAATTAAAGGAATGTTCCTGGTTTAATACAAGTAAGGCTCAAATGACAGCATTTTTGGCATTATGTTCTTTATCACAAAATAAATTACAGTGTCCCAGGGGTGCACAACACAAAAAAATTAGCTAAGCAAACAAAAGTTTTATTAAACTTAATTTTAAAAAATAAAATAAAAACTAAAAATTAAACCACAGCACAACAGAGAAGTCACAACACAAACAAAAATGAAGCCAAAACACAACAAAATTAACAGGGAAAAAAAGTACTTTTTAATTTTTAAAACTTTTTAATTTGTGTGGCAGTTCTGATTCAATGCATGCAAGATCATGATTTTATTCAGTCATAATTCTGTTATGTCGTTGCTTAATTTTGCTGTGTTGTGGCTTTTCTGTTGTGGCTTATTTGCATTGTGTTTTGTGGCTTATTTCCATTGTGTTGTGGTTTATTTTTGTTGTGTTGTGGCTTTTTTTGTTGTTGTTGTTGTTGTGTTGTGGCTTTTTTGTTGTTGTGTTTCGGCTTCTTTCCGTTGTGTTGTGGATTTTCTGTTGTGTTGTGGCTTATTTTTGTTGGGTTGTGGCTTTTTTTGTTGTTGTTGATGTTGTGTTTCGGCTTCTTTCCATTGTGTTGTGGTTTATTTTTGTTGTGTTGTGGCTTTTTTTTTTGTTGTTGTTGTTGTGTTGTGGCTTTTTTGTTGTTGTGTTTCGGCTTCTTTCCGTTGTGTTGTGGATTTTCTGTTGTATTGTGGCTTATTTTTGTTGGGTTGTGGCTTTTTTTGTTGTTGTTGATGTTGTGTTTCGGCTTCTTTCCATTGTGTTGTGTATTTTCTGTTGTGTTGTGGCTATTTTTGTTGTGGCTTATTTCCTTTGTGCTGTGACTTTTCTGTTGTGTCTTATTTTCTTTGTGTTGTTGTTGTTGTTGTTTTTGTGTTTCGGCTTCTTTCCGTTGTGTTGTGGCTTATTTGCATTGTGTTTTGTGGCTTATTTCCATTGTGTTGTGGATTTTCTGTTGTGTTGTGGCTTATTTATGTTGTGTTGTGGATTATTTCCATTGTATTCTGGTTTATCTGTTGTGTTGTGGCTTATTTGCATTGTGTTTTGTGGCTTATTTCCATTGTGTTGTGGATTTTCTGTTGTGTTGTGGCTTATTTATGTTGTGTTGTGGTTTATTTCCATTGTATTCTGGTTTATCTGTTGTGTTGTGGCTTATTTGCACTGTTTTGTGGCTTATTTCCATTGTGTTGTGGATTTTCTGTTGTGTTGTGGCTTATTTATGTTGTGTTGTGGATTATTTCCATTGTATTCTGGCTTATCTGTTGTGTTGTGGCTTATTTGAATTGTTTTGTGGCTTATTTCCATTGTGTTGTGGCTTAATTTTGTTGTGTTGTGGCTTTTCTGTTGTGTTGTTGCTTTTATTGTTGTTGTTGTGGCTTGTTTCCGTTGTGCTGTGGCTTAATTTTGTTCTGGCTTATTTCTGTTGTGCTGTGGCTTAATTTGTTTTGTTGTGGCTTTTATGTTGTGTGGTGGCTAAATTTCATTCTGCTGTGGTTTATTTCCTTTGTGTTTTCAGCTTTTATTTACTTTGCTAATTTAGTTGTGTTGTGCACACATGATCCACCGTAGTAAGGCACTTAAAATAGAAGTGAAGGGGACCAGTACATAAGCAATGAAATACACAATATTTCAAAAGTATAGCCACAAGATGTAAACATTATACATGTTAACATGATTTTAATGTAATAAAAATCAGGGATTTACCGGCGATAAGGCACTTACTACATAACAGGGTTTACCGGAATTGCGTCATCATGACAACTTTACACAGATAAGGTTAGTAAGTGATTTTAATACACTGAAATAATGTTAAGGCGTGTTTATGTTTACATCTTGTGGCTATACTTTTGAAACAGTGTATATCATAACATTAATGAGTCAAACTGTTTTGTGGAAATCAACATTATGCCACAAATTCTGTCAATTGTGCCTAACTATTGAACCTGAAACATTCCTTTAAGTCATTGTCATTCTTCTTTTAGTTCAAGCACACCTCCTTTCTTTAAGTGGTTTAAGTGGTTTACGAGGACTTTTGTTAGGTTACAAACTGGTAATTATAAGGGTATTATGCTATAAATGTGGTTTATGAGGACATTTCTAGTGTCCCCATAATTTAAAACATTTAAAAAACATACTAAATGAAGTTTTACTGAAAATGTAAAAATGCAGAAGGTTTTTTGTGAGGGATAGGTTTAGGGGTAGGGTTAGGGCATAGAATATATAGTTTGTACAGTATAAAAATCATTATGTCTATGGAGAGTCCTCATAATGATAGCAACATGTGTGTGTGTGTGTGTGTGTGTGTGTGTGTGTGTGTGTGTGTGTATGATGTCACCATGTGTTAATATAACCCAGTGAATATTTCACTACATTAGTCAGCTGCTAAAGAGCTTTACAGGCGACGCGTGCAGATACAGTACAAGCACCCCACATCCTTTTAGTGCCTTTTTTTATATTATCCACTACATCATGTGTCACCTCGATGGGTTTCAGCCACAGTAACATGCCTACAGTAGCACTAAAATCATTAAAAAGCGTGGAGGCTGGAGATGCATTATAGAGTCAAAGAATGTGAGAGAATTCCTTGCTAATAAAGCACTGATTCCACCCACACACATAGTGCTATCTTATCTGACACAGTGCTCAAATACATTACTCCAGCTTTACAACAGAGTTTGGATAGAAAGGATTTAATCATACTGGCTCCAGCACAATTGCAGGGTCAAGACAACAGCTTTTGCATTTGAAAATGTGCTTAGAACCAGCTAAGCCAGTGTACTGACGTGAAAGGAAAACAGAAAGCCTAGTTGTTTATTATGTAAAATGAACGAAAATGTCCATTCTGAGACCTGTCGGATTAATCTGGATCTTGACCTCTGTTCCAGGGCCAGGACTCACCTATGGAACAAATTAGGATACAAAATGCCATAAACTTTTGAATATTGTGCCGATCACACAGGACATGTTCTAGCAACCATATGTGGTGTTTTGTATTGTTTTTTATTTCTCAGTGTGATTTTTGACCATTGTGACACACCTTGCTGTTTTTCAGTGTCTAAGCATCCTGTTTTTAAATGCCATGTCAAGTTTAAAGCATTTCAACTTTAAAAAAGTTCAAGACACCTGGGATTTGTTTCATTCCACCACGCTCCATCTAGCTGTTATTGAACGCAAGAATGTGTCCTGCATCCAAACTGTTATTTTTTTATTTAATATTTTTTACATTTTGCAAAAACTTTTGTGCATGTTCTCAGAGATGTGAGCATTAATACCTGTATATACACTGGCAACCAAAAGTTTGGAATAATGTAGAGATTTTGCTGTTTCGGAAGGAAATGTGTTGAAAGTGGCATTCAACTGATCACAAAGTATAGTCAGGACATTACTGATGTAAAAAAAACAGCAACATCACTATTTGAAAAAGTAATTTTTGATCAAATCTAGACAGGCTACATTTCCAGCAGCCATCGCTCCAACACCTTGAGTAATCATGCTAAATTGCTAATTTGGTGCTAGAAAATCACTTGCCATTATATCAAACACTGCTGAAAGTGATTTGGTTCGTTAAATGAAGCTTAACATTGTCTTTGTGTTTGTTTTTGAGTTGCCACAGTATGCAATAGACTGGCATGTCTTAAAGTCAATATTAGGTCAAAAATGGCAATAAAAGAAACAGCTTTCTCTAGAAACTCATCAATCAATCATTGTTTTGAGGAATGAAGGTTATACAGTGCTTGAAATTGCCAAAAAACTGAAGTTTTCATACAAAGGTGTACACTACAGTCTTCAAAGTCAAAGGACAACTGGGTCTAACAAGGATAGAAAGAGATGTGGAAGGCCAGATGTACAACTAAACAACATGTACATCAGAGTCTCTAGTTTGAAAAATAGATGCCTCACATGTCCTCAGCTGACAGGTTCATTGAATTCTACCCGCTCAACACCAGTTTCATGTACAACAGTAAAGAGAAGACTCAGGGGTGCAGGCCTTATGGGAAGAACTGCAAAGAAAAATCCACTTTTGAAACAGAAAATCAAAAAGAAAAGGTTAGAGTGGGCAAAGAAACACAGATATTGGACAACAGATAATTGGAAAAGAGTGTTATGGATCTTAACCCCATTGAGCTTTTGTGGGATCAGCTAGACTGTAAGGTGTGTGAGAAGTGCCCGACAAGACAGCCACATCTATGGCAAGTGCTACAGGAAGCATGGGGTGAAATGTCACCTGAGTATCTGGACAAACTGACAGCTGGAATGCCAAGGATCTGCAAAGCTGTCATTGCTGCACGTGGAGGATTTTTTGATGAGAACTCTTTAAAGTAGTTTAAGAAGTTTGAACATTTTTTTCTTTCAAATTGTAATAGTAGTTTTTCATGTTAATAACGTCCTGACTATACATTGTGATCAGTTGAATGCCACTTTGGTGAATAAAAGTACCAATTTCTTTCCATAAGAGCAAAATCTGTACATTTTTCCAAACTTCTGGCCACCAGTGTACATTTGTGTGTGTACTTACATATTAAATGACCTAATCTTTCTCACTGTGGTTCCATTGCAGCTGTATGCAGTGGAGAGATCACTGATTCAGCTGGGGTGGTGTTGTCACCAAACTGGCCTGAAGCCTACGACAAAGGCCAGGACTGCATCTGGGGGATCCATGTTGAAGAAGACAAGAGGATGATGCTAGACATCCAAGTGTATGTATAAGTGAACAACATATCTACCCATTTTCTATCAGAAGCTCACTATAAACAACACCATACAAAGATTTCACAGTTTTGAGAGACATCTCAATTCAAGTCAAGTAATTTTTATTTGTATAGTGCTTTTCACATCAGACGTCTTTTCAAAGCGGTGCAGGAAATTATGCTATAACAGAAAATAAAGCTGTAATGTCTTAGTCATCATTGGGAGATCTGATAAAAACGTGATTGTAGATTGTGCCTTAATAAGTAAATAATATTTGTATTTAGACCCCCAGTGAGCAGGCCATAGGCAACCATGGCAAGGAACAAAAAACTCCATAAGATGTTGGTTAATGGAGAAAAATAACCTTGGGAGAATCAAGGCTCACTTTGAGGGCCACCCTTCTGGCTAAACAGCATGAATATAATGCTAATATTACTTATTTATGTCTATTACATGTCATGGTTTAAATTAGTATACTTAGTAAATGTTAGAGGCCAATGTTTAAACAAAATTATTTTGTATGAAGTGTAAGATTAGTGACAAAGTTTTGATGTCCATCCTGGCTTAACTGTGAAAGTGCACATAGATGCAGTGTCCTTTGTTATTTGGCTGATGAAGGCTTTGGCAATATAGAAACATCTGTTTCTTACAACCAAGACTTTGTTGTCGGTTCAACTATCAAGGCCAATCTTAAAACACTTACATTGGGTAAAACGTGGGAGAAATCAAATTTTCCCATTTCATGCATAACATTGCAGTTATTGAAAACATCCTCTACCATTCTAAAAGAAGCAATTGTTGTACTATGTACAAGCCATGATGGTAAAATGTGTTGTGTTTCTGTACCTTAACTGGTAGAGCATTGTGCTGGCAATGCCAAGGTTGTGGGTTTGATTCCCTGTGAATACACGGACAGATAAAAAATATATACCTTAACCCTCTGGGGTCTGAGGGTGTTTTGGGCCCTGGAGAAGTTTTGACATGTCTTGACATTTGTGCTTTTTTCAGTTGCTTAAAAACATATTAATGGCTAAAGTCTGATAACACTGTATTCAGCACAAACTGGGCTACAATAATATGCGAGCAACATGTATGTACAAGTTTGTATTTTTGAGAAAATAACGTTTATGCGTGGTTTTTGAAAAAACTTAATTTTAAGTAACTGAAATAAGGCCATATAACACATACTAAACATTTGTTCACAAGGCTTTTGAGAACTGGATCTTGTAGCCTAGAGTTTTTGCTATAAAATGATGTGAAACAATCCTGATCACTCATTCATACAAAACAATATAGTCAATATAGTCATTTAACTTTTGTAAGACACTTTTAGTGTTAGAAAGGTCATATGCGAGGATGATCATGAATATTGATGTGATTCACAGCTGAGGAGACAAAGACTCCTCCCCTGAGAGAGAATGAATGTGAGAAGACTTAATGATTGAATGTATTATCTGACTATACATTTTCTTTACATAAAGACTTTACTTAAAAACTTCAGTCCTACACTACCATTTAAAAGTTTTAGATCTGTAAGATTTTTTTAATGTTTTAAAATTGTTTAATGCTCACCAAGGCTGCATTTATTTGATCCAAAATACAGCAAAAACAGTGATATTGTGAAATATTTTTACAATTTAAAATAACTTTTCTATTTGAATATATTGTAAAATGCAATTTATTCCTGTGATCAAAGCTGAATTTTCAGCATCATTACTGCAGTCTTCAGTGTCACATGATCCTTCAGAAATCATTCTAATATGCTGATTTTCTAATATGGGCATATTTACAGCACATTTTACACATTTACACCTGAACAGATATTTGCAAGCACAAGCTTCATTGATGATAATGAGGCAGCATAAACACTAGTTAAAATATAATCTAAACATTCATATTATTTTTATATCATATTACATATCATATTGATAGCATACAGCATACAAGTTAAATACATGCTTTAGCCGAAACAACATTTAAACGTAACTAAAACTTGCATATTAGGACATATTTCAAATTTCAATACTTTAAATACTGGCTGGTAAGTCTGGAAATAGTCAAACGTCATTGTTACTTGTGTAGCCTCCGTTCCCTGATGGAGGGAACGAGACGTTGTGTCGATGTAGTGACACTAGGGGTCACTCTTGGGAGCCCTAAGGACTTACCGTCGACTGTGTCGTGGTGTGCTGCTATGGTGGCAATGTACACCTTCAAGGTGGAAGGGGACAGCCTCCATTCCAATCTCTACTGCAGGAAGGAAAGCACTGATCCAACTGCGCATCTCTGGGGGTCTTCCCGATGGGAAGAACACCACTTAGCGAACAGACGCCACTTAAAGGCATACAGGCGCCTCGTAGAGGGGGCCATAGCCTGAGTGATCGTGTCTACCACTGCAGGGGCCAGACATGGAGATTCCAGAGGTCTGGTCACGGGTGCCAGAGGGTGCCCCGTCCCTGAGAAAGAAGGTTCTTCCTCAGGGGAATTCGCCAGGAGGGAGCTGTCGCGAGGAGTGTGAGGTCCGAGCACCATGTCTGGGTGGGCCAGTAGGATGCTACCAGGACGACCTGCTCCTCATCCTCCCTGACCTTGCACAGGATCTGTGCAAGCAGGCTCACTGGGGGAAACGCATATTTGTGTAGGCGAGGGGGCCAGCTGTGTGCCAGCGCATCTATGCCGAGTGGGGCCTCGGTCAGGGCATACCAGAACGGGCAGTGTGGAGGATTATTGGGAGGCGAACAGGTGCACCTGTGCCTGTCAAATCAACTCCAAATCAGCTGGACAACATGAGGGTGGAGTCTTCACTCTCCACTGAGGGTAACCTGTCGTGACAGCACGTCCGCTGTAGTGTTGAGGTTGCCCGGGATGTGAGTGGCTCGCAGCGACTTGAAGTGCTGCTGACTCCAGAGAAGGAGACGGCGGGCGAGTTGTGACATACAACGAGAGCGCAGACCGCCTTGGCAGTTGACATATGCTACCATTGTCGTGTTGTCTGTCTGAACTAACACGTGCTTGCCCTGGATCAACGGCCAGAACCTCCGCAGGGCGAGCAGAATTGCCAACAACTCGAGGCAGTTGATGTGCCAATGCAGTCGCGGACCCGTCCAGAGGCCGGTGGCTGCATGCCCGTTGCAAACAGCGCCCCAGCCCCTTTTGGAGGCGTCTGTCATGACCACGACGCGCGTGGAGACCAGTTCTAGAGGAACGCCTGCCCGTAGAAATGAGAGGTCGGTCCAAGTGCTGAAATGATGGTGACAGACCGGCGTGATGACCACGCGACGTGTCCCGTGGTGCCATGCCCATCTTGGGACTCGAGTCTGGAGCCAGTGCTGAAGCGGCCTCATATGCATCAATCCGAGTGGGGTGGCCACCGCTGAGGACGCCATATGCCCCAGAAGCCTCTGAAAAAGTTTCAGTGGAACCGCTGTTTTCTGTTTGAACGCCTTCAAACAGGCCAGCACCGACTGGGCGCGCTCGTTCGTAAGGTGTGCCGTCAAGGAGACTGAGTCCAACTCCAAACTGAGAAAAGAGATGTTCTGAACCGGGAGGAGCTTGCTCTTTTCCCAGTTGACCCGAAGCCCTAGTCGGCTGAGATGTGAGAGCACCAGGTCCCTGTGTGCGCACAACATGTCTCGAGAATGAGCTACGATTAGCCAGTCATCAAGATAGTTGAGAATGCGAATGCCCACCTCCCATAACAGGGCAAGGGCAGCCTCTGCGACCTTCGTAAAGACGCGAGGAGACAGGGAAAGTCCGAAAGGGAGGACTTTGTACTGATACGCCTGACTCTCGGACGCAAACCACAGGATGGGTCTGTGTCGAGGAAGGATCGAGACGTGGAAGTATGCATCCTTCAGGTCTACCGCCGCGAACCGATCTTGATGCCGGATGTTCGCCAGCATCTTGAACGGGAGTCTGTGTAAAGCCTAGTTCAGTACTCACAGGTCCAAGATTGGCCGCAACCCACCGCCTTTTTTCAGTACCATGAAGTAGGGGCTGAAAAACCCCTTCTTCATCTCAGCTGGAGGGACAGGTTCTATCACGCCCTTCCGTAGGAAGGTAGCAATCTCCGCACAAGGTAGCAGCATTTTTGTCCTTCACCAAGGTGAAGTGGACACTGCTGAACCTGGGCGGATGCCCGACGAAGTGAATCGCGTAGCCGAGTCGGACGGTCCGGACCAGCGCTTGTGATGGATTGGAAAGCGCAAGCCATGCGTCCAAGTTCCGCGCAAGGGGGACCAAAGGGACAACGTCATCGGACGTACCAGCAGGTGGGGCCTCGCGGCGGGGTGGAGCTCGAGGTGCCACACCACGTCGTGGCCGTGCTGAGTCTAAGGACATCAAAGCACTTACCTGGCTCCTTGTGACCACCCCCGGAACAGCCTGGGACAGGGGAGGAAGAGGCCTGTCCTCATGACATATGGAGACTGTCACATCGGGGGCAGATTTGTGCCACAGCTGGGCGCTCAGGGGCGGTAGACCGCCGCTGGAGCACCAAACCTGCCAAATAGAGTGGTGGACGGTGGTCGTGATGACGGCTGTGCACACCGGATACATGACCCAGGGAATAAGGAAACCGCTCTTGCTGAGCTCTTGAGTACTGCAGCCACTTGGGCATGCAGCGCAATTAAATGCAAAAGGTAACAAAAAGATGGAGAGATCTGCTTACCAGCTCCAGAGCAGTGGGTTTCGTTGTCCCTGGGTTGCCCGTCTCAAGGGCGCTTTGAAGCCTTTCATGGGTTCCACGCCGGGGCCGGGCCAAAGGGGCGGGCTGCGGTGGGGTCGGTGCAGTCACCACAGGGGGACGCCCTTGGTGGTGAGTAGAAGGGGTGCGGGATCTTGAGCTGCGCAGGGCCAGGATATGCCGGCTAGCATCGTCTACTGCTCCACCATCGAGAACTGCTGGGCAAAGTCCTTGACGGTGTCGCCAAATAGGCCCGCCTGGGAAATGGGGGCAGCAAGGAACCGTGTCTTGTCGGCCTCGCCCATCTCGACCAGGTTGAGCTCCTGGACCACTAGTGTGGCCATCGTCTGCCTGAGAGACCGCGTCGTGACCTCCGTCGCTCGGAGAGCGAGGTTGGTCGCCGAGCGCTGTTCCTGCATCAATCCTGGGGCGGAATTACCCTCGTGCAGTTCCTTTAGCACCTTGGCGGACTTGCACAGGTGTTGGGTGTGGTGGCTTGTCCAGCGGCACCGTAGGCCTTGGCCGTCAGAGACGACGTAAACCTACAGGCCTTGAATGGGGGCTTTGGGCACCCGCGCCAGGTGGCGGCGCTCTGCGGGCATAGGTGAACCGCAAGCGCCTTTATCCACCGGGGGATTGCCGAATAGCCCTTGGCCGCCCCACCATCGAAGGTAGTGAGGGCGGGGAAGCTGAAAAGATTGGGACCGGGCAGTCGCCTCCCGCGACCTTGTCAGCTCTTCATGCACTTCCGGGAAGAAAGGAACGGGGGTGGGGCGTGGCTTTGAGTGGCGCCACGAGCCCAGGAACCAATCACCGAGCCGCGAGTGTTCAGGGAAGAGCAGAGGGTTCCACTCTAGCCGATGCTTGCGGCTGCCCGGGAAAGTATGTCGTAATCTCCGCGTCAGCCTGTGACTGGGCAATCGTCCCCAAAGGGAGGAGCCCAGCTGAGGCTTCCGACTGGACGAGCCCACTCTCCGATGCTGTGCTCGAGAGCTCATCACTTTCGCGGGCTCTGAATAAGAGGTCGAACTCGCCATGAGACGAGCCGGTGGACTCATCCGGAAGCCCGATCGGGGCAGACGAGCGTGCTGGGGAATGGGAGGTCCGCGTGGGGATACCCGGCGGAGGCGGTCCCATTGGGGTCCCCAAATCACCCCCAGTGGTAGCCGCGCTGGTCTCATACCCATGGGTAAAAGGACCAAGGCGGGGAGCCTCTGGGGTGGCTTGCTTTCTTACGAAGGCGAGCTGCGCCCACAACGTTGCCATGGACATATCCTCGCAATGAGAACATGACCATCCACGAACGCTGTCTCCGCGTGAGCAGTGCCCAGACACGAAAGACAGTGATCGTGACCATCAGAAGGCGAGAGATAACGAGCGCAACCAGGAATAACACACAATCGGAAAAGCATCTTTAGAAAGACGCGTCTTTAAAAAGACGTTCCGTGTGTGCCGCTCTTTTAGAGAAATATACTCTTTTAGAGAAATATACTCTTTTATTTCTGCCAAGCACCCAGGGGCATTCTCTGCAGTGCACCAGTGCAGAGGGGGGAGAAGCCGCTGAAATGCGCCGTCAGATCCAACAGAGGTGAATGAACAGCAGTATTCAGCATGACCGTTCGGCTCCGAAGAGAAAATCTGAATGAGTGGTTGCATACCAGCTCCTTTTATACCCGTATGTCCGGGGGAGTGGCATGCAAATACCACTCGCCAATTTTCATTGGCCTTTTATCAAAGACCAGAGGTGTCTCGGGCTCCCAAGAGTGACCCCTAGTGTCACTACATCGACACAACGTCGAGTGAGTGACAGACAGGGAGCTAGTAAAATATGTACATGTTTATATAAAATAGCATATCAACTAATGTAAGTATCCTCGGCTGGATCAAATCACTCTTCAAACATCGTCGGAGTCCCACTCTTCTTCTGAGGAAAATGTGAACTCTTCGTCACTATTCAGGACCATCTGTAGAGCTTCCTCACCTGTGTAGCGTGCCATCTTCCAAACGCGCAGGAAAGTGAATGAATCTGATGATGAACTTGATGTTTTTTAAGGCATTGTCGCATTGATCAACTCAGCACATTACCATATGAATAGCGCGCTCTGCTGGTTGGTGTGATCTCATTAGGGATAATTAGGTGAGCCAAGAGAAACTGTACATCGCTTTGTTTCATACAGATTACATTGCCCAGCTAAGGGAAGTGGGCGTCCACATCCTCAATTATCTTGACGACTGGCTAATCCTAGCTCACTCTTGGGATGTGTTGTGTGTGCACAGGGACCTGGTGCTCACGCACCTCAGCCGACTGGGTCTTCAGGTCAACTGGGAAAAGAGCAAGCTCTCCCCAGTTCAGAGCATCTCTTTTCTCGGCTTGGAGTTGGGCTCAGTCTCGATGACGGCGCGCCTCACGAACAAGCGCACACAGTCGGTGCTGAACTGTCTGAAGGCATTCCAACAGAAGACAGAGGTTCCACTGAAACTTTTTCAGAGGCTCCTGGGCATATGACATCCTCAGCAGTTGCCACACCACTCGGGTTGATGCATATGAGACCACTTCAGCACTGGCTTCAGACTGGAGTCCCGAGATGGGCATGGCGCCACAGGACACATCGCGTGGTCATCACGCCGATCTGTCGCCGCCTCTTCAGCCCTTGGACCGACCTTGCATTTCTACGGGCAGGGGTTCCCCTAGAGCAGGTCTCCAGGCATGTCATGGTTACAACGGATGCCTCCAAGAGGGGCTGGGGCGCCGCATGCAATGGGCACACAGCCGCCGGCTCCTGGACTGGCCCGTGGCTGTGTTGGCACATCAACTGCCTCGAGTTGTTGGCAGTACTGCTCACCCTGCGGAGGTTCCAACCATTGATCCAGGGCAAGCATGTGTTGGTCCAGACAGACAACACGGCAACGGTAGCATACATCAACCGTAAAGGTGGTCTACGCTCCCGTTGCATGTCACAACTCGCCCGCCGTCTCCTCCTCTGGAGTCAGCAGCACCTCAAGTCGCTATGAGCCACTCACATCCCGGGCGACCTCAACACTGCAGCGGACGCACTGTCACGACATGTTACACTCAGGGGAGAGTGGAGACTCCACCCCCAGGTGGTCCAGCTGATTTGGAGTCAATTCGGTCGAGCACAGGTAGACCTGTTTGCCTCCCGGGAATTCTCCCACTGCCCACTTTGGTACGCCCCGACCGAGGCACCCCTCGGTATTGATGCGCTGGCACACAGCTGGCCCCCTGGACTACAAAAATATGCATTTCCCCCAGTGAAGGGTAGGTGCTCCACATGTGCTGGTTCCCCGTCGGTGACCCCTTGTGATATCTTCCGCTAAATCATTTCCCTGCCAGTAAACTGCGTCTTCCTTGGGCAGAGGCCCCTCACCATGTTTGTAGAAACTCCTTCCCCCTTGGGTAGGACCTACCATAGGACTTCTCCACGTGACATACTTCCAACAAGACTCTGTAAGACCATGTGACGTATTTCCACTCAAAATACCCCCCCCCTTCTCTGGGCGGGGTGTGGTCTCCGCGGTGTCTTCCCTTTGGGAGAAGACCCCCCCAACCCCGACGTAGACATTTATAGCCCCTAGTCGGTTAACAAAGCCTGTCCCTATTTTTGGGGCAGTTGACTTGTTCCCAAAGGACCGTTCGGCGCTCATAAGAGTGTTGGTGGAGGTTATGTGACGGCCTGGTGTGCTGGCTACGAGGCACACAGCGGTCTGCCCATCTCGCACCGCCAGTCCACGTAACACAGTTCAGCTAGTTGTGGTGTTTTGTATAGTGACCCCTAGTGTCACTAAATTGACACAATGTCGAGTGAGTGACAGATAGGGAATGTACTGGTTACTTTCGTAACCTCCATTCCCTGATGGAGGGAACGAGACGTTGTGTCCCTCTTGTCACAACACTGAACTACCCGCTGAAATGGCCGGGACCTTCTCTCAGCTCCTCAGCACAAAACCTGAATGAGTGGTTGCATACCAGCTCCTTTTTTACCCGTATGTCCGGGGGAGTGGCATGCAAATTCCACTCGCCAATTCCCATTGGCCTTTTTTCAAAAAGCAGAGGTGTTTGGGGCTCCCAAGTGTGACCCCTAGTGTCACTACATCGACACAACATCTCGTTCCCTTCATCAGGGAACAGAGGTTACGAAAGTAACCAGGACGTTCTGCACATTCTTTGAGAGACGGCCTTCAAAGTTTTCCTTTTTTAAGCATATTAACCTAGGTCACTACTCCTCAGCTGGCACACGTGATTGTAAATGAAAAAAGTCACGTCTAAGCCACACCCACGATTAGTTTTAACCAATCATTAACGCTCTTCGACTAGCTGAGTTCTCCTTTGCCAAGAATTTCAGAGATGTGCGCGAACAGGAGAAATATCACAATGAACACCTTGACAGAACAAAATGTCACTGATTTTTGTTATAATTTTTAGGCGAACTAAAAGAAACCTGTTCACCCAGGAAGTATAAATTAGCCATATGTCGCTTTGGGTAGAAGCATCTGCCAAATACATGCAAAGTGAAAAATGACCTGAATGTGTTTCATATTCCCCAAAAATCCTCCAGTTTGTTCTCTCCAAAGTTTTTTGGTAGCCATTGCTGAGTTTCTGTGTAATATCCACAGAGAATAACTGATAACTGATACATCTTCTGCATCCTTTATTCACCCTGAAATGACGGTGTGGATCAAATCTACTATGGGGTCATCACAACTTTTCTGCACACTCCCTGTTCATCCATCAGACTCTAACTCTGCTTTTTACAGATTCAAACATGGTGCTGACATTTTTTGTCACCTGGATTTGTCCTTGAAGTGGCTGAGATTGCACCGCAGTTACAAATTCTGGTACTTTGTGTCATCTGCTCCCCACTGACCGATTCAACTCCATTCCACTCTCACCAGCCAAATGAAACACCTGTCATATCACCCTGGGCATTTTCTTGAACTAAAATGGCCTAGAACTCTAAGACCTCAATTGGCTTTTCTGAAAATCTCCCAGAGCATCCATCTTTAAAGTACTGACATCAAATCACAGCTTTCATTCACTTATTCAGCTCAAAACTTATTTTAAATTAACCCCAAAACAATTTGAAATTACTCTCTGTTGCATCAATATTTACTGTGATCAGTGTGGCACTGTGCTGTCTTTGTGGCTCCTTTCAGCCAAATTCTCAATGATAAGATAGCTGTTGCGAAGCTTTATGTTGGAGCTTCAAACTTTTAACTTAGAGGTCACATAATTATACTGTATCTGTTTCTTGTGGTGAACATATCAGATCAGGTTTATTCAGTTCACGTTCCCTACCGCTTCCTGGGCAGTTTAACTGTACAGGTAAAGAGATCGAAAGGCAGCAAGCTTTTATTTTCTCTGAAGTTCCTTATGGGGGAAAGACTCTGCTTGGAGAAACAAGCTAGATCATTCTGCCCTACTCTCACAGGGAAAACTGAGACTCACATCTAAAACAAAGTGGCAAATGGGGGGCCATCAATATTTTTTTTTTTTCAGTTTTCCCAGAAAAGGAAGGCTGTACATTTTGAATCTTGCTAAAAGTTAATATTATCTACTTTTAGGAGTACACTAGCACATACTGTAGATAGTTTCACAGTTAATAGACATGGATTAACATCTTGGTTACGTACGTAACCTCAGGTCCCTGAGATGAAGGGAACAATTGAGTTTATTAATGCATATGGGAGAGCCTTCTTACACAACCTAGTTGAAACCTCTCTACAGTTACTCTCTACAAGAGGTTACATATGTAACCGAGGCGTTCCCTTACGACTCAGTACACTTAACATTGCGTTTATTAACGCATATGGGGAACAGAATCCCATCACGGCGCACTATACGACATAACCTCCCAGAAAGGAGGCATGACACCGCAGTCTGGTGGGACGGTGACTGACATGAGTATGCGTGACCCTTGTGTTGGGCCAGGAGGGGAGCACTCAGAATGAATATATTAATAATAGTCATATAGTATGGATTAACTCCTTCACGAACCCAATTGGGAAGGGAGTTTATTTATAATGTAAGTGCTTGTGACTTATGGTAAATTACAATGGTCTGAATGCAGGCGGTTGTGTAAAATTATGGGGAGCTCATCCTTAAAGGGAGGAGCATAAGTATATATATGAATGAATAGCAAGTGCTCTAAACAGAGAGGACTTGTGAAGAGAGAGACATTACGTCTAGGTTGTAAAACCTTGCGAATGTGTTTTGAGAAGATCATCCTGCTGCAAAACATATGTCTTGTAAGGACACACCATTCGTCCATGCCCATGAGGAGGCCATGCCTCTAGTTGAGTGTGCTTTAATACCAATTGGGCAAATCTTACCCTGCGACTCATAAGCCAGAGCAATTGCATCAACAATCCAGTGAGAAAGTCTTTGCTTAGAGATGGACATTCCTTTCGTGCATCCTTCATAGCATACAAAGAGTGTATCAGACAGTCTGAACTGGCGTGTATGCTCAAAGTATACGTGTAGTGCCCGCACAGGGCATAACAGGTGCAATGATTGTTCCTCATCCAAATTAAATGGAGGAGGGAAGAATGCCTGTAGGTGAACTACCTGCGCTCTGAAGGGCATTGCTAGGACCTTAGGCACATAGCCTTTTCTGGGTTTGATAGTGGCTTTTGAAAATCTGGGGCCAAACTCCAGACAGGACTTGTCAATTGATAGTGCATGCAGGTCACAGACTCGCTTTTCTGAGGCCAGAACCAGCAGTAGTTCGGTCTTAATGGAGAGCAAGCGCAAATCAACAGAGTCCAAAGGCTCGAAGGGGGGCCCTGCGAGAGCTATTAGGACTAAAGTTAAGTCCCAAGTCGGGACTGTAGCTGGGCGAGGTGGGTTTAATCGTCTTGCTCCTTTAAGGAACTTTATGATTAAATAATGCTCACCTATAGAGGTGCCGGATCATGTGCGTGATACGCAGATATAGTTGCCACATACACTGTGAGCGTTGATGGAGTGAGTCCTGCATCTAATCGCTCTTGAAGAAATATGAGCATTTCATGTATGGGGCAGTTTACTGGATCTTTGCCATGTGATAGACACCAATCAGTGAACACCTTCCATTTTAGCACGTAGAGGCGTCTCGTGGACGGTGCTCTGGCCTGTACAATGGTGTTCATGACTGAATGTGTCAGTTCTGGTGCGTTTAGCATGCTCTGTTCAGGGGCCACACGTGCATGTTCCACAGCTGGGGCAGATTGTGCCTTACGTCTGAGATAGTGGATCCCTCCTCAGCGGTATTTCCCATGGCAAACTGTATATCATCTCTATCATTTCTGGAAACCATGGCTGGTTGGGCCATTTCAGCGCAACCAATAGAATCATTTCCTTGTCCTCTCGGACTTTGCATCTGACAGAGTGAATCAGGCATACCAGGGGAAATGCATATTTGCATTTCGCCGGCCATTTGTGTGCAATTGAGTCCGCTCCCTGCGTATTGATGCACTTTGTGAATGTGCGAGGAGCCAGATACAGTCTGAAGGGCAGGACTTTGAATTGATATGTTGTTTCCTCGAACATGAATCTCAAACTCACTTTGTGAGTGCGCAATTTAAATATCCCAGATCTAGGATCAGCCGAAGCCCGCCGTTTTTCTTTGGGACAAGAAAATAATGGCTGTAAAACCCTTTTGGGCTTGACAGTTTGGCACAATCTCTATTGTGTTTTTCACAAGGAGATTGTGTATTTCGGCTCGTAACACTGGTGCATCATTGGTTGAAACCGTGGAAGACAAAACACCGTTGAAACGGGGTGGCCGGCATGCAAACTGGATCGTATAACCATGTTCGATTGTTTTTTGCACCCATTCTGAAATTCCCGTTAGGACTCACCATGCATCCGCGTAACGGGACTGAGGGCAATTTGGTTTGTTTTCCATATCATATAATCAGGGTTGGGAGGGTTACTTTTTAAATGTATTCCACTACAGATGACAGAATACATGCTGTAAAATGTCATTTGTAATGTATTCCATTAGATTACTCAAGGTCAGTAACATATTCTAAATACTTTGATTATTTCTTTAGCACTGGTAGATTTTTTTCGCTTGTTTTGACTATAAAAACTCTGCCAGTACAGTAAGACAAAATACACATGTTAAAAATAAATTCTCTGAAAAATCGAAATATCATATGCAGTGTTGTTTCTAAAACAAGATAAATCAAGGATTTTTAGATGTTTTACAGGAAAACAATACAAAAATTATCAAGAATGTGATTTTTGCTCTAATATCAAAGGTCTTACTAGAAAAAAAGAAATTATGATCCAACATGAATTTTCTTGATAAAAAAATATGATCGTGCCTGGTAACGTGCATGTAAAATGGCTAGAAATAGCATTTTAGCTTAGCGTAAAGCTGACAATTTACACAATGTTTATTTTTATTTCTTCTGCTCCAAATTTACTTCAAACTTACTTCTCTGTCTGCTCGTATGAATGTAACACATCATAAGAAAATGTTTCACCGCTGTTCAAATGCACTTTGGATCGCATCATTTATATGTATAAATGTTTTCCATCTGAAAGGATTAAATATTAAATGAAACAAATGACAATAAAATGTAAAGAAATCTCTTCAGTAATCAAAATACTTTTTGAATGTAACTGTATTCTAATTACCAATTATTTAAATTGTAACTGTAGTGGAATACATTTACATATGTTTTGTATTTTAAATACGTAATCCCGTTACATGTATACCGTTACTCCCCAACCCTGGATATAATGCATCGCTCATTATAGGAAAGTGGTTGCACATAATGTGTGTGCTTTGAAGAGGAAAAGGGCTCTTTATTGAGAATGTGTAAGCATCTCGTGCATTTGCAATGAATGCTGTATTCTTTTTTGCACTTATTGCATTTTTATTGCATTTATTTGAGTTCAAGACACAGGAACAACATTTTGAACAATACTGTGAACAACAACATTCTTTTCCCGACAAACAGTAATGGGAAGATGGGGAACAGTGTTTTGTGTCTCCAATTGAGCCTTTTTTGGAGCAGACCCGGAGGGAACCGCGGGCTCTGCTTTCTGCTTCAAAGGGTTGTGCCCGTCAGGAGCGCTTTTGCTGTGCGTGCTGATACGCAGGTGCTGGTGAGGCAGCAGGTATGGGGCTTTTAGTTGGGCACTGGCTCGAAACAGAGTGAGGGTGAACAGGCTGTGATATACTCCATTTGGGCATAAAGTGTCTCATATAACTTATTCACAGAGCTGCCAGAGAGGCCGGCTGGAGACACTCCAACAGAGTGGCTTTTTCCTTATCACTCATTTCTGTGAAGGTCAGCCATATATGTCGATCCTGAACTACCAGGTTGCCCATGAACTTGCCGACGGCCTGCACAATGACTTTCGTGGCATGCAGCACTAAGTCTGTAGTGGTGCGGAGCTCTTTGAAGGTCTCTGGATCGAAGCCGTGCTCATCCATTTGCTTGAGGAGCTTGGCTTGAAATAATTGGAGCACCGCCATTGCGTGGAGTGCTGATCCAGCTTGTCCTGCTGCTGAGTAATCTATTCCCGCCAGTGCAGACGTTTGTCGACATGATTTGGAATGATGTATGGTGCGTGATTTCCATGGCCTGTTACTCACTGGGCAGAGGTGTGCCGCTACCGCCTCCTCCACAGGAGGTAGTTGGCCATGACCGTTTTCTTCCCCATGATCCACATTAGAAAGAATGGAGTCACTGCGCAAGTGCAAAGAATGGTGCGTGCCAGGACTTAGACAGTTTGTTATGAACTTCGGGGAAGAATGGGGCAGATTTGCAGGATGTTGCCGTTTGACAGCATTCAGACTGCAGGAACCATTCATTGAGGTGAAACTGTTCAGGTTCCTCTGGGGGAAACCACTCAAGGTGAAGCTCTTTGACCGCCCTTGTAAGGACGTGGAGCATCTCCCTGTCAGTGGCGCGTGCATGTTCCTCGTTGGGGGGAGGGGTGGCAGCATCATCCACTGACCACTCGCCTGATGTAGTGAGAGACATGGCATCGTCATAATTATCTCCAGCATCAGAACCACTGAACAATACGAGGCCGCCTGCTCTTTCAGAAGGCCGGAGCTCATCTCGTACATAGCGTATCGTAAAACATAATCTTCGTAGAGATTGAGGGGCTCGCGGGGCATGTGCCGCCACGAGGACCACCTCAAAATCAACCTGCTTGACCTCGTGGCCCCACCATGCCTCCTCGTGTGAATCCTCGAGTGTCACAGACGAGGTGGGTGGGAGGGTGCGTGAGGCTAAATCATCCCTCAGAATGAGGGTGATTCACAGCGAGGACAGTCTGTCTCCATTAGTGCTGTCTCTACATGGGCACAGCCCAGACAGTAAACACAGCTCTCATGCTGATCTGATGGTGGGATGTTCCTCTCGCACAAGGAACACTTATGGAACAACTTCTTTAGAAAGACGTGAACACTTAAGTGACACTTTTAGATATATAAATAAATAAATATTTATATTTATAGCACACAATATACATACAAATGATTTGTAAGGACACACAAACTCTGCCGAAGCGCTGCGGGGAATCAGGATGCTGAGGCCCGCTCACCAGCGAAGCGTCAAGCTGCGCGGCGGTGTGATGTTCACCGGAGCACTGCAGGGGAGCGGAAAGACTTCCCGCGAAGATTCCGCCCACTGAATCGTGTATATTGATGGCAAAGGTAGAGAGCTTCTAGACAAGAGATGATCGCTGTCTTGAAGGAAGAAATTCTGAGAAAATGGTGTTTGTGCACCTGTTTTTATAGCAGACAGTTTCGCTCCAAAACAGGCAGGGCTCAAACACCATAGCCAATGTTAGAATAGTGGCGTTATTGTAGAGAGGTTTCAACTAGGTCATGTAAGAAGACACTCCCATATGCATTAATAAATGCAATGTCAAGTGTACTGAGTTGTAAGGGAACAGCCACAAACTCCAATTTTGATTTCTTTGGGTCTTAAAAGCCAAAAATAAATCAAATCAAATATGGGAGTCGAAGGTGAACATTGCACATTAAAAGGATGCAGAAGTTGGATGCCCAAGGGTTAATAACAAACTTTGCAGATCAACAATTGTTTTATTGGGTGTTTTTATGAATGTGAAATCAATTGTGTGAGCAGGGAAACAAGTGTTCAGTATAATTGCTCCATAGGTGAGGCGCGGAACATGAGACCCTGCTGTGTCAGACCCAGATAGATTATTCATGCGTTCAATTATTTGGCTGCATTAATTAAGATTCACTCATTTGCATATGGTTCCTTTCGCATTTGTCATCGTCTCTCTCTCTCTCTCTCTCTCTATCTTTCTCTCACTCTCTCTCTCTCTCTCTCTCTATCTCTCTCTCTCTCTCTCTCACTCACTCTCTCTCTCTCTCCCTCCCTCATTGCGAGTGTCCCGAATGCAGTGCTGCATTGTATGACTGTGTAATAAATGACATCCAGGATGTATTGCAGGAGATGCAGTCAACGTAATTAATTTTTCATTTATTATGTGGTGAAGGTAATGGAGGGAGATGGCAGCAGCATTCAGAATTTGCTGGATGCTCCCTGCCTGCTGTAAATGCTTCTGGTTAGAATGTGGTTGAATGTTTCTACTTTCTGTCACTCACTCAACGTTGTGTCGATGTAGTGACACTAGGGGTCACTCTTGGGAGCCCAAGACACCTCTGGTCTTTGATAAAAGGCCAAAGAAAATTGGTGAGTGGTATTTGCATGCCACTCCCCCAGACATACGGGTATAAAAGGAGCTGGTATGCAACCACTCATTCAGATTTTCTCTTCGGAGACGAACAGTCATGCTCAGTGAGCTGAATTTCTACTGTTCATTCACTGCTGCTGGATCTGACGGCGCATTTCAGCGGCTTCTCCCTCCTCTGCACTGGTGCACTGCAGAGAACGCCCCTGGGCGCTTCGGCAGAAAAAAGAGAGTATATTTTCTGAAAGAGTTTAATTCTCTAAAAGAGTATATTTCTCTAAAAGAGCGGTACACACGGAATGTCTTTTGAAAGACGCGTCTGTTTAAAGATGCCTTTCCGATTGTGTGTTATTCCTGGTTGCGGTCGTTATCTCTCAACTTCGGATGGTCATGATCGCTGTCTTTCATGTGTGGGCACGACCCACGCGGAGGCAGCATTCGTGGATGGTTCATGTTCTCACTGCGAGAACATTACCATGGCAACCCCAGCGGCTCCCCGCCTAGGTCCTTCTACCTACGGGTATGAGGTCAGTGCGGCTAGAACTGGGGGCTATTTGGGGACCCAAATGGGATCGCCTCCGCTGGGTATCCCCCCACGGACCTCCCATTCCCCAGCACACTCGTCCGGAGCTGGTAAGAAGACCTCTCCATCCCCCGGTGGAGGGCCGGGTGGAGAATCTTTTGTTGCCTTTTTGTTTGATTTCACCACATGCCCAAGTGGCTGCGGTACCCAACAGTACAGCAAAAGAGCGGTTTCCTTCTTCCCTGGGTCACATACCCAGTGTGCACGGTCGTCATCACGACTACCGTCCACGGGTTTTTCCTTGCAGGATTGGCGCTCCAGCGGTGGTCTTCCCGCCCCTGAGCTCCCAGCTGTGGCACACATCTGCCCCCGATGTGACAATCTCCATGGGTTACGAGGACAGGCCTCTTCCTCCCCCATCCCAGGCTTTTCTGGGGGTGGTCACAAGGAGCCAGGTAAGTGCTTCAGCACGGTCATGACGTGGTGTGGCACCTCGAGCTCCGCCCCGCCACGAGGCCCCACCTGCCGGTACGTCCGACGACGTTGTCTCCTTGGTCCCCCTTGCGCGTAACTTGGATGCGTGGCTTGCGCTTTCCAATCCATCGCTATGGCTGGTCCGGACCTTCCGACTCGGCAACATGATTCAATTTGACAGGCACCCGCCCAGGTTCAGCGGTATCCACTTCACCTTGGTGAAGGACGAAAACGCTGATACCTTGCATGCGGAGATCGCTACCCTCCTACGGAAGGGCACGATAGAACCTATCTTGATGACTGGCTAATCCTAGCTCACTCTCGGGACATGTTGTGTGCACACAGGGACTTCTCACACCTCAGCCGACTAGGGCTTCGGGTCAGTTGGGAAAAGAGCAAGCTCCTCCCGGTTCAGAGCATCTATTTCCTTGGTTTGGAGTTGGACTCTTTGACAGCACGCCTCATGAACGAGCGCGCCCAGTCGGTGCTGGCCTGTTTGAAGGCATTCAAACAGAAAACAGCGGTTCCACTGAAACTTTTTCAGAGGTTCCTGGGGCATATGGCATCCTCAGCGGTAGCCACCCTGCTTGGGTTGATGCATATGAGACCACTTCAGCACTGGCTTCAGACTCGAGTCCCGAGATGGGCATGGCGCCGCGGGACATATCACGTGGTCATCACGCCGGTCTGTCACTGTCTTTCCAGCCCTTGGACCGACCTCTCGTTTCTATGGGCAGGTGTTCCCCTAGAGCAGGTCTCCAGGTGTGTCGTGGTCACGACAGATGCCTCCAAAACGGGCTGAGGCGCTGTTTGCAATGGGTACGCAGCCGCCGGCTTATGGAAGGGCCCGCAGCTCCGTTCGCACATCAACTGCCTCAAGTTGTTGGCAATTCTGCTCGCCCTGCGGAGGTTCCGGTCATTGATCCAGGGCAAGCATGTGTTAGTTCGGACAGACAACATGGCAACGGTAGCATATGTCAACCGCCAAGGCGGTCTGCGCTCTCGTTGTATGTCACAACTTGCCCGCCATCTCCTCCTCTGGACTCAGCAGCACTTCAAGTCGCTGCGAGCCACTCACATCCCGGACAACCTCAACACTGCAGTGGACGTGCTGTCATGGCAGGTTACCCTCAGGGGAGAGTGGAGACTCCACCCTCAGGTGGTCCAGCTGATTTGGTGTTGATTCGGACAGGCACAGGTAGGCCTGTTCGCCTCCCAAGAATCCTCCCACTGCCCGCTCTGGTACTCCCTGACCGAGGCAATTCTCGATATAGATGCGCTGGCACACAGCTGGCCTCCTGGCCTACGCAAATATGCATTTCCCCCAGTGAACCTACTTGCACAGACTCTGTGCAAGGTCAGGGAGGACGAGGAGCAGGTCATCTTGGTAGCACCCTACTGGCCCACCCAGACATGGTTCTCGGACCTCACACTTCTCGTGACAGCCCCCCCCCCATGTCTGGCCCCTGGATGGGACACGGAAGACCTAAGCGGTCTACCACCCGCGGTGGTAGATACGATCACTCAGGCTAGGGCCCCCTCTACAAGGCGCCTGTATGCCTTTAAGTGCCGTCTATTCACTAAGTGGTGTTCTACCCGACGGGAAGACCCCCAGAGATGCGTGGTCAGATTTGTGCTTTCCTTCCTGCAGGAGTTTGGAAGGGCGGCTGTCCCCTTCCACCTTGAAGATGTACATTGCTGCTATAGCAGCACACCACAACGCAGTGGATGGTAAGTCCTTAGGGAAGCATGACCTGATCATCAGGTTCCTGAAAGGCACCAAGAGGCTGAACCCCTCCAGACCGTGCCTTGTTCCCTCATCGGACCTCTCTGTAGTTCTTCAGGGTCTACAGAGAGCCCCCTATGAACCTTTGCAGTCAGCTGAGCTTAAGGCACTCTCCTTGAAGACTGCCCTCCTGACTGCGCTCAATTCCATCAAGAGGGTAGGAGACCTGCAAGCGTTCTCTGTCAGCGAAACGTGCCTGGAGTTTGTTCCGGGCTACTCTCACGTGATCTTGAGACCCTGACCAGGCTATGTGCCCAAGGTTCACACGATCCCTTTTAGGGACCAGGTTGTGAACCTGCGAGTGCTGCCCCAGGAGGAGGCAGACCCAGCCCTGTTGTTGCTGTGTCCGGTGCATGCTTTACACATCTGTTTGGATCGCACGCAGAGCTTTAGGATCTCTGAGCAGCTCTTTGTCTGCTTTGGTGCACAGCAGAAAGGAAGCACTGTCTCCAAGCATAGGATCACCCACTGGCTCATTGACGCCATAGCTATGGCATATCACACCCAGGATGTGCCACCCCCGGTAGGGCTACGAGCCCATTCTACCAGGGGTGTAGCAGCCTCCTGGGCCCTGGCCAGGGGTGCCTCTCTAACAGACATTTGCAGAGCAGTGGGCTGGGCAACACCCAACATCTTTGCAAGGTTCTACAACCTCCGGATGGAACCGGTTTCATCCCAGGTAGTGGCACGCAATACAAGCGGATAAGCATGGGTTAGCTGGCTGGGTGTATCGCTTGCACATAGTGCCTTTCACCTCCTCTGAGCTGAAGATGTGCGCCATTAATTCCCAGTAGTGTTCACAAACTATGTTCCCTGGTTGACTTCCTCCAAGCCCTCGCTGCTAGCCCAGTACACATGCTAACTAAGAGCCCTGTTCTGGGGTAGGTGCTCCACATGTGGCGGTACCCTGTAAGGTAACCCCATGCGATGTATATCTTCCGCTAATTCATTCCCTGTTGGCAAACTGCATCTTCCTTGGGCAGAGCCCCTCTGCCACAGTCTCCATGTTTGTAGTAACTCCTCCGCCATTGGGCAGGATCTACCTTGAAACACTCCACATTGTTGGAAAGACCATGTGACGTATTTTCCACTTAAATACCCCCCCTCTCTTTGGGCGAGGTGTGGTCTCCGCGGTGTCCTCCCCTTGGGAGGGACACCCCCCGAATAGACCTGGCAGCCCAGTCAGATAATACCCCTTGTTTTTTAGGGAGTGGAAAAAAAGAAGGGGAAAAGAGGCCACGACTGGGTTAGCCTGTCTCTATCTTTTGGGTAGTCGACTTGTCCCCAAAGGGCCGTTCGACATTCATAACTATGTTGGGGGAGGTTACGTGTCAGCCTGGTGCGCTGGCTACAAGGCACACAGTTGTCTGCCTGTCACACACCGGCAGTTCACGTAACACAGTTCAGCCAGTTGCAGCATTTTGTATAGGGACCCCTAGTGTCACTACATCAACACAATGTCGAGTGAGTGACAGATAGGGAACGTCCTGGTTACTTGCGTAACCTCCGTTCCCTGATGGAGGGTATGAGACGTTGTGTCCCTCCTGCCACAATGCTGAACTACCAGCTGAAATGGTCGGACCTTGTCTCGGCTCCTCAGCATAAAACTTGAATGAGTGGTTGCATACCAGTTCCTTTTATACCCGTATGTCCGGGGGAGTGGCATGCAAATACCACTCGCCAATTTTCACTGGCCTTTTATCAAAGACCAGAGGTGTCTCGGGCTCCCAAGAGTGACCCCTAGTGTCACTACATCGACACAACATCTCGTTCCCTCCATCAGAGAACGGAGGTTACACAAGTAACCAGGACGTTTTTTTTTTATAAATAACTTTTTTTTATAAAATCCTGCTAGTAATCCCAATTTTTACCAAATGTAACTGTAATCTGAATACGTTGGGCTTTTATGTAACTGTAATGGATTACAGTTACATATTTTTTTGTATCCTGATTACGTAATGTCATTACAAATATTCCATTACTCCTTAAGCCTGAGTATAATTCAGGTCAAACGAGGACACTTCATCATCAGTTAGGGTTAGGGCTATGATAGGAATATTATTTCAGGATCAACAAATGATGATGATCCAGGAACATCCAGGATTTGATAAATAAACACAGCTGTGCACTAGAACTTCAGTAGAGGGCTATAGCACTTTGATTGGTTCTAATATACCCAGCGTTCCCTGCTGTGCAACTAGGCCTATGAAAGACTGTGTGCAGGTGTCCCAGCTGTCATCTGTGCACCTCTCTCCTTCCTTCTCCAACTCACCACACGGCACACAGGGCATGAGAAACCCTCCCTGCTAAATGAATTCATCAGCCTTCATTACGCCCCACATTCTCAGGTAATTGGGAGTGCAGTGTACATTGATGAATGATTACAGAGGAGTGGGTGCATATTCATTACCGGGCTAAAATGTTCTTACAGCCCCATAATGAGCCTCCAGCAGAGACCCGGGCCCTACATTGCTGTACCCCTGATTCAAGAGGCATCAAACCACTCTGTAGGTTGCCTCCAAAGCAATAAGGACTTATGCTGGGTCAGTGATCGCTTGTATGAAGATGCATCTGTGAATATATGGACAGAAATGAGTTTGCTTAATAATTAAATTGGGTGCACGACTGCCAATAGATTTGTTATTTCTCTCTCTGTCTCTCTCTCTCTGGGCTGAACAGCTGTGGCTGGCTCCCTCCTCACTCATTTTTCCCATCTATACATCTCATTTGATGCGCCTGGCTGATAATGTCCCATATGTCCTTTGACAAATTTGGTCATTTGAAGATTATAAGCAGGGGTGGAAAGAGTACTGCAAAATCATCCTCAAGTAAAATTACTGTTATATCCCAAAAAAAATGTAGTGTGAGTAGAGTAAAGGTACCTGTCCTAAAAATGAGTCAAGTACGAGTAAAATAGTAGCTCATTTAAAAGTACCCGTGAGTAGTGAGTATTGGGTTGCGAATGCTATGACTACTTATTTTGTTATTACATTGTTATAATAAACAATGCATGCTGCAATTTCAAAATGTAGCATACATACCGTGATTCATATTCCCTTTTATGTCTGTTTTCCAGAAAGAATGAAAAATATAGATGTTTATAGGTATTTTTGAATGCCAACTTTTAAAATACATCTGTTATCTATACACATGAATATGATTCCAAAAAAATAAAAGGGAGACATGATTAAAGAGATGAAAAGATGAAAATGTTATTTTCAATACACTGATCATCATTTTAAATCATAATGTATCGCAATGTATAAAACAATTACATTAAAATTAGTTTATGTGGAGGGTCTAAATTTCCCTTAATGCCGACAGAGCGAGTTAATGTTGCGCATAAAACAATGTTCAAAACAATACATAATGTAAAAACAACAAAAAAAGCAGAAAAAGACTGTCACTTGGCAGTTAGCATGTCACGTCCTGCACAATAGAGGGGGTATTGAGCAGGGGTGGGCAAATTTTTTTAGTACAAGGACCACATCGGGCTTTAAGTAGCGTTGCCACATTATTGTAATATATGTGGGACATTTTCCCTAGCGACCACTAGAGGTGTGTCTTGTTAATTAATCTTGTTAACCTTGTTAAGTATTGTGTATATAATGCCCTCATGTTACCTGTGTCTTTGTCAGTTCTTTTCCTTTGTAGGCTGTAGTGTTTTCTGTGTTCCAGTTTCTTGAGTTTCTTGTATTTATTGACATTTTGGGTTTGTTTTGAGTTTTATTAAATGCCGCGATTAGATCTACCTTTCTTACCCTGGCATTCATTACAGTTATATTATTTCTGAGATACAATGTTCTGCATTGATTTAGAAAAGTATCTACCTTTGTAGAGCAATACTTAAGGCGAAATATTCCACCAGTCACAAATACACTGCAGAAAATTGTGCATCATGCATTAGAAAAACGTAATAAAGGCTGAGGTTAATTATAAGTTATTTTATCATCCCTACTTCCCTGGTAATTTATTGTTCAAAAGAACACACACTCTACATCAGGGATTGGTATTATTAAAAAAAATTAACAATAGGCTATTATTAAAAAATATATTTTTAATTTTTTTCACTGTTTTATTATATTACATGAATACTTTTAAAGCTACTAAAGTTATTCAGCGAAAAAGCAGTGAGTGGTTTTCTAATTTTTTTGCTATTGTTGTTTGATTAATAGCCTTTTAATGACATACTAGACAGTGGTCTATTCAGTTACACTTCAAGTCTGACTATTTGATACAAATCCATTTTTGTCCCACTGTTTACATTCACTTTAGACTTAACTGACTGTGTTTACATGAATACCTTGCCAAGACGGGCATTTTGGCAGAAGTGTGAAGTGTATTTGATCATTTAGGCGCCCACCTGCATTAGAGCTCTCGGAACACATGCGCATATAAAGCACACACACACACACACACACACACACACACAAGCCACCTGTCAGTCAAACAGCACGGATACAGAAGCAAGGAAATAAAAAGTCAATCTTTTATATTTTATCGAGATCAACCAGTGGTTGTCTTGCTATCACAATCAATGTAATGAGCACCCCTGGTCTAGATGTAGAACATACGCAAAATATGAAAAATTACTAAAAAGTTTATCATCAATATTGAAGATTTTTTCCTGTTTTATCCACCAGCCCTAAAACCTAGCTAACATTATAAATCTGTCACAGCAGCCCAATAATCTCAGTCATAGATTGCTAATTTACAGGCGTTATAGATACAGAAAATCTAGTAAGCAGAAATATGAAATTTACCTCAATATGCTTCTTCAAATTAGATGTAGAATTATTGCAGATATCTCGACTGGATTGAACAAGCTAAACTCACATGACAGGATCAAACAATTGGCCTTCTTCACTGCGAAAAGCCCTTTCAGGTTCGGCCGTGGATGTTCAGGTGTTGAACTGCTGCTTGAGGCATCCTCCACATCCATGACAGCAGTTGGCGCTATTAAACCTTCAAGTTTTCTAACCATGTTTTGATTTGACGGGAGTCACGAGACTCTCGTAGCTAATCACATTGATGGATAAAAATAAAATCAGGACAGGGAAGTAGCGAACACAGACAGAGGGAAAATAGCACAGTAAAAGTACAGTTACAGCCCTTAAAATGAAAAAGCATCCCATTTTAAAATTACTTAATAAATTACAATTCCTGGGAAAAAACTACTTAATTACAGTAACAGGAGTATTTGTAATATGTTACTTTACACCCCTGATTATAAAGTTGGGGATGGTGGAGGCATGGGCTTTGCAGTTGACCAGAATGACTCCAGACACACCTGGGCTGATCCACTCACCTCCCTCTGCCACACCATCAGTTTGTTCATACTAGGACAACTGTCTGAAATACACCACAAAATGGCTTTTAGTCCATGTCTGTTGAGACTATACATATGCTACTGAACCCATAAATTTGGCCAAATTAGGTTCAAAGGAATTTTTCTGGTTTAAAACAACTTAAGCTTAATCGTCAACATTTGTGGCATGATGTTTACTACTATAAAAAATAATTTTGACTCATCCCTTGTTTTTTTTTTAAAAAAGGAGCTACAATTGTGCTTACAATAAAGTAATTGTGAATGGGGCCAGCACATAAACATACAGTACAAAAAAATACATTACTATTTCAAAGGTATTTAGCAAAAAAACATAACTGCTATGTTTTAACACAATTTTAGGGCGATATTTACTAGATTACAGGATTTAACAGCATTATGTCGTCATGACAATGAAGTTGTAATATTGGATATAACTTTACACAGAGATTAGTTAGCGATTTAATCACACTAAAATCATGTTAACAAGTATAATTAAAAAAATAAACAGTTAATATTTTAATGTTATGGACTGGACCCATTCACTCACTTTTTTTTAATATAAAATGGGGGATGTCATTTGAGCTTAACTTGTATTGAACCTGAACATTCCTTAAAGCATACACATGCATATGTACACACTTATAATTTCCAGTGTCTTTCTGGAATATGAAACAAAAACATTACTGATTCACCTTGCACTCACAGGTGTTGTGTAATAATATCCGACTGGGAATTGCAAGCAGCAAATTCATGGCTGCGATGTAAACTAAAGCCTATTGGCTAAAAATAGGAAATACATCAACCAAGGAAAGAAAACTGCGCTCGTCAATGGGGTCTTAAAGACACGAGAACATCCTGGTTACTTGCATAACCTCCATTCCCTGATGGAGGGAACAAGACATTGTGTCGATGTAGTGACACTAGGGGTCACTCTTGGGAGACCGAGACACCTCTGGTCTTTGATAAAAGGCCAATGAAAATTGGAGAGTGGTATTTGCATGCCACACATACGGATATAAAAGGAACTGGTATGCAACCACTCATTCAGGTTTTATGCTGAGGAGCCGAGACAAGGTCTGGCCATTTCAGCGGGTATTTCGTCGTTGTGGCAGGAGGGACACAACGTCTCATTCCCTCCATCAGGGAACGGAGGTTACGCAAGTAACCAGGACGTTCCCTATCTGTCACTCACTCGACGTGTCAATGTAGTGACACTAGGGGTCCCTATACAAAACGCCGCAACTGGCTGAACTGTGTTACGTGAACTGCCAGTGTGTGATGGGCAGACAACTGTGTGCCTCATAGCCAGCACACCAGGCCAACACGTAACCTCCCCCAACATAGTTATGAGTGTCGAATGGCCCTTTGGGGACAAGTCGACTACCCAAAAGATAGAGACAGGCTAACCCAGTCGTGGCCTCTTTTCCCCTTCTTTTTTCCACTCCCTAAAAAACAAGGGGTATTATCCGACTGGGCCACCAGGTCTAATCAGGGGGTGTCCCTCCCAAGGGGAGGACACCGCGGAGACCACACCTCGCCCAAAGAGAGGGGGGATATTTAAGTGGAAAATACGTCACATGGTCTTGCCGACCATGTGGAGAAGACTCATGGTAGATCCTACCCAACGGGGGAGGAGTTACTACAAACATGGAGACTGTGGCAGAGGGGGCTCTGCCCAAGGAAGATGCAGTTTGCCAACAGGGAAACGAATTAGCGAAAGATATACATCACATGGGGTTACCTTACAGGGAACCGCCACATGCGGAGCACCTACCCCAGAACAGGGCTCTTAGTTAGCACGTGTACTGGGCCGGCAGCAAGTCTCTCCGAAAACTCGACTGCCACAGAGCTCGGAGGAATTCAACCAGGGAACATAGTTTGTGAACACTACTGGGAATTAATGGCGCATGTCTTCAGCTCAGAGGTGAAAGGCACTATGTGCAAGCGATACACCCGGCCGGCTATCCCGGGCTTATCCGCTTGTATTGCGTGCCACTACGTGGGATGAAACCGGTTCCACCCAGAGGTTGTAGAACCTTGCAAAGGTGTTAGGTGTTGCCCAGCCCGCTGCTCTGCAAATGTCTGTTAGAGAGGCACCCCTGGCCAGGGCCCAGGAGGCCGCTACACCCCTGGTAGAATGGGCTTGTAGCCCTTCCGGGGGCGGCACGTCCTGGGCGTGATATGCCATAGCTATGGCGTCAATGAGCCAGTGGGCGATCCTCTGCTTGGAGACAGCGCTTCCTTTCTGCTGTGCACCAAAGTAGACAAAGAGCTGCTCAGAGATCCTAAAGCTCTGCGTGCAATCCAAATAGATGAATAAAGCGTGCACCGGACATAGCAACGACAGGGCTGGGTCTGCCTCCTCCTGGGTCAGCGCTCGCAGGTTCACCACCTGGTCCCTAAAAGGGGTCTTGTGAACCTTGGGCACATAGCCCAGTCGGGGTCTCAAGATCATGTGAGAGTAGCCCGGACCGAACTCCAGGCACGTTTCGCTGACAGAGAACGCTTGCAAGTCTCCTACCCTCTTGATGAAAGTGAGCGCAGTCAGGAGGGCAGTCTTCAAGGAGAGTGCCTTAAGCTCAGCTGACTGAAAAGGCTCAAAAGGGGCTCTCTGTAGACCCTGAAGAACTACAGAGAGGTCCTATGAGGGAACGAGGCACAGTCTGGAGGGGTTCAGCCTCCTGGCGCCTTTCAGGAGCCTGATGATCAGGTCATGCTTCCCTAAGGACTTACCATCCACTGTGTCGTGGTGTGCTGCTATAGCAGCAACATACACCTTCAAGGTGGAAGGGGACAGCCACCCTTCCAACCTTTCCTGCAGGAAAGAAAGCACTGATCCGACTGCGCATCTCTGGGGGTCTTCCTGTCGGGAAGAACACCACTTAGCGAACAGACGGCACTTAAAGGCATACAGGTGCCTCATAGAGGGGGCCCTAGCCTGAGTGATCATATCTACCACCGCAGGCTCCGCAGGTGCCGTGTTGTCTGTCCGAACTAACACGTGCTTGCCCTGGATCAACAGCTGGAACCTCCGCAGGGCGAGCAGAATTGCCAACAACTCGAGGCAGTTGATGTGCCAACGCAGCCGTGGGCCCGTCCATAAGCCGGCGGCTGTGTACCCGTTGCAAACAGCACCCCAGCCCGTTTTGGAGGCATCTGTCCTGACCACGACGTGCCTGGAGACCTGCTCTAGGGGAACACCTGCCTGTAGAAACGAGAGGTCGGTCCAAGGGCTGAAGAGGTGGTGACAGACCAGCGTGATGGCCACGCGATATGTCCTGTGGCACCATGCCCATCTCGGGACTCGAGTCTGAAGCCAGTGCTGAAGCGGTCTCATATGCATCAACCCGAGCGGGGTGGCCACCGCTGAGGATGCCATATGCCCCAGGAGCCTCTGAAAGAGTTTCAGTGGAACCGCTGTTTTCTGTTTGAACGCCTTCAAACAGGTCAGCACCGACTGTGTGCGCTCGTTCATGAGGCGTGCTGTCAATGAGACTGAGTCCAACTCCAAACCGAGAAAAGAGATGCTCTGAACCGGGAGGAGCTTGCTCTTTTCCCAATTGACTCGAAGCCCTAATCGGCTGAGGTGCGAGAGCACCAAGTCCCTGTGTGCACACATGTCCCAAGAGTGAGCTAGGATTAGCTAATCGTCGAGATAGTTGAGAATGCGAATGCCCACTTCCCTTAATGGGGCAAGAGCTGCCTCTGTGACCTTCGTGAAGACACGAGGGGACAAGGACAGGTCAAAAGGGAGGACCTTGTACTGATACGCCTGACCCTCGAATACAAACCGCAGGAAGGGTCTGTGTCAAGGTAGAATCGAGACGTGAAAGTACGCGTCCTTCAGGTCTACCGCCGCAAAGCAATCTTGATGCCGGACGCTCGCCAGAATGCGTTTTTGTGTCAGCATCTTGAATGGGAGTCTGTGTAAAGCCCGGTTCAGTACTTGCAGGTCCAAGATTGGCCGCAACCCAACGCCTTTTTTTGGTACGATGAAATAGGGGCTGTAAAACCCCTTCTTCATCTCGGCCGGAGGGACAGGTTCTATCGAACCCTTGGGTGGCCGCGCTCTGCGCTCAAGGTAGCAGCGTTTTCGTCCTTCACCTAGGTGGAGTGGATACCGCTGAACCTGGGTGGACGCCTGGCGAACTGAATCACGTAGCCGAGTCAGACGGTCCGGACTAGCCATCGCAATGGATTGGAAAGCGCAAGTCATGCATCCAAGTTCCGCGCGAGGGGGACCAAAAGGCGGAGCTTGAGGTGCCGCACCATGTCATGGCCGTGCTGAGTCTAGGGACATTGAGGCACTTACCTGGCTCCTTGTGACCACCCCGGAACAGCCTGGGATGGGGGAGGAAGAGGCCTGTCCTCGCAACCCATGGAGACTGTCACATTGAGGGCGGATGTGTGCCACAGCTGGGCGTGCAGGGGTGGGGAGACCGCCGCTGGATCACCAATCCTGCAAGGGAAAAAAGGTGGACGGTGGTCGTGTTGACGACCGTGCACACCAGGTATGTGACCCAGGGAAGGAGGAAACCGCTCTTTTGCTGAACTGTTGGGTACCGCAGCCATTTGGGCATGCGGTGAAATCAAATGAAAAGGCAACAAAAGATTCTCCACTCAGCCCTCCACCAGGGGATGGAGTGGTCTTACTAGCAGCCCCAATGCAGTGGGTTTCGTCGACCCTGGGTCGCCTGTCTCAGGGGCACTTTGACAACCTTCGTGGGTTCTTGGCTGCCGGCCATGAGACGGGTGGCGTCTGCTTCTTGCGGTGGGCTCCACACCGGGGCCGGGCCGTAGGGGCGGGCTGCGGCGGAGCCGGTGCAGTCACCGCAGGGCGACGCCCTTGGCGACGAGCAGACGAGGTGCGGGATCTTGAGCCGTGCCGGGGCAGGATATGCCGGATAGCCTCCGTCTGCTGCTTCACCGTCGAGAACTGCTGGGCAAATTCCTTGACGGTGTCACTGAATAGGCCAGCCTGGAAGATGGGGGCAGCAAGGAACCGTGTCTTGTCGGCCTCACCCATCTCGACCAGGTTGAGCCAAAGGTGGTGCTCCTGGACCACTAATGTGGACATCATCCACCCGAGAGACTGCGCCGTAACCTCCGTCACTCGGAGAGCGAGGTCGGTAGCCGAGCGCAGGTCCTGCATCAGATCTGGGGCAGTACTACCCTCGTGCAGTTCTTTTAACGCCTTGGCTTGGTGGACCTGCGGAGAGCCATGGCATGCAGGGCAGAGGCGGCTTGTCCAGCAGCGCTGTAGGCTTTGGCTGTCAGGGACGACATGAACCTACAGGGCTTGGACGGGAGCTTTGGGCGTCCGCGCCAGGTGGCGGCGCTCTGCGGGCATAGGTGCACTGCGAGCACCTTATCCACCGGGGGAATCGCCGTATAGCCCCTGGCCACCCCGCCATCGAGGGTAGTGAGGGCGGGGGAACTGGGAAATCGGGACCGGGCAGTAAAAGGTGCCTCCCATGATTTTGTCAGCTCCTCGTGCACTTCCGGGAAGAAAGGCACTGGAGCGGGGCGCGGCTGCTTTGAGCAGCACCGCGAGCCCAGGAACCAATCATCGAGCCGCGAGGGTTCAGGGGAGAGCGGAGGGTTCCACTCTAGCCTGACGCTCGCGGCCACCTGGGAAAGCATGTCCGTCATCTCTGCATCAGCCTGTGACTGGGCAATCGTCCCCGAAGGAGGGAGCCCAGC
This sequence comes from Myxocyprinus asiaticus, assembly GCF_019703515.2. Lineage (NCBI taxonomy): Eukaryota > Metazoa > Chordata > Actinopteri > Cypriniformes > Catostomidae > Myxocyprinus > Myxocyprinus asiaticus. The sequence continues at coordinate 17,852,030 of NC_059382.1, read as the reverse complement.
TGAGGCTTCTGCATCTGACTGGACAAGCCCGCTCTCCGATGCTACGCTCAAGAGCTCATCAGCTTCGCGGGCTCCGAACAAGAGGTCGAACTCTCCATGAGACGAGCCGGCAGACTCATCCGGAAGCCCGATCGGGGCAGACAAGCGTGCTGGGGAATGGGAGGTCCGCGGGGGGATACCCGGCGGAGGCGGTCCCATTGGGTTCCCCAAATCGCCCCCAGTGCTAGCCGCGCTGGCCTCAAACCCGTAGGTAGAAGGACCGAGGCGGGGAGACGCTGGGGTGGCTTGCTTTCATGTTCATGTTCATGTTCTCGCAGTGAGAACATGAACCATCCACAAACGCTGCCGCCGTGTGGGTCGTGCCCAGACACGAAAGACAGTGATCGTGACTGTCTGAAGTTGAGAGGTAACGACCGCAACCAGGAATAACACACAATCGGAAAGGCATCTTTAAAAAGACGCGTCTTTAAAAAGACGTTCTGTGTGTTGCGCTCTTTTAGAGAAATATAATCTTTCAGGAAAATATACTCTCTTTTTTCTGCCGAAGCGCCCAGGGGCGTTCTCTGCATTGTACCAGTGCAGAGGAGGGAGATCCAGCAGAGGTGAATGAACAGTCGTGAGAATTCAGCTCAGTGAGCATGACCGTTCGGCTCCGAAGAGAAAATCTGAATGAGTGGTTGCATACCAGCTCCTTTTATACTCGTATGTCCGGGGGAGTGGCATGCAAATACCACTCGTCAATTTTCATTGGCCTTTTATCAAAGACCAGAGGTGTCTCGGGCTCCCAAGAGTGACCCCTAGTGTCACTACATCGACACAACGTCGAGTGAGTGGCAGATAGGGAACTAAAGATCCTCCTGACATAAAATGATAAAGACCGCTGCTTGCTTCATTGTGGTACAGATATGATCAGATGTACGCTGGAGATCTCTTCTGGTTCTCTCTCGTGACTCACGTGAATCTGACATCACTTAATGTCACATGTGTAAATAACACCTGTCTCACATCAACACTCTCGAGGCAAATGTGGTCAAACCATTAAAAGGGTTTCATCGCAATGGCCACTGGAGAAATAATCAAATGTTTGTGAAAATTCCAACATTTTTGTCACTTCAGTGGAGAAAAGGGAAACAACATTACAGTTCAGTGCAATTTATACCTTCCAGCTGTGAAGATGCAGTGATTTTCCAAGGACCCGAAATATAATTTAAAGAAGTATTTAAAGGTAAGACCCACACGAAAATCACGTAAGCTAGTATAGCTAAAATTAGTTTTAAGTGTTCCCTAATTTCGCCGTCAGACCGTCTTTCGGTCGTTTTCGCAGGAGCAGGAATAGAAGCGGAGAAACGACCACTCCCCCCAGCGAACGGCCAGTATTCCCGTACACAGGACGTCTACTGTTGAAACTTTAGTGTGATTTCTCATTTCCATCTTAACTTCAGTTGAAATTGTTCTCTGAAATGCATTCATGTTGTACTGACAACAGTAATTGGGACAGCATTTCTTTTTTTATTTGTTGAAAAAAAAAATCAAAATTGTACACATGAATACCAAATGAATTAAAAATTATATTAAGTTCTTAGGGAAAAGTGCAATGGATAATTTATCTGATTTTGATACTTATTATAAATGTATCATTAAGACGTTCAAAAGTATGGGTGAGGGAGAAATTGGCAAACGTAACATTTGAAAACTCATAGAAAGTAGGATTAAGTAAATCAAGACACACTAAAATGGTCTATTTTGATCTATTCTTTAAAACAATATATTTTTAAATATTTTTTATTTTTATTTAATTTTTATTTTTTTTTGTCATTAGAATCCTCCTTAAACATAAACATATGTAAAATCACCCATAAACGTTAGCTGGTGATGTTTGACTGTGGATCATGAGCAAGCAGATGATAATAACTATGATGATGAAGATAGCCGGTGATCTACCTATTGCCGTCGGAAGTTAATGAATGTTCAGTGCCAATTGGTCTACATGCTATCTGCAATACATGGCAGAATTCAACTTTGTTGTGTTTTTGAATCTGAGGTATATCCTGTCAGATTTTGTTTAATGTTAACCAAGACATAATTCAGTGCATCTGTTCTAACTGTATTTGCTTGATGAGAAAATAAACTATTTTCTGTAACAGATCACCTAATTTGTTTAAAAATGCAGAGTTGTTCTACATATGAACATATTCTGTTTTCTTATTAAGGAGGCAGTGTCCCTGTTTTTCATGTTTTTTTCTTATACTGTATACAATAATAGCTACATCACAATATTGCTTTTCTCTTGACTTTACTCACATATACGATCTTGAGGTAATCAAAAAGTAACTAAGTAATCTGATTACATTCTTTACTAAGTAATCTGTATTTGTAACATGTTACATTTAAAAAGTAACCCTCCCAACCCTGATTATACTTTGGGCTTTAGATTCAACAGTCCTGCACTGGATCATGTGTTGGATCAGTAGTTTAATCAATTTAAAGGATTATGTCTTGTTGACCATGAGTTGCTGATTGTGTATGATGTTGTCTTGTCTCATTGTCCCAGTTACTTCCATTCACTTACTGTTATATTTTGCTTTCTCATTGTCTTTCTGTCTTTTTTTTTTGTTTTTTGTTTTTTTTGTTTTTTTGGCATTAGGCTGGCAGTTGGCTCTGCTACAGGACTCTGTATGGTGCTTGTGTGCAGTGTCCCTCAGAGAGTCACAGCCTTTAGCAAGATGGTAATAAATCATGGCTGTCTCATCCCCCTGGGCACCGAGCCAGAACCCACACCAACATTTAACTTTCTAATTAAAGAAGAGCTGCAAAAACTGAGGAACTCATTTCCCACCTTTATTTGAAAAGCATCGTCCTCTGTAATTCCCTCAGAAAATGTTGACATTCCAAATGAACGTTTAGTCTTTTCCCACACCCAACACTGTTGAACTGTTCATACAAAAGCAACTTGGGCTTTTCTACATTCATATCATTCAGCCACAAAAAGTCCTGTGTTAATTTGCTGGCTCTGTCCGGAATCCATTTTAAACAAATGGCTGTGGACCAAAGGCCAATCTGTAATCTCCTGTGGCTCCATTACAGGTTTTAATGCATGTGGAATCACTCACACATGCTATTGTTTGAGTCTCTTGGCCCATTGCACTTGCAATTTCAGTGTAAATATATTTTGCAAAATGGCATTCTCTGAGCTTCAGCTAGTCACTTGGGATGCCTTGTCAACAACCTTAAAGGAGTTCTCATATGCTGCTTTTTCTTTCACTCTCTCTAACTCATCCATTAAAAACACATCAGTTAAATAAGATTTTAGTTTTGTAAAGAAATTAATATATGGCCACAATTTATATTGGTCTACAAAACTAATTTCAAGCTTTTAAGCATAAGATTTTAGATGAAAAGGTCCCTAAGACCATGAGAAACATTAATTCAGTCAGGTGTGTCCAAATTTTGACTGGTACCAAAGTGCCTTTCAAGGCAAGTCAGTCTACTCTGTAAAAAAAAAAAAAAAGTACACCTTCTGTATACTTGAATTGGGATAGTCTGAAGTTGTAGATAAAGAAATGGCTTACACTGGGAATTTCACCCAAGGAATATACTATGGTATGCAGAAAATGTTTCTTCTCCCCTGAAAGATATCACTGAAGTAAGTGTCCTGAGATATCAAACCAGTCTCTGTGACAGCACTAGACTGTGTATACAGCAAATAAAAATGTGACCATCGGCCACGTGGGACACATTCTTTGATGAGCCAACAAGAAGATTTTGTTGTGTTTTCTGCCTGTCAATCATTTTGCATGTTCTCATAGTGTAGTACTTGAAGCAAAACGCTCAGTTTTAACATCATATTCAGATTCTTAACTGTTGTCAGCTGAGGGCGCTATTTTGCTATGTTATGTTAACTTTATGAGGTCCGTCAAACTCAATTAACTTTGGCTTATTTTATATATTTTATTATGTTGGACCAACTTAATTTATTTTATAAATCATTAGTAAATGAAAGGTAAGCAAGTGAAAGGACACTGTTGCACTGTCAGCAATCAAATCAAATATCACTTAAAATTGAAAGTCCATCCTCAAGCTAAGCACAAGCACCATTTTTCACCACAATGGTAACCCCAAAACTCCAGCATAACAGACACTAAATACCAGTATAACAGAACATTAAACATCTTGCTCAAAACTGCATAAAATAACACTTTTTCTCCCTCTCCAGTCCCATGCAAAGCATCCTGGAAAAATGGAAATGCCCTGCCCAGTATGAGTTGTATTCCCAACACAAATCAATTAAGTAAACTTCCATTTTACTAGTTTAAATGCTCAGTGAAACCAAATTATGACTAAATGTTTTAGAACTGTGTTATTTTAGTTTTTAAATTAAGTAAATTGAATAAGCAGGAAAAATATTATTTGAATGTATAAATCAATACATAGAGTCCAAAAATCATATATTTAAATACACACATGATAGCGATTAAATTATGATACATGATACATTACAACAAACATTAAAAAAATCATCATAAATAAATTTACTTTATACTTTGTTTCAAAGAGCTTGCAAGAAATTGGTTAGCCATCATTCATTTTAATAATTGAAATATGTACATGTTCAAATGTTCATGGTCTTTTTGTTTTTTAGACACATTTTTACATGGTCTTAGTGTTACTTAGACACATTTTTACAGGCATTATTCTCTGATACAAGTATATGTGTACATGCCATAAAATCAGTGGGTATGTTTCAATCACAATTTAGGCAAAATCTTCTGCCATTTTCCAGGAGACTTTTCTTAATACGTTTTGTATTAAACGTATTATCGTGGTCATGGTCACAAATTTGCTTATTTGATGTAGAAATCTGAAATATTTTGAATCTTAATATGCAGAATCTTAAATATTTCATATTCATTTTACATCATTTAATCATTTCCTTCTTGTACATTCATTAAAATCCTAATACTTTCTTAGTATTTCCAGGTAAAATTACATTTTTGTTTCCACATTTTAAATGTACACTAACATACAGATATATGACATTTTAATACCTTTGTCCCTGTACAACTAAATTAGGCTGCTTACAATTTTACATATATTAGAAAGCATGTTGGACACCTGTGTGACTTTTTGCTGTTCATCCTACATCCTGCATAATGGGATGCTGCACCCTTAGAGCAAAGCTGTTGTTGGTATGTTGAGCACAGGCCCACCGTGCCCAGCCCTCGGTACAGGGGATTTGATTGGAAATGGGTTTTTCCAGCAGGGCAATCATTCAGATAGATGAATCTGCACTAAACAGACATGGGGAAGGGGAGCGAACAATGTTCTAGAATTTGTTCACTTTGATGCATATAAACTCAGTTTTTCTCAGTTATGCCCCATCATCCATGTAAATTGCAGATAGGCTTGGTTTGCTTGACAGACGATGGATCATTATGGATTAGTTTTCCAAAGAGCAAACAGAATTGAATGCATCTCACTATGGAACCACCAAAAATTTATTTTAACCACCTCTAAGATGCAGAGAATGTGAACACAATTGACATTTCTTCTTTTTTTAATAGACCAGCATTTGTCACTTCCTTTTCTTTGTGCTGAGTGGAGGACAATGTGTCTGGGAGCCCTATATGAGACTTTGATGCATTTTGAAGGTAGTTGTGTTGGCCAAATCAAGCTGCCTGTTTTTGTGATTAAACAAAATGAAATTACTGCCAGCAAATGGAAAGCATGATTGATTTTCTCGGCAGATACGGTGTGCATCTACGCAAAGGTTTGTTTGACTTTATCACAACAAATACAATAAGAGCTGACACGGTTTTACTCTCTGTGGTCCTCAGAGCAGGTCAGAGGCTCCTCAGGCTTAACTGCTTCTCCAGTAGAAAAGGATACATGGAGTCTCCCACAGCCAGAGGCAAACAGTATTACAGGGCTGTTACGAATAGAGACGTTAACTCAAGGTAGACTTGATGTAGACTTGTGAATTATTGACTTGAGACTTGACTTGGATTCCTGATTAGACACTTGAGAACAACAAAATATATTAAATTGATTACTTTGCTACAAGATTATTAAAATAACCTGTTTTGGATTGAAAACTATACCCAGAAGGCTAGAGACTTCAAGGTCAAGTGTGAGATTTCTGCACAAGGTTAATTAACAAATAAGGTTGTTTGAGATGATAAAACTGAGAAATCTTTTAAGAATCTATTTTTAAAACACATGTATCAAGTTAGAAATGTAATAATTGCATGTTGGTTTCATACATTTTTAAAAAACATTTATAGTTGGTTTAATTACTTTAAAAAAAATCAAGTGGTGTAACCATCAAGTAAAAGGTGTTAAACTCTTTTTTTGCTCATTGAATACTTGTGAGTGTACATAACTTAATCAATAATTTCAAAAAAGTTTTCAAATATATTTTCAACACAAATTCTTTTTTCTTCTTCTTTTTTACAAATATTAATTTTGAATCATGCATGTCAAGACATTTTCTTAAGGTTACTCAATTTGACCTGAACATAATGTTCCTATTTATAATAATGTAAAAATATCAGATTATTTTTTTGTTTTTAACTTCATACATAGTCATGATTGTCTTAATGGGTCCTCTGTTTTTGTTTTTTTGTTTTTTTCAACTATGCATATTTTTAAAACAAAATAATTTTGCTCTTTATTTTTTAAAGAAATTATAATAAAGGATTAGTTCAAACCACTTATGCTAACATTTCTCTTTTTTTCAAGAATTTCAACTTTTACTGAGACTTTTATTTTATGTATTTATTTATTTCACTGTCTATGGACGGTTACACCACTTAGACATTTTCTTTACATTAAACACCAGAAAATATAAATGATATAAATATATGTAAATGTATATATAAATATATAAATGACTTCAAATTCCAAAAATTTTAAACATATCATAGTAGAGGTGTGTTCAAGTAATTGTTTTGTGTGAATTGCATTTTTATGTATTTTTGTATAACTTAATTGCATTGTCCGGACAAAATGTATTGACTCGCTACTAGCATCACTAAACAGAATTGGCAATTTTCAATAAGGTTTGGTCAGGCAAACAGGAAATCACATCCCAAACTTGTGCTATTGGTTGATCCACTGTCACCATGATTACTCTTTTTGGTGAAATCAACCCTTGAATTGTTACTAATAGTTGTCTCTGCATATTAAGCTGGGATTGGAGAAAAGATTTTAACATCAGAAAAATTACACACTTTACCTTTAACTTGTGGCAAAAGATTTGCGACTTGACTTAGGCTTGTGCCTGATAGACTTGAGACTGACTTAAACTCCACTTCAGAGACTCTTCAATTCAGTGACTTGTAATCATCTTTACAAATCTTACATAGACAGTAGATTCTGTGCATGTAGGCACCAGTGAGTGGCTTTCTCTAGCTGCGTGTGTGTATGTAGGCCATAATTTAAACATCCTGTCTTCATTTTGCCTGAATGTAACCATTCTGCCTCCTGCTACAGCAGAACGTAAATGATTAATTATTCCCCTCTCTTTAGTAATGACTTCCATTACTGCCCACTTGTGATTAATTATTGACAAGATAGAGTGTGTATGCCACCTCCCTGCCTGCCTGAATCACACTCTTCCACCACCAGTGATTGGCCAGACTGTCTAGGTCTGGTGGATGTCAGCCACAATTACAGATCCCACACAGTCACATGTAAGCACTGTAATGCACCTCAATGCATCTCAAAAACTGTGTTTGCTATATAGTCTTATTATTTTACACTAGAGTAAAGCAGTGAAACATGAAAATGAAGTTTAACCTGTCAAGGTAACACCTTTCATTTCTTGACATTTCTATTGTAGGCCAGGGTCTATTGTCATCTTGGTGTAAGCTGTCAGACTTCTTTGAGGTAATTCAAAGTATCCTGAAGGTCAATTATTCGCCAGGCTTTAGAGCATCACACTAGGATTACCATCTCATTGAAAAGCTTGTTTCGTACTTATGAAATCTAGGCACATGTTCCTACCAAAGTTATGTGACTACTGAATAATCCCTACTAATATTTCAGTCAGGACCACTTCTGTCAAATGAGTACTTGACTTGAATACTTGAATGAATAGATTTTATTCACTTATAAATTATTAAAGCAATCTGTTTGTGTTGGCGGTATGATTCTGTTCTGGGCAAACTCTCCACCCATCCATGCAGCCATGCATGGACAGATCAGGGAGTGCAGCGAATAAAACCCCCCAGGAGGAACAGAACAGACCTAGTTCAGAATTTAACATTGTTAAATTTTTAAACATTCTGACAGTGCAACTTGGAACAATCTTTCATTACATAATAGATTAAATGGACATTTCAAAGAACTTCAAATACTGTATATCAAGTTGATACATCAAGAACAAGGTGCAATAACACACTGAAGATTGGAATTACAAACTGGCAACCAATTGTAGTCTTATGCCCCGTACACACATGCAGCGACTTCCAGCGACAAAGCGACCAAATCTCATAAATTTTCAATGAGAGCTGGCGATTTCCAGGGACACAAATGACAGCAACCTCTAGCGACTAGATGTGGACGTGGCAAGTGACACGACAAAGTTTAGAAAAGTTTAACTTTATGCAAATGAGAAGTGACTTTTGGGAGCGACAACCAATAGGAGGGAAGAGGGTGTCAGTGGAGATCACGTCATTGGTCTCCTTTGAGATAATGGCGTTGAGTACAGACTAGACGGAGCAGCATTGTGATGTTTCTGTGAGGGATTTCACTGTTCTTTGATTTGTTTGTAAAAACATACATAGATATAATAAAAATAATAAAAAATGTGTGGGAAAGAAATTGTCAGTAGTCTGAGTGAATTTGATTCGTACATTGATAGATCGCTCATCTTTTCTGAATGATTTGATGGAATGAGAATTGCTTCAGTTCATATAGACACTCTCCCCTGCAGAATGTGCATTTTTAGGGACAAGAAAACTGATTAATTGTCAAATTAGAAATAAATCTTAGTTTTAACGGCAGTACATCTCATCTGTGATCAGATTTTCAAAAGACATGGCCAGACATGCAGTCTACCAATAATGTTAAAGCGACAGCAGTAGAAACCACTAGCCACTAGTGACTTCAAAGTACAGAGACTAACGACATCAAACGATAAAATTGCTGCATGTGTGTATGGGGCTTTAGAGCGCAGCATACAAGACAGATGTAGCGAAAACTAAAAGGCGAAGCTGCCATACAAATGTGGAGCTGGGGATGGAGGAGGGTGTCAAGTACAGCATGCACTGTAAAGGTAGCTAAGGCAATGAATAAATGGAGGACTTAAATAGATCTGCTCTGATAAGCGTCTGAATTGTATTGGTAGATGTCATGATCAGCTGAGCATCAGCTAATTGCAGCTTGACTAACATGACCTGCCTGAACTGGCGCTATGCTTGATTTCTATCTATTGCAGTTGTGAGTGAATGTAATTTAATTATATTATGTAATATAAATATTGTATGATTCTGTGCCATGTTTTCATTTGTAAAATTAAAGTATTTATTCCCCTTTGTAAATGTAATTTATAGTTACTAGTAACACTGTCTAGCATGTAACTGTGTGCGACTGTGTGTGTAAGTTTACATTTAAAGTATAACTAGGCTTAACTCATGCACAGTCGCTTACTAAACAATGTCCCTTGTAACTTCTTAAAATTGACATTTTAAATGAAAATGGGGATTTTAAAATATTCCTACCTACACCCTTGTATTACACTCTGTAATTCAAATATTAAAATCTATTAATAAGTTTGCCAAACACACACACACACAAAAAAATAACAAATAAATAAAAGCATGAACTTGGTGTAGATTGTCTTGAATTTTCCATAAGGAAGCTGCTAAATGGCTTCTCCATGGCTTGTATAAGAAAACTTATTTTGCAGCTATTTCTAAACATGAGATGGAGACAGGACAATAGTGTCTCCCACTGCTGAATCATTTGCTCTTTATACTGTGAGTCGTTTGAATGCGGTTCGTGATTGCACTCATATTGAAACTATGTCCAAAAGGGATTAACAAAAGCAGTGAGTTAAAATTAAAAAGCAGAAAATGTTCTGTTTGCTGCAGTGACAAGGATAAGCAGTGATTGTGATGCTGGATAAGAAGGACTAAAGTAAGAAAGGTAGGCTAGAATAAAAAGACAGGGGAGGTCAGAGAACTGTCAGGGCCCCTGGTGCTCCTGTAAGGTGAAACCTGAGCATCTGTGATAGTGGATTAGTCTGGAATTGACCAGTTGTGTTTTATCTGCTCACAGTCTCCACATGGGCAAGAATGATGTGCTGACGTTCTATGATGGAGATGACCTGACTGCAAAGATACTGGGCCAGTACAGTGCCTCCAGGCCTCATTTCAAACTCTACACCTCCATGGCTGATGTCACTATCCAGTTCCAATCAGACCCCGCCACCAACATCTACGGCTACAACAATGGTTTTGTGGTACACTTTTTCGGTAATGACTTGTTTAACCCTTTCTTCCACCTGAGTCGGTATCTCTGAGTGTGTAATGTAAGGAACAGGGTTATTATAGTTTTTAATTTTTTTATCTAAAGGTGCACTCAGTAATTTTTTATGTACAGTACTTCGCCTTGAGCTTACACTGACACCAAGGGGCATAGATGTTGCATAATTTGCAAATGTTTTCTGTCATCAATGTCATTGTAGACGTTCAACATTCACAGTCAGCCATGATTAATAAAAAAAAATAAAAAATGTGAAAGTGTCTCAATACTGAGATTAAGCGAGTAGTATTTGGCTGGTCATGTGATCCTAACATGGCTGCCCCCATGAGGGGACCCTCTCCATGTAGATTTAAACAGCTTTTATAAGGTTACTGATGTTGAATAAAGTCTTCATTTCATGTGAGAGGTCATGATTTTATACATACGTTTCAAAATTAGTATTCATTTCTTAAGTAGTAAAACTTTTTTGAAGAGAAAAAATTACAGTGTGCAACTTTACGTTTTGTTTCTAATTTATTTTCAGTATTTATTTTCACTTTAGTTTAGTTTTCACTCTATGGTTGTTATTTTTTCTGTATATTTAATTCAGTATTTAATACTTATTTTTGTTTTTGTATTTTGAGGTCGTTAATGAGTAAAATGATATTTCAATATGCTTAACATCATTACATTTCTCATGGCTTGATATCGCTTTAATGATGGAGGTTGTAAAGGTTTCAAATTTTATAATATAATTTGTATCAAAAGCTTAGTTCTAAGTTATTTTTATTTTAAGTTAGTATTGGAGTCATGAAGATGTATTTTAGGTTCATTCTTTTCTAATTATGTTATTTTTTATCAGTGGCTGTCCGTGAGGACATTTTCTGAGGAGGCAAATATTTGAAACAATATTGATTAATAAAACCATTAAATGGTTTTATCAATACAATGCATTATTTTTATTTATTTATTTTATTTGCTTATATTTATGCTCCATGCAAAGATGATCTCTCCCTGTTATGTTAAAATAGTCTTGACAATTAACGATTAGTTATTATCTTTTCGATCACCAACCCAACACTGGTTGCAAACATTGTAAATGAATGGAGGCCGCCATTGTGTCTCTCTGTTCACCGAAGTGCACAAAAACTCCATATTCTACTCATTCATTGAGTTTTATATAATGTTGCTGTTCAGTCCTGTTTTAAGATCCTTTAACAATTTGGGTTTCATCGATATTTTGGCTTAATTTGAAAGTTGAGATCTGTTAACCACAAGACTTGATAATGTGCTAAGGTGATTCTGGAAGCTGATTGGTTTGAAAAGTTACCTTTGATAATAATTGGTTTATATATATATATATATATATATATATATATATACAGTATATATATGTATATGTATATATACACCACGGGTTTAATGAATGCTTGATCCTGATTGGTTCACGGACATTCTAAGGTGTGCAATTGTTTTTCCAAGTAAACGCACCGCTATGAAGTAGTTCCATGTCTTGACCGCATAACAGTTCATCAAATTATTTCAGTTATTTCAAAGAACCCAACAGGCTACCACAACAAAATAACCAATTAAAATGAAGACATTGGTTCAAGTAAATTAAGAAATTAAGAAGATTTCAAACCAAATTAAGAAGAATGTCAAACCAATCAGAATCAAGTATTCAACAGACCTGGGGTATAAAACGGAAATATGGCGACACTCGCTGCTGCTGAGAAGTGCTTAAACTTACATCTTGGTGATTTTGAAGCAATGTTACTTCTGACGAGAGCTGCACCAAAAAAGGTAATCCCAGAAGCAATCTCTCTTATTTTCTGAGTTTCTCTCTTTCCATTCCTCAAACACAAACTCACACACTAACTCACACACACATGCACAAACGCACTACCTCATTATCCAGTAAGTCCTCGAGTAAAGCAGCGCAAGCCTCGCAATCTTCTGTTGCTAGTTCTAAAGTGACGTTTTTGAATTAGCAATGAAGGCTCGGACTATATTAAAGCAAGATGCTGAATCCATGGCGACAGAAAGTAGTTCCCTATCTGTCACTCACTCGACATTGTGTCGATGTAGTGACACTAGGGGTCATTCTTGGGAGCCCCAAACACCTCTGCTTTTTGAAAAAGGCCAATGGGAATTGGCGAGTGGAGTTTGCATGCCACTCCCCCGGACATACGGGTATAAAAGGAGCTGGTATGCAACCACTCATTCAGATTTTCTCTTCGGAGCCAAGCGGTTGCATTCAGTGCACTGAATTCAATTTCTTCCTACCGTTCACCTCAAACTGCTGGGTTTACGGTGCATTTCAGAGGCTTCTCCCCCTCTGCACCCATGGAGTACAGAGAACGCCCCTGGGCGCTTCGGCAGAACAAAACAAAAGAGTATATTCTAAAAGAATATATTTTCAATTCTAAAAGAGCGGCACACACGGAACATATTTTTAAAGATGCCTTTCCGTTTGTGTATTATTCCTGGTTGCAGTCGTTATCTCTCCACTTCTGACGGCCACGATCGCTGTCTTACGTGTGTGGGCGCTGCCCACGTGGAGACACCGTTCATGGATGGGTCTTGTCCTCATTGCGAGAACATGACCATGGCAACATTGCGGTCACGGCTTGCCTTCGTAAAAAGCAAGCCACCCCAGCGGCTCCCCGCCTCGGTCCTTCTACCTACGGGTATGAGGCCGCGTCAGTTAGCACTGGGGCCGATTTGGGGACTTCAATGGGAGCACCTCCGCCGGGTAACCCCCCACAGACCTCCCATTCCTCAGAATGCTCGCTTGACCTGGTCGGGCTCTCGGACCACCGGCTCGTCTCAGGGCGAGTTCGACCTCTTATTCGGGGCCCGGGAAGACGATGAGTTATCGAGCGCAGCATCGGAGAGCGGGTTCGTCCAGTCTGATGCGGAGGCTTCAGCTGGGCTTCCTCCTTCAGGTATAGTCGCCCAGTCTCACGCCTATGTGGAGATGACGGACATGCTTTCCCGGGCAGCCGCGAGCGTCAGGCTAGAGTGGAACCCTCCACTCTCCCCTGAACCCTCGTGGCTCGATGATTGGTTTCTGAGCCCAGAGTGCCTCTCACTGCCACGCCCCACCTTGGTCCCTTTCTTCCCGGAAGTGCATGAGGAGCTGACAAGATCATGGGGGGCACTTTTTACTAACTGATTCCGATCTTTCAGCTCCCTCGCTCTCACTACCCTCGATGGTGGGGTGGCCAAGGGGTATTCGGTGATCCCCCAGGTGGATAAGGCGCTCGCGGTGCACTTGTGCCCACAGAGCGCCGCCACCTGGCGCGGGCGCCCGAAGCTCCCGTCCAGGGCCTGTAGGTTTACATCGTCCCTGGCAACTAAGGCCTATGGTGCCACTGGACAAGCCGCCTTCGCCCTGCATGCCATGGCTCTCCTGCAGGTACACAAAGCCAAGGCACTAAAAGAGCTGCACGAGGGTAGTTCTGACCCGGGATTGATGCAGGAACTGCGCTCGGCAACCGACCTCGCTCTCCGGGTGACGAAGGTCACAGCGCGGTCTCTCGGGGAGGCGATGTCCACCCTGGTGGTCCAGGAGCGCCACCTTTGGCTTAACCTGATCGAGATGAGAGAGGCTGACAAGGCACAGTTCCTTGACGCCCCCATTTCCCAGGTTGGCCTGTTCGGCGACACTGTCGAGGACTTTGCCCAGCAGTTCTCGGCGGTGAAGAAGCAGATGGCGGCTATACAGCACGTCCTGCCCCATTGCGGCTCAAGACCTCACACCCCGTCTGCTCGTCGCCAAGGGCGTCCTCCTGCAGCAACAGCACCGGCTCCGCCGCAGCCCGCCCCCACGGCACGGCGCCGGTGTGGAGCCCACCGCAGGAAGCAGACGCCACTCGCCACACGGCCGGCCGCCAAGAACCCAAGGAAGGCTTCGAAGCTCTCCCCAGTTCAGAGCATCTCTTTTCTCGGCTTGGAGTTGGACTCAGTGTTGATGTCGGCGCACCTCACGAACGAGCGCGCACAGTCGGTACTGAACTGTCGGAAGGCGTTCAGTCAGAAGACAGCGGTTCCACTGAAACTTTTTCAGAAGCTCCTGGGGCATATGGCATCCTCAGCGGTTGCCACACAGCTCGGGTTGATGCATATGAGACCACTTCTACACAAAAATATTTGATAACAAAGTGCCATGATTGAGCAATCAGAATGAAATAATCCAGAGAGCTGTCTAATTAAGTAAGGAATAATTGACGACGGACCATTGAATTGTTGAAAAATAATGCACACCTGAGGTGGTAATGCGGTCACGACGCGCAGCGGAGCTTCATATTGCCAAAGTGTAAGTTTAAGTCTCAGCAGCAGCGAGTGTCGCCATTCTTGTAAACTCAGCAAAAAAAGAAACGTTCCTTTTTCAGGACACTGTATTTTAAAGATAATTTTGTAAAAATCCAATTAACTTTACAGATCTTTATTGTAAAGGGTTTAAACAATGTTTTCCATGCTTGTTCAATGAACCATAAACAATTAATGAACATGCACCTATGGAACTTGTTAAGACACTAACAGCTTACAGATGGTAGGCAATTAAAGTCACAGTTTCACCGTCAACAACGTCGCCTATGGGCACAAACCCACCTTCTCTGGGCCAGACAGGACTGGCAAGAAGTGCTCTTCACTGATGAGTCACGGTTTTGTCTCACCAGGGGTGATGGTCGGACTCGAGTTTATGTCGAAGGAATAAGCATTACACTGAGGCCTGTACTCTGGAGCGGGCTCAATTTGGAGGTGGAGGGTCCGTCATGGTCTGGGGTGGTGTGTCACAGCATCATCAGACTGAGCTTGTTGTCATTGCAGGCAATCTCAACGCTGTGCTTTACAGTGAAGACATCCTCCTCCCTCATGTGGTACCCTTCCTGCAGTCTCATCCTGACATGACCCTCCAGCATGACAATGCCATCAGCCATACTGTTCATTCTGTGCATGATTTCCTGTCAGTGTTCTGCCATGGCCAGCGAAGAGCCCAGATCTCAATCCCATTGAGCACATCTGGAACCTGTCGGATCGGAGGGTGAGGGCTAGGGCCATTCCCCCCAGAAAAGTCAGGGAACTTGCAAGTGCCTTGGTGGAAGTGAGGGGTAACATCTCACAGCAAGAACTGGCAAACCTGGTGCAGTCCATGAGGAGGAGATGCACTGCAGTACTTAATGCAGCTGGTGGCCACACCAGATACTGACTGTTACTTTTGATTTTGACCCCCCCCCCCCCCCCCCCCCTTTGTTCAGGGACACATTATTCTATTTCTGTTAGTCACATGTCTGTGAAACTTGTTCAGTTTATGTCTTAGTTGTTGAATATTTTTATGTTCATACAAATATTTACAAATTAAGTTTGCTGAAAATAAAAGCAGTTGAATGTGAGAGGACGTTTCTTTTTTTGCTGAGTTTATATAGCTTTTCTATTGCTAAACAACTGTTTACAATCGCAGTGAGTCGAGGGGGAGCGCTGACTTTGCTACCAAAAGAGTTTGTGTGAGAGTGAAAGAGAGGGGGAGGAGTAGCGCAGTGCTTTTCCCCACTATAGCTATGTGAGGCTGATAAGTGTGAAATACATTGAAACATTAAAAGTTATTTCGGATAATATAAACTGTATTGATCAATTCGTGGGGATGCAGCTCTATTTGTTGTGTGTATGTGTATGTGTGTGTGTGTGTGCGTGTAAGTGCGGGTGAGATGAGGGAGCACAAGGGCTCTTTTTAACTGAAACTGAAATACATGTGGGATATTTTAGACATTATTTGATGTTCTTATCTGATTTACTTTAACCAGTGTCTTTGTTTTAATTCGTTATTTTGCTATGGTAGCCTGTAGGGCTCTTTGAAATAACTAAAATAATTTGGTGAAGTGATTTGGAACCGTTATGTGGTCAAGACCTGGAACTACTAGCCATGCGTTTACTTGAAAAATAATTGCACACCTTAGAACGTCCGTGAACCAATCAGAATCAAGCATTCAACAGTCCCGTGGTATAAAGTATAATTATTGGATCATGGATTTGGAAAAGTGTGGTGAGGAGATTACACCCCTTAGAGAGAGAGAGAGAGAGAGAGAGAGAGGCAGAAAGAGTTATAGAAAGAGACACACTGCTGGTTTAGTCCCTGCTCACATTTCCCAGGATAAAGGGAAGGTCATTCCAATAGCTTTCCATTTGTGGCCAACTACCACACAAGATCAGATAAAATCTAATGAGTTTTATAAAGAGTTAAGGTGAGAATGGCGGAATGCAGATGACTGAGAGGGAAGACCAAAATGGAATGATTTGCATTTTCTTCATGCAGCACAGAGGGGAGGGGAAAATCCACAACCAGCTACTGCAGGTGTAGGGAATTGGCCTTGCAAAGGTGCTAACAATTATAGTGCATGTTTGTACTCATTAGCCGCATTTGTTGGGTGCCGTGCCCTCCCCAGCTCTGCTGCGCTACAAATGGACATCAGCAAAAAGCCTGCCAGCTGTCTGCGCTGCTCTGTTCACATTTTTAATCACAGCCAAGCTGATTCCTACCATTTGATTCAGCAGTCATTAGACACAACACCTGTGGTTTGTTCAGGGACATGGTGAGAAACAAAGAAATTGTTTGCATGCATTATTGCACATTGTCTCTCTCCTTTTCTTTCTCTTGCTGTTCTACTAATTAAACTAATTGAGTCTTTCTCTCTCTCATTGCAGAGGTTCCTCGTAATGACACATGTCCAGAGCTCCCAGAGATCTCTAATGGATGGAAGACCACATCTCACCCTGACCTGGTGCATGGCACGGTGGTGACATATCAGTGTTACCCAGGATTCGAGGTGGTGGGCACTGAATTGCTGATGTGTCAGTGGGACCTGACCTGGAGCGGAGACCTGCCCAGCTGTGAAAGAGGTGAAAGCACACACACTCAGGCCTTTTTCATACATCCAATGTCTGTGGTGCATGTTCATTTCAGTGCCCATATTAACAGGTTAATATTAAATCTTGCTCTCTTCAGTTGGATGTATGACACACTTGCCGATACAAAATGGTGAAGAGGTGAAAGACATACCAACTCACCGCAACTCTCTCTCTCTGATTCCCTGTCACGTGGAGCTCGCCGTAATAACAACAGGAGTACTGCTTGAGCATAAACTATTGGGGTGGTTTTAGGGCGTTTTCAGACCTGTAGCTTGCTTGATTTGTTCTAAAAAGGGGATAAAATAGTTACAATGTTGCAAGATTTAACTCATACAGCAATAATTGTGAATGATTGTGTATTTATCCCATCGAGGCTTGCTGTAGAACATGTATGTCCTTAAGCAGCTTTCAGTGAGTGAAGAAATTTACATTCAGTAAAAACAGACTGTTGTGGCTCTGCTTTCTGATATCGTTTTAGTGTAGAAAAAACGCTTGGTGACAGAATCACAATGGATTACAATCAGAATTTGTGATGATATGATGAAAATGTTGAGCTTGATGTCTTGTCAGTTCTTCAGTAAAAGAAGTAACTCATTCGTCACTTGACAAAAACTCAAGAAACTGCCTCAGTGACAGAACAATTTTTTCAAGCAAGCCAGATGTGTTTTTTCACTTTCTGAAGCCATGAACTCAGCAGAGAGAATCAGAATCAGAATCAGCTTTATTGCCAAGTATGCTTATACATACAAGGAATTTGTCTTGGTGACAGGAGCTTCCAGTGTACAACAATACAAAAACAATACAAAAACAGCAGCAAGACATAGATAATAATAAAAAATAATTAAACACATATGTACAGACACACACATACATACATACATACACACATACACATGGGTAGTGCAAATCTAATACAATCTGTTATGTACAGTGCAAATGTTTTTTTTATTTTTTTTTATTTTTTTTTTTCAGAGGAATGAAATGGCAGAAGAGGTTGGATGTGTTGGATAAATATAAAAAAGACTAAACTGTTTATTGCACATAGTTATTGCTCAATGGGGCAATTTAACTGTTCATGAGATGGATAGCCTGAGGGAAAAAACTGTTCCTGTGCCTGACGGTTCTGGTGCTCAGAGCTCTGAAGCGTCGGCCAGAAGACAACAGTTCAAAAAGGTAGTGGGTAGGGTGAGTGGTGTCCAGAGTGATTTTTCCAGCCTTTTTCCTAACTCTGGAAGTGTATAGTTCTTGAAGGGGGGGGGCAGGGGGCAACCAGTAATCCTCTCAGCAGTCCAAACTGTCCTTTGTAGTCTTCTGATGTCTGATTTCGTAGCTGAACCAAACCAGACAGTTATTGAGGTGCAGAGGACAGACTCAATGTCCCGACAGTCAAGTGATTAACGACCTCCCACTGCCAGACTCTAATGCACGCTTTGTCTCCCTACGCCTGGCCGGCAATTATGTTAATGAAGCTCACACCTGAAAATCAGTTAGTGTGGCTCCGGCTTATCTGAATCCAGACAATTTAAGCAGTTTAATTAATTCTTTGTACATTAATTAATATTTTAATGTACACTACCGGTCAAAAGTTTTGAAACACTTATTCATTCATTATTAATTTTTTTTTTTTTTTTTTTTTTTTTCACATTTAGAATAATAGTAAAGTCATTAAAACTATGGAATAACATAAATGGAACTATGGGAATTATGTTGTGACTAAACAAAATCCAAAATAAATCAAAACTCTGTTATATTTTAGCATCTTCAAAGTAGTCACCCTTTGCCTAGAATTTTCAGAAATGTACTCTTGACATTTTCTCAACCAAATTCTTGAGGTATCACCCTGGCATGCTTTTTAAACAGTAGTGAAGGAGTTACCATCTATGTTGGGCACTTATTGGCCAATTGGTCAAATCATCAATTTCAAGTTTTTTTATTTTTATTAAATTTTAGTTTTATAATTAAATAAATTAATATGGTGGCACAATTATATTTTTGTCTACAAAACTAATTTCAAACATTTAAGCATACGCCTTCAGATCAAAAGATTTTTAAGATCATGAGAAATATTTCAGTCAAGTGTTTCAAAACTTTTGACCGGTAGTGTAAATGTGATCCCCCTCCTCTTGTAAATTAGATTTCATGAAGATCAAGTTTGTATAATTCCTAATGGCTCACTCCTGATTACCATTTTAGGAAATATTTAGTGCAGTTACCCAGAAATCACTTTATTGTTTTGTATAAAGATGCAGCTCTGTTACACAGTAGAAATGCGAGCCTGTTTTTGCAGTTAGGAGCCATTCTGAAGTGTTTTTAAAAGTTGAAGTTCTTTCTAACTTGATAAGGAGTGTAAAAAATGTAGCACTCCTACTCAGGACACAGCAAAACGATTAAAGACAGTCATCAAGCGAATGTTTACATAGAAAAACAATTAAAAAGACTGACACAAAATCACATTCAGTGTGAACGGCCCTTTACACTGCAGCACTGCTTGCACGCCATAGATGCTGGATGTGGGAAATAGGCCTTCTCGTAAATCCATTTTCAACACACACTGCCTATTGATCAAGAGAGATGCTCTGCTCCGAAACAACAGTAGATGAGCTTTTGAATTCCATTTGAGGGGTAGAATTTCACAAGTGCCTGTTTGCCTCTCCAGTGCAGTCCCATTCAAGGACAGGTGAGGAGTGAAGAAGGTCTTTGTTGGTAATCACTCACTTTTCTTTCGAGTGCAACTTCACAAATGAAGCAGATGCCGTTTCAATTCGCAGTCTTTCTGCATCCTCCCTCTGCTTACGCCTTACGACACCAACTGATTTAAGCAAGAATTCGTATTCCACTTTATACCCTCTGGTGAACCTCTGTCAGTATCTGGCAGATACAATGAGTGTTTCATCACAGGTGAAATTGTGACAACTCCACGACTTTATTTTGTTGAAGCCAGTTGCTCCAGTGCTTGAAATTAAATCTTGTCACCTGTGCTATTGTGTTGCCAGGACTTGCTCTGTGTGAGTGTGTAGTATTGCAGTAACAGCCTGGACCGTTCTCCCAGGATGTCCACAGACATTCGATGCTTGAAGTGTGAGTGCCAGGAGGCTGTGTGGCCCTGTGCTCTGGCTCCCAGCGCTGTCTCTCACAAAAACAGCAGCAACAACAGCAGCCCAGAAGCACCGGGGACCTTTATCTGGCTCAAAGCTCTCACCCCCATGCAAACATCATTAACTCACTCGCCTCTCCCATACCCTTTTCCTGCCCCACAACTGCAGGGGAGAGAATTGGCTTTGCAGCTGGGCAGTGTGGTGCAAAGTAATCTTTTTATTATACTGCACTGTGTGCCTGGATGCTGCCCTGAGATCAAAGTCACATGTTCTTCTTCCCATTGGCTCCAATGCGAACTCACCTCACACTGTCTAAATGGAATGAGTTGTGGGCCCCTGGCATATGGGCCCCTCTATGATGTAAGGGGTGAAGGACAGAGAGCTCAGAACAGAGAGCACGTTTAGTAAGATCACATGGTGCTTAAACCTTTTTCACCACATATGTGTTCGGATAGGTAATCATTTGACCTGGCTCTTTATATCATGTCCAGTTTAGCAACAAGGTAAAAAACAAAATGTGCAGAAATGTGCATTTGTGTATTTCAGGATTTTGAAGTATTAAAATTCTGCATGGTTTACAATACTGGTGTAAAAAAAAAAAAAAAAAAAAAAAAAAGAAAGGTGGAAACAGTAAACATCATTCCAAAACCATTGTGATCCAAAGGCACTGTCTGTTAATCACAAATATTTGTTCTTTAATTCATTGGTGCCACCTTCAGGTGACAGTGAGGACTGCAGTAGACTTTTGCTTATAAATTTACATTTAAATAAACATCCTCTTAAAATATTTAAAATCTTTTTGTATGTCTTTTTTATTTTATTTTTTTTATGTTTTATCTTTTTGTAGACTTGGGCATGTTGTCACACTGTTTACTACAGTTAAAGAAATATTCCAGGTTCAATAAAAGTTGAGCTCAATCGACAGCACTTATGGCATAATATTGATTACCAAGGGAGATAGGGCTTTCTCAGTTGCCGCCCCTAAGCTCTGGAACAGCTTGCCCCTGCATATTAGATCCTCCCCATCTAAATAAATCTAAAATCTAAACTAAAGACTTATTTATTTTCTTTAGCCTTTGACTTGGATTAGAACTTATATCTTGTTAAAGTTTTCATTTATCTCTCCTTGTTGTATAAATAATTGCTATATAAATAATCCTTTTTCATTTTTATGCTTGATGTTGTACAGCACTTTGGCTCAACAGCTGTTGTTTTTAAATGTGCTTTATAAATAAATGATTTGACTTGACCACAAAATATAATTTTGACTTGCCCCTCCTTTTATTAAAAAAAAAATAATAAAATCTGGTTTACAGTGAGCACTTACAATGGAAGTGAATGGGGGCCAATTTTGGAATGTTAGAATACTCACTTTTTCAAACGTATAGCCAAAAGACATAAACAATATGTGTGTTAACATGATTTTAGTGTGATTAAATTACTTACTAATGTTTTCTGTGTAAAGTTATAGCCACAACTTCGTTGTCATGATGGTGTAATGTCAACAAACCCTAAAACCCTAAAATGTCTGTAAAAATTATAATTTAAACAACTTTACAGCTGAAATTATACATGCATTTTAACAGAAGAATTCATCTAAGTGCTTTTATAAAATTACAAGCTTCAAATTTCTGACTTTAAACCCTCCAAAAATGTACTTCACTTCTATTGCAGTGGCTCACTGTAACCTTAATTTTTGCTTCTTCTTTAATTTAAGAAAAGGAGGAATGAGTCAAAATTAAATTCTGAGGTAATCAACTTTTTTGTCATAAACGCTGTCGCTTGAGCTTAACTTTTATTGAACCTAGAGTATTCCTTTAATATTTCTCAGGATAGGTTTATTTTTGAATGTCAGTTTCTGTATTGGCTTATACCTTAAATACCTACGTACCTATGTCTTGGCTTCCAAAAGCTACTGAACATTTCCGCCGTTAGGACCCAGGAAATAGCAATAGTCAAACTACCTGGGGTAAGTCGCACTACAAATTGAACCTATAATTTTTGTAGATTTTTAAAACTCTTCAACCTCATCTGCTTATTCAGAAACTGAAATAGTTGAATGTTAATCCTTTTGTTATTAAGTGGTTTTATTCATTTTTAACTACACTGTAAAAAATGTCTGTAATTTTAACAGTAAAAGACTGTAAAAAAAGCTACAGAAATAAAACGTTAATTGATTAACGAGTATTAATTGTAAAATATGCAGTAAAATTTTTTTATATATTTTAAAAGACAATACAGTAGTTTTTACAATAATTTTTATAAATTTTTTTAATTTAAAAAGTATGATTTTCCTGTATAATTAATGGTAAAAAAAAAAATGACATGTTTAACAAGAGAGTACATTTACTTTTTACAGCAAATTATTGTTAAAATTACAGTATAAAGCAGTAATCGGGCGTTCCCACAATTCCCTGCGTGACCCAGTACATTTCATTATATTTTATGGGAATAGTTATGTTTCTTCTTATTTTTAATATCAGTTACGTACATCGGGGTGTTCTGTTTTATATTTGATGTAGTTTAGTTAATGTTTATTACATTATTTTAATTTCACATGTGTTACCCTGATGGTGTTTAGTGTTTGTGTGAGTGACACTGAGCACTGTCTCTACATGTTTATTGGTCATTGCTTCTGGAAGAGCCACTATTGATGTGCTCTTCTGTAGTTACTACGGTGATTAACAATACATTATAAAGTGAAAAGCAGATTTTTACAGATTCAGAAGGCTAATATCAAGTTTATGACTTTTTGTTTTACTGTAAATTGAACAGAATTGTTTTTTATTTTTTATTTTTTTTTTTTTTACAGTGCCATCGTGGTCATGTAAATTACAACAGTTTTAAACTGTAAAATTTACAGGTTGTTCTGTAAAGTTGTTTAAATTTTTACTGTTTTTACATAATTATTCTGGCAACCACAACTGCCAAATTTTTTTTGTAAAACAACAGGATTTTTTTTTTACAGTGTAATCATACACAACAGGTCAGGGTTAACAATTCCTTCTCTGATGTTAAAGTGGTAAATACAGGTGCACCTCAGGAGTGTGTCAGCTCCCCCGTCTTGTTTACTTTGTATACTAATGATTGTATTAGTAGCCTGTTCTCTTATGATACTGCTATTTTAAGTTTAATGTACAAGAATATTTGTTCTCAAGGGCTTTTACAGTAGTTGATCATTTTGTACAGTGGTGTGATAGTAGTTGTTTGATTTTAAATGAGAGCAAAACATCATGGTTACTTGTGTAACCTCCGTTCCCTGATGGAGGGAACGAGACGTTGTGTCGATGTAGTGACACTAGGGGTCACTCTTGGGAGCCCGAGACACCTCTGGTCTTTGATAAAAGGCAAATGAAAATTGGCGAGTGGTATTTGCCACACCCCCGGACATACGGGTATAAAAGGAGCTGGCTTGCAACCACTCATTCAGGTTTTATGCTGAGGAGCCGAGACAAGGTCCGGCCATTTCTGCGGGTAGTTCAGCGTTGTGGCAGGAGGGACACAATGTCTCGTTCCCTCCATCAGGGAACGGAGGTTACACAAGTAACCATGACCATGAACTGGCGGTGTGTGACGGGCAGACAACTGTGTGCCTCGTAGCCAGCACACCAGGCTGACACGTAACCTCCCCCAACATAGTTATGAGTGTCGAACGGCCCTTTGGGGACAAGTCGACTACCCAAAAGATAGAGACAGGCTAGCCCAGTCGTGGCCTCTTTTCCCCCTTCTTTTTTTCCACTCCCCAAAAAAAGGGAGAATATCCGACTGGGCCAACCAGGTCTAGTTGGGGGGTGTCCCTCCCAAGGGGAGGACACCGCAGAGACCACACCTCGCCCAGAGAGAGGGGAGGATATTTAAGTGGAAAATACAGCACATGGTCTTGCTGAACTATGTCGAAAGTATGTCCTCTGTAGACCCCTGTAGACCCTGAAGAAATACAGAGAGGTCCCATGAGGGAACGAGGCACGGTCTGGAGGGGTTCAGCCTCCTGGCGCCTCTCAGGAACCTGATGATCAGGTCGTGCTTCCCTAAGGACTTACCATCCACTGTGTCATGGTGTGCTGCTATAGCAGCAATGTACACCTTCAAGGTGGAAGGGGACAGCCACCCTTCCAACCTCTCCTGCAGGAAGGAAAGCACCGATCCGACTGCGCATCTCTGGGGGTCTTCCCGTCAGGAAGAACACCACTTACCGAACAGACGGCACTCAAAGGCATACAGGCACCTCGTAGAGGGGGCCCTAGCCTGAGTGATCGTGTCTACCACCACGGGTGGTAGACAGCTTAGGTCTTCCGCGTCCCGTCCAGGGGCCAGACATGGAGATTCCAGAGGTCTGATCACGGGTGCCAGATGGTGCCCCGTCCCTGAGAAAGAAGGTCCTTCCTCAGGGGAATTCGCCAGGGGTTGGGGGGCTGTCGCGAGGAGCGTGAGGTCCGAGAACCACGTGCAGTGTTGAGGTCGCCCGGGATGTGAGTGGCTCGCAGAGACTTGAGGTGCTGCTGACTCCAGAGGAGGAGACGGCGGGTGAGTTGTGACATACAATGAGAGCGCAGACCGCCTTGGCGGTTGACATATGCTACCGTTGCCGTGTTGTCTGTCCGAACTAACACGTGCTTGCCCTGGATCAACAGCCGGAACCTCCGCAGGGCGGGCAAAATTGCCAACAACTCAAGGCAGTTAATGTGCCAACGCAGCCACGGGCCCGTCCTTAAGCCGGTGGCTGCGTGCCCATTGCAAACAGCGCCCCAGCCCATTTTGGAGGTGTCTGTCGTGACCATGACGCACCTGGAGACCTGCTCTAGGGGAACGCCTGCCTGTAGAAATGTGAGGTCTGTCCAAGAGCTAAAGAGGCGGTGACAGACCCGCGTGATGACCACACGATGTGTCCTGCGGCGCCACGCCCATCTCGGGACTCGAGTCTGAAGCCAGTGCTGAAGTGGTCTTATATGCATCAACCCGAGCGGGGTGGCCACCGCTGAGGATGCCATATGCCCCAGGAGCCTCTGAAAGAGTTTCAGTGGAACCGCTGTTTTCTGTTTGAACGCCTTCAAACAGGTCAGCACCGACTGTGCGTGCTCGTTCCTGAGGCGTGCTGTCAATGAGACTGAGTCCAACTCCAAACCGAGATAAGAGATGCTCTGAACCGGGAGGAGCTTGCTCTTTTCCCAGCTGACCCGAAGCCCTAATCACCTGAGGTGCGAGAGCACCAAGTCCCTATGTGCACACAATATGTCCTGAGAGTGAGCTAGGATTAGCCAATCATCGAGATAGTTGAGAATGCGAATGCCCACCTCCCTTAACGGGGCAAGAGCTGCCTCTGCGACCTTCGTGAAGACATGAGGGAACAAGGACAGACCAAAAGGGAGGACCTTGTACTGATACGCCCGACCCTCGAATGCAAACCGGAGGAAGGGTCTGTGTCGAGGTAGAATCGAGACGTGAAAGTACGTGTCCTTCAGGTCTACTGCCGTGAACCAATCTTGATGCCGGACGCTCGCCAGAATGTGTTTTTGCGTCAGCATCTTGAACAGGAGTCTGTGTAAAGCCCGGTTCAGTACTCGCAGGTCCAAGATTGGCCGCAACCCACCGCCTTTTTCAGTACGATGAAGTAGGGGCTGTAAAACCCCTTCTTCATCTCAGCCGGAGGGACAGGTTCTATCGTACCCTTCCATAGGAGGGTGGCGATCTCCGCGCGCAAGGTAGCAGTGTTTCGTCCTTCACCAAGGTGAAGTGGATAACGCTGAACCTGGGCAGACGCCTGGCAAACTGAATCGTGTAGCCGAGTTGGACAGTCCGGACCAGCCATCGTGACAGATTGGAAAGCGCAAGCCACGCATCCCAGTTCCGCGAGAGGGGGACCAAAGGGACAACCTCGTCGGACGTACCGGAAGGTGGGGCCTCGCGGCGGTGCGGAGCTCGAGGTGCCACACCATGTCGTGGCCGTGCTGGGTCTAGGGACATTGAAGCACTTACTTGGCTCCTTGTGACCACCCCCGGAACAGCCTGGGATGGGGGAGGAAGAGGCCTGTCCTCGCAACCCATGGAGACTGTCACATCGGGGACAGATCTGTGCCACAGCTGGGCACACAGGGGAGGGGAGACCGCCGCTGGAGCGCCAATCCTGCAAGGGTAAAAGGTGGACGGTGGTCATGATGATGGCCATGCACACCGGGTATGTGACCCAGGGAAGAAGGAAACCGCTCTTTTGCTGAACTGTTGGGTACCGCAGCCACTTGGGCATGCAGCGAAATCAAATGAAAAGGCAACAAAAGATTCTCCACCCGGCCCTCCACCAGGGGTTGGAGTGGTCTTCCTACCAGCTCCAACGCAGTGGGTTTCGTCGACCCTGGGTCGCCCGTCTCAGGGGCGCTTTGAAGCCTTTCGTGGGTTCTTGGTGGCCGGCCATGAGACGGGTGGCATCTGCTTCCTGCGGCGGGCTCCACGCCAGGGCTGGGCCGAAGGGGCGGGCTGCGGCAGAGCCGGTGCAGTCACCGCAGGGGGACGCCCTTGGCGACGAGCAGACGGGGTGCAGGATCTTGAGCCGCACCGGGGCAGGATATGCCGGATAGCGTCCGTCTGCTGCTTCACCTTCGAGAACTGCTGGGCAAAGTCCTCGACAGTGTCACCGAATAGGCCAGCCTGGGAGATAGGGGCAGCAAGTGTCTTGTCGGCCTCACCCATCTCAACCAGGTTGAGCCAAAGGTGGTGCTCCTGGACCACTAATGTGGACATCGCCCGCCCGAGAGACCGCGCCATGACCTTCGTCGCCCAGAGAGCAAGGTCGGTCGCCGAGCGCAGTTCCTGCATCAGATCTGGGGCGGAACTACCCTCGTGCAGTTCTTTTAGCACCTTGGCTTGGTGGACCTGCAGGAGAGCCATGGCATGCAGGGCAGAGGCGGCTTGTCCAGCAGCACTGTAGGCTTTGGCCGTCAGGGACGACGTGAACCTACAGGGCTTGGACGGGAGCTTTGGGCATCCGCGCCAGGTGGCGGCGCTCTGTGGACATAGATGCACCGCGAGTGACTTATCCACCGGGGGAATCGCCATATAGCCCCTGGCCGCCCCGCCATCAAGGGCAGTGAGGGCGGTGGAACTGAGAATTCAGGACCGGGCAGTAAAAGGTGCCTCCCACAATTTTGTCAGCTCCTCGTGCACTTCCGGAAAGAAAGGCACTGGAGTGGGGCGTGGCTGCTTTGAGCGGCGCCGCATGCCCAGGAACCAATCATCGAGCCGCGAGGGTTCGGGGGAGAGCGGAGGGTTCCACTCTAGCCCGACGCTCACGGCCGCCCGGGAAAGCATGTCCATCATTTCCGCATCAGCCTGTGACTGGGCAGTCGTCCCTGAAGGGGGAGCCCAGCTGGGGCTTTCTTACGAAAGCACGCCGCGACCGCAACGTTGCCATGGTCATGTTCTCGCAGTGAGAACATGAACCATCCACAAACGCTGTCTCCGTGTGGGTCACGCCCAGACATGAAAGACAGCGATCGTGACCGTCTGAAGTTGAGAGGTAAGGACCGCAACCAGGAATAACATACAAACGGAAAGCATCTTTAAAAAGATGCGTCTTTAAAAAGACGTTCCGTGTGTGCCGCTCTTTTAGAGAAATATACTCTTTTAGGAAAATATACTCTCTTTTTTCTGACGAAACACCCAGGGGCGTTCTCTGCAGTGCACCAGTGCAGAGGAGGGAGAAGCTACTGAAATGCGCCGTCAGATCCAGCAGAGGTGAACGAACAGTCAGCTCAGTAAACATCGACCGTTCGGCTCCGAAGAGAAAATCTGAATGAGTGGTTGCACGCCAGCTCCTTTTTGCGTGTGTCTGGGGGAGTGGCATGCAAATACCACTCAATTTTCATTGGCCTTTTATCAAAGACCAGAGGTGTCTCGGGCTCCCAAGAGTGACCCCTAGTGTCACTACATCGACACAACGTCGAGTGAGTGACAGATAGGGAACTGTTGAAATGATATTTGACCCCAGATCAGTGGGGGATCATAGTTCAGTGTTAATATATGATGAACCCATTACACAGGTCTCCACATTTAAGTATCTGGTGGTCTATGTTAATAATTAATTGAGTTGGAATACCCATATTGAGAGTTTGTGTGCAAAACTGCAACAGACGATCTATTTCCTGAGGAGACTTAGTATATATGGGGTAAGCCAGAACATTGTTTTTATTTTGCCAGTCCATTTTTGAGAGTCTTATTAGATATGGAGTAGCAGCATGGTACGGGAACTTACCGGTAGAGTTAAAAACAAAACTTTCCTGCCTTGTGCAAACTGCTATGAAAATATTAGGCTGGAAAGTAAACTGACCCATTCAAGTATGGTTTGAGCAAACGGCACTGAGGCAAGCCCAAGGAATTGTTTATGATCAGTCCCATTTGTTGCCCTATGGGAGAAGATATAGAATCCCAATTAGTAGGTCGAATCATTTTAGGAACTCTTTTGTGCCTACCTCAATCAGACTTTTAAAAAGGACTACTTGAGACTTATATTGTCATGGTTTTATTGTTTTTATATATAATATGTTATATTGTTTATTATATAATAGGATATTGTTGCTATGTAATATTTGTGAGTAAGTTTTGTGTGTGTTTTGGCTGTCGTGTATGTAGTCCAAAACAAATTTCCCTTACGGGACAATAAAGTATACTCAACTCAACAACTCATGAAACTGTTTATTATAAGCTATTATAAGCTAAATAATTGTGAAACAAAACAATTTAGGATACTGCAAAAATGTAAAAGGTAACATATAAAATAGCAAACCATTGTTTTGGCTAATAAATATTGTAATTAATACTGTAAACTGTATATATTTTTAACATATAAAACACATAACTTAACCAGTCCTGACTAATTTATGAAAAGTCATCTTGTCCTGAGAATACAGATCAAACTTTTAGTTACAAATTACAAACAATTACAAAAATATGATGATATTGGAGGATAAAATTCACAAATATTATTCTAATTCATGAGGATTTTGATAACAGGTGTATAAAACCAGCATACAAAACTATACATTCTGCTATAAAACACACGTTTGTGTAATTAGACATTTGACTTGGGCAAAAAAATAGTTACTGAGATATAGTTCTTGTGACAACTTCCCCGTGCAACAACTAGCCCCGGTCTCCCATATACCTTAACCTTTTAAAAGGCATCTTTAAAGCATTTTTTTTTTTCATTAACAATTTATTTCTCAAGTTAGCATAGAATCAAACTGTATCAACCTCATAGACTAAAGAACAAGACAAATGATATGAACTTTTCCAGAAAAAATATATAAATACTCTCTGTGTGATATTTGTTTTTGCTTGTCCAGTTCTGTCATGTGCAGACCCAGGCACAGTGGAGCACAGTCGCAGGGTGATGTCAGGGCCACGTCTCATCGTGGGCTCCACTGTGCAGTACATCTGCAACAAAGGGTACTCATTGTCGGGTAACAGCCTTCTCTCATGCTACCACCGTGACTCCACCGGCCCCAAATGGAGCGAGAAACTGCCGAAATGCATTCGTGAGTACATTTGTGATTTTATTCACAAATAATTACACAGAGCCACACATAGCCACACACAAACACAGGTTAATAACATTATCACTTTTACTTTTGCTTATACTTAAGGTTAGAAGTTTGTTCAAATCAATTAATCTTCTGCACATAACTCGTCCTGCACCATTTTTGGTATTAACATGAATGGTTTATTTTTGGTTTATGTTTATTTTATTTTATTTTTATAAAGTCTCATTGTATATACAGAAATAGCAGTATTTTAATGACTACCCCACATTTGTGAAAAAGTCTGTGTATTTATGGTATGTGTTATATAGCTGATACATTGGAGCTGTGCAGGAATCCTGGGACTCCCGCCTATAGCATCCAGAGTTCAGAGAAGCATGTGTATCAGGCAGGAGAGACTCTGCGGTTCTCCTGTCTGAGCGGGTATGAGCTCCAGGGTGAACCTGTTCTCAGCTGTATCCCTGGGCACCCTTCCAAATGGAGCCATTCACCCCCACTGTGCAAAGGTACATTCTGTGTTTTGCAATTTTCATGGTGTGTGATGTGATCTGCAAAGTATATCATTCATAAGGCCCCTTTCCTGTCATTAGTGGATGTTTAGTTATGTATATGTTCTTTTACTACAGGGTAGGTAATTGGAATGACATGTAACATTTTCTCATGTGTTAAAAGCTATCACTTCTCTCCCAGCTGTGACACTGGAGTACATAGATGAACGCAGGCTAGATGGTATGAAGTTGTCTTTGCATCTTGTATATACACATACTGTATATACAGTATGTATAGCAGATATACTACTTAAATACTTTAATGTATATACGTACCTCCCTTTTTAGTGGCCAGTGCAGACTTCAGTGTGGAGGGAGCCAGTGTGGCTGTTTCCATTTTCATCCCAGTGGCAATAATCATGATTATCATCATGTCAATATATTTCTACTTTTCAAGGTAAGTTGATTCAGTGGCCCCAAAAAGTATTTGGACTCATAAGATACACTTAAATATCTATGAATGTCATTTGTGATTGCATTAGATAATAAAATGTGACACCAATTGGGATTTATTTTAAGGAAAGTAGCACAAGAACACTTTTTAAGAAAAATATTTGATTAAAAGAAGTTTGTCAAGTTTAATATTTTAAAATGATATAGTTTGTATTTGGACACTTTCTGGTTGTCAAACATTGTGGAATATGTCCATAATTCATGTGATGAACTACACCTGCGGTTACTTTGCTAGGACGCCTGTGTGAACTTGTGGGGAACTGACTTCATACATCCTCAAAAAATTACCCTGGGACAATAAAAAGTAACTGCAAAAAAGGCTAATAAAAATACAATTAGTTCTGATAAAAAGTAAAGCATCATTTGTTTGCAGAGGCTACTTGGTTTTATATCTGGTTACTATATCTATTGCAAGGTAATTCATACATTTTAAAATGTGGCTTAATTGTCCGAATACTTTGGGGTCATTGAACATGACATTTATTTTAGTTCAAATCTCTCATCTCTGGTTTAGACCAGGGCAACAAATTTCAATTGTTTTTGCATGTCTCTTCTCAGGGTGCAGGGGAAATCACTACGCCTGTCCATGTCCACATCACCAAAATATGACCACATCAGAGGAGAGCCAGCTTTTGAAACCCCCATTTATGAGACTGCAGTAAGTAAAGCATACATTACATACATTCACCCACATCCTCCTCATCACTAGTAGTAACAGAATCTTATTCACACCCACATCCATTTGTGGTGATTTTCTTGGCAAAACAGAGTTACTCAGGTGTTTAGTCCTACGGGTGCACATTTGCACTTTGCACACCATATGTATTACCATATTGTGGGTTCATTTCTGTTATCTAATTAGCATGAAAGTGCTATTCTGGCACACAGAGCCATGCCCTCATCTCATCACCCCATTATTAGAAAGTCTATTGGCATATCATTGCCCCCCTTTGCTTCACCTTCTCACATTGTTCAATATTCACATTCAGCTTAAATGGGTAGATAGACAGACTGACTGATTGATTGACTGAACTCATGTCATTCCAAACAAAAATGACTTTCCTTCTTCTGTAGAACACAAAAGGAGATGTTTAAGAGAATGTCCCAGGTGCTCAATGTAAGCAAATGGGGACAAAATGCTGCAGAGCTCCAGAAATGACAAAACAGTACCATAAAAGTATACTATATTTTAAATTTTTAAAGCCATATGATAGCTATGTGGAACAAACAAAAATAAATGTCTTTATTAACTGAAAATATAGCCCTCTGCTATAGATTTGAAATGTCATTTGAGCTTCGGAATATTCAAATATGTCAAATGAATCTATTGGTTGTTGCGTTGTTTCACAACCAAACGTGATGTACCGGTTTGAATCAGCTTATAGCTCTATTTTCGTAAGTGCACCAGGTGCAGCGCAACATACAAAGTCCGTTAGTAATTTTTAAGTCACTGCAAAAGAGGCCGGTGGAAGAAGTTGGAGAGGGTAAAATGTTTGGATTTGTAATAACTTCATTATTTTGATTATATTTTCATTTAAAGTGTAATTTAAATTTAGAAATATTTTTGGTTTAATTTTTTCATGTTTTAATAAATACATTTTATTTTTTCATAATTAAAATCGACCGGTCGTAGTGAAGTATTTGCAAAAATCCGTTGGTCCACAGCCTAACCTGGAAGGCCGATAACACTGTTAATACTTTATTAAGTCATGATTTGTGTGTCAGTAGATGAAAATGATTAATAATACTTACATTCTCTATAATTTAACTGAGCCTACATCCAAATCCTTATAAGAATCACATTTTCCATGCATGTAAGGATATGACTGACATTCAACAAGGACACAGTCATGCAGTTAATGCACAAAAGAACTTAAGTCCATATTTATATTCTTCTATTCATATACAGCCCATTTACACTACCAACTTCTTATAAATGTGCTGTCTTGGGCTTGAAGGAATGGACTACCTATATAATAGGATGCAGACAGTGTAAAAACCAGAGAATAACCTCCGAATTAAATTGCACTTGATCCAGACCTGCTTGCACCTAGACTTAGCGCATACTTGCTAGAAAATACCAAAAATTCATGGCCATGCCCATTGACATTGCGCATATGAATTATCGCATAGCGCTGCACTTAGCACTCTTAAAATAGGGCCCTAAGTGTAATTGAGATTTCACTTTATTGTGTGGAAAGGAGCACCTGGGACATTCTGCTAAACATTTCCTTTTGTGTTCTATGGAAGTAGAAATAAATCACATGGGTTTGAATTACATAAATGTAAGTAAATGATGTCAGAATTTTAAATCCCTTTATCTCAGAGACAACAACTTATTCTGAGATTTTTTTTGTCCGAGATGTTAACTTCTCAATCACTTACATTGCACTTTCTCTGCTCTCTCTCTCTCTCTCTCTCTCTCTCTCTCTCTCTCTCTCTCTCTCTCTCTCACTCTCTCTCTCTCTATCTCTTTCTGCATCCCTGAAGAACAATGAGGTTAGATTTTCTGAAACCTTGTCTGTCAAAAGTATTAGACTGCAATGTGGTCTTTTCCCTCTGCCTGCTGGTTCTAGCTTGTGATACAGACTCCAGGTTATTCACACCTCTCAAGTGCTATACTAGTGTCTATCCAGACCTCGCTGTGGTGTAGCACTCATAACCCAGTCCCTGCAGCACTCACTGCTTGCATATACTAACCAGCTCGAAAACAGTTTCTGGCCCCAAGGGCTCAGTCTGTGTTTGAATGTTTCTAAGTGTGTGGCTAGCCAGAGCATGTGTTTATGTGTGACTGTTCCTCCTGCACTGAAGCTTTGTACTCACATTAAGTGTGTCAGTAAGTAAAAACAATGGAAACATAGGGTCATGAGCACCTCTCTCTCGAAAACGAGATTAAAACGAGATGAATAGAAAACTGACAGTCTAGATCTGTAATAAATAGACTAGTATTGTCTATTTACCATTCATCCACTGATTCAAAGGTTGAATCAGGCTGAGCACCATTCTTGTTGTGGAATTTTCCATTCGATTTAAAAGTGCAATTAGCAAAATTTGCCATTTGGCAAAATTAACATTAGCACTTTTTGCTAATTGCTAAACCTTCAAACATAAATTAATACATTTTATTTAAAAACAAAAACAATAAATGATGTACATTCACATGAGATGAAGACTCTTGTCAAATCAGTCTTAGAGAAAAAGCTGCTTTATTCTACATTTGGTGCTGGACGCACATTCATGAGTGCTGCCATCTTGAAATTACATGACCAGAATATTACTAATTTTATTTTGATAATCCCCAGTTATTGGCGTCATGATGTGAATAGTGCATTTCTACCATGGCATGATGATGCATCTATGCTGCTAAGTGTCAGCGCAGAGTAAACAAAACCCATTTGAGACGGCTTTAGAACTATACTTTATAAAAATTGTATTCCCATAGTCATCTACTTTGTTCATTTATTGGATCACAATTTAATCTCCAAAATCATACATTGTTTTTCCCAAAAATTACTCAAAAGTTTTGGTATTTCCTCTAACTTTCATCATGTTTCCATTGCTGTTTATTATTTTTTAGGCATTTTCACACTTAAGTTGCATGGTATTTTTGATTTATACAGAGACCTATGATTCAAACCAGCCACCAGAGGTACTCTCTAGGATTCTGTTGTAAAGAAAGAGCCTGTAAGGAGAGTTGATCAATGGAGTAGCATCACATGGACAAGGCCGAGAAGGTTTGAACCACGGGTGTAGGGTGTCTCCATCTTTCGTCTCTGTCTTTCGAGTTACAATGATGTTATGACATGTCCCTTCCCCTCACAAAGTTGCCCACTGCTTTCATTTTTATTCATTATGTATATGTGCATATAAATGCTAAATATTGATATACTTTGGTGTGTTTTTGTTTGTTTGGTATGCAGGATACAAGAGAATATGAAGTCTCCATTTAAATACAACAAAGCTAATTTTAGCATGGAGGACCGCCTGCCTAGCTTTTCATCCTTTCCCATCTGCTGTAAATATTGCCTTGATTCTGAGGACTTCCGTAAGCGAAAAGTGTGGACAACATGATATTATTTTTGTAGAGCTTCGATTGCCATGGCCTAGCAGAATTGTTTGTACAGTTTTTACCCTTAATTGAGCCAAATTAAATAAGGAATAAAAAAATGACTGAAAATGGGGAATTCATGTAATTTAGCTGATTGATGCCTCTTTAAACAGATTTATTTATTTATGTTCTTGATTGTTGCGCTCTTGTTACCTCTCAACACCCGGAAATAATTTATGGCCTGAAAGGGCATCAATGGTGCATCTAGAGTATAAAAATACAGTTTGTGGCTTATTCAGATGAGTTTGCAACAAATGTATTGATAATCATAACATTTGACACCTAAATTACATGCTGGGAAAAATGAACACAATTATGTAAAACACAGCAACCATTAAACAATAAAACTTATGCATGGATAACAGTTTATTATTAATATATTTTTTCCACACATCATGAAAATTATATGTTTAATTACAAGAGCTGTAAGTAGCAACCTTCAAATGACATCTGCCAGTTTTATGAAATTTAGTGTTTTGCATGGGGACTGGTCTGGTACATGTTTCTGTATCCATAGATGTTAAGTGGGTCCCTATTTCGTCGCTCTGAAGCCTTTACATTATCCTTAGTTAAAAGTAGTCTGTGTGTACAGTAACAGACTAAGACTGTTGGGAAATTGGTCTCTACTTGCGCTAAATTTCGCCTTTGGCTGAATAAGCCAAAAGTAATAAATATATATGTACAGCAAGTTCTTGTAAATCATCCCTCCTTCACTGATCAATTTGCTCTGAATTTTTCTTTTTTTTTTTCAGTTTATTTTTGTATGTTTTTATACATATGATAGAACAAAAGAACAATTGACTGTACTCTTTCAGCAGGCATTCTTAATCTATAAATATCTAAGAATGTACATACAATTTTTATTATGGCTTAACTGTATGTATATATGAGGTTTATCTATTATAGAATAGATCAATGTTCATCATTTGATACTGTCTTTCAACATCAATGATATGGATCATCTAAAAGCAATTATGTACATGTTCTCCATAAGAATGTTGTCCATATTGGAAACATTGTCATTTCAATGTAATTACCAAAAGCTGACAAAAACATCATTGTTTGTCATGTGACACGTGACAGACTTGCATCATGGATGTACAGTATGCTTCAGTGTTTCACTGTCTCCAATTGAAAAACTGAGTTTTGGGAACCTAAGAAACAACATTTAATGGATTTATGACTTAAAAGTCTCACAGAATTCAGAGCAGAATAAATTAATTCCTTGACCATCCTCAAACTTAAATATTCATGATTCAAGATTATATACTGTATATATTTTTTGCTTTATTGTACTGTAATTATTTACCACATTGTCAGAGCATATCTTCAATTAAAAATGATATTCCATCAGAGTGTGCTGTTTTGTTGTTGTAGTTACTTCAAGTTACTTTGTTTTTAGAGTGAAATTTGTGTTTGCTTTACTTTTCATAAACCTTTTCAATCAGTATTGGGTAGATTATTTCTGAAATATAATATGGTTACACAACTAACTTTGTAATCAGTTACAAACTTTTATATTACACTTTTTAGGTAATCTAATAATTACTTTTGGATTACTTACTGTTTGTTTTCATGGAAATCTAACTTTAAGTGTATTAAATACCAAATCTACACTCCTTTCATTAAAGTTTATTAAGCATGAAAACAAACCCCCTCCCTTATAAAGCTTTTCAGCCATGACGTCAATTTGTAGGCGAACCCTGAAGTCCAATTCGCCATGGGTTCCCTCAGGATTTTCCTATGGGTTTTTATAATGGGGTTTTTCAACTAATTTTCGAAAACATTACTTGAAGATACGTGAAATTTTTGTTCTACAACATAAATTACACACTTTCACACCTCAAACATGAAAGTATGCAATTCAATACAGCTTCAAAATTCACATTTGAGGTATGACTGATTAATTTAAGATATAGGAGTCGTCAGTTAGGTGGCTGTCCTGAAGATGGCGCTGTAATCCACACATAAATGCCGAATCGATTGCATTAATGCAGTATTAGTTTTGCGAATTGCTTTTGTACTTAACTTAAAAAATGTACATGAATGTGCTTTTTACAAATATATCTCGTCTGATTTGTTACCACACATGGATGGCGTTTGTAATGGCAAAACTGCCAAAGTAAGAACATTTTTTTATTTTACTCAGAAACTCCCAAAAAGCAAGTAAAACACACACACACACACACACACACACACACACACACACACACACATATCAATTCTCATATTTTGATCCATTAAGCAAGTTTTCTTTAATGCATTTACGTAACTTTATGTCAAAATGCTACCATTCATCCTACTCAAATGCATGTGACATCAAATAAACAAGAATTAGGTCATAAGCAGGGGCGTAACTAGAGGGAGGGCAGGGTGGGTTTCTGCCCTAGGGCCCGGGGTGAGAGGGTCGACCAAAAGAAACCATAAAAATGACAGTGGGCCCGAGGGGTGATGAAAAATTACCAAGGCCCCCCAAGGAAGGAGCCCAACAGTTTCTTTGCGCTGGGGCCCGCAAGATCCAAATTACGCCACTGTTCAGAAGTAATCCAAAAGTAGTCTAAAAGCAATCAGATTATATATAAAAAATAATTCTAGAGATTACGTTACTGTATACAATTTTAGTCATGTAATTTGGAATCAGTACCAGATTACAATTCAGAAGTTATCTACCCAGCACTGTCTATTACTACCCAACACTGGCATTAGAGAAAATATACTTATATAATATACTTATTTCTTACTTAAAGGGATAGTTGTGTTCAGTGATGTCACACAATGGCAGTTTATGGTGACCACCTCTTCAAGCTACAAAAGGACGCAAAAATATAATTCAGAAGTCTAATAAATTATTCCATGAGACTCATGATTGTTAAGAAAGCATACCATGAGCTTTGGTCAGAAACAAATCGAAATCCAACGTATTATTTAGTGAAACTTTTGGCCGACCGTTACCCTCCTCTGCACGTTCATGATGAAACTGCATGAGAGAATCAGTTCACGCAACCCCCTCGCGACCAGGGCCGCATTAATGCACGTGCTTACCTGGGCTTAAGCCCCAGGGCCCTCAGCAGCAGGGGGGCCCCAAACTCCTGGGAGACGCTGATGTGAACACAGAGAGTGTGCGCAAGCTCATGATCATCGAGTGAAAACATTCTGCTCTGTTCTCTGGTTTGTGTGCAGCTGTGTTGTGTTCTCTTGTTTCTATTGCTGTTGTGGATGGTGGACCTGTCTTTAGATAAACAAAAGTTTTCGCTTGAACGCCCCATGCTGCGAGCGGGAGACTGCTTGAACTGCAGCTCTAGTGCAGTCTCATGAATGTGCAGAGGAGCAGGGACATGCACAGGGGGATGGCAACAGTAGCCTAAGCCACTGCCCCTTTGCCCTCTTGGGCTGAGGTACCCTTCTGGAGAAAGTAATTTTGTTTGCATTAATTTTGAAGATGCTGTTTACCCCCAGCATCAAAGTGATTTATATATGATGAATAGTACAACACTGCGTGATTTTATTTTTATTTTTGTTGGTTTATGTATACATGTGCTAGACAGCCATCTTCGGCTGTTGTGTCGTGTCTTTGTTTTGCAGGCAGTGGTTTCCTATTAAAAAGTACAGTTTAGAATTTGTTGTGGGGCCCCCGGGACCTTTGGGCCCCTAGAATCGTTACAACCTTTCACCCCACTAGCTACGGCCCTGCTTGAGCGGGTCCGAATGCGTCAAAAATGCACATTGATTAGTATTCACATTGCTTAAGTGCGCCCAGATGCTTTAAAAACTTGCATTAGTTCATAAGGTGACCGATCAGATCGCAGAGCCAACGTAAGTCTCTTAAAATGTATACAGGAGCATCTCAATAAATTAGAATGTCGTGGAAAAGTTCATTTATTTCAGTAATTCAACTCAAATTGTGAAACTCATGTATTAAATAAATTCAATGCACACAGACTGACGTAGTTTAAGTCTTTTGTTCTTTTAATTGTGATGATTTTGGCTCACTTTTAACAAAAACCCACCAATTCACTATCTCAAAAAATTAGAATATGGTGACATGCCAATCAGCTAATCAACTCAAAACACCTGCAAAGGTTTCCTGAGCCTTCAAAATGGTCTCTCAGTTTGGTTCACTAGGCTACACAATCATGGGGAAGACTGCTGATCTGACAGTTGTCCAGAAGACAATCATTGACACCCTTCACAAGGAGGGTAAGCCACAAACATTCATTGCCAAATAAGCTGGCTGTTCACAGAGTGCTGTATCCAAGCATGTTAACAGAAAGTTGAGTGGAAGGAAAAAGTGTGGAAGAAAAAGATGCACAACCAACCGAGAGAACCGCAGCCTTATGAGGATTGTCAAGCAAAATTGATTCAAGAATTTGGGTGAACTTCACAAGGAATGGACTGAGGCTGGGGTCAAGGCATCAAGAGCCACCACACACAGACGTGTCAAGGAATTTGGCTACAGTTGTCGTATTCCTCTTGTTAAGCCACTCCTGAACCACAGACAACGTCAGAGGCGTCTTACCTGGGCTAAGGAGAAGAAGAACTGGACTGTTGCCCAGTGGTCCAAAGTCCTCTTTTCAGATGAGAGCAAGTTTCATATTTCATTTGGAAACCAAGGTCCTAGAGTCTGGAGGAAGGGTGGAGAAGCTCATAGCCCAAGTTGCTTGAAGTCCAGTGTTAAGTTTCCACAGTCTGTGATGATTTGGGGTGCAATGTCATCTGCTGGTGTTGGTCCATTGTGTTTTTTGAAAACCAAAGTCACTGCACCTGTTTACCAAGAAATTTTGGAGCACTTCATGCTTCCTTCTGCTGACCAGCTTTTTAAAGATGCTGATTTCATTTTCCAGCAGGATTTGGCACCTGCCCACACTGCCAAATGCACCAAAAGTTGGTTAAATGACCATGGTGTTGGTGTGCTTGACTGGCCAGCAAACTCACCAGACCTGAACCCCATAGAGAATCTATGGGGTATTGTCAAGAGGAAAAAGAGAAACAAGAGACCAAAAAATGCAGATGAGCTGAAGGCCACTGTCAAAGAAACCTGGGCTTCCATACCACCTTAGCAGTGCCACAAACTGATCACCTCCATGCCACGCCGAATTGAGGCAGTAATTAAAGCAAAAGGAGCCCCTACCAAGTATTGAGTACATATACAGTAAATGAACATACTTTCCAGAAGGCCAACAATTCACTAAAAATGTTTTTTTTATTGGTCTTATGATGTATTCTAATTTTTTGAGATAGTGAATTGGTGGGTTTTTGTTAAATGTGAGCCAAAATCATCACAATTAAAAGAACCAAAGACTTAAACTACTTCAGTCTGTGTGCACTGAATTTATTTAATATACAAGTTTCACAATTTGAGTTGAATTACTGAAATAAATGAACTTTTCCACGACATTCTAATTTATTGAGATGCACCTGTACTTTTCTTTAATTTTGTTGTTATTTAAACTAGAATGAAGACTTTCCAATTACTACAATTGCTGCACTGCTAAATCATCAAGTTATAATATAAATGATAAAGATTAAGTGAGCCCTTGAACTGTTGCTGAACTGAATATATCAAGCTAGCTGTCTGCTACAATTTGCTTTATATTAAAGAATATATACAGTGGGGGGCCTGGGTAGCTCAGCGAGTATTGACGCTGACTACCACCCCTGGAGTCGCAAGTTCAAATCCAGGGTGTGCTGAGTGACTCCAACCAGGTCTCCTAAGCAACCAAATTGGCCCGGCTGCTAGGGAGGGTAGAGTCACATGGGGTAACCTCCTCATGGTCACGATTAGTGGTTCTCGCTCTCAATGGGGAGCATGGTAAGTTGTGCGTGGATCATGGAGAGTAGCATGAACCTCCACATGCTGTGAGTCTCCACGTTGTCATGCACAATGAGCCACGTGATAAGGTGCGCGGACTGACTGTCTCAGAAGCGGAGGCAACTGAGACTTGTCCTCCACCACCTGGATTGAGGTGAGTAATCGAGCCACCACGAGGACCTACTAATTAGTGGGAATTGGGCATTCCAAATTCGGGAGAAAAGGGGGATAAAAAAAAAAAAAAGAGTATATACAGTACATATAAAGCCTATTTCAGTCCTATATATAAATATAACAGTGAAGACAGAGATCATAACACTGAAGTAACCATGAAATTTAACTGCATAATATTAAATAACACCAGGTCTGCATATCAGGCATCACATTATGCTGTGCATATTGTAATGTAAAAATTATTGCACACTGTTTACAGTACCACACCTTCACAAAAAAGAAGTGTCTCTTTGTAAAGCTGGATTCAAAGCACCAGCAAACAAGCAGGTGAATCATGATGAAAATATATAGCAAAAGATCCTTCACACAATCAAGTATTTTTTCCTCCAAAATTATTTTTTCATAGGAGGAAGTAATGTTTACATCTGTGTTAAAGTAAAGCATATTTTAAGTAAAACTAATTAATATTAGTATACAGAATAAAAAGGGAATAATATACATTATTGTTATGAGTTATATATTTAGCTTAACAATTTATATAGAAAATAGTATTTTATTTAACAATAAGTGATAAGTCTAATTCTTCCATTCAAGATGAGGCATAAACCACAAGACTCGGAAGAGCCTTTTGAGCATCAGGAGCCAGTGGTGAGAGGATTTTAGTGATGTACTGTAAAGGTACATACTAAGAGTTTGATAAGGAGTAAGATAGACATGTGAATCTTTGAACAGAACACTAGTTATAACAGCAACAACAACAGTAGTAGTGTTAGCATTAAGCCTAATTATTAACCATATGTTTGTAAAACATTCACTGTAACTTTATTTAGAAGGTGGAAGGGGTGGGATGTCCCTTTTTCTCAGTTTGAGCCACTGCTCCTCGAAATGTCTGTGCACGGCCCTGCAGAGGAGAATATTGGTCGGTCAACAATTTCACTAAATAATACATTCGATTTCGGTTTGTTTCTCACCAAAGCTCATCGTATTCATAACAATCATGAGTCTCATAGAATAATTTATTAGACTTCTGAATTATACTTTTGCATCCTTTTGAAGCTTGAAGAGGTGGTCACCATATAACTGCCATTGTATGACATCACTGAACACAAAAAAATTTCACAATTTCTCCCTTTGTGTTAAGAAAAAGAAAGAAAGTCATATGGGGTTATAACAACACAGGGGTGAGTAAACAATGACTGAATTTTCCTTTTTGCGTGAACTGACCCTTTAAAGCATTTTATGTGATTCCCCTAGATCAACGCTAGGAGGAGACGATTCCCGCTTCGTCCTAGTACGCATGCGCAGACTTCATTCCAGCCCCGTCGAGTCAGAGGAGGGCAATACCAGCCAGTTAGCATAGCTACTAGCAATGGCTTTTCACAACAACACCGCTGCTCTTCACTGCTGTCATCCGAGCACCATCCACGAGTGTTTTTGCACATGAGAATCTAACAGCCGCGGAACAATCCAGGAGACTCTCTTTCTTTGCGACAGAAAGCGCTTTCACAGTCAGTATGCGATGGGGACAGACAGCCGTGGATGTTTACACGCATCTCTGCAGGCGGCTGCTGCTAAACCAGAGGATGCTGCTAGGCTAGCGAGCTAGGCCTTCACATCCCACAGCAAACCTTGTAAACTGCACCAGACATCAAGCTGAAGTCAAACTAGCAGCTGTAATTGCACTTAAACGAGAGCTTTGAGCGATAGATCAGCTCTTGGTTTAGTTTAAATCTCTAGCGAGCGTTGTGCTTTTGTTTGTTGATAGTCCTAGCTGCTAGCTAGCTGAAGCTCGAGCAGCCAGCCAAGCCACTTCATTTCGAAGATTGTCGATCAGGGTCGTTGGATTTCTCCAATACGGTTTAAAGGCAGCAGGTGGAGCCGATTGGATCGGAGTGTGGAGAGAACTGCTGACGGATTGTGTGTTGATGCTACACCTTAGCAGGGTGAATGTGGGACAAAATGGAGACCCCAAAGATTCTGTACGATTTGGACACGTCTGGGGGCCTAATGGAGGTAAGACTAGCTGCCCTTTAGCTTTGCTCAAAATGACTGACTTATATATGCGTTTATGAATGACTTACTGTGTAATAATGAGTCAGTGTGCAATGTAAGCTGCAGAATGCAAAACAGTCGCTTGAGGCCTTTTGCTCTTCTGTTTTTGCTGGAATCAGCGTCAAC
Source organism: Myxocyprinus asiaticus (assembly GCF_019703515.2). Classification (NCBI taxonomy): domain Eukaryota; kingdom Metazoa; phylum Chordata; class Actinopteri; order Cypriniformes; family Catostomidae; genus Myxocyprinus; species Myxocyprinus asiaticus. Next base: position 17,808,762 of record NC_059382.1, on the reverse strand, counting down.
TCCTGTGGCCTTTTCCAGCCTGGCTTAGAAATGTGCCTGACTGGAGAGTAGACGTGGAGAAGACTGTCTTTATATATCAATCCTAAACAGTTTTCATTGGGCTTACCTGATCAGAACTTATTTGATTTGGAAGCAAGTTTAATGGCCTTCTCATAGTTGAATGAATGAAGCAATCCGTGCTGAGGCTTGTGTTTTGCACAACTCACTTCTGACATTATTGTCAGTTTTAACACGACAGAGGCTCTGAGCGTAACTACAGAGTGTTTATTCATTTGGAAGCTTAAAATGAATTTGTCATGCTGTTGCAGCAAATTCAACAGCTGCTTGCGCCTCCACGCTCCGAGGACGGAGAGAAAAGACGGAAGCCAGAGAGGGAGACTAGAAGAGGAGGCCGAGCCACTAACCACGACACCTGTGACAGTTGCCGTGAAGGAGGAGACCTGCTCTGCTGTGATCACTGTCCGGCTGCTTTCCACCTGCAGTGCTGGTAAACCAGCTGTGCTATGTCAAATATTTCTGTGGTTGAACTTTTCCGATCAATTCTTTAAAGGGATATTTCACCCAAAAGTGAAATTCTGCCTTTTATGGAACACGATAGATGTTAGGTGGAATGACAGCCTCAATCACCATTCACTTGTAATATATTGGGGAGAAAAGATTTATTGAAAGTGAATGGTGAATGAGGCTGTCATTCTGCCTAACATTTCTTTTTGTGTTCCATAATTACCGGTGCTCACTATTCGCATATTATGCAGTCTGCATAGGGCACCATCTTACCCTAGAGGGGTACCAGAAACTCCACCGGCTGCCATTACTTGCAAGTAATACGTCAAGGACCCGGTAGCAGTTGCGGAACACAGTCTATCGCCTCGCGCTCGCACCACGCCTCGTAACATTCGCACCGCAACTCCTGTGTTTCATAGAAGAAAGTCAGTCATTCAGGTTTTGAACAATGTGAGGGATAGTTCACCCAAAAATTTACATTCTCATCATTTGCTCACCCTCATTCCATCTCAGATGTGTATGAGTTTCTTCTGCAAAACACAAACAAAGACTTGTAGGAGAATATCTCAGCTCTGTAGGTCCATACAATGCAAGTAAATGGTTGTCAGAAGTTCCAAAAAAGCGCATAAAGGCAGCATAAAGTAATCCATATAACTGCATTGGTTAAGTCCATATCTTCAGAAGTGATATGATAGGTGTGTGTAAAAAACAGATCAATGTTTGTCCTTTTTTTTTCTTTTTTCTTTCTTTTGTCTTTTTTTTATAAATATCCACTTTCACCTCCACATTCTTTTGTTTTTTGGTGTTTTGCATTCTTCATGCATGGTCATAGGTGGAGATTTTTATTGAAAAATGTCAAATATTTATATCTTTCTCACCCACACCTTTCATATCGCTACTGAAGACATGGATTTAAACTGGAGTCATATGGATTACTTTTATGCTACCTTTATGTGCTTTTTAGACCTTCAGAGTTCTGGCCACCGTTCACATGCATTGAATGGACCTACAGAGCTGAGATGTTCTTCTCATTTGTGTTCTGCAAAAGAAGGAAAGTCATTACACATTTGGGATGACATGAGAGTGAGTAAATGATGAGAGATTTTTCATTTTTGGTTGAACTTTTCCTTTAACCCTGATCAATCTATACTCTGTTATGCCGTTCTCTAGGAGCACATTGCACAGAGTTGCGGTAGATCGCGTGAGAGCAATATTGCATGATATTTGGTTCAAGCAAGAGTCACCACTTCCTCACTCCTATGTCAACCAGCATAGAAAAATAGCTGTTTTTACAGGGGCTTTCTTTGCTCCATTCTAGATAGTATTGTAGTGCATGATATGCTGTATATTCACTTGCACTGACAGATTAGAGATAGGGCAAAAGTATTAATAGATATTTGCCTGGAGAAAGTAATTCACTCAGAGAACTAGTTTATTTTCTGCTTAACTACTGTCTTACAAACTATCATTATTCAACAGTCAAGTTCCCATCTATATAGATGTGTTCAGGTGTGCTTTGCATTAAATTGATCAGCTGTTCTATTGGTTAATGTAATGTAGAGCTTAGATTGTAGTGACTATATGACAGAGAAACTCAGAATTATACTTTGATTTTTAATAGCAAAAAAAAGACATTCTATTTAGACCACATTTGTAGCTTATGTATTCTTTTAAAATAACATTGTATCCTTTATACCATGTTGGCCTACATGTTTAGAATCCCTGTTGTTAGCCTGTTTTTACATTGATTTGGTATATAGTTTGTGCCAAAACCTAAGAAGTTTCTGTGTGAGTATAGTTTTGGTTTTCTCTAAATCTCATTGAATAAATCTTGTAGAATTTGCTGTATTTTTTTATGCCAAAGTGAAGCTTTCAACGAATTTTAAAATGTGTAACAAGAGGTATTATCTTTCTAAAAACACTAAGATTTGTGACAAAATATTTGCCTCTTCACAGTAATCCGCCTTTAAGTAGAGAGATGCTCCCCCCTGGTGACTGGATGTGTCATCGCTGCAGTATGCGCAAGAAGGTGGGTAAAAATAATATAAGCCTTTATAGCTTTGCTATGCCATGTATTTGGGGGAGATTGAGATGTGTACAGTGTGCGTGTATGCCTTTTGGACTACTGAAATTGATCATTTGAATTTTAAGTACATTTGATAACTTACCAGAGACAAACACTGTCTAGACTAATTTTACTGAAACATATTTAATGGATTGTAATTGTTGAATTCTTTGTGGAGATAGTTTTATCTGACTGACACTTGCAAGTAAGAGTTTTTACTAAAAAGACTGAATCAAAAAATACTTTTAACCTCTTCAACTCTTGTGAATATCTTTGTCTGCTGCCTGCATTTTTCACACCCAAATTTAAAAGCTTATCTTACACACCCAAATTTAAAAGCTCATCTTACACAATGGGTATCATTTTACAGAACCCCCCCCACACACACACACACACACGCACAATTTTTAAGAAAAGGTTCCATTAATTCACACATAATATTGTATATGTTTACAATCTTATGATGAACAATTTCTTTTTTTGTTTCCCTAAGTTTGTGAGCGTGTAATAATTCCTTTTCTGTTTGCACCATCTCCCAGGAAAAAGTCTTATTTCATTCCACTAGATGGCAGCAAGTACGAGGAAAAATAATTTTTCCTCTCACCTTCCATCACAATATAAAAGATCTGAAATGTGGGGGGTGCACCAACACAACTGAGCATATGCGCTCGTCCATAGACATAAAATGTATATTTGTTTCTGTTTCGCTGAATATCTTTGCTTCTGAGTTGTCTAGATGCTCAATCTTGGTGTCTTTGGAATGCTGAGATCCATACATTTAATCATCAACAGTTGTGAACATATTTTGCTGGTGATTTGTTTCATGCTTTTTCTACTGGCTGCATATTTTGTTCTGAGACATATCATTGGATTATTTACCCAAGAAAGCTCACAGACAAGTAAACATGGCTCATTTGAAAGAAAACAGCCTAACGTAAGAGGTGAAATATATTTTGTGGCAATTTGGGGCTTACAGAAGCACTGATGATAAGGGCAGAGACTTTTGTCTTTATTGTCTTACAGAGATTATATTTAACTACTTGACTCTTGATAAACATTAAAACTGTGGTGTTAGGACAACATAAACTGTACAATCACATTTCTGAGAAGGAGAGCTTTCATGTGATATATGACATGTCTATTCATATGCTATATGAAACTCTTTCATATTTATGTTTCTACATCATTACCAAAAGGTGGCGCTCATTTGCGACAGAGGATTTCATGTCTTATCTTGTTATTTTATGTAACATAAATGCAAAAGTGATGGAGTTCTGTGAAAAGTTCAGATTATAAGCTTTCAAATGGTACCACATATGCCTCACTTGTGAGTTTTGGGACTTTTATTTTGTAATCCTAAACTTATGTCATGCTCCTGGCTGCGCCCACGAACCTGGTACCGAGTCTGCAGAGTTTGAGGTTAATGCCGGTTTTTATTCACTATGCCTTGTATTACATTTTAACCTGGTTTTTGCCATAAAAATTGCCATGAAATTATTTATATTGTGGTGTTCTGAATGTCTAGAAGCGTGAGCAGAAGACAGAGCAGGTGAACGGGGCGTTAGAGCGGCAGTTATCAAAGCGCTCCTCCTCTCCTGCACCGGAGCTGGAGCTGGGCACGCTGCGTCTAGATGGTCTGCCTTCTGCCACATCAGGAGGTCTGAGACTGGCCGTGGCGCAGGTCCGACTTCTCGATCGCCGGACAAGCAGTCGGCCTGGCACACCCACCTCCAATGCGTCCACTGATACGCCCACACCGTCAGAACACAACGATGTGGATGAGGACCTGATGGACGGGGAAGAGGATGTCCACTGCTCTGAGTCTGAGATTGCCATGCCTCGTCTGAAGAAACCTTTCCAGCTGCTGATCGCTGCGGCCATGGAGAGAAACCCCACACAGTTCCAGCTACCCACTGAGCTTACATGCACCACTTCATTGCCAGGTGTGACATGGCATGTTTGAGGAAGTCACCAATCAGTATTTGCTTTTTTGTTTTAAGCAATATTATACAAGCAAGAGTGCTGAATATCAATGCAATCGCATGATTACGAGTGTGATATTGCTTTTATACAACAGTTCTATAAACAGGAAATTTGTGTTGAATAACTTTATAGAAACAATATGTGCAGGTACTTTTTGTCTATTTTCAGGGTTCCCATGGTCATGAAAAAACTGAAATATCAGGGAATTTTAAAATGGTGTTTTCCGGGCCTGAAAAGTCATGAAAATGAATTAAATCTTAAAGGGATGGTTCACCCAAAAATGTAAATTCTCATCATTTACTCACACTCATGCCATCCCAGATGTGAATGCCTTTCTTTTTTCTGCAAAACGCAAACAAAAATGTTTAGAAGAATATTTCAGCTCTGTTGGTCCATAGAAAACATAGAAGTAATCCATAAGACTCCAGTGGTTAAATCCATATCTTCAGAAGCGATGTAATAGATGTGATTAGATCAATTTAAGTCCTTTTTTTTTTTTTACTATAAATCTCAACTTTCACTTTTAAATCTTAAAGTCACATTGGTGCCTGTTTATTTCACATTCACAAAGTGAAAGTCAAAGCTCAAAGTGGAGATTCAGTGTAAAAAAACAAAGAGGGAATTCAGTATTGTTCTGTTTCTCACCCACACCTATTATATAACTTCTGAAGATAAGGATTTAAACACTGGAATCATAAGAATTACTTTTATGTTTCCTTTGTGATTTTTGCTACTATAAAAGTCTGATCACAATTCACTTGCATTGTATGGACCTACGAAGTTGAGATCAAAAAATCTTTATGTTCTGCTAAGAAAGATATTCATACGCATCTGGGATGGCATGAGGGTGAGTAAATGATGAGAGAATTTTCATTTTTGGGTGAACTATCCCTTTAAAACATAATGGAAAAGTCATCCAAATTTCTGTAGTGACAGACGTTTTTTAAGTTATGCTTTTAAAAAGTAGCCCATTGCTTATATGCTCTTTGTGAGTGCACTCTCTATAAAATTATTTTTAAAAATCTTTATCCAGTACTCTGAACGATTGAAACTGTCATAAGCTGGGTTTCCATCAAAATGTTTAGCATTTTTAATGCGCATTTCTGAAAATTCGACTTAAGAAAATGTGAAACATTGCGCGTATCTATGAACTGTAAATGCGCATTATCTTGAGGGAGCCCACCTTTTTGTCATGGAGCAGCTGAATGGCCTCTTTGCTTCGGGGAGAGTTGTATTTGCTGTAATAAAGCAATTGTACATTATGATATTAAATGCTGCCAGGAGACATCGCAGAATAAGTGCAATAGCTCACACAATCAGGGTTCAAATGGCTATTCCCATTCGCCGACAGCCTCCATATACCTGGGAGCGCCCACACTCCAAACAGTTCTGGTGGATTGTGAGGACCCACTTTAACGATGATCTGTGGGTGAAGCACTTTTGACTAACCAGGGCTATGTTTGAAGAATTGTATGCCATGGTCTGGCCTTTCGTTGAGCCAGTCACATCAAGCTCTCGCGCACCTATCCAACGAGCACATTGGTCATGACACATCATCGTTCATGTGAATAAGCCGTTTCTATCACATAAAATCGCATTTTAACTAATGCGATACTCTAGAAAATCCATTCTCCTAGTGCATTAAATTGTATGCGAATTTTGAGAGTTTGTTCGCATATCAAGTGTTTCCATTCAGGATTTATAGTTGGATGGAAACGCAGCTATAAAAACTAATTGGTCAAAAAGTGTGGGAGCCCAGATCTTCGCTCTGCTAATGAAAATTGTAAACACACATAGCAATTACAAAAAATGTTACTGATACAACTAAGCGTCCCAGTGCTGCTATTCTGCATATCTGCACTCTTGGAATGCCAATTGTCCAATCAGATTAGAGGACTGGAACAAACTGTTACATAATAAGTGTTGCTTTATTGTGTTTTTAAAACTTATGTGTGCATGTGTCTACAGGTAGCAGTAAGCGCAGAAGGAAGGAGGAGGCAATAGGCAAGAATGTGAAGAGGCCACAACATGAACTGGATCCCAGTGGGCTGGTCCCTCTGCCAGTGAAAGTGTGTTTTGCCTGCACCAAGTAAGAGTTCAGCTGCTCTGCCTGACACTGATCAGCAACATGTTATAGTCCAAATAACTTCCCCTTGTCAAGTTTATCATCAAAACATTGTCTGTGACCATTATGCTTCCTAAATGACCTAATGTTAAAACCATTGATTTGTGGCACAGTGCGTCAGGTTCCTCTCTCTTCTTACTGCACAGGAGCTGTAGGGTAGCTCCTCTGATCCAGTGTGATTACTGTGCGCTCTTGTTCCACATGGACTGCCTGGATCCCCCTCTCACTGCCATGCCCACTGGGAGATGGATGTGTCCCAACCATGTAGAGCACATGGTGGTGAGTGTCTTAGTCTTAACAGGTATTATTGATCATGCTACCTTGTAGCATATTTCTGTCATATTTAGGGGTTCCGGCACAGAACGAATCCTGTTGTGTTGTCAACCGTAAATGGTAAAAATATGAAATTTGGATGGAAATTGGTCCGAAATGTTGACTCGAGGAAGCAACGCTGTACTGTTGGTACATCTATAGTGCAAAACATTTGGAATGTGGACTTCTATTTCATGAACAAACATGTGAAATACATTTTATATGATAGATTCCTTGGATTTTGCCCTGAAGATATCCCCAATAATGTGTTGTTAGTCACTGAGTTAAGTCATTTTGAAAAAATGTTCTGAGGATTAAATGTCATCTGGCGTAACCATCCTGAGACAGCGGGGGGAAAAAGTCTCTGTTAATTCTGAAATTCTTTAGAGTAGTACAGAATTATCTTTTATTATTATTTTATTTTTAAAAAAATATTAATATTTGAAATACTTTTGTCCCACAAATCAAAGTCAGGTGGTGTAACCAATATGTAGGTAGTAGCCATTTTGTATTCCATGTGACTTTTTTTTGGTCATATCTTTTAAATATCAATATTTTAACATTTTCATTTAAAGACACATTTTGTTCAGGTCATTTGGTGTAACATAAGAAAACGTATTTATATTCTTGTCTCAAAAATTCATGATACTTCTAAAAATTCTTGAAAAATATATTTGAAAACATTTTTGAAATTAATGATTAAGTTGAGTACATTTGTGTATTCAAGGTGCAAGAAAGTATTTTAATACATTTTACTTTATGGTTACACCACATGACACTTTTAAAGTCATTAAATCAATATCTTTGTAGAAAATGCTATAAATGTTTTTCAAAAATTTGTGAAGCCATCATGAATTTAAAGATTACATTTATGTACATGACACGTGTTTTAATTAGAATTCCTCCCACCCCCATTTTCTTCACCTCAGACAACCTTATATGTCAGTAACCCTTTAATGTAAACCATGACTGAAATTTTATTTCCATTCTAGCTTAACCAGAAGAACATGACCCTCAGCACACGTTGCCAGCTCTTTGATCAGTTCCAAGATCGACTGTCTCAGCATGCTGTAAAAGTGGACTTCCTTCGGTGGGTTCACCGTCAACACCATCCCAACCGCAGAGGTGTTCGGCACGTCAAGAAAAAGACTTTAAAGGTTGAGTCCAATAGAACATGACATCCACAACTATTCTGAAGAGGCACTTGTACACATAGCAGCTTTGATTAATGGGTCTTTCACTTTGATGTGTGCTCAGGTCCCCAATTCCATTAAAAGTCACTACCAAAACCCCCCTGTGCTGATGGATCAAGTGGGCCTTCGCAACGGAGAGCTGAGCACTAATTGTTTCATGGAGCAAGAACATTCTTCACCCACCCAGCATCTAACCAGTGTGGAGGAACAAGAGGAGGTAAATACAATGGATTATATATAAAGCGTTTATATGAAACAAACTAACTTCTACATTATTTTATAATAATGAATGCAGCCTTATGACCTCATGTTGAAAGAATAGTTCACCCAAAAATGAAAATTGTCTTATTTACTCACCCTCATGCCATCTCAGATGTTTATGACTTTCTTTCATCTGCTGAACTCATATAAAGATTTTTAGATAATATTTAGATTTTTGCATAAGGGCAACATATAATATATACATATAGGGGCAGTGGTGGCTCAGCGATTAAGGCTCTGGGTTACTGACCAGAAGGTCAGGGTTTCAAGCCCCAGCACCGCCAAGATGCCACTGTTGGGCCCTTGAGCAAGGCCCTTGACCCTATCTGCTCCAGGGGTGCCGTATCATGGCTGACCCTGCGCTCTGACCCCAGCTTAGTTGGGATATGCAGGGGGAAAAATGTCACTGTATAATGTGTGACAAATATAAAGTCTTCTTTTAAAAGTACTCCAGACAACTTTGGTGGTTAAATCCATATCTTCTAAAGCAACATGATAGGTGTGGGTGAGAAACAGATCAATATTTAAGTCCTTTTTCTTTCACTTTCTCCTCTTCCTGTTTTTGGTGATTTGCATTCTTTGTGCATATCGTCCCCTACTGGGCAGGGAGGAGAATTAATGATAAAAAATTACTTACATTTTTTATCTGTTTCTCACCCACACCTATCATATTGTGTCTGAGCCCAGTGGATTTAATCACTGGAATCGTATGGATTACTTACACCGATCAGCCACAACATTAAAACCACCTGCAGGTCCTGCCCTGTGTAGGTCCCCCTCGTGCTGCCAAAAGAGCGCCAACCCACATCTTAGAATAGCATTCTGAGATGCTATTCTTCTCACCACAATTGTACAGAGCGGTTATCTGAGTTACCGTAGACTTTGTCAGTTCGAACCAGTCTGGCCATTCTCTGCTGACCACTTTCATCAAGGCATTTCCATCCACAGAACTGCCCCTCACTGGATGTTTTTTGTTTTTGGCACCATTTGGAGTAAATTCTAGAGACTGTGTGCGTGAAAATCCCAGGAGATCAGCAGTTACAGAAATACTCAAACCAGCCCATCTGGCACCAACAATCATGCCATGGTCCAAATCAGTGAGATCTAATTTTTTCCCCATTCTGATGGTTGATGTGAACATTAACTGAAGCGACTGACTCGTATATGTATGATTTTATGCACTGCTGCCACACGATTTACTGGTGATGATTGTTGGTGCCGGACGGGCTGTTTTGAGTATTTCTGTAACTGCTGATCTCCTGGTATTTTCATGCACAACGGTCTCTAGAATCTATCAGAAAGGGACCAAAACAAAAAACCTACAGTGAGCAGCAGTTCTGCGGACAGTAATGCCTTGTTGATGAGAGAGGTCAACAGAGAATGGGCAGACTGGTTCAAACTGACAGAGTCTACGGTAACTCGGATAACTTCTCTGTACAATTGTGGTGAGAAGAATAGCATCTCAGAATGCTATTCTGAGATGCTTTTGGCAGCATGAGGGGGACCTACACAATATTAGGCTGGTGGTTTTAATGTTGTGGTTGATCTGTGTATATGCTCCCTTTATGTGGATTTTTGGAGCTTAAACATTTAGGCACTCATTCACTTTCATTGTATGGACCTACATAGTAGATATTTTCTTCTGAAAATCTTAATTTGTTTTCTGCAGAAGAAAGAAAGTCATACACATCTGGGATGCCAGGAGGGTGAGTAAATGATGAGAGAATTTTCATTTTTGGGTGAACTATCCCTTTAATTGAGAGACTACATGGGAATTTGTCACACCACAAGACCATTTAAAATGAATTAGTGAAAGCAAAAAGATGAGGAGAAAAAATACAAAAAAAACTTTAAGTGGTAGTTCAACCCAAACATGAAAAATGATAATTTACTCACCCTCATGTTGTTTCCAAACCTGTATGACTTTTTCTTTTTATTCGTTTTCTCCATGGAACACAAAAGAAGTTATTCAGAATGTTAGCCTCAATCACCATTCATATTCACTGCATCTTTTTGCCCATACAATGAAAGTGAATGGTTACAGAGACTAACATTCTGCCTAACAACACCTTTTGTGTTCCACAGAAGAAAGTTTGGAACAACATGAGTAAATGATGACAGAATTTTCATTTTTGTGTTAACTTGGCTCAAGAAACCTATTTTAACCAAAAATCTTGATGTTGATTAATAAAAAGTCAATTTACAAATGTATTAATCAACTACCCAGGTATCACTGCAAAAAGATTCTTCCTCACTTGTTTTTTTGTTTTTTTCTACAGTGGCTTCGGCAAGTCATTGCACTTCAATGCAGTATTATGAAACATTTATCTGCCAAGCAGATGTCATCATCCCACCAGGACTCAGAGCAGACAGACATGTCAGATGTGAAGACTCAGAAGTGTGTGGAGACACAAGAGCTCAGCTCTCAGGATTCTCCCTGCAAGCCTGCGCTACTTGCTGACTGCCTCCAGTCCAGCGGTACACCAGTTGGCCCCCGAGGGGCCTCTTTGCTGCACCCTCAAGCACCTAAACAGCCCAAAAGACCTTGTCAGGGTGATGCTGATAGTCCAGTGGGGAAGGGTGCAGGAGTGAATGGACCTGTGGTGTGTGAGGATGAAGCCCCACACAAGCCCTGTAGCCCCTCTAAACCACAAACTCCAGTCGTCACAGAACCAGCCCTGCCCAATCATGTAGACATAAAGACTGAGAGCAGTAGTCCCCTCAGCTCCTGTATGCAGAGAGATATTACTTCATCTACCAGCCTTGCTTCAGACTCGCCTGCCCTTCATCATGGCTCAGCTGTAGGAAATTCCTCAGGGCTGAACAGCAGCTCGTCAGCTCAGACTAAAGGTATTTGTGCCTACACATCACTTAAATGGGCTATATTGTACACTTTTGTGGCATTGTCATAATTTGCTTACACTTGTGTTGTTCCGAACACTTATGACTTTCTTCTGTGAAACACAAAGAGGTTACAGACAGAATCAGGAAGTGTTTCAGTAGACTCATATTATTGCACATCAAGGCCATCATTCCCAGGGATCTAGACAACTATCAGTTTGCTTAGCTGGCGAACCGATCCACAGATGATGCTGACTCCCTTGCACTTCATACAGCCGTGACTCACCAGGAGCAGCCAAATACCTATGTTAGGATGCTATTCATTAGATTCAGTTCCGTCTTTAATACCATAATCCCCCATAAACTCATATGCAAACTTAGCAAATAGAAACCTGGGCCTAGGCACTTCACTCTGCTCATGGATTATGGACTTTCTAACAGACAGACCCCATTTACACCTGGTATTAAGATGCATCTCGGGTGATCCGATCATATGTGGTCAGGCAAGACACATAGCTGTTTACATCTGGTTGCTTAAAATCTCCTGTGACCACTTGCGATCGGATTTGGAGGGGAGGGTCTCTGTTTCATGATGACATCAATCACTGTGTCAGTGTGTTACTGCATGACATTCAAGCACAACAAAGTCATAAAATACAAAGAAAGCATGAAAAAGCAATGCACTGTTTCTCCCAGATGTAGCTGAATTAAATTTAATTTGAGCACAAAAGCAACATTTCAAGCACAATTGTCAGTTATTTTAGTGGATTACATGTAGGGCTGTCACTATTATGAAATCTGGCTGACGATTAATTGTCAAATAATTGTGATTATGGCGATTAATTGTCTGTTTTAGGGCTGTGACGATTAATTGTCTTGTTAAGGGCTTTCATGATTAATTGTCATAAAATTGTCATGTTTTTTAAGGTGTTTTTTTTTCTGCATGTGTTCTTCATACACCTAATGAAGTCATTTTTACATATTTAACTGTAAATGTATAAATCAAATAATAAAATGGGGATAAACTATGATTTCCTTTTTAAGGCTTTAAAAACTTAGGAATGACATGAAAAATAAAATAAATATCTAAATATTTCTAAATAATTAAAATGTCTCTCTTTTGGTCAACTTTAGTTTTGGTCAATTTTACAATTACACTTATTTTCTAAACTCATATATTTTATAATTTTTTATAATATATATATATATATATATATATATATATATATATATATATATATATATATATATTATATTTTTATTATGCAGTAGTAAAACATTTCTTTCCTAATTTCTTCACTTTCACAAGTTATTTTAATGCTCTGATTAAATTTACGAACCCTTATTTGTTATGAAATAGAAATAAAGTGTGTTGTCTCCTTTTTGTCACTGTGTGTCATTAACACAGTGTGTATGAACCAGGAATTTTTCCCATTACACAATCGTTTAAAGGAAACTGGAGCACTTTGCGTTCAGTATCAAAGTTAATACTTGTTCGTTTATACTTTCGTGTGAGTTTGGCATGAGCCTCTGCAGACACATGAGGACAGGAGCTTGTTGACCTCTGCGGTGCGGCTCAGTGATGCACAGACACGGAGTTCAACTGTATGACACAAATGTGCCATTCATGGCATTTATACAGTATATTAGCTTAAAATTCCCTTATTTTGCAATAATCCCAATAATTGCAGTTGTCTCAAATAACCACGATCAGACGGTTATTTAATAGTCACTACAGGCCTAATTAACCTGAGCTGCAGATGTTTGTGCTTCTCATAAGTCCCTGCATGTTGATATCAGACATGCTGTATCCACTTTTTCACATTTTCTGATCGGACGGTTATTTCCTTTTAAAGCCGCTCGGAAGAGGCAAAGTTTAAACTCTTGTTTTAGTGCAGCTGTTGTTTGACAGGTGAGGGGTGGCGCTGCTGCCAGGACGCATACAGAACGGATTAGCATTTACACCTCAAATGTGATGCAGTCACGTGTTTTTGACCACATTTGTATGTGGTTTTTGTGATCCGATCACAAAATTATTTAGACAGTTTAGATCTGTATTTAGCGCTGACCACATGTGATCGGATCACTAAAAACGCATCGTAATACCAGGTGTAAACAGGGTCACAGACCACAAAATGCCAGAATAGGTAACTGTACTTCCTCCACCCTCATCCTGAACACAGTTGTGCCTCAGGGCTGTGTGTTTAGCCTGGCCCTATTCACTTTTTCACTCATGATTTCACTACTGTAAAGTTCGCTGATGACACCACCATAGTGGGACTTATATCAGGAAATGAGGAAACAGCCTACAAGGAGGAGGTCCAACATTTGGTCGGGTGATGCACAGACTATAATCTGATCCTGAACACCTCAGAAACGCAAAGAGATTATTATAGACTTCAGAAAATCGAGGAAGACCATCCATCCCTCCCTTCACGTACACAGAGAGGAAGTGGAGAGTGTCAATAACATCAAGCTCCTTGGAGTCTATATAACAAAAGAACTCTTGTGGTCCCTCAATACCTCCTTGTTTGTGAAGAAAGCACAACAAAGGCTATTCTTCTTACAGACCAAACTACCCACACAGTTCCTGGTGAAATTTTAGCGCTTCTATAGAAAATATCCTCTCCCACTGTACTACGGTGTGGTATGCCAGGTGCACTGGGGAAAATCGTGAAGACCATGTAGTAAAAACAGCACAAAGGATTATTGGTTCTATCCTCCCAAACCAGGACACTGTGTATGCAAGCCGACTACTTAAAAAGGCTAGCAGCATTATTAAAAGGCTCAACCCACCCAGGACACATTGTGTTTGTCCCCCTGCCATCTGGGAAGTGGTACAGAGCCATCAAGTCCTGCACAGATTGACTGAGACACCGCTTCTTTCCCAGAGCTGTTGTTGCCCCCCACGCACACAATCCATCTTTTATTCACCCCCACTCATGCAAAAAGCATTAATGCAATTCAGACACTTTGTCTTTTATACTGTATATCTCATTGTGTAGATTTTAGAATGTGTTAATTATTACTTTATTTAATTATTAATACCTGTTTCACTTTTAAGTATTAGTCTGTCAGCTGCTGCATTTTCTGAGGGTAACCACATCGAATTTTGTTGTATACAATGACAGTGAAGTGTCTTACACTTACTTAAACCTGTCAGTCACCTTTTTACTTTCATTGGCTCTTTTTTCCATATAAAGAAAGTCTGTCAGTCTCTAACATACTGCCTAACTTCTCTTGTGTTCCACAGAAGAAAGTCATACGGGTTTGGAACAACAGGAGGATGATTAAATTTTGGGGTTAATTAACCCTTTTAGTCAACTTTTACAGCTAGTCAGGGTTTCTTGTAGTAGTTTCATTTTACATGACCTTTCCACAGACCATCATGCCAAGTAGTTTCAAACTTTTTCATGCTTTGCTTTCTCAGAGAACAAGGTGAGCCCTGATGTAATGTCTGTTGGGAAAGGCTCTGTACTCCCCTCCTCAATAGGCAGCTTATATAGCTACATCAAGAATGCTGTTCAAGGTGATGGAGGTAAGGTATCCACTGTAACCAGATGCACATTTGTTTTTACATGTCAGGTAGCACAGAGTGGATAAATAATTTTGGATTATCTGTGAACACTCTAAACAAACTCGAACACTTCTAAAAAAAAATAAACTTAGGCTGTTCAAAGTATGTTTTGCTTTAAAGTAATAGTTCACCCCAAAATGAAAAATCTCTCTTTTACTCATCCTTATGCCCTCCCAGATGTGTATGACTTTGTTTCATCTGTTGAACTCATATGAAGATTTTTAGATGAATTTCTCTGCTCTTTTGGTCCATACAATACAAGTGAATGGGTGCCAAAACTTTGAAGCTCAAAAAAAATCAGTCAGCATAAAAGTAATCCATAAGACTCCAGTGGTTAAATCAATGTCTTCAGAAGCAATATGATAGGTGTGGGTGAGAAACGGATCACTTTCACATTATTCACATTTTTGCTGATTCACATTCTTCATTCATATCGCACCCTACTGGGCAGGGAGAAGAATTTCTAGCAAAAAATTACTTAAATATTGATCTGTTTCTCACCCACATCTGTCATATCACGTCTGAAGATATAGATTTAACCACTGGATTCATATGGATTACTTTTATGCTGCCTTTATGTGCTTTTTAGAGCGTAACAAATTTGGCACCCATTCACTTGCATTTTATGGACCTACAGAGCTCAAATATTCTTTTAAAAATCATAAATTGTGTTCTGCAGAAGAAAGAAAGTCATACTCATCTGGGACGGCATGAGGGTAAGTAAATGATGAGAGAATTTTCATTTTTGGGTGTACTATCCGTTTAAGTCCACAGTGTGGTTTGCTCATAATGTGCATTGTGAACGCAGTGCACTCCAGACTCGCTTGATTTTGATATTTACGTGATTCCAAATAGTTTTGACTGTTACCGGTTATAATACAAAGCTAATGTGAGTGATCACATAAAAGGCAACATTCTTGCAAACTACTCTTAAAGTGTAAAAACTCCCAAGCACACATTCATCTAATTACATTACACTCTGATCATTTAACTTTTTTTTTTTTTTTGTGTTACAGAAGTGGAGATAAATATGCTGGATGAAGAGTTGATCAGACTGCTGGCCTGGCAGAGGATCCAGCAGCTCATCTCCCCCAAATCATCACTTCAACCTTTGAGTAAATGTGGGATCTCTTCAGCTGTCACTGCCTCTCTGTCCAAACCATCCCCTCAAACAGATGGTAAGAGCCCTGAATAGAACTGACGTCACACTTGCATAGCTTACCGAACCAGCGCATTTCAGACATGTTATGTTCTATTAGCCTTTCTGGTATAATGTAATAAGTAATGTAGTAAGTTTGCTCTTTTTCAGCACAAAAAAGGGACGTGCAAGCTCGAGCAGTACTGTGTCCTTTAACAGGAAAGGGGACAGCTGTCAGCATGTGCTATAGGACTCTTTACATAGGAACAGGTATGGATTACAAAGAGCAACATTAACAAGAGATTGCATTATTCTTAATATGCGTCATTGAGTTTTGCATTACATGAAAACTTCTCAACTTTTTTAGGTGCTGAAATGGATGTGTGCCTTACAAACTATGGCCATTGCATTTATGTTTCTGGGAAACATGCCTGCATCTTTTATGATGAAGTAAGTGTAATCAAGTAATAAATGAAGCCATTTTTTTTATGATAATGAACAATAATTATGCATGATTAAAGGGTATGGGGAAGATTTTTTATTAATTGTTCAGACTTATTAGAGATGAAAGTTTTTAATGTAATTGAATCTCTTGTAGAACACAAAGCATTATGAGCTCCTGAACTACAGTGAGCATGGGACAACGGTAGATAATGTGCTTTACTCATGTGACTTCTCCGACAAACCGAACATTACTTCACCCAGTGGACATGCATCCAAAGTACAAAACAGCATCAGTGAGTATCACTCAAAGCTTTGTGGAATGCAAGAGGATGGTGTCAGAAAAGATTCTTTATTATTAAAGGGCAATACTGTCCCTATGGAACTGATTTTCAGGGGCATTTTCTTTTAAAACCATAAACTGTTTATGTCAAATATTTCTATTTCTAACCAGTCCATTGAAATGAATTAATGTTTTTTTTTTTTTTTTTCTTCACACTTAGTGCCATTTTTGCCATTGGGCTGATTCATTTCTGATCTTGCTGAAAAACATTTGTGTGGTGTGACTTGTAATGCATTATAATTTCATTTCATTTTACTGTGATAAATCTGCAGGAGGTAACAGGTCAAGGAAGCCACATGGGGAGGTGTGCGCAGAGGCGGTGCTGATGCCTGCAGGTGGCATGATGAGTAGCCAGGCTCAAGGAGGACCCAAGTCTCCCTGCAACTGCAAAGCTAGCAGCTCCAGCCTGATAGGGGGCAGCGGAGCTGGATGGGAGGGTACCGCATTGCTCCACCACAGCAGCTGCATCAAAGTGGGCTGCATGCAATTCCTATTCAGCATCACAGAGTTTGCTAACAACCAGCCCAAAAAGGAGGAGACGTCCACTATTCTTAGCCAAGAAGAGACTGAAGTGGTTGACACACAGACTCCCAAACTCCACCAAATACCAGTGCTAAAGTCCAAGTCTGTATCATAGCCCCTACTTTCCCTTAAAAAAATACATTGGACCGTAAATATGGTGTGGACTACAGGTGCAAAAAAAAAAAAGGGACTTTGATAAAGCAGTTCAAGCATTTATTTGTACGGAGGTATTTTGGGGACTGGGTATTACAGAGTGTTTGCACATTACATTTACATTTCTACCATTTTTATTATGCAAAACCTTTTGACTGAGGAGCAGACGTTTGAATTCCCCTTAACCTCACATGTGGACACCACACCCTGTATACTTTGTGTCCATCAAAGGGGTTTTTATGTACTCTTTTGAACAATATATTTACTCAGAATATTTTATTTTGATATAAGAATGTATTGTTCTTTATCTGCAGTTTTGCACCATAAGCAATTATATGCAGAAATGCATACATGTGCAAATACCTTTGTTGGATTTATTAGCAAAATCGTCATCGTTCTAGTTTTCTTCTGGAACCGTTCATTTCTCTGTAGTGTTAGAACCTCTGCAACCTTAGTTGTGAAGTTTATTTGTGTATAAAGCTAGTTGTTAAACTCTAAAATGTTGTCTCTTTTGCTCGTGTATATGTGACTGAAGTTTCATTGTGTCAGCAAGATAAGTTCTGACATGTACGTCATTACATTATAAATATATGAAGATTTTTAAATAAGACTATTTCTTTGTGTATGCAGATTTAAATAAATAATAAAAAATAAAAAAAATAAACAGCTAAAATGAAATAAGAATAAATAAAGCAGCCTGATTGGCTGGTCTCCAATCCTGCTCAGCAAAAGGTGCCTAAAACCCTTATGTAACCGGTCGAATGCTGCCTAACAGCTTAAAACTGGTTTTAGCTGTTTTTTTTTACCCCCAGCAGTGAACTTATGTCGATTTGATCCACGGTTTTTAAAAGCAAACAAAATTTGCGAGTACTGTTGTTTACTAATATAATTTAGTCATTTAATTATGCAGTTTCTTTAATTCGATACTGTTTCCTTAATATGCCATTGTTTATTTTGGAGGATACTAGAAAAAAGAAGTCCAGTTCGCAACTTAGAATAATCGCTTGGATATTCACGATTGTTACTTCCGTACTTGTATTTTGCTGGTGTGGTTGATTGGAATTCTTCTCGTTCATATTGTCAGAGTTTCTGATGTTCACTAGTGTTGTTATTGGGGTGTTGATGATATTTCGTAATTTTATACTTGGAGCGCGCTGTAAAAGCAAAGAGAAACTACATGGCAAAACAGTCATCGTAACAGGTAAACGT
Source organism: Myxocyprinus asiaticus (assembly GCF_019703515.2). Classification (NCBI taxonomy): domain Eukaryota; kingdom Metazoa; phylum Chordata; class Actinopteri; order Cypriniformes; family Catostomidae; genus Myxocyprinus; species Myxocyprinus asiaticus. The sequence goes on along the minus strand of NC_059382.1, from coordinate 17,790,095 downwards.
TTCGTGCATTTATTATGTAATTATTTAGAGCATATTTTACATTTAAAAAGTATTTAATAAGAATTCATCAAGCTTAATGTGACACTTTGTGTCTCTGTGCAGGTTGTAACACGGGCATCGGTAGAGCCACAGCGGTAGATTTAGCGCGGAGAGGCGCAAGAGTCATTCTGGCCTGCCGGAATCAAATACGGCTGCTGTTGATGATGTAAAACGAGTGAGAAAATTTTATAAAATCTCCTTACGTGTGACCCTTTATATATAAGCTACTAAATGTTTGTTTACAGATGCATGTCATGAGCTTTTGTTGTTTGAACTCAGGAGAGTGGAAGTAAAAATGTGGTGTTCGTGCAGCTGGATTTGGCCAGTCTTAAATCAGTGTGCGCCTTTGCAGAGATTTTTCTCAAGATAGAGAAAACACTGGATCTCATCAACAATGCAGGTTGAACAATTTTTAATATCACAAGTATATCATTATGTCTTATATCCGAACTTAATCCATTATTCACGACTAACATAAAGTATTACCATTTGTTTTGGACATGTTTTACATGATAACAATAGTATTGTTTGAGCTATTTGACACATAACATATTAAATATTTATATGGTAGTTATTCACAAACATGGTATTTATCTCTTTTCAACACTGTACCACTGTGGTGCTTGTACCATCAGTGCTATTTCATCACATTTTATACCAAATCTATAATTCATATCAAAATCCATAGTTTATATTTAATGCATATCAAATCCTTATTTCAGGAGTCTATATGCAGGGCACTACTGAGGATGGTCTTGGTCTAATATTTGGTGTCAACCATATTGGTAATTTCCTCCTGACTAACTTGCTGCTGGACAGAATGAAAGAGTGTGCACCGAGCCGCATTGTCACAGTGTCTTCGTATTTACATAATTTCGGTAACCTTGACTTTGACTGTCTTCGCACAAACAAGGAGTTTGGAGTGGGTGAGTCTGGAATGGATGTCTTTTGGATATATTCACACAGCAAACAGTGCAATGTGCTATTCACACATGAGCTTGCAAAGAGGCTACAAGGAACCAGTGTGACCTGTTACAGTCTCAATCCAGGTTTGTGTCTTTACCATAGTTTGTGCATGCTTCGTCTTCAGAGCTAGATTAGTATATAAACATTTAATTCGCATGTGCACTTGTCACTATCTTCTATGCAAACAGTTTTACATTTGAACCCTAATATTTTCTAAACTATATTCTGCATTGCCTAACCATCTATGCCACCACACTTAATTCACCAGGTGTTATCAACACTGAGTTGACTCATAACATTAATAAAATGTTCAGGAGGTTACTACTGAAACCCATTGGAGCTTTGTTCTTTAAGGGTGTAGAGTCCGGTGCTCAGACGACTTTACACTGTGCCCTGCAAGAGGGCACTGAATCCCTCAGTGGCAGATATTTCTCCAACTGTGCTGTTCAGAAGGTGAAGGCAAAGGCTAAGAACGATGCTTTGGCCAGGAAGCTGTGGGAAGTGAGTGAGACATTAAGTGGCCTGTCCTAAATCCACTCTATGACACATACAGTATCCAATTTACTTACTACATATGCAATACAGGTGTCCATGGAGAGCACAGCACAGAGACAGACATTAACCAAAGATACTCTCTTTCTATAGTTGTTGCATGGAATTATATACATATATAGATGAACTATCATCATTTCAGTGCTTTACTACTGTAATAAAGGAGAACATGGGACATATCTGAACAGTCGCATTGGGCTTTGCTTGTCATCTTTGATAGTACCTGACTTTCTGTCTAACACAGATGATCCACATAAGAGTTTATGCTTGCTGTAATTTTCACTTGAAATAAAAGTCTATTTGTCTTTAGTCTGCATTTGGTGATGTGAAAGTTGGCACACATTCTTGTGCTAATTATTGCATTATTATCATTACAATCAATGTCATGTTTGTTAAACCCTTGATTAATCCTTAAGCTAAAGTGCAATACAGCTATGCAATCATAAAACTAAAATAAAAATCAGCTAAGCAGCAATGGAAAATTGAGTGGCGGATACAGTTGAAGTCAGAAGTTTACATACATTTAGGTTGAAGTCATTAAAACTCATTTTAACTCCACAGATTTCATATTAGCAAACTATAGTTTTGGCAAGTCATTTAGGACATCTACTTTGTGCGTGACATGAGTAATTTTTCCAACAACTGTTTACAGACAGATTGTTTCACTTTTAATTGACTATATTACAGTTACAGTTTGTCAGAAGTTTACATACACTAAGTTAACTGTGCCTTTAAGCAGCTTGGAAAATTCCAGAAAATGATGTCAAGCCTTTAAGCAATTAGCCAATTAGCTTCTGATAGGATAATTGGAAGTGTACCTGTGGTTGTATATTAAGGCCTACCTTAAAACTCAGTGCCTCTTTGCTTGACATCATGGAAAAATCAAAAGAAATCAGCCAAGACCTCAGAAAAAAATTGTGGACCTCCACAAGTCTAGTTCATCCTTGTGAGCAATTTCCAAATGCCTGAAGTTACCACGTTCATCTGTACAAACAATAGTATGTATAAGTATACACACCATGGTACCACGCAGCCATCATACCGTTCAGGAAGGAGACGCATTCTGTCTCCTAGAAATGAACGTAGTTTAGTGTGAAAAGTGCAAATCAATCCCAGAACAACAGCAAAGGACCTTATGAAGATGCTGGAGGAAACAGGTGGACAAGTATCTATATTCACATTAAAACAAGTCCTACATTGACATAACCTGAAAGGCTGCTCAGCAAGGAAGGAGACTCGAAAACTGCCATAAAAAAACCAGATTACAGTTTGCAAGTGCACATGGGGACAAATATCTTACTTTTTGGAGAAATGTCCTCTGGCCTGATGAAATATAAATGTAACTGTTTGGCCATAATGACCATTGTTATTTTTAGAGGAAAAAGGGTGAGGCTTTCAAGCTGAAGAACACCATCCCAACTGTGAAGCAAGGGGGTGTCAGCATCATGATGTGGGGATGCTTTGCTGCAGGAGGGACTGGTTCACTTCACAAAACAGATGGCATAATGATCCCAAGCATACCTCCAAAATTGTGGCAAAATGGCTTAAGGACAACAAAGTCAAGGTATTGGAGTGGCCATTTCAAAGGCCTGACCTCAATCTGAATTTGTGGGCAGAACTGAAAAGCGTGTGCGTTCTGTCTGAAGGAATGGGACAAAATTCTAGCAACTTATTGTAAGAAGCTTGTGGAAGGCTACCCAAAACATTTGACCCAAGTTAAACAATTTAAAGACATTGCTACCAAAAACTCAGCAAAAAAAGAAATGTCCCTTTTTCAGAACACTGTATTTAAAGATAATTTTGTAAAAATCCAAATAACTTTACAGATCTTTATTGTAAAGCATTTAAACAATGTATACCATGCTTGTTCAATGAACCATAAACAATTAATGAACATGCACCTGTGGAACAGTCATTAAGATGCTAACTGCTTACAAACGGGAGACAATTAAGGTCACAGTTATAAAAACTTAGGACACTAAAGAGACCTTTCTACTGACTCTGAAAAACACCAAAAGAAAGATGCCCAGGGTCCCTGCTCATCTGCATGAATGTGCATGCTTAGGCATGCTGCATGGAGGCATGAGGACTGCAGATGTGGCCAGGGCAATACATTTCAATGTCCGTACTGCGAGACGCCTAAGACAATGCTACAGGGAGACAGGAAGGACAGCTGATCGTCCTCGCAGTGGCAGACCATGTGTAACAACACCTGCACAGGATCGGTACATCCGAATGTCACACCTGCAGGACAGGTACAGGATGGCAACAACAACTGCCGAGTTACACCAGGAACACACATTCCTTCCATCAGTGCTCAGATTGTCTGCAATAGGCTGAGAGAGGCTGGACTGAGGGCTTGTAGGCCTGTTGTAAGTTAGGTCCTTACCAGACATCACCGGCAACAATGTCGCCTATGGGCACAAACCCACCCTCACCGGACCAAACAGGACTGTCAAAAAGTGCCCTTCACTGACAAGTCTCGGTTTTGTCTCAACAGGGGTGATGTTAGGTCTCATGTTTATCATCGAAGGAATGAGCGTTACACCGAGGCCTGTACTCTGGAGCGGGATTGATTTGGAGGTGGAGGGTCCGTCATGGTCTGGGGCGGTGTGTCACAGCATCATCAGACTGAGCTTGTTGTCATTGCAGGCAATCTCAACACTGTGTGTTACAGGGAAGACATCCTCCTCCCTCATATGGTACCCTTCCTGCAGGCTCATCCTGACATGACCCTCCAGCATGACAATGCCACCAGCCATACTGCTCGTTCTGTGCGTGATTTCCTGCAAGACAGGAATGTCAGTGTTCTGCCATGGCCAGCGAAGAGCCTGGATCTCAATCCCATTGAGCACGTCTGGGAACTGTTGGATCGGAGGGTGAGGGTTAGGGCCATTCCCCCAGAAATATCCGGGAACTTGCGAATGCCTTGGTGGAAGAGTGGGGTAACATCTCAAAGCAAGAACTGGCAAATCTGGTGCAGTCCATGAGGAGGAGATGCACTGCAGTACTTAATGCAGCTGGTGGCCACACCAGATACTGACTGTTACTTTTAGTCACATGTCTGTGAATCTTGTTCAGTTTATGTCTTAGTTGTTGAATCTTTTTATGTTCATACAAATATTTACACATTAAGTTTGCTGAAAATAAAAGCAGTTGAAAGTGAAAGGACGTTACTTTTTTTGCTGAGTTTACTAATAAATGTATGTAAACATCTGACCCAATGGGAATGTGATGAAAAGAAATAAAAGATGAAATAAATAATTCACTCTACTATTATTCTGACATTTCACATTCTTAAAATAGTGATCCTAACTGACCTAAGACAGGGAATGTTTTCTATGCTTAAATGTCAGGAACTGTGAAAAACGGAGTTTAAATGTATTTGGTTAAGGTGTATGTAAACTTCTGACTCCAACTGTAGATTCTTAAATCCTAAGATTGATCGTTTACTAAATGTGCAACTCTCTATAATGCAAGTAAATAACTCGCATACGAGCTCAAATTTCGTGCTAAACTATTAAAAATGTCTGTGATTAGCCACTTGCTGGTAAATGTTCTGAATAAGATTTCACTTAATAATTGAGTAGTACTGTATATTGGCTAGGAACTTCAACATCCTGTCACGGTGTGCCGAGAGTAAAAGTTTGATTTGATATTCCGTGTAATGTGTCCAAAGACAAGATCCACACAATTCACTTTTAATACCCTTTCTGTTCTATACAGTCAATTGTTGATCAAAATCAACAAAACATAAGCATTTAATTCTCATCACACATAGCACGGATGAGATAAAAAAGCCACTCTTGTTAATATGCACTCATTTACAGACGAGTGCTGGTTTTTCATTATTATTATATATACAGTATATGCAATATGTGATCATATTTATTGATGAAATACATGGATGTGTACATTGTCAAAAAGCTAAAATGTGACCAAAATGATAATGAACAAATATCACTTATAAAATTTATATTTTCGTAATGTACCTAGTTAGAAGGTCCCCTGTATAATTAACAGCATTAGCTAGGTTTTATTTAATATGTAAGCAAAGTGGACATTATAACTGAAATATAACATATGAATCGAAATTGGAATAGAATAGTGAGCTTATGCAACACAATCGAATCAAGAAATCTGTATCAATACCCAGCCCAACTAGTGAAGTCATCAAAACTATAAAATAACACAAATAGAAGTGTGAATTATGTAGTGACCAAAATAAAGAACAATCATATATTTTAGCTTCAAAGTAGCCTCTTTTAGCCTAGATTACAGCACTCTCAAATGGTTTTGTAAATAAATTCATAGGTGGGCACAAATTATATTTGTCTCCAAAGCAAATTTCAAGAATTTACAGATCAAAAGGTTTTAAGATCATGAGAAACATAAAAAAAAAAAAAAAAAATACCATGGTAATGAGTTATAGCCAAAATACCAGTTACTAGTTATTGTTACAACTGAAAACCTGTAACAGAAATGTGGGATCTCTTTCAAGCAAAGTAAAGCTTCCAAACTCCAAGTAAGCCATAGATGTACATAATATACATGTATTGCAGGCTTTAGGAGACTATTACCATGGTCCATAATTGCTTTACTTGCAAATAAATGTCACCAGCTGAAGTAACTCATGTCCACTGAGACAAACTAATTATAAATCACACGGGCAAAGCTTCATGCGTTCCCCTTGTAAGTTTTTTTTTTTTTTTTTTAAAGTTAAAATTTATTATTTTTATTTTTTATATATAATGCTTTATTATCAACAAATAACATGTACAAGATTAATTACCATATTGCAACAGAGAAACATATCACATGCTTCACAATACAATAGAGATTATAAAAAAAGAAAAACACAGAGAGGGTACATATCTATATATTGTTGAATAAGCATAAATAGATACTTTTTATATGAAAATATTAAACGAAGAACATATTGCAGTTGTTTTAATTGCTTTGCTATTTTTAGATTTTGACATAACATCAATGCACATTTTAATCTCCTTCTTAAGCACTGTAAAATTGGGTTTGCCATTTGTGAATTTACATTTATGGATATGAAATTTACATAAAAATAAAATAAAATTTATAATGAAACCAACATCCTTTGAGCAATGGTTCTTAATACAATAACCTAATATCACATACTTCTCTCAACATCTTTTCAGAAACTTTGTGTATCTTGGCAGGACCAACACATATGAAAAATGGTTTCAGTAGAACTTTTGCAGAAAGAGCATTTTATTTCAATATCACTTTTACATTTTTGTAAAAATTCCTTCCAAGTTTTCAAATGTAGAACGTGCGCGTGCTTCCGCGTCAACGTCAGACGGAGGGAGAGAAAGAACTCAACCACATGTTCTGCCCGCTGTTTCTCTAGCGCCATCATGCGGTCAATGATTTATTGCGTGAACAGCCACGAAGAGTATTTCAGTGGCAGCTGCTGTAAAACGAAAAAGAAAGTGGCCTACATTTGCTTGTTTGGCGGTTTCAGGCAACTGGAATGATTGTCGTTAGGACGGGAATACACATTATGGTTTTGGCCTTTGGAGGTCTTATCCTTATATTTCTATGCTTAGGTATAGACAAGTACTGTTTGTAACGGTTAAATTGTTATTTATATTTAGAGAAGCCAAATGTTTTTCCTTGCCTTGTTTGCTTTCTTGTTACTGTAAAATTGTTTGTTGCTCACGTTATCACATCAAAGCATGTAATTGGCTATTACGTCAAATCTACTATTATACAGTGCATCCGGAAAGTATTCACAGCACTTCACTTTTTCCACATTTTGTTATGTTACAGCCTTCTTCCAAAATGGATTAAATTAATTTTCCTCAATTCTACAAACAATACCCCATAATGACAACGTGATAGAAGTTTGAAATCTTTGCAAATTTATTAAATAAAAAACACACACACACACACACACACACACACACACACACACACACACACACACACACACGACAACAACACATGTACATAAGTATTCACAGCCTTTGCTCAATACTTTGTTGAAGCACCTTTGGCACCAATTACAGCCTCAAGTCTTTGAGTATGATGCTACAAGCTTGGCACACCTATTTTTGGGCAGTTTCTCCCATTCTTCTTTGCAGGACCTCTCAAGCTCCATCAGGTTGGATGGGGAGCGTCGGTGCACAGCCATTTTCAGATCTCTCCAGAGATGTTCAATCGGGTTCAAGTCTGGGCTCTGGCTGGGCCACTCAAGGACATTCACTGAGTTGTCCCGTTGCAACTCCCTTGTTATCTTGGCTGTGTGCTTGGGGCCGTTGTTCTGTTGGAAGATGAACCTTCGCCCCCAGTCTGAGGTCCAGAGCGCTCTGGAGCAGGTTTTCATCAAGGAAGTCTCTGTACATTGCTACATTCATCTTTCCCTCAATCCTGACTAGTCTCCCAGTTCCTGCCGCTGAAAAACATCCGCACAGCATGATGCTGCCACCACCATGCTTCACTGTAGGGATGGTATTGGCCAGGAGATGAGCGGTGCCTGATTTCCTCCAGGCATGACGCTTGCCATTCAGGCCAAAGAGTTCAATCTTTGTTTCATCAGACCAGAGAATTTGTTTCTTATGGACTGGGAGTCCTTCAGGTGCCTTTTGGCAAACTCCAGGCGGGCTGTCATGTGCCTTTTACTGAGGAGTGGCTTCCGTCTGGCCACTCTACCATACAGGCCTGATTGGTGGAGTGCTGCAGAGATGGTTGTTCTTCTGGAAGGTTCTCCTCTCTCCACAGAGAAATGCTGGAGCGCTGACAGAGTGACCGTCGGGTTCTTGGTCACCTCCCTGACTAAGGCCCTTCTCCCCCGATCGCTCAGTTTGGCCGGGCAGCCAGCTCTAGGAAGAGTCCTGGGGGTTCCAAACTTCTTCCATTTATGGATGATGGAGGGCACTGTGCTCATTTGGGACCTTCAATGCTGCAAAAAATGTTCTGTACCCTTCCCCAGATCTGTGCCTCGATACAATCCTGTCTTGGAGGTCTACAGACAATTCCTTGGACTTCATGGCTTGGTTTGTGCTCTGACATGCACTGTTAACTGTGGGACCTTATATAGACAGGTGTGTGCCTTTCCAAATCATATCCAATCAACTGAATTTACCACAGGTGGACTCCAGTCAAGTTGTAGAAACATCTCAAGGATGATCAGTGGAAACAGGGTGTACCTGAGCTCAATTTTGAGTGTCATGGCAAAGGCTGTGAATACTTATGTACATGTGTTTTTTTTTTTTTTTTTTTCGTTTTTAATTTTTAATAAATTTGCAAAGATTTCAAACAAACTTCTTTCACGTTGTCATTATGGAGTATTGTTTGTTGAATTTTGAGGAAAATAATGAATTTAATACATTTTGGAATAAGGCTGTAACATAACAAAATGTGGAAAAAGTGAAGCGCTGTGAAAACTTTCCGGATGCACTGTACATAACATAAAATATAAAATGAGTAACACTATGGTATTGTCTAACTACATCCATAATATTTTAAAGCAGATAACTCTTAAAAGTAGAAATAAATGAACGTAGAAGAGTTGATTTAAAGGAATAGTTCACCCAAAAATGAAAACTGTCTCACCATTTACTCACCCTCATGCCATCCCAGATGTGTATGACTTTCTTTATTCTGCAGAGCACAAGTGAAGATTTTTAGAAGAATATCTGAACTCTTTTGGTCCATGCAATGCAAGTGAATGTTGACCAGAATTTTGAATTTTGAAGCCCCAAAAAGCACATAAAAGCAGCATAAAAGTAATCCATAAGACTCCAGTGTTTAAATCAATGACTTCAGAAGCGATATGATAGGTGTGGGTGAGAAATAGATCAATATTTAAGTCCTTTTTTACTATTAATATCCACTCTCACATTCGCTTTCACATTCTTCTTAGACCCTGTCCAAAATGGTACCCTACGCCCTTGCAGTCTTCCTTTGAGTCCAGACTTTGGTGACATTTGGGACAGACTTAAAGACTTTAATTAGATGACGCATTTTTATATATTAGGTTTTTCATATACATGCAGTTTTACAAATTATTATTTGAAAAGTCATGACATTGATAGATAGGATAAAGAGCACACTTTAAACTAACTCTTGGATATTTGTTTTTATTAAATATGTCCATGCAACGCACTGGCAATAAAGCATTAGGCAATTTAACCAAGAACCCCTGAAAAAAGTGCACATATAACAACAACAAAACCCCATCTTTTAAAATATTTAGAGAACAAAAAAAAACTAAAAAATATGATTCAGACACATGGATGTTTACAGGCAGGTCTTAGAACACAGTAAAATGTATAGAAAGAAGAACATATGTCTCACACACCACCGCATATCGCAAAAATCTTTATAAAATACAACCACACTTCCTTAGGTATAATATATATATATATCACTGTTAGACCGAACATTGCTACATCATAAATATAAGCAATCTTTCAAGCTACAGCTATGCAGGGGCGGAGCTAGAGGGGGGGCTAATTAAAGCTAATTAAACATTAAGATAATTAAATATTAAACATGATTGTCCCTAGAGGGCGAAATGCAACTGTTGTATCCGCAGGTCAGAGACGATGAAACGGGGGTGTTTTCAGTCATTGATGCTCTATGGTGGTTTGGGCATACAAAGATGGCTGCTCGAACACTTCTGGTGGCTTCACCTCAGGCTGGCAGTTTAACGTTGCATCGGCTATCCAGTTCTATATATACTGTATATCAGTGGCCCTGCCGCCCATGCACGTGCACAGATCAGCGCGTTGCTCATTCATTCTGAAGCGCACACAGACCATGTTTATCTGTCTTTAATCGCAGCCTTTGGCAGTTAAATAATCACATTTGATCATATCTCCATTTTGATGTTATTTTGATTAATTATACAGCCCTGAAGGATCATGAAATTAGTCTACTGATGCACTCTATGAAACTTAATGGCCAAATAAAAGGAGACTTGTGTCTCTGCAGAACAAAAATAGGCATTTTCCAATCAGTGGGCATTTTTCAACTGCTTTACATGTTTTGCCTACTACATTGAGATTCCCTGCTTTCATTGGATACTTAAGAAATGCCTATCCTGTTTGGAAACGACCACTGATTACTATATTGAGATTCCCTACTTTTATTGGATAGTTGAAAAACGCCCATCCTGGTTTGAAAACACCAACAGATTGAGAAACACCCTATACTTCAATAAAAGGCTCATTACAATCATCGCAATATTCACGATATTGTTGAATTTTATATCGTCAGCAAAATCATCGTGGTAATATCATGGGTATTCGATGCATTGCCCAGCCCTTCCGCAAGTCCACATCAAGTGTGCCATTTGCGAAAGGGCCTTATTTTGTTTTGTGCATATCACCACCTACTGGACTGTGCTGGTCAAAAGTGGAGATTTATAGTAAAAAATGACATAAAAACTGATCTGTTTCTCACCCACACCTATCATATCTCTTCTTAAGACATTGATTTAACCACTGGAGTCATATGGATTAAATTTATGCTGCCTTTATGTGCTTTTTGGAGCTTCAAAGTTTTGAGCACCATTCACTTGCATTGTATGGACCTACAGAGCTGAGATATTCTTAAAAATCTTTGTTTGTGTTCTGCAGAAGAAAGTAAGTCATACACATCTGGGATGGCTTGAGGGTGAGTAAATGATGAGAGAATTTTTATTTTTGGATGAACTATCCCATCCTTATTGGGAAGTGCTGACTATTGCTGTTTTCAGCTTAGTTTAGCATCAGCTCCAAAGGTTTCTTTACATTTGTAATTACAAGCATTGTCTTTTTTAATCCTGTCTTGAAGCACTGTAATCTTTAATTTTCAATTATTCTTTATTTATTTTATTTAATTTTTTTGACCAGGTGTTAATGGATCTCAGTCTGTTCGTAATGTTCAATGGCTTCCTTGTCAGTTTGTGGATGAGAAAGTTCATATAAATGAAGAGGGACACACAGAGACTCAGTACATCCACAGAGAGGTTGTGATTCAGTTTGGTAATGCAGGTGACAGCCCTTTATACCCTACCATTACCTTTCTTGTCACAGGTAAGTGAAAGTCAGTTCATGCAGTTGCAGTTATAAATCTTTAGTTTTAATCCGCACTATAAATCTTTGTTTATTTGTTGTGACTAATGCAGCCTCTAAGGTGGATATGAGGCATTATGTGGAAGGAGGGGAGGACAAAATACACTGTGAGATCCGTAGGTACAGCACTGGAGGCATTGTAATGCGCTGGCCTGCTGTTGGAGCACAAGAATATGACATCTGGTTCACCTGTACTTTACGCCATACTGAAGGATCATTTGTCATCTCCACATTCCTCAGACACACGCCTGCAGCTCCTGCCAAAGGACAGATGGACTATCTACAAAGGATGACTGTTAATGATAGGGAACTTCTAACAACATCAGGTAACCATTAATATTGGAAGCAGAATTCACTCATGATTTTGCTCTACATTTAAAGGGATAGTTCACCCAAACATTAAAGTTCTATCTGTCATCCTTTACTCACCCTCATGTTGTTTCAGACCTGTAGAACTTTCTTTCTACAGAAGATGTTTGGCAGAATTACAGCCTCAATCCCCATTCACTTTTTCATTGAAAAAAAAAAAAAGATGCAATGGTAGTTCATGGAGACTGAGATTTACTGGCTCACATGTCCTTTTGTGTTTCACTGAAGAAAGAAAGTCAAATGGAATTGTAACAACATTAGGGTGAGAAAATGATTATAGAATTAAAATTTTTGGGTGAACTATTCCTTTAATATATCCCAACCTGTCAGCCACATTACCACCGTATCTTCCAAATTTGTTTGGCAGCTGCAATGGTTGTTTTGACTCGGACTCCCTCGGTTGAGGTGGGATTCTTGAAGGAACCAACTATGCACTGTCAGTTTGTAGTGGATCATAAACTGGCCAATGTATCTGTGGAGTGGAGGTTACAGCGACACGGGGAGCGCAGCAAACTGTTTAGCTACTCCAGCCGCACAGGGAAGAGTGAAGGTAGCAGAGTGTCTGTCAAAGCCATCGGTGCTGGAAACGCCTCCTTCAAACTTCCACCCACCAGAAAAAACAGTGAGGGCACATACACCTGCTCTGTTCTTGTTCCTCCCATCTATGGCAGCCACGATATTCCCCTTAGCCTAAGTGGTGAGATGACAAACTTTTCTAAGTGAAGAAATTTAGCTGTTCAATTTGTATTCTTAAAACTCAGAAGAGAATTTGTATTTTCGAGCCATGGGTTCCTTCATGAATTTCTAATAGGTTAAAAAAAATAGAGGTTTTCAAATTAATGGGTTAAATTAATGGGATAGTTCACCCAAAAATGAAAATGCCATCCCAGATGTGTATGACTTACTTTCTTCTGCTGAACACAAACGAAGATTTTTAGAAGAATATTTTAGCTCTGTTGGTCCTCACAATGCAAGTGAATGGTGACCAAAACTTTGAAGCTCCAAAAACCACATAAAGGCAGCATAGAAGTAATCCATACGACTCCAGTGGTTAAATCCATGTCTTCAGAAGTGATATGATAGGTGTGGATGACAAACAGATCAATATTTAAGTAATATTTTACTATTAATCTCCACTTTCACTTTTACCGTCTTCTTATGTTTTTGGCGATTCGCATTCTTCATGCATATCGTCACCTACTGGGCAGGGAGGAAAATTAATAGTAAAAAAGGACTAAAATATTGATCTATTTCTCACCAACACCTATCATAGCACTTCTGAAGATATCAATTTAACCACCGGAGTCATATGGATTACTTTTATGCTGATTTATGTGCTTTTGGAGCTTCATAAATTTGGTACCCATTCACTTGTATTTTATGGACCTACAGTGCTGAGGTATTCTTCTAAAAATCTTTGTTTGTGTTCAGCAGAAGAAAGAAAGTCATACACATCTGGAATGGCATGATGGTGAGTAAATGATGAGTGAATTTAAATGTTTGGGTGAACAATAAATCTGCGGTTAACATTACTTGAAGTGACCTTCACATTTTGTTCTACAGCATAAATTACACTCAGTCAAACCCAAATGTTAATTTTAATTAAAAAAAATTTAAAACACAAGTTGCTAAATATGGACGACAACATTTTGAAAACACAGAAGCTTCAAAATTAACTCATTTTTTACTTTAATTAATTTATAATTAATTACATTAAAAACATGAACGCTTTTAATGTAATGTTAACTAGAAATCTTAATTAGCTCATAAATCCAAAACTGCTTTTCTAGAGACCCATCGGAAGTTCCCGAGGAAACCAATGGTATATTAGCCTTCCCGGTAGGCCTACTAATAGATGTTATGACTGAACAGCTCTATCAAAGAAAGAAGCATATTAGAGATTCATGTTTCTTATTTCTCTTTAACCTCCACAGAACAACCCCGTGTGTCTCTAAATGTGGGCTCCTCCTTGGCTTTAACACTTGGTGAGGATCAGAAGGTAGTATGTGATGCAGAGGGCTACTATCCTCTGGATGTGAACACTGAGTGGTATCGAGAACCAGCTGGAGGCAGCCCTACACCTGTGTTCCTGAAGAATGTACTGTACTCCAGTCATCAGTCTTCATCAAGATGGCACATACTCCCTCTCAGCCTTCTTCCTTCTGCAGCCTAGCCTTGAAGACTCTGGATATAAGTACACTTGCAGAGTATCTCATAAGTCCTTGCTCACTCCCATCCGCAAGAGCTTCATCCTCACAGTTACAGGTGAATCATATGCAGTATGAACACACAACTATTCTCACAAAGCTCTTTTTATATGGAAAGTCCCCAAAGTATCCTTTAAATGAAGTATTAATAATAACCACTAGATGGCAAGCGAGATGTATTTGTCATGTTCAGAATTATCAAAAACTCTTCTCAATACATTTTTGTTCTTGTTTTTACAACAGAACCTGACTCTACAATGTGGTATGTCACAGTCATTGCATTCATAATAGTAATGCTAGGAATTCTTTATTGGCTGCTGCCTGAGTACTTAGCAGGTGAGATCTTTGTTGTTTCTAAATAACTTTAAAGATGTCCATTTTTATTGCATTTTTGTGCATCCCTCAATTGACTTGTTTATTATTTAATTAGAGTTTCTACATTTCCTGATATTTGTTTTACAATTTTAAAATGTAAACAGAAAAACATATGGAAAACCTCACCTCAATTTAAAACTTCTGACTTCCTGCTTTTCTCAGCATCCCACGTCCAAACCTCCCTAATAACAATTATTTCTAATGTCTGAATACATTTATCATTAGATAGGGATTTAAAAAAAATGTGGCTGAAAGTTAAAGAATATTCAAGGCTAAAAGTCTGGAAACTAATGTAAAGGAAGCCATTGAAAACTATTAAAACATCAGATAAATGGTTGTCCATTGCCATTTCGTCAGTCAGCCAAGCCAACAAACAAATATTGTAGAATGTTTTTGTTTAACTTTTTCACTATTCTACTTACCTGTGCCAACTCTAATGCTCATAATATTGTTTCTCCTTTAGAACGGAAAGCTGCAAATAAGGTGAGGTCTAACTATGAAGAACAGAAAAGTAACAATAAATATGCTTCCAAAGTCCTTTGCACAAATTAACAGCCAACTTAATTGTACATGATTAAATATGAATGAATGGGCTCTCTGTACTGTTTGTTATGTGTATCTGTGTGTTTTACATGTGCATGTGTACATTTACAGTACAAGTAATTATTGGCATATGTGGAAATGTGACGTAAGTAAGTGCGTCTATATGCCATATGTCCAGTCTCATCCACTGTATGTTTAGACTCTTTCTCTTGTGTGCAGAGGTTCTGAAAGCTCATACCTGAGGATTTAATGGACAGCACCAGGGAAACCAAAAACACATCCATCCCTCTCCACTCGTCCCTACCGTCTCCTCCTGCTGCTACTGCTTTCTAAAAGATCAGATGCACTACATGGGGAAATGAGGAGTGTATTTCCAGATCTCATGGTTTATGTTCTTGTGAACAGTAGCTGATAACAAGGCACTATCATTTTTCAGACTACCCTGAATTAAAGAATAATTTAAAAGGGGCTTTATGGATTGTATCATTTTTGTGTGTAGACCTACTGTAAATTATGTCAATTTAGCAAGGAAGACTCATACATTATTGGCAAGAAACACTATTACAATTGAAGTAATATATTATTATTATTATTATTATTATATTTTTGTTTTTGCAAGTATGAAAATGTAGTACAATTTTGTTATATATATATATATATATATACAGGGTTTCCATGGTCATAGAAAACCTGGAAATTTAAAATTGTAATTTCTAGGCCTGGAAAAGTCATGAAAAAAGTAATGGACATTTCTAAAGAGGACGTTTTCTTGCTATGCTCAGCTCTAAAATATTTATCAACTAGAAATGTATCTTTTATGGTGCAATCTCTATAAAACAATTTATAAAATTCCTTAACCACTAATCATGAACCACTGGAAAAGAAATGAAAATTCGTTGGTCAAAAGTGTGGGAACGCTGTATATAAAAACACAAAAATAAAATCTGCCTCTGATGGTTGAAATAAAAATATACTTGAACTATAGTCTATTTGTAAGATTTTTGTGTGAAATTTAATGCAGAAAAATAAAGCCTGTGTTTTGAATTTTACTTTTGTGTTCTTACATCCATGTAATATCATATGAATGCTGTGTGTGATGCTTATGCTGTTGTTTTCCGCTCACTGTGAAATGCAACACCAATGGTGCTATGAGGCCTGTGGGATTTTGAAGTGTTCTTGACTAAATGTTCACTTCTGGTGCACATGTACTGTAGCTACTGTGAGGTATCTCCCTGACCCCCATTTAGCAGCACTATTGGGGTCATTCTCAGTAAACAGTGCTATGTGTGTTCCCATGACACAGTACTGATATAAATCTAAGGACATTGAACTTAGTCACAATATTTAATTAGACTTAACTGTAATTTAAAAAAAATATATTTAGATAACAGACAATTTGCCTTTATCCATTCATCACTATTTAAATGGGGTGGATAAAATCATAATCTTACCTGAATATTGCTTTTATTGAATTAATAAAAATGTTATGCTTTCACTGTTTATGTAGGCATTTTCTGTGCAGAATTTGTCTTTTCACAGCACTTTTTTCAACCCTGCTATGCTGTGACATTTCCCCCTTTTAAAACAATGGTTTGATCTTTTGATATTTTAGTAAAACAAAAAAATAAATAGGTTAGTTCCACTAATCTGAATCATTTAAAATTACTAAATTACCAAAACTACAATTTCAGGCACAAAAGGCACTGAATGACCCACAAACCTAGTAATTTAGAAATTTCAGCTATTCCCTAAATTCACATAACTGTTTCTTTTATAATCTGAAATGTTTTTTGTTTTTTTTGTTTTGTTTTTTGTTTTTTAAATAACACGCCACTAACACTTTAATTTTACTATTCTTTAACTAATTGTTCAGTCCCCTTTAAAGATGATGATCCCTTTCAAGGTATGATACTTACAAAGAAACAAAAGTGAAAGTATGTTTGCTTTATATGGCTGTTTTAAAGAACTGGGATGATTGTCTTAAGGACGATACACATTATGGATTTGGTCTTTGTAGGTGTTATCCTTACACTTTTATGCTTAGGTAATTATAAATACTACTTGTAATGGTTACATTTTTTGTATACATTTATGTCTGAATGTTTTATTCCAACCTTTACCTTCTTAATCCAGTACAGTTGCAGAATTGCACTGACTTCATCATATTACATTCATGCTGTTATGTAAGATATTGAATTACATGTACAATGGCTGTAGTAAATCTGTATGTGAAGTTAATTATAGGTCTATTCATGGTAGATGTTTTTCTGGAAACTGTTTACAATGTTGTTTTGTTTAGCATGAACTCATTTATATTTGCAATTATAAGCAATGGCTTAAAATCAAGTCATCAAGCACTGTTATATTTATTCATGTATGTATGTATATATTTTTATGATCAGGAGTTAGTGGATCACACACAGCTCACTGGTTCCCCTGTGAGTTTGTAGATGAGAAAGTTTATGTAAATAAGAATAACCACACAGAGACTCAGTACATCCACAAAGAGGCTGTGATTCAGTTTGGTAATGCCGGTGACAGTCCTTTATACCCTGCCATTACCTTTCTTGTCACAGGTGAGTAAAAAATCAACTTAATCAGTTGTTATAATTCCTGTGTTCTTTGATGTATGTGCTTTATAACTGTGTTTTCATTTGTTTTGTTTTATCTAGCCTCTAAAGTGGATATGAGGCTTTATGTGGACAGCGAGGATGGCAAACTGTGCTGTGAGATCCGTAGGTACAGCACTAAAAGCACTGTGATGCGCTGGCCTGCAATGGGAGCACAAGATTATGACATCTGGTTCACTTGTACTCTGCGCAGTACTAAAGGATTATTCAACATCACTACCTTCCTTAGACACACACCTGCGGCTCCCACCAAAGGAAGGCCAGACTATCTACACTGGATAACTATTAAAGAAGGGGAACTTCTGACAACATCAGGTAACTGTTATTACTAGATACAGAATCAGTCAACATCCTGTAGTCACACCACAGCTCTACAGTCTACACTCATGTTTTGCTTTACATTGAATACATTACAACTAGTGCTCAACCAATATGTTTTTTTGTTTTTTTTTTGTTTGATGGGCTATGCCGATATCTAGAGAGCAGAGTGGCCGATAGGCTGATATAATGCTGATATATATATATATATATGATATCACACAATTTAATATGATAGTGTGACAGTGTCATGTAGCTACATAAAATTGCTTTAAAAAAAAAAAAAAAAGAAATTCACTTTTATTCATCATTTACTCAAAATTTCAAACAGAAACTTATGTAAAAACACTGTGTACAAAAATAAAATCTTTAAAGAAAATATTATTTTTGTGCATCTTAGATATAGAAGCTTCTGCTGGTTTCTGTTTTGCCATCCCAGTTTAGTCATTTGTTCACACGTAAGGAAATTGTAAAAAAAAAACATTAATAAAAGAAAGAAGGAAATAACAGTACACACAGTAACCACGAACAGTGTGTATGCATTAGCAAACACATTTTTTTTTTCTCCATAAAAAGACTGAATTAAACTTATTGTACATACAGTGCACAGTGACCATGACATTAATAGTGGTGAATTAAATACAGGTTTATACAGGCATCACAGAATGCAATTCCAGGTCTTTCAAGTATATATATATATATATATATATATAATAAAAAAAAAGCTCATGTTTGATAAAAAAAAAATTCTACATACTATCAATTAATATTTTTCCATTAAATTTCATATATAATAATCATACAGTACTGGATGAGCTGTCACTGTTTGAAATAATGTTTACAGTCCCAGAACTGCTTTGGCTGATGGCACATGAAAATGAATATAGTTGTACAGCTTCTTTACTTTACTTTAATATGTGTGATTAAACTTAATGTTTCTTTTCACTTTTTGATCAACAACTGACTGTAAAGAGCAGAACAGATGTGAAAAGGCACATTATTCAATGAAAGTGGAGTGTGTGGATATCATCTTTGATAGACACACATTACAAGGAAGAAATGTTCCATTTTAATTTCAAGCACTTTTAAGCACTTTTCAACAAAACAAGGTGATTTCCCAGTACTTAAACTACTAAAAGTAAATTCAAGCATCTTCTGACTCGAGGGATTCAGCCCCTGACTGCTTCCAGTACCATCATGGCTCGCAAAACCTATTGGCCAGACAGGAAAATATATCGGCAGATGCAATATTTTAAAAATACCAAATAACAGTGACCACTAATTTCAACTTGCCAGTCATCTTATCACAGTCTCTTCTGGTGGACTTGAGTGGGCCAAATTGGATGTTCCTGGATCAAAATCCTTTGTTGGTCCTGAAACTATATTCCAATCAAACAATCAAAGGCCAAAACCTATCCCTAACCTTTACCATAACCATAACTCACCCCTAAAATCAAAGAGAAATTATGGCTTGATGACAGTGTTTTTCTATCCCCTAACACCAGTCATGAGCCAAAACATAACATCTAAAACTGGTAGAAATGTTGTTTCTGGGCCAGGGCCATTTCTGAGCATATGGGAGCCCTAAACAAAATCCTACTTGTAGGCCCCAACCCCACCCAGCTCCCCGATTTATTGCATTCTCCCTTCCCTCTCAGGCCAAAAGGGGGCCCCCTACACCTGTCTAATTGAGCCACAGCAGATGCCTGAGTCTTACTCAAAGCTTTTAGTATGTTTTTTAAAGGGGTCATGAAATGCTATTTTTTTATAATTTTATTACCTTCCCTGAGGTCCACTGATAATATCAGTAAAGTCTTTTTCACCAAAACTGTCATAGTTTAATAATAAATGATCATTTTCCACCCTGTTTCTGGCCCTCTGTCTGAAACACATGGTTTTGACCACAGCATCTCCTTTAAACTTCAATGTAAATGCCCACTGTTCTGATTGGCTAACATCATGCAGCCCCTCAAATTCAACCATATTTGAAACTCAATCGGAAGAGAATAAACAAACTCCACAAAATTCTAAAACTAAATTTCAGGGTTTATACATAAGGCACATCCAACACATTGCATCCGAATATATTAAAATGTTCACTCAAGCACATCAGTACCATAACTATCAAATAGTCATGACATACAGAATAAATATGCATGAATTAAACTATTTACTCATGGTTTTGCAGTCAAATCCAAGTGTTTTTAATTGCCCCATTCTTCTTCAATAACAGTTCCTTTGTAACACTTGAATCATATTATGACTGGTTCACAAGCAGTCCACGCTGATATTTGCACACACACAGTCCATAACACGATGAAAAAGATGCTCACACATAGGTGTACAGAGACGCATATCGCCAGAAATGCATCCAAATGGTCAAAGATGTCCAGCTATTGCTTGTTTACAAACACCAACAATTAAAAATAGCGCAGATGGACGCAAGAACAGCAAGAAGAGCAGCTAAATGAAACTGAATTGCACCTCCGTTTCTGAATTGTAACTTGACACCGCGTCTTTTAAAATTGGCGTGATAAACGTGACAACATTCAAAGACGTATGTGTAATGCATGTTATATGCACCAAAAAACTTCAAAATAGTTCAGATTGGTCCCTTTTGGTGTTCAGAAATAGTTGGTCACACTAGGCCAGTCTCTCTCCCTCTCTGTATACGAACTGAACGGCAGTGGGCGGGGCTAAGAGTGCGATTACACATGTTGTGGGGCGTGTAAATACAACTGAGCAATGTCTCGTGATGTCATGAATACAAAGTTTTCAAAATGACACATAATTTTCAAACAGGTGGAAACTATAAATGCCCTTTTTAGACTGGGGAGGAAGTTTTGAGTTCTGAAATTTACAGTAGTCTTTTATAGTAAGGTTACTGTACCTCTTATATGTCTAAATATCAAGGACATTTTGATTTTCCATTTCATGGAAAAAAGACCTTGCTTTGTGAGGCCCCCTTGTGGCTTGGGGGCCCTAAGAACCTGCTTATACCACATTTAGCTAGAAACGGCCCTGTTCAGGACAAACAAATATTTTAATCCAGGAATATATCCTAGGTGTAAAAATGTCAGTCACCATGTCTTCCAAATGTGTTTGGCAGCTGCAATGGTTGTTTTGACTCGGACTCCCTCGGTTGAGGTGGGATTCTTAAAGGAAACAACTTTGCACTGTCAGTTTGCAGTGGATCATAAACTGGCCAATGTATCTGTGGAGTGGACGTTACAGCGACACGGGGAGCGCAGCAAACTCTTTAGCTACTTCAGCCGCACAGGGAAGAGTGAAGGTAGCGGAGTGTCTGTCAAAGCCATTGGCGCTGGAAATGCCTCCTTCAAACTTCGACCCATCAGAAAAAACAATGAGGGCACATACACCTGCTCTGTTCTCATCCCACCTCTCCATGGCAGCCACAATATTCCCCTTAGCCTAAGTGGTGAGATGATTAACTTTTTTAAGTATGAGAAGATCTAAGGGAGTGTATTAGAGAGATTCATGTGGACATAATGTTTCTTATTTCTCTTCAACCTCCACAGAAAAACCCCGTGTGTCTCTAAATGTGGGCTCCTCCTTGGCTTTAACACTCGGTGAGGATCAGAAGGTAGTTTGTGATGCAGAGGGCTACTATCCTCTGGATGTGAACATTGAGTGGTATCGAGGACCAGCTGGAGGCAGCCTTACACCTGTGTTCCTGAAGAATGTACTGCACTCCAGTCATCAGCTTCATCAAGATGGCACATACTCGCTCTCAGCCTTCTTCCTTCTGCAGCCTGGCCTTGAAGACTCTGGATATAAGTACACTTGCAGAGTATCTCATAAGTCCTTGCTCACTCCCATCCGCAAGAGCTTCATCCTCACAGTTACAGGTGAATCAGATGCAATATGAACACACATATTCTCACAAAGGACTATTTTGTATAAATATTCCCTAAATATCTTTTGAAGATTCCTTGAAATGAATTGACGAGCGCTGTTTTCTGTCCTGTGTTTACATATTTCTTATTGAATCCAGATTTTTGGGTGGGACATATCAAAGGGCTCGTTCATTTGTTTTTCAACAGGCTTTTCTACTTGCTAGTCAGTTTTAGGTGATATTAGGGGGGAGGTACATTTTCATTATAGAGAGCATTTGACTAGATAAAAGTCTGTGTAGAGCAGGATGAGTCATCAATATTTTTGGTGTGTTTTGCCAGAAGAAAATATTTAAATGTGTATATTCACTTAAAGTGAATTTGTCAACGTGTTGGAGTATACTAGCATATACTGTAGATGGCCTCCATGCTAACACACATGGTCTAAAAGCTAAAAACTTACACCACAGAACCTGACTCTACCATGTGGTATATCAAAGTCTTTGGATTTATAATTGTCATGCTAGGAATTCTTAATTGGCTGCTGCCTCAGTACTTAGCAGGTAAGACTTTTGGTGTAATTTGTTTAAATTTTATAGCATTTTTGTGTATCCCTCAACTGAATCAATCCCTCAAATATTGGTCTTCCACAATGATACTTAATACCGCTTCCAATGCATTGTTTAAATATTTTTACAATCTCCATAGCCCATTATGTCTGTGATGAACAAGTAATTAGAAAAGGTTTAAAGAGCTGCTCCTTTTAAGCAATTTTCAGATTTATTTTTCTCTGTAAGGAAGACAAAGTAATATAATATACAGTTTTGACTAATATTCAACACCTGCAATTTTGTATTCCTCATCATCCCACATCCCAGTACCCCAATCACAATTATTTGTAATGTGTGAATACATTTATCATTACACAGATATTTTCCAATATAATGTGGGTTATAAGTATTTGAGACTTAATATTTTGCAACAGTTATAAGGGAAGCCTTTACAAACCATAAAAACAGATAAATCATTGTCATTTACATAAATAACTTAAACCAAGTCTCTAAACAAAAGCTTAATTTCCTTAAACATATTTTTAATTTTGGACTCTAATGTTAAATTGAACAGAAATATTGTTTTTTCACTTTTTCATTATTCTATTTACCTGTGCCAACTGCAATTCTTGTAATATTTATTCTCTTATAGGACGAAAAGCTGCAAATAAGGTGAGTTGCTTCCAATATCCTTTGTGCAAATTAACAGTGACCCCATATGATTGAATATGCATGAGTTGAATAAGCTTTTTGTACTGTTTATTTTGTGTGTGTTTGTGTGTTTTACATGTGCATGTGTATATGTTAGAACTGGCATATGTGGAAAAGTAATGTAACTAAATGCATCTATATGTCCAGTCTCATCCACTGTATGTTTAGACTCTTTCTCTTGTGTGCAGAGGTTCTGAAAGCTCATACCTGAGGATTTAATGGACAGCGCCAGGGAAACCGACAACGCATCCATCCCTCTCCACTCGTCCCTACCGTCTCCTCCTGCTGCTACTGCTTTCTAAAAGATCTGCACGTATCCTCCTGCTGTTACTGCTTGATCTCATGGTTTATGTTCTTGTTTACAGTAGCTGATAACAAGGTACTATCATTTTTCAGTCTCCCTTGAATTAAAGAATTTAAAAGGGGCTTTTTAGAATGTAACATTTTTGCGTGTAGACACATATACAGTAAATGATGTCAATTTAGCAATACATTTATTTGTCAATAAATTATGTGCAAAATACACTACTGCAATGAAATAGTTTTTTTTCTTTTGCCAAAAAAATATACAGTACTGTGCAAAAATCTTGTTAGTCACATTAGATGTTTCACTAAAACATTTGTCTTAAAGATGCAGTCAGTAACTTTTTGCTGGTGTCATCTTGGACTAACAGTATCACCTAGTGGTGTGGATGCAGCATCATCCAAAATCAATAGTTTTCAGTTACAGATGCCATTGTAGAAATTCACTTTTCACAATCAGCCATGATTAATTTAATCCAAGCATGAAAGTGTGCAAAAACAAGATGGTTACTGAGATTAAGCGAGTAGTATTCAACTGGTCATGTGATTCTAAAATGGCAGCACCTACGAGGGCACCCCTGCCCCATGTAGATTAAAACAGCTTTTATAAGGTTAATGATATGACTAGAGTCCTCATCTCATGTGAGTGCTCATGATTTTATACATATGTTTCAAAATTACAATTAATTTCTTTAGGAGAAAAACTATTTTAATGAGGACAAAATTACTGAGCACACCTTTAAGATGGTTATTTTATACAGTATCTTCTGCTTTAGTGTCTTAATAAGAAATATCAATCTTAGATTTCCAAACATTCCTTTTGCAAATAGAATAAAATAGAAGTAGAACAAGGAGTCCTGCAACAGATGGTATGAGTCAGTCTGGTATTACATGAAGAGACAGAAGCAGATGAGACAGCACAAATACAGAGAACTGTGGCAAGTTCTCCAAGATGCTTGGAACAACCAATCTGCCATCAACCTTGAAAAACTGTTCGCAAATACATAGGTGAATTGGTGCTGTTTTAAAGAAAGGTGGTCACACCAAATCTTTATTTTTATTATGTTTACTGCACTTGGTATGAAGAAATTAAAAATTATTCATGCCATTATTTTTGAAAAACATCCTCACTATACAACTTTTTTCACAACTGTCCCATTACATTTTCCCTTCTTTCTCTGGCCACAAGGGGGCCCCCTATACCTGTCTAACTGAATCATAACAGATACTTTAAGCTTTTAGCATGTAAAAAAAACTGACATTGCTTTGTGGGGGCCACTGGTGGTGCTTAAATGGCCGCTTTTACCACTTATAGCTAGAAACGGACATGCATATAGGCCTACAGTGTTTCCATGGTCATAGAAAACCTGGAAAATTAATATTGTGATTTCTAGGCCTGGAAAAATCATGAAAATTAAAATCTTACAAAGCAAATGGAAAAATAATGGACATTTCTTTAGAGAATATAATGTTTTCTAGTTATGCGCTACTAAAGACATTTTAACAAATATACAGTAAATTACTCTTTTACAGTGCAATCTCTTTAAATTCTTTATTTATTTATTTATTTATTTTATTTTTTTATCATTATCCAGTAATCATGAAGGACTGGAAAAGTAATGGAAATGTATTGGTCAAAAATTGTGGGAAAGCTGTGTAAAAATAAATAAATAAATAAAATCTGCCTCTGATGGTTGAAGGAATGTACTTGAACTGTACTTTTACTTGAAAGTTTAAAGAAATAAAGTCTGTGTTTAATTTACTTTTGTGTTCTTAAAGCCGCATGTATCAATCTTCAGGGAAAATTTGCTGTGTACGATGTTAGCAACATGTTGTTTTCCGCTTACTGTGAAAGGCAACACAAATGTTGCTAAGAGGCCTGTGGGATTTTTAAATACTCTTTACTAAATACTCATCTCTGGTCCACATGTAGCCACTGTGTGGCATCTCCCTGATTCCCAGTTAGCTACACTATAAACACTTCACTCAGGAATGGCAGCTGTTCCTACATGACACTTTGTACATTCTTCTTTTCCTAAAGTACCCTACTTCTCTCCCACGCTTTCTCTATTTCATCCCTGCTACAATGTCTTCAGCTGCACAGTGGAGCCTTTCTAAAGAACTGAAGATGGGTAGTTGACATATAAGGGGCCGAATCTGTTCTTTTGCACTAAAATGAATGGAACAGAATGCAGGTGTCTTGAGACCCGTTTTTAAAGCTTGAAGTTCTTTTAAACTTGATACAGCGTATAAAAATCATTCAAACTCTTTTAAAAAGTCGTTCATACGAATGTGTTTTTGCATCTGCCTGCACCGTTTTTAATTGTTTATCAATGAAAACGTGCTGGACGGACATCTTTGGTCGCTGCGCCGTGTCTCACTGGTTTTTCCAGGGTCTTGAGCTGGAGCGCCGTCTTTTTTATACATATCAGTTTTAAAAGAACCTTAAAGGAATATTCGGGGGTCAAAGTTAAGCATAATCGACAGCATTTGTGGCATAATATTGTTTACCACAAAAGTTTATTTAGCCTTTTCTTTAAAAAAAGCAAAAATCTGGGTTCCAGTGAGGCACTTACAATGGGAGTGAATGGGGACAATTCTTAAATGTTAAAATACTCACTATTTCAAAATTATATAGCCACTAGACATAAACAATATGTGTGTTAACATGATTTTAGTGTGAAAAAAATCACTTCCTAACCTTTTCTGTGTAAATTTACATCCAATTTTACAACTGCGATGTCATGTCAACAAATTCTAAACCCCTAAAACGACTGTAAAAATTACGATTTAAACAACTTTACAGCTCAAATAATAGATGAGTTTTAACAGAATAATTAATGCAATTGCTTTTATAAAATTATAAGCTTCACATGTCTGCCTTTAAACCCTCTAAAAATGGGCCCTATTCCCTTCCATTGTAAGTGCCTCACTGAAACCTAGATATTTATTTATTTTGTATTATATTTTCCATTCTGTTGCCACCTGTTCCATTCGTAGCGCTGTGTCTACCTGTTTGTTTAAAATATGTTGTTTAAAATAGTTTTAGATAGATAGCATGTCACACTGCAGGACGACGCTGAAACTGCATGTTATCTATGCAAATTGTTTCTTTCTCTTAGTTTCATTAGCAATGAGCTGCTGTGTTGTGCATGCACTGACAAAGTGGGACTACTAGTTTTTGCTTTGTTGAACGTTTAATCTGGTGTGATGCTGGGGGTGGGCTGTGGCCAAAAAGGCTCAGTGGAAACTAGCATGCCTGATGGGTCAGCAGGTAGAGGAAGGTCAATGCTCAGCCAAGCTTTGCAGTTCTACGGAAACAGCTGCCCCGGGACCATATGAGGCTTACGCCTTGAGAAATCAAGAAATCAAGTCTCAATTATGCCAACAGTACTCAGTAAATGAGGGACTGCCTGCTGGTGGCTCTTGGTCTGTTATTAGCCCTGTCAGTTTCCATTTGACCTGCTGACATTTAGACCAACATGCTGCAATAGCTTGTTTTATTTTGGCTAATGAGCTGTGGAAGTTAGGAAAATTGCAGGTCTAGCACAAATTCAAGTCCCGTTAATCAGCTGAGCTGAGATGTAGAATGATTTGAGTTGATTAACCCTCTCGTCCTCACTCAAACCTCCACGTGATGCAACAGGCAAACATGTGGCTCTGGCTTCAACACAGATGGGCTTTAAAAACACACAGGGCTGTTTGCTCTTGGAGGTGAGGAGACTGTTTGTAACTTAATTCAAAGAGAATTGGGGAGAAAGCTCCAAAAAAAAAAAAAAAAAAAAACAGTGCCAGAAGATGCACCTGTAAGACTGGCCAATACACTGGGGAAATCATTAACAGCATATTTGACAGGTAAATATTTTTCTATGGGACTTTCTGACTTAATAAGATAATAAGTGTATTTGACTTTCAAATGGGGGAATCAGTAAAGCTGCTTGTAAGGAAATAGGCCACATTTTATTACATTTAGTCTGCAGTCTTATTCCTCAGGGTGGATGATACCTAATTTTGCCTTATTCCAGCTACAGAGAGTTGAAGCTGCAGTTAAGCATTTGTATGTGCAGCAAATTTGCTGTCTCTGACTGTCCCAGATGGTCTAATGCTTTACTCAGATAATTTGCTAAGCAGTTGTTTCAGTAGACTTAATATGTGTTACATAAACTTGAAAGGCATTTGTCTCCCATACAATTCTAACTTTCCACTAAATGTTTCGGCAGATGGTTTCCCCTTTCTGTTTTCTAATGCTTCACCTAATCATCAGGATTGTTTTGCACTAGTGTCTTTTCTGTCTTTATATCCTGTCTATACTTTATTTTCCTATCCCTGTATGTCTGCTCCACCATCCTATCCTGTGTCTTTGAGTGTGTGTGTGTGTGTGTGTGTGTGTTTCTTTAGGTTACAAACTGGTAATTACAAGGGTATTATGCTATAAATGTGGTTTATGAGGACATTTCTAGTGTCCCCATAATTTAAATCGCTTAAAAAACATACTAAACGATGTTTTATTGAAAATGCAAAAATGCTGAATTTTTTTTTGAGGGTTAGGTTTAGGGGTAGGGTTAGGGTTAGGGGATAGAATCTATCTCACACTCTAATTCTGTTTGTACAGAATAAAAATCATTATTTCTATGGAGAGTCCTCATAATGATAGCTGCACCAACGTGTGTGTGTGTGTGTGTATGTGTGTGTGTTTATTTGTGAATGTCAAATCAAATCAAATCACTTTTGTTGTCACACAGCCATATATACTAGTGCAATGGTGTGTGAAATTCTTGGGTGCATTTCCGATCAACATAGCAGTCGTGACAGTGATGAGGCATATACCAATTTACAATAACATCAAATTAACACAGCACAATTTAAAGTCTAATATACACATATTTACACACAACACAATATACAAATAATAACATACACTGTACAGTATACAATACACACAATATAGATACACATTATTCAATAAAAAAAAGTATATAAAGTAGTATATATAGAATGTACAGTAGGTTGTATTGTACTGTATTGGCATTCAGGCTGTCGGTTGATAGTAAGTTGTTAAGAGAGAATATAATATAATAATAATATAATTTATGACAGTCCGGTGTGGGATATAAGAGTAAGAGTAATAAAGTGCAGTGCTGATGTATTTTGATCGTGGGAGATCAAGAGTTCAAAAGTCTGATTGCTTGGGGGAAGAAGCTGTCATGGAGTCGGCTGGTGCGGGTCCTGATGCTGCGATACCACCTGCCTGATGGTAGCAGTGAGAACAGCCCATGGCTCGGGTGGCTGGAGTCTCTGATGATCCTCCGAGCTTTTTTCACACACCACCTGGTATATATGTCCTGGAGGGAGGTAAGCTCACCTCTGATGATGTGTCTGGCAGTTCGCACCACCCTTTGCAGTGTTTGTGGTTGTGGGCTGTGCTATTGCCGTACCAGGCAGAGATGCAGCCAGTCAGGATGCTCTCTACAGTGCAGGTGTAGGACCGTGTGAGGATGTGGCGGTTCATTCCAAACTTCCTCAGCCGTCTCAGGAAGAAGAGGCGCTGATGAGCCTTCTTCACAACGACTTCAGTGTGGATGGACCATGTGAGTTCCTCAGTGATGTGGACACCCATGAACTTGAAGCTGCTGACCCTCTCCACTGGTGCTCCATTGATGGTGATGGGACTGTGTTCTCTGTCTTTTCTTCTGAAGTCCACCACAAGCTCCTTTGTCTTACTGACGTTGAGGGAGAGGTTGTGCTCCTGACACCAGCGTGTCAGAGTGTGCACCTCCTCTCTGTAGGCTGTTTCATCATTGTCAGTGATCAGACCTACCACCGTCGTGTCATCAGCAAACTTAATGATGGCATTGGAGCTATGTGTTGCCACACAGTCATGTGTGTACAAGGAATACAAGAGTGGGCTGAGAACACAGCCCTGTGGGGCTCCAGTGTTGAGGGTCAGTGATGAGGAGATGTTGCTGCCTATTCTAACCACCTGGTGTCTGCTTGACAGGAAGTCCAGGATCCAGCTGCACAGCGAGCTGTTTAAGCCCAGAGCCCGGAGTTTCTCATCTAGCTTGGAGGGCACTATGGTGTTGAATGCTGAGCTGTAGTCTACAAACAGCATTCTTACATAAGTGTTCTTTTTTTCCAGGTGGGAGAGAGCAGTGTGTATTGTAGATGCAATGGCATCATCAGTGGAGCGGTTGTTGCGGTAAGCAAACTGCAATGGGTCTAGAGAGAGAGGCAGCACAGAGCAGATGTAATCTCTGATTAGTCTCTCAAAGCATTTGCTGATGATGGGGGTCAGAGCAACAGGACGCCAGTCATTTAAGCAAGTTATTTTTGATTGCTTTGGAACAGGCACAATGGTGGATGTTTTAAAGCATGTGGGGACTACAGACAAAGAGAGAGAAAGGTTGAAAATGTCCGTAAAAACACCAGCCAGCTGGTTCGCGCACACTCTGATGACGCGGCCCGGAATGCCATCTGGGCCCGTGGCTTTGCGGATATTCACCCGTCGGAAGGATCGGGTTACATCCGCTACAGAGACGGAGAGTGAACTAACCTCTGTAGCTTCGGCTACGAGAGCTCTCTCCGCGAGGGTGGTGTTATTTCCCTCAAAACGAGCATAAAAAGTATTTACCTCATCCGGGAGAGTGTTCACGGCTGAGTTTTTATTCCCTTTAAAGTCTGTGTTGATGTTAATTCCCTGCCACATGTTTCTAGAGTTGGTGGTGTTAAACTGTCCTTCAATCTTGTTCCTGTACTGGCGTTTTGTTGTTCTGACAAAACGGAGGGCATAACTGGCTTGTTTATGCTCCTCCGCGTTCCCGGAATTGAAAGCGGAGGTCCGCACATTAAGTGCCGCGTGAACATCGCTATTTATCCATGGCTTCTGGTTCGGATAGATCCGTGTTGTTCTGGTCGGAACGACGTCCTCCACTTTCTGATGAAACACATTACGCTATCAGCGTAAAGCTCAATGTCGTCATCAGAGGCGGACCGGAACATCTCCCAGTCCGTGTGATCAAAACAGTCCTGTAGCGTAGAGTCTGATTGGTCCGACCAGCACTGGATCGTTCTGAGGGTGGGTGCTTCCTGTTTCAGTTTCTGCCTGTAAGCGGGCAGAAGCAGAATGGAAGAGTGGTCTGATTTGCCAAATGGTGGGCGGGGGAGGGATTTGTAGCCATCCCGGAAGGGAGAGTAGCAATGGTCCAAAACCCGGTCCCCTCATGTGTTGAAACTAATGTGCTGGTGGTATTTTGGTGCGACTGATTTGAAACTGGCTTTATTAAAGTCCCCAGTCACAATGAACGCGGCCTCAGGGTGCGCGGTTTCCTGCTCACTTATACTCCCATACAGTTCCTTGAGTGCCCGGTCTGTGTCGGCTTGTGGCAGGATGTACACAGCAGTGATAATGACCGCTGTGAATTCCCTCGGTAGCCAGAATGGTTGACACAGAAGCATGAGAAATTCCAGATCAGGAGAGCAGAAAGACTTGATAGAATGTACGTTCCTCTGATCACACCAGGATTTGTTGATCATAAAACATACACCACCTCCTCTGCTTTTACCTGAGAGGTCTTTCGCTCTGTCCGCTCGGTGCACGGAGAACCCCACGGGTTCAATGACTGAGTCTGGAATCTCCGCAGACATCCAAGTTTCCGTAAGGCAGATAATGCAGCAGTCCCTCGTCTCTCGTTGGAAAGAGATCCGCGCTTTCAGCTCGCAGAGCTTTTTATCCAGAGACTGATCATTTCCCAGTAGAATACTGGGTAGCGGGGGTCGATTTGCTCGGCGTCTTACTCTGATGAGAACGGCGGCTCTGTTTCCCCTTTTCCTCCTGCGTTTCCGCATCCGGACTGCCCAGACAAAGGGCTCCGCTTGCGTGTTTGTAAACAGTGGGTCGGCATTGAGGAATTTGAAGTCCGGTTTACAGTGTGAAATTGCTGAACCAATGTCCAAAAGTGTTTGTCTGTCATAGACAATAAGGCAGACAACATCCAAGACAAAAAATATAAGAATTGTGAACAAAACAAACAAAACACTACCATGTTGTGTCGGAGCTCGCAACACAGCAGCCACACTCGGCGCCATCTTGACTAGATGCTAGACTACTAATACACTATATTGCCAAAAGTATTCGCTCATCTGCCTTTAGACGCATTTGAACTTAAGTGACATCCCATTCTTAATCCAAAGGGTTTAATATGACGTTGGCCCACCCTTTGCAGCTATAACAGCTTCAACTCTTCTGGGAAGGCTTTCCACAAGATTTAGGAGTGTGTTTATGGGAATTTTTGACCATTCTTCCAGAAGCGCATTTGTGAGGTCAGACACTGATGTTGGACGAGAAGGTCTGGCTCGCAGTCTTCGCTCTAATTCATCCCAAAGGTGCTCTATCGGGTTGAGGTCAGGATTCTGTGCAGGCCAGTCAAGTTCTTCCACACCAAACTCGCTCATCCATGTCTTTATGGACCTTGCTTTGTGCACTGGTGCGCAGTCATGTTGGAACAGGAAGGGGCCATCCCCAAACTGTTCCCACAAAGTTGGGAGCATGGAATTGTCCAAAATCTCTTGGTATGCTGAAGCATTCAGAGTTCATTTCACTGGAACTAAGGGGCCAAGCCCAGCTCCTGAAAAACAACCCCACACCATAATCCCCCCTCCACCAATCTTCACAGTTGGCACAATGCAGTCAGACAAGTACCGTTCTCTTGGCAACCGCCAAACCCAGACTCGTCCATCAGATTGCCAGATGGAGAAGCGTGATTCTTCACTCCAGAGAACGCATCTCCACTGCTCTAGAGTCCAGTGGCGGCGTGCTTTACACCACTGCATCCGACGCTTTGCATTGCACTTGGTGATGTATGGCTTGGATGCAGCTGCTCGGCCATGGAAACCCATTCCATGAAGCTCTCTACACACTGTTCTTGAGCTAATCTGAAGGCCACATGAACTTTGGAGGTCTGTAGCAATTGACTCTGCAAAAAGTTGGCAACCTCTGCGCACTATGCGCCTCAGCATCCGCTGACCCCGCTCTGTCATTTTACGTGGCCTACCACTTCGTGGCTGAGTTGCTGTCATTCCCAATCGCTTCCACTTTGTTATAATACCACTGACAGTTGACTGTGGAATATTTAGTAGCGAGGAAATTTCACGACTGGACTTGTTGCACAGGTGGCATCCTATCACAGTACCACGCTGGAATTCACTGAGCTCCTGAGAGCGGCCCATTCTTTCACAAATGTTTGTAGAAGCAGTCTGCATGCCTAGGTGCTTCATTTTATACACCTGTGGCCATGGAAGTGATTGGAACACCTGAATTCAATTATTTGGATGGGTGAGCGAATACTTTTGGCAATATAGTGTATGTGTGTATGTTTATCTTTCCTGTGATGTCCTGACACTTTGGCCTGTGTTTGAATGTCGAGATGCAAAAAGGTGACTTTCCCTTAGACTTCTTGGGCACAGTAAGCTCAGTTTGGGACCTCACATTAATCAGTGGAATTAAATGGCATGAAAAGATTTCCGTGCTTGTGTGTGCCTCATAGGTCAACCTGCTTTAATCTGTCTGTAGTGTCTGCATTTAAATTTGAACCTCTCTCTTGACTCTCTCCCCCCACTCTCTTTCCATCCTCCTTGCATCTCAATGCTCGTCTCAAAGCTCAGATTCTTTCTCCGGTCAGCACAGCCAAGACTAGTTGACATTACGGCTTATTTTATTTTTAGAGTGTGAGATAGTTGGGTGATACAGGGTGTCTTCTCACAGCACCCGATGACGCTTATGAAGTACACAGATATGTAAAGATTATGATGGATATGTGCTAGACACCAGCACAGTGTTATTATCATTAATGGAAATGAAAATTAAAAAGCTGAATTTTAATAACTGAACCTTTTTAATAACTGAATTTAAAACAGAACATAATTGGGAAAAAATTATGAGTCATTTTCATGACTCTAAAGCTAAATAAAATTAACACAATTAATTAAAACATTTGCATACACATTTTTAAATTTGGAACCTTTACAACATTCATTAAACATGAAAATGCCACAATTAGATAAATTATTTCAGTGAACAAATTAACTTTGACAGCCCTAAAATACAAAACTACATTACTAAATATACCCCAAATCTAAAGTTAAATAAGCCACTGTTAAAACTAAATCTAAACTAAAACTATTAATCCTAGAGTGAAAATAATGAAAACATAACTATATTTAAAGGCCAAATTGAAATAAAATTGAAATAAAAACTAAATTAAAAATCCTAAACTACAAAAACCTTTCATCACTATCTTATCCATTTTATAGTCTTGGGATATCCAGCACTAAATAAACCAAATCTATGCTTGCCCACATCTGATTTAAAGATTTTTTAAAGTTAAAGGAATAGTTCAGCCAAAAATGAAAATTCTCTCATCATTTACTCACCCTCATGCCATCCCAGCTGTGTATGACTTTCTTTCCTCTGCAGAACACAGATTAAGATTTTTAGAAGAATATTTTACTCTGTTGGTCCATACAATGCAAGTGAATGGTGCCAACATTTTAAAGCTCCAAAATCCACATAAAGGCAGCATAAAAGTAATCCATATGACTCCAGCATTTAAATCCATATCTTCAGACACGATATGACAGCTGTACGTGAGAAACAGATCCATATTTAAGTATTTATTTTATCATGAATTCTCCTCTCTGCCCAGTAGGGAGCGATATGCATGAAGAATGTGAATCACTAAAAACAGAAGAAGATGAATGGGAAAGTAAAACTGAAATGGAAATTGACTGAGCAGGGAGGAGAATTTATAGTAAAAAAAAGGATTTAAATATTGATCTGAAATATTGAACTATCCCTTTAAGCAAAGAGAGGTTTGTCATTACAGAGGTTGGGGTTAAATGTGCTCAGCAAGCTGGTCTGGAAATAAACAGTTTATGACTGTGTAATTTAGCGTGTCCTCATGTATGCGTAAATATTTTAGCATCTGGAAGATGATTTATACCATTTGGAACATTTTGAATTGTGACATCATAGAAAAATGTGTGTTTAGATTTATATAGAACATGACATTTATGTTCAAATGCATTTTGAAAGTGATGCCACGGGGAAATGGCTTTCTAATATTATCAGTCCAACAACTGCTCAGTCTGACGATCTGTGCATAAACAGACTGGAAGTTAGTCTGAAAGGGGAAACAACACATCAGCACATGGGACCGTGTGAATGAAATGAATGAAAGACTGAATGGCTACAGGACATACTGTAATCACCTCTGGGAGGGTATTGGCTAAAAACTTGATAATGTTGTACTGTGTCTCAGCAACCACTACTTTGATGTTTATTAGTTAATGATGGTAAACATACAACGTATGTTTAAATCACATTGCTTGGGGCTATTGTTGTTTTTGTAAAGCGAACACTGGGGTGGGAGAACAGAAGAGGTAATTGTTCTGCGCTTTCTCTTGAACAAACCTGTAGATCCATGTTAAATGAATGCCAACTAAGAAAACAAAACCTGATGAAAGTGTTTAGCTAAACAAAAGCACACCTTTGAAACATTTAAAAGGGTGCACAAACAGATCAGAGGAACTCAGTCACGCACTGCAACACACAGACTTTCTACAAACTCTACAAAATTTGGCAGCACATGCTGTCACACATGTGTTTGTCTAAATGCACACTTAGTCATGATGTCATGGGGCAGGCTTACTAAAATGCTTAGCGATCATTCAAAGCTTTAGACCATATATGATTATGTTCTCCAAGGACTGCCAGGAAATGTCGCCAGATTTTTTTCCTTCCAGATTTGTCTCTCTAGACGCAGAGGTGATTAAAGATGAAGTTGCCAGCTGAAAGTGAGCTTCAGAGGAATTTGATGCCACAAATTGGCTGATGGCTCTTACGTCAACATAATTCGCCTCTATTTTGCAGTTCTATACTGTAATTTAAAGGTAGATCTTTAAGTCATCTGTTATTTCATAGGAATCTGCACTAAGCAAGACCCCATGAAAGGCCATTTGTATGCTAGTGTAGTGTCTCTTAACCAAGGGGCCAGGGTCATTCACTATTAAGAACATTGTAAGCATACAGACTTACACTTTATGCTCATTTAATATCAGTATACATGTTTTATTTTATTTATTTTTTAACTGACAATGATAATAATAATAATAATAATAATAATAATAATAATAATAATAGCAATAATATATACAGAAAATTGTTAGTCAATATTGGGTGAACAATAAATTATTAAGTAAACAATTAAAGTTATTTGTGGACTAGTGTCACGGATCCACCGGACTCCCTCTCTCACTCCACACTCCACTCCCTCTTTCTCACTCCACACTCCGCACACTCTCCCCTGAGTTGATCACACGTACCTGTGATCACATAAGTGACTGATCAAGGACTTAATTTATACCCTGCTCTCACACACATTCAGTGTCTGTCCTTGTCAGTGTTTCCCCAGAGACTACGGACTCGTTTAGACTTCCAGTGTAAATACTTACCTAGTTATTGTCCCGACCACGGAGGTCACATTCCCCCCGTACACTGTGGGTTATGGCAGGAGCCCCAGGCCACTGCCAGCACCCATGCCTGCCACAGTAAACGAGCCAGCGCCCACGCCTGCCATGGTAAACGAGCCAGCACCCACGCCTTCCACGGTAAACGAGCCAGAGCCGGCACCTGTAGCCTCGACCGTTCCCTCAAAAGCACTCCCAGCTGTCCGGAGGAAGAGGAGAAGGAAAAGGACTCCCATTTCCCAGTCGATGACTGGGAAATGGGTGGATGACGGTGGATTCTGTCATGAATCCACCGGACTCCCTCTCTCGCTCTACACCCGCTCACTCTCCCCTGAGTTAATCACACATACCTGCACTTCATCAGTGACTAATCAAGGACTTCATTTATACCCCATTCTCACACACATTCAGTGTCTGTTCTTGTCAGTGTTTCCCCGGAGACTACGAACTCCCTAGTTTCGTCTAGACCTTCCAGTGTAAATACTTACCTAGTTATTGTCCCCCTCATCAGAGTTTAGTGTTGTTTCTTCCTACGTTTATTCCCCCGCATATTGGACTCTCCTGTGTTGTTTACGTTTCCTGCAAGGATCAAAGAACTGTTGTGAGTTTTCCTGTCATCTGTACATCACTATATTTCCCAATCTGGATATTACACACCTGCTGTTTGCAACACATCTGTTTCTGGACTGACTCACCTGTTGTTTTCTTCTCTGTTTCATTCACCTGTGCAATAAACCCCGCGATTGAGTCCATGAGTTTCTCCGTGACAACTAGTTGGTAACAACCAAGTGGTGGAATGGTTGTTGCAGAGAACTGTAAGAATTACAATCAGAAGAGAAAGGAAAAAAGTCAGTAACTTGATGCCATGCATGAAAATCATCTGTACAGTATTTTGGCTCCTCATCCTCATCTCTTCCTCTCCGACACCTAAGGGCGCTCTCACCCACGCCATGCATTGTGTAGTACTGCACATGTTGTGTAGCATTGTTATTAGTGTTACAGTTATCACTTTTGGGAGTAAAGAGCAGATCTCCCTTGAGTCCCTTAAATTGGTGAATGTCCCTGAAGTGCAGTTTCCACGCATCTCCTCATTTTGCGCTCCGCAATAACACGGTGAACCTCGTTATATTCAATTAATGCTTGTTGTCATGAGCAGGACCATACACAGGGTCTCCACTGTCTTCACTGATCCTGGAAGCTTTAATCTCGACCCACAGTGCAAATTTTGAAAACAAAATATTAAAATGTACATCTGATGAATGATAAATATTTACAGCGAGCTAAATTACAAACGTTTTAAAATTACGCACAAATATAATGAAGTTACAATGAATAGCAGCACTTTATGGTCACATTTCAGCACTTCACATTTATGGACAGCATCTCTCTTAAGTAGCACTTAAAGCACATCCTCGCACGTTCATGTTAAGTGCAGTTTTCGTAAACGCACATAAAAAATAATGAACGTTCATAGAATCACTCGTAGAAAATGCTCTTAACCGCTAAGATCAATCGTTATTGGGAAACGAGGCCCAGGTTGTTAAAAATGCATCATACCAACCAACATCTTACTTTGATGTTGTCTTGCTTGTAATCTGATTCCAATCATGTGATGTGATTTATGCAGAACAGACTGAAGAAATGGATCCTTTTGGAGTAGAAGACCAGCTGAGGGTGCATAGGTCAGGATCAGACACCCTCCCCTACAGCGCTACATGAGAAGAGTCACTGGCGCAGATTCCAAGCCATTAAACATGGTAGCCATGGAAAAGCATTGCTGGCCACCACCCTCCCTTGGCCCCCCTCACCAGCCCATTGCCTTCTTGTACGCCCTCTGTACCTAGTGCTGGGAAATGAAGTCATCCACACCGTTTTATCAGGTCTACTGGGGGCCAGTACATTTCTCTATCTCTTCACCTTGTCTGTCTTTTCTGTCTCTGTTTATCTTTCTCCCATTAGTCTTTTGGTGTCTCAGCCCCTCTCCTCTCTTCTGTCAAATTTGTCAAGTGTGTTTGCACTGTAGATAGAGAGTGAGAGTCATCAATAGCTTTGGCGCCATTGCACCCCTCTCTGTCCTTTCTTTGCTTTTAATATGGAGTGGTATAAATCAGTGCTGCCCTACAAAGGCAAAATGTAGTAGCTTGAAAGCTACTTGGTTGTAGTGTGGATTTTGTAGTTGCTGAAATTTCACACTCTGACATTTTCTCGAAATCTGAGCATAGTTGAGTCAAATCAGTCTGTCACTGTACAGATCATAATCCAAGAGGCCTGATTTTGGTCATAATTCAATTTTGACAAAATGCGTACTGCAGCAATTTGGTTCTCAATTAGTTTTGTTTCAGGACCAAGATTTTGGACATCAAGTGGTGACCCAACCAGTGTTGTGGAAGCTACTTTGAAACTGTAGCATCCTAGCTACATGCTACTCATAACTTTTAGTAGTCAAACTACAGCCAAGCTACTCTAAAAGTAGTGAGCTGCTACACTACAAGTAACTAACGAAAATAATCTACAGCTACACTGAAGCTAATTAACAAAGATATAATAACAATACGATTGTATTTTGTAATCAGGGTGACATTAAACAATTAGGGTGACTACATTCAAATGAAGATATAAATTTAAACTGAATATGAACTAATAAAACTAGAAAACACCTTATTTTATATAACTAAGTCGAAATATAGTGATAAACAGCAGCAATCAACTAAATATTTTGCTTCAAAAAAGAAGGCAAAATCCCTTTAAGGTTGCTCAGGGGCTCGAGTGAATTAGTGAATCATTTATATGAACTAATTAATTAAATGAAGCGTCCAGATGGACAGACTAACTAAAATGAAGAGTGCCCAGTGCCTCATATAAGTGAATCGTTAATTTAATTGATTCATTTAAATGAGCTCGTGAAAAAAACTTTTCACTTTTGAGTTATTGAAGTGAGGTTTTTTATTTCCCAAGAGAACATAAGGTGAGTGCATTTGATTACTGATCCATTGCTTCATTCGCAATACAGTGTGACAAATGCAGCATTTTGTGACAATACACTACTACTAGTTGGAAATTGTAGCTTGAAAAATATTGTAGAGTTTGATTGTATGCACAGCCTTTGATGTCAAAAACAGGAGATATGGGAAGTGTTTTCTCCTACCTAATTACTAATAAGCCTAATTATTTTGCTATCCTAACTATACATAATTAGTTGCATTGTATTACAGTTTTTCTCAATCGCTTTGGCTCAATTCTCGAATGAGAATTATTTTTTTTCAAAACAATAAGTTCAAATCTCTGAACAATTAGTTTCTTGTTCACACCAGATTTGAATTTC
Organism: Myxocyprinus asiaticus; assembly: GCF_019703515.2. Lineage (NCBI taxonomy): Eukaryota > Metazoa > Chordata > Actinopteri > Cypriniformes > Catostomidae > Myxocyprinus > Myxocyprinus asiaticus. The sequence continues at coordinate 17,750,736 of NC_059382.1, read as the reverse complement.
TTATTCATTTAAGCAAATTGCACGCGTTTTGGCACATATGTGCAAAAGAGTAAGTACAATTGTCTATAATTTGCACAATAACTAAATGCACATGGCTTGCTGATCAAAACTGATGAGTTGATTCTCAGTGAAACTGTCATGCTCTTCACAACTTTTAAACATTCTTTCATCGTGTGAGCCATCACATGCTAAATGATCCATTCAATTATCAAAATCTGTCAGACATAAATGAATATTCCATAAATATCTGACATCGAATGTTTATGATGTCTGCTAAATCTCTGGCTAGATCAACAAGTGTGACAGGATGTCCACCAAGAAGATGGGAACTTGTACTGTGAGGAGGTACAAAAAATTATTTTTTTACAGAACTACCGCAGGTCTTTTCATTGTTGCGGGTTTGTTTGGTGTTTTTTGTTTGTTTGTTTTTTGTTTTTGCATGGATGTCATTTTGTGTCAATTTTATGTTCACTATATATGACTTTACATGTAAGAAATTTGTAAAAATGTACATGCAAATATTAATTTTCTGTTTTCATGTAACACATTGCTACAAAAGTAAATTTACTGTATACATACAAATGTGTATATCCTGTATATATTATGTGTACTACAGTGTTGACTTTTCCCAGTAAACTTTTACCTACTGTTGAAATCGGTTTCTAAAAAGCTCAGTGTGATATACATTAGCATTCAGCTAGACAAAACTGACATTCTTGTATAGTACAGTAAGCAGTCAGTGTCAACAAAAATGTAGAACAAAAATGAAATTTGTATATAACAAACATTTCCAGGGTTGACTGCCATGGTGAAAAAACATCTAAACATTTTGACCAGTACGGCTCACACGATGACAAAAAAAACTTTTCATTTTGGCGGCATTAGCCAATTTACTGACACAATAACTAGGTTTTGAAGCATGTTTTGGGTGAGTTACTACATTCTGCAGACATGCACTAGAGTTGTGATTCCCATAAAACAGTTGTGACAATTGCATTTACAGTTTAGAGAATGTTACAGTAAGACTGTTTCAAAAAATGAGCCAAAGCGATTGAGAAAAACTGTATATGTATTTTAGCACTATTTTCCCCTGCTTTCTGCGACCCTAACAGAACACACCTTTTTATGGATTACAACCCACCAGTTGAGTATCTCTGGTATAAATCAGTATATGCACACAGGGATAATTCTGGAGGATCTGAGGCAGGTCCAGTTGCTTATTACCTCAGCTCCATATATAAAACTCTCATTTACGATCGCTTTCTATACCCTCAGCGCATGTTTTGTATGTAGCAATGACTCGCTTCATTGAGCCTCCTACTGCGTACCCCAAAGTCAAATGTAATGCATGTCCAACACAGTTGCCCCTCACTCACAGAAGTCACAGATGTGGGGATGTAGAGAGTGGAAGGAAATAACTGGCCTGGACACAATGTCTCCGTGTTGTGTGTGGGAGACCTCTGCTGATACTCAGACTGCTGGTAATCATTCATTCACATTCTACACTGAACACAAAGGGATTATTCTCACAGGGAAAGGAAAGACAGCATCTTTCAACACCACAATCTCAATCAGGGAATAAAGTCAGCTTTTTACTGATCCAAGATCAGGGACACCTACCAGCAGCTGAATTTATCTCTGTTCAGAATAAGAAGTCAGCTTCTACCAACACCCTGTCTGTTCGGCCTCCAGTATTATGTCTAATCTCCTGTACACTTTAGCATGCCAGACCCATCCACTGAGCTTATCATAGCTGTGACGGACGCCCAGCAGTCGTGCCATCCCTACAGCAGCTGCACTGACCTCTGCAACCTCTCTTTCCCAGCACTGCCAATAGTAGACTGGATCACCAACTCATACTATGCTCAACAGAACAGTTTGATCACAGTGCTAAAAATTCTAGAGGATCAACTCTGAGGTCTAATTACATTAAAATTTGATTAATTGAAAGTTGTATAACATTACATATTTGTGCAGTTTTTACAACGAGAAATGTATGAGAGGCTACTGAAATACTTTAGGGATATAGTGTAATTTATATTACAACGCATACATTTATAAGACAAGGAAGGCCTTCAAAAGGTCCACTCCACTATAGATAGATAGATAGATAGATAGAATATCTCAGCTCTGTAGGTCCATTCAATGCAAGTGAATGGGTGCCAAAATTGTGAAGCTCCAAAAAGCACATAAATGCAGCATAAAAGTAATCCATATGACTCCAGTGGATAAATCAATGTCTTCTGAAGTGATATAATAGCTTTGGGTGAGAAACATATGAATATTTAAGTCTTTTTTTTGCTAGAAATTCTTCTCCCTGCCCAGTAGGGGGCGATAAGCATGAAGAATGTGAATCACCAAAAACACAAGAAGAAGAATGTGAAAGTTAAAGTGGAGATTGACTGAGCAGGGTGGAGAATTTATAGTAAAAAAAAGGACTTAAATATTGATCTTTTTTAACATTGATAGGTGTTTCTCACCCACACCTACTGTATCATATCATTTCAGATGACATGGATTTAACCCCTGGAGTTGTATGGATTAATTTCGTTATGCCTTATGTGATTTTTTTTTTTATTTATTTTATTTTTTTTTAATATATTTATCCCCTTTTCTCCCTAATTTGGAATGCCCAATTCCCACTACTACTTAGTAGGTCCTTGTGGTGGCGCGGTTGCTCACCTCAATCCGGGTGGCGGAGGACAAGCCTCAGTTGCCTCCACTTCTGAGACAGTCAATCCATGCATCTTATCACATGGCTTGTTGTGCACGACACTGCGGAGACTCCCAGCATGTGGAGACTCATGCTACTCTCCGCGATCCACTCACAACTTACCACGCGCCCCATTGAGAGCAAGAACCACTAATCACGACCACGAGGAGGTTACCTCATGTGACTCTACCCTCCCTAGCAACCGGGCCAATTTGGTTGCTTAGGAGTCCTGGCTGGAGTCACTCAGCACGCCCTGGATTCGAATACTTGGTGAGCTACCCCTTGATTTGAGTTCAGCAGATGAAAGAAAGTCATACACATCTGGGATGGCATAAGGGTGAGTAAATGATGACAGCATTTTTATTTTTGCATGAAATATTACTTTAATTAAAATAAAGGTCAATGCATGTTATGTGTCAAATACCCAAATGTGGTTGGTTGTCAGTTCCAGTTGCCATGCAATGTAAATATGCAATTGTTTTTACATTTAGTCCACATTTTCTTTCACTTTTACCTGTGTGACTTACAGTATTATATTATCTTGCTGTATTTTTTCCAGGGTGTGCTGCTGCTAATGAACCAAAAAGTGCAAACTCTTGCCAGAGGCAGATGCTGTTACTGTTGCTCGACCACACATACACAGGTGCATGAGCGATTACATACATTTGGCTCTGATCCCCCTCGCAGGTGAGCACATGCATGTATGCAATGGCAAAGCCTGTTATTCCACAAATCAGAAACACTTTCATTCTGAGTTCACAGGCTCACTGTGGAATATGTTGATGTATTTCCATTCTGTCAAAGGCTGGTTTGTGTGCAAAGAGTTCATGTTAATAGCATGTCATACCTCACTATGTGTTCATTTCAAAGTCTGTTTGTGTTCAAATAATTAGGAATGTTACACATACTCAAGCACACACACATACAGACACCTAGTTTAATTCACCTGGAGGGGCCTCTGTGCTCTAGCCCGTAAAGGGCCTCTCAATCGTCATGATGAAAGGCTCACACCAAATGAAATATTTTACAGAGACTTGCATTCCCTCGCTCTCACATAAGCCTTTGTTTGGCTATGGCTGTTTGTCAAGCACTGTTTGAAATGAAAGGAATAGTTTGACCAAAAAATATAAAATAAAAAATTCTGAAATTGTTTAATTCATCTTAATTTTTAGCCTAACCGTTCCTTTAAGCAGCATTGGAGACTAGTGTCTTAAAGAATCAAAGCAGCAGCAAATTCAAATTTAGGAGAAAACTTTTCTCAAAATCTTCAGGGAGAGTTATTTGTCTAACTGAAATTTGTACATAAAATGTATAATATTGGTACATGGTATCAGTGTATTAATTAACCCTCTGATGAATGGTGTAATTTACAGTGTATAGATCTTTAAAAGCCATTTTAAACCACTCAGGGTGTGATATAACATCCAAACCACACAGCATCATTATAATTTCCAACAATTTCAACATTAAATTTTATTTTTGCATCCAAATATGGTCTGATGTGCTAAATTCTGTGTCTTTGAAGTTACATCCCTGTTGATTTCTGGCAATCGAGATACTAAATTTACAAAAGAAGTGAAAGAAAAACAAACACTTTTTTTGTCTCAGTTCTATAAATTTAAGGTTTGGAATTTATTTATGTAATTCAGGGTTCCTACGCATCCTAGAAAACCTGGAATTTTGCAATGCAGTTTTCCAGTCATAGAAAAGTCATGGAAAATAAGAAAAAATCCAAAATGTCCTGGAAAATAATTATTGGTCCTTGAAAATATTTAAATAATAGAACGGTTTGACGGCATTGCTAACCAGGTTTTTGCTCAGAATAGGAGTGAGATGCACATTTGTACTGTTTTGTCACTGCTGCCGGCTGCACATTGTGAAATAACATCAACTGTAAAACTGTCTTGAATGAATCCCTGTCACATACATTCTGTGCTCATCTGCTGTCATCTCTGCTTTGCTCTGACAAAATAGTTTAAATACTGATATAGTACAAAAATATGCTTTTTTCGTTCCAACATTGCTGTTGTGTCAACCATAAAAACATTTGAGCTGTAAATTTTAGACAACGATGACAGTCGGACTACTGATTTTGTTTTTAAACATATTCACATATGGCATTAGCTACAAAATGCAAAATGTCATGGAATATGACATATTTGGATGGAAATTAATGTTTGACTGCACAAGTAATCAAATGAAAATTGTGATATGTCTTAGTGTGATAATTAAACTGCAAAAGTCTGTGATTTAATTTAATAAATAATCTGCAAGTGATACATGCTTCAAAATGAATGTGTGAAGATGGCTGCTCATACACCGAAAACACCTCATCATGATCATTACATGCGCTCTTGTGTTTGTGTGAGTTGACAGAGAGCAGAGAACTCTGAAGTGCACAGCACATACAGACTATGTGTTTATTTAATTAAATCACATCTTTGCGGGGATTAATAATCACACTGGGGCATGTAGCAAACTACTTATCTGGAGGTGAGAAACTACCATCAAAAACACACTGAAACGCCTAAATAAAAGCACGATTTAAATAGACACACGTGTTTTGCTTAGATATTGCACTTGTTGGGCACATAAAATCTCCTGGAAAATTGTGCCTTGAAAAGAGTGGGGACCCTGTATTACTACTCAGATGTATAATTCAGATAATGTCTGCTGATGTCTTGTACTTGCGCAGTACTTGTGCGCAAAGGTGCGCATGCATTCAACTTTAGTTCCTTCAGCTTCGGCCACTGGAGGAAGTTCGGAAATTCTGAAAGCATCGTCCGATTTTAGAACATTTCCCATGAGATCAGTCTGATGATTCTGTATGGCTGTCCTCCTAATATGTTATAGTGTTTTTTTATTTTTTTTATTTCTAACAATATGAATACTTTGAGGTTGATGAAAGCAGCAATACAATAAGAACCTCTTCTTCTAAGAAACTATCTATTGCATAGGACAGATATGTAACTTTCTCAAAATATGAAGAATAAGATTGGGAAATAGAAAGTAAATAGAAAATAGAAACATTGATTTAATAATTCATGAATCAAAGAGTAAAAACCGTGCATTTAAAATCTTATATGCAGTTATAATCTTGACTATGGAACCAACTGATAGTAAAGGCCTGACATATATAGTATAAACACATAGTAATAGACCTTCCAGATATTTTCACAAACTCTCAACTCATTTTTCCTTCCATTTTGGACAGCTATTATATATGCTGACATCAACCACTAATAGAAAGAATATGTTTTTCTTCTCTCAAGTAAGAAACCAAAATGGCCATTCTCAGCACAGCTCATGAAACGCTCATCAGGACCTCCAGCACCAGGTCAAAGAAGCCCATCATTACGCAGTCAAAACTACTCCTGAGGAGCGCCAGTACATAAATTCATTACTCTCTGCATGGTGACACTAATACCCATGATGATTATCCCAAGTGCATTACTGTGTATGCCTGAGTGTTCATGTGTTAAAGAATATGTGGCCTCATGTTCTAAAAGTTAAAGGGAAAGGGATGATGTCATTCTGTATGAGGCTGCTGCAGGGCAGAGGAGCCTGGGGGGTTTGAGCTGGGTTTCGGTACAGCAGAGCAGATTGCAGAAACAATAGATGGATATGACAGAAATGTGTTTTGGCTCGAGTTGCCTCTATTACATCACTCTTGCTTCCTAGAAAACCTATCAGTGATAAAGTATTAGTCTTGGCATGGGACACAGACTGAACGTTCCTGCTTCTCAGGAAGGGACTGCACCTCTCTAGGCAAGTTCTTTCATTTACTATTTTTTGTTTCTAGTGCATTGGTACAAAAATTGTACACAGTAAAAATTGCAAAAAGTCAGAATGTTCAGTAGGATCCAAAAGTCTAAGACCACTAGTGAAACTGCTTATATTTGATGTTCTTTTCTAATACAGTATCTATTTATTAAATTTACAGTTATCAATAACATTACAAATTAATGGAAAAGTTCATTGAAAAATTAACCTCAACAACGTGATCTCATGAGAAGTTGTAATAATAGTACGAGGTGACAAAATCATAGGAAATCGTACAAGTTGGCTCATACAAAAACATGCGACTTTCACTCCCATAGAGAAAAATAAACGAAACAAACAAATTATATGAGGATTTTTCTTAAGGTTAACCTCAAACCTAAACCTGACTATAAAGTTTAACCTCTTACCCAAACCCTAAACCTAACCATGATTTTAATAATAACTTTTGTGTACCATGGACAAAAGAAAACATCCGGGTTTAGAATGGAATAAGGGAAGCATATTTGTAACGTTTTAGCTGGCATAGGCAATGACGATGAAGTGAGAGTGATGAACCCAAGTGCGGTTTTATTTACAGTTGTAGAATCCAAAAAACCCTGACTACAAACATGAAACATAAACATGAACTTCAATATAAACTTGACTAAACATAAACTTGACTTAACATAAACTAAACTGAACTTGGCTTGGCTTGGTTAGAACAAAACAACAAAGTTACATTAACAATACCTGACAAGAGACAATGGCAAACATGAGGGCTTAAATACACAGACATGGGTAACAAGACAACAATGAGCAGACAGAACTATAAACAATATAACAAGACTAATAAACTTAAACCAATGACAAACTAGAACTGATAACAAAGTAATCAAACAATGAACCAATGAAAACAAGACACATGAACAGGGGAAACACATGACAAGATCACATGAGGGAACAGGCATGGGGCAGACTCAGGCGTGGCGGTGACATGGCATGGGGCAGACTCAGGCGTGGCTGTGACATGGCCTGGAGCTGACTCTGGTGTGGCTGTGACATGGCCTGGAGCTGACTCTGGCGTGGCTGTAACATGGCCTGGAGCTGACTCTGGCGTGGCTGTGACATGGCCTGGAGCTGACTCTGGCGTGGCTGCCATGACGTGGAACTCTGGCTTGGCGGCCATGACGTGGGGCAAAGTCATGGAAGGTGGGGCCGTGGTAGGCTCGAGGAGCGAAGCCGTAGAAGGCAGAGCCGTGGTAGGCTCGGGATTAAGAGTCCTGGCTGATTGGAAAAAGATCTCAGTGGTCGTGAACATGAGAAGAGTCTTGGGAGCAACCTCTGTGGTCGTGGGCATGGACTGAGTCTCAGGAATGACCTCTGTGGTCGTGGGCGTAGACAGAGACTCAGGTACAACCTCCATGGTCGTGAACATGGGCAGAGACTCGGAGACAACCTCTGTGGTCGTGAACATGGGCAGAGACTCGGAAACAACCTCTGTGGTTGTGTACATGGGCAGAGACTCAGAAATGACCTCTGTGGTCGTGTACATGGGCAGAGACTTGGAAACGAAAGCCTTTCTCCTCCTCCTCCTCCTCCTCCGGGAGGCCGTAGTTGGCAACGCAGGCTCTGGGATGGACGAGGCTGGCAACGCAGGCTCTGGGACGGACGAGGCTGGCAGCTCGTTGGCAGTGGCAGGCGTGCGCGTTGGCTCGTTGGCCATGGCAGGCGTGGGCATGGGCGTTGGCTCGTTGGCCGTGGCAGGCATGGCCGTTGGCTCGTTGACAGTAACGTGAGACTCCAGCTCAACATCCACCTCCCCCACAGTGAACGTAGAACCAGTAATCTTTAGGGCAAGGTCAATATACTGGACCAAATCAAATCAAATCAAATCACTTTATTGTCACACAGCCATATACACAAGTGCAATGGTGTGTGAAATTCTTGGGTGCAGTTCCGATCAACATAGCAGTCGTGACAGTGATGAGACATATACCAATTTACAATAACATCAAATTAACACAGCACACAAGACCAGATTGAGGGAACTGCGACTGCCAGGCATCAAAGTGGAGATGGGCTCATTAAGTCCAAATCGGAAACAGTCCTTGAGGGCCACCTCATTAAAATCCACCTGGCATGCCAGAGCACAGAAATCCTCCACGTAATCCTCCAGGGGACGATAACCCTGACGTAGGCGGAGGAACTGGATTGCTGGGTTCATAGTTCGGTCAGGTATTCTGTAACGTTGTAGCTGGCATAGGCAATGACAATGATGATGAAGTGAGAGTGATGAACCCAAGTGAGGTTTTATTTACAGTTGTGGAATCCAAAAAACCCTGACTACAAACGTGAAACATAAACATGAACTTCAATATAAACCTGACTAAACATAAACTTGACTTGACATAAACTAAACTAAACTTGGCTTGGCTTGGCTTGGCTTGGCTTGGCTTGGCTTGGCTAGAACAAAACAACAAAGTTACATTAACAATACTTGACGAGAGACAATGGCAAACATGAGGGCTTAAATACACAGACATGGGTAAAAAGACAACCAATGAACAGACAGAACTATAAACAATATAACAAGACTAATAAACTTAAACCAGTGACAAACTAGAACTGATAACAAAGTAGTCAAACAATGAACCAATGAAAACAAGACATATGAACAGGGGAAACACATGACAAGATCACATGAGGGAACAGGAAATCACATGACATATCAGGAACTAAACTTGAAAATAAAAGACATGAAAAACACGAACAAAACACATCTAGACGTGACACTATTAGAGGTTATTGACATATAAAGTCATTTCTATTGCATAATAAATAAGGAATGAGTAATAAAATTTGTTCACTGATGTTTCCTATTTTAAAATGAAGTGTTGGATAGAAGGCTAGCTAAAATGCGATGCCTGTATTGTATCGATTTGAAATTCTGTTTCTTGATTGTTATTTTATTTATTTTTTTTGTCTAAAAGTTGTACAGAAACTTCGCCATAATGTACAATTATTATGAGTCATCATGAGACTGTGTTGCGACTCCACAAGCTTGTGCAAAACCTGATGCATCCATGTTATCCCAGCACGATTTGTGAATGTTCCAAAGAGTATATTGTGAGCTTCAGTGGAAGCAAGGAAATCTGAACTTTTGTACAAAAGAGTCAACATGGTCAATGTTACAAATTTGCTTATATTTGATTATTGGCTTATAAATATTGCTGAATGTTTAGCATTTCTTATATACAGTATTCTATGTCATAATTTGATTTTTATTTACAGGTGTAAGAGGTTTGTAGGGTGGGAAAGGAGGAAATGGGAAACTTGGGATTTCAACTCAAAGGTAGAACTTTAATTAAACATCTAAAAAGTGGCTTTTCAGCACAACACTTATTAGATCAGGGTCACAATTTTTTTGTCTGGTAGTTCTCTCTCCCCTTGTCTCTGGCATGGTCCCTTTTTATCGCTCTCCCCAGTGCTTACTGCAATCAGAAACAGGTGTTAGACATTATAGCACTCAGGTGTGTGCACCCTTACCGCTTTCTCTCTTTCCAGACGAACGCTAGACTACACCCCCGCCACCACATTTCCCCACCGCCCGACTCAGGCTGGGGAGTCATCCAGTCTGCCCACCACTCCCCCCCCCCTTTTCTGGAAAGGAAGTCTGCGACAGCCATCTGCGTCCACAGTCTGTGGACCACCTCGAACCTAAACGGCTGAAGAGCCAGATACCAATGGGTGATCCGCGCGTTGGTATCTTTCATGCGGTGGAGCCATTGGAGTGGGGTGTGATCTGAACAGAGGGTGAAGGCCCGCCCCAACAGGTAGTACCAGAGAGTGAGGATGGCCCACTTGATGGCAAGACACTCTTTTTCAATGGTTCTGTACTTAGTTTCCCTCAGTGAGAGCTTGCGACTAATGTACAGCACCAGATGTTCCTCCCCCTCCACCACCTGCAAGAGCACCTCCCCCAGCCCGCTGTCTGAAGAGTCCATCTGTAAAATGAAAGGGAGAGAGAAGTAGTGTGAATGTAAAAATGGTCCACCACAAAGTGCAGCTTTCACCTGCATAAATGCCTGTTGACAATGCTCCGTCCACTGGAACGGATCTGGAGCTCCCTATCTAGTGAGATCAGTCAATGGGTTGGTGATCTCCTAATAATTAGGCACAAACTTTCTATAATAGCTAGCCAGCCCCAGGAACTGTCTCACCTCCTTTTTGGTCTTGGGTCTCGGGCAGGTCACAATCACCACAGTTTTATTAAATTGGGGATGCACCTGCCCGTGGTCCAAGTTGAACCTCAGATATCGTACCTCCACCAGTCCAACTGCACACTCCTTGGGGTTTGCAGTGAATCCCACCCATCGCAACCTCAGAACAGCCCTCAGAACAGCCCTCAGATGCTGCATGTGCATGGCATAAGCAGAGTGTGGTCTGAGGACTCAGTCCATAAGGTGCTGAAATGTACAAACAAACCCCAAACAAACCGAACGGAAGTGCCACAAATTGGTGTAAGCCAAACGGTGTGGACAAGGCTGTTTTTTCACAGGACATTGGCATTAAAGGGATCTGCCAATAACACTTTGTCAAATCCAGTGTCAAGTAAAAACAAGCTGTGCCTAACCGATCAAGCAACTCATCAATACGAGGCATTGGGTATGCATCAAATTTAGACACCAAATTTACTTTCCTATAATCCACACAGAACTATACTGACCCGTCTCTCTTAGAGACTAGAACAACCAGGCTGGACCAATCACTGTGGGATTCTTCTATTACTCCCATATCGAGCATTGCATCTAATTCTTCCTGAACTATTTTCTTTTTGTGCTTGGGCAGTTGGTATGGATGGCTATGTACAACTACCCTGGGCGCAGTCTCAATGTGGTGCTGGATGAGGTTTGTATGACTCAGCAGAGGAGAAAACACATCTGCAAATACTTTCTGCAACTTGGAAACCTCTGTGACTTGATCCGGTGAGAGGTGGTTTCCACAAGTGACCAGGGCGACATGATTTTACGTTCACCTCTGGTACGAGCTCCGCCCTCTCCAGAACTACTGATGCCAACATCACAGGGACCGCCTCCCTCCATAATTTCAGGAGGTTGAGATGGTATGAGATGGTTTTACCTCATAATCGAGATCTCCCACTCATCGTGTGACCTCAAAGGGTCCTTGCCACTTGGCGAGTAACTTGGAGCTCGATGTGGGGAGTAATATGAGCACTTTATCTCCCAGTGCAAATTCCCGTAGCCGAGTACCCCTGTTATACAGTCGGCTTTGACATTCCTGAGCTTGGAGCTAATTCTCCTGTGTTGACCAAAAGTGTGGAGTTTTGCTCTAAGATCAAGAACGTATTGAATTTCATTTTTACTGTCTGAAGGTCCCTCCTCCAAAGCTTCACGTATGACGCTGAGCATGCCATGCGGCCGCAACCCATATATCAGCTTGAATGGGGAAAACCCTGTAGAGGCTTGTGGGACCTCTCGAACTGCAAACAACAGGGGTTCGAACCATTCATCCCAATTTCTAGCATCCTCATGCACGAACTTATTAATCAATTTTTCAGGTTTTTATTAAATCGTTCCACCAACCCATCTGTTTGTGGATGGTAAACACTGGTGCGAATCGATTTAATACCCAATAATTCGAACAGTTCTCATAGTGTTCATGACATGAATATAGTGCCTTGATCAGTGAGGATTTCTTTTAGAATCCCCACTCTGGAGAATATTCTGAAGAGTGCCTCCACAACACTACATGCTGAGATGTTGCTCAGAGGTACTGCTTCTGGATATTGCATTGCATAGTCCACCAGAACTAATACAAAGTGGTGTCCACGTGCTGTCCACTCTAATGGCCTGACGAGGTCCATGCCAGTTCTTTCGAAGGGGACCTTGATTAATGGAAGGGGGCACAATGGCACTCTTGGGGTAGCCAGCGGATTCACCAGCTGAAATTCACGGCATGCCACACACCACCTGCAAACATCCCTGCGAATGCCCGGCCAATAAAAATGGGCCATTAGTCGGTTCAGTGTCTTTTCCTGCCCTACGTGACCTGCCATCAGATTATAATGTAACAATAACATTGTATTAACAATTGAGTTGTATCCTCTTTTGTCTGAGCATCCTGCGTCACTCGATACAACCGCTCTTTTATAATAGCGAAATATGGATATGAAAGTGTGATGTTTGGTTGGAGTCACTGACCATCAATAACTTTCACTTGGTCAAGGGCATGCCTAAGAGTTTCGTCTCTTGACTGCTCTAGCCGAAGCCTCCCCCTCCCTTACGTCATCCTGACGTGGAGCTGACAAAGACTGCCCCAGCTCTGCCTCCCTTGCCAAAGCATTGCACATTTCACATCTAACAATTTCCTGCAGGACCCATCCACACATATTCCCTTAAATACATTTTTTAATTCTGGCCAATTAGTTCCCAAAATCAGTGGATGACTGAGGCAGGAACTAACCACAGCCTCCACTCTATGCTTTTGTCCCCGAAATGTAATGAGTGTCACTACAGGATAATTGTGAATATCCCCACGCATACACCTCACCCTCATCCTTTTGCTTGTGCCCAAAGCCTCGTCTTGAACCAAACATTGGTGTATAGTGGTCTGGTTGCAGCCCATATCCACCAAGGCTTGATGTGTACTCCCCTTGACACTCTGTATTCTGTAAGTTCTGACTCGATCGGGGGCAGCCCGTGGAGTGTCAGGGACCCAGACCACAGTTCAAAGATCCATCACTGGGCATTGGTCCTGGAAATGCCCTGGATCCCCGCAACTCCAGCAGGCCAGCCCAGGCATTACGCCCGCACCTGTATCGGCGGGTACATCCACCTGAGGGAGAGAGCAACTAGACACTGGGGCCACCGGCAGCGGGATAAACCTCCTCAAACGGGGAGCTGGCTTTGGCAGCGCATTTCCACGCCTTCGGGGTACTGGGATGGGCTACAGTAAAGGGGTGGAGTGGGAGGGGGACACAGGGGGAGGGGAGAGAGAGAGAGAGTGGGAGGGCTCTTCCGCCCTCTGATCCGCCCAACATATGGTCCACCACCAGTTGGACGGCCTCCTCCAGTGACGCTGGGCAGTGGCACTGGACTCACTCCACTGTTCCTTGTAGATGACGGATAAGCTGCTCCAGTACGATGACTCCCTCAGTGTCGCGGTCCTCAGCCAGCAGCTACTTCCGGCAGGCATCCCGGAGCTGTTGAGTGAAGGCAAACGGGCGACCGTGCACATCCATCTTCATCGACCAGAAGAGTTATCGGTATTGCTTAGGGCTGTGACCGACACGCTGCAGGATGGTCTTCCTCAGATCGTCATACACCTGGAGACTTGCCACCGGTACTTGTTGCGCCGCGAGTTGAGCTTCCCCGGACAACAGTGGGATAAGTCTGGCTGCCCACTGAGCATGCGGCCAGCCCCAGATCTCGGCCGTCCTCTCAAACAAATCCAAGAAGGCCTCGGGATCATCTTCTGCCCCCATCTTCATGAGGGCGACCGGAGGTATGGGGGCTGCTGGGTCTGGGGTCGTGGCCGGGGCTTTCTCCTGGTGCAGTAGGCTCCGGATCACATGCCGGTCCTCTGCTTGAGCTTGGAGCACTTCCTGGAATCGGCAATCCTGGTCCTGGCATAGCTCAAGCAGGGCCTGATGTTGCGCATGGTGCATACCGACGAGGGACTTGATGACTTCCGCCAACTGCGAGGACTCCATGCCGGCATATTTCCTCCAAAATCATGGGTTTCGGCACCAGTGTAAGAGGTTCATAGGGTGGGAAAGGAGGAAACGGGAAACTTGGGATTTCAACTCAAAGCTAGAACGTTAATTAAACAACTAAAAAGTGGCTTTTCAGCACAACACTCATGAGATTAGGGTCACAATTTAACAGTCTTTTCTGTCTGGTAGATCTCTCTCCCCTCGTCTCTGGCGAGGTCCCTTGTTATTGTTCTCCCCAGTGCTTACTGCAATCAGAAACAGGTGTTAGACATTAAGTGCTCAGGTGTGTGCACCCTTACCGCTTTCTCTCTCTCCGGACAAACGCTCGACCACACCCCTGCCGCCACAACAGGTATTTAATTTTTTCCCAAAATCATAAAACTTTGTTTATTTCCAGGTTTAAATTAAATAAATCCCATATCTTCAATGTGGTCTGGATTTTTGGGCCCCACTGTAGTTTGTATGTCCTGCTGAGCTTGGACAGCTTTCTCTCAGTCCTTAATGCAATCCAAATGAGATGAATTTCCAGCATGTTTTCAGTGGGTACTGTCAATTTCCCTATTGTTCTATTTGAATGTTGAGCAATGTGCTGCCCAGAAAGACTTAACAGTATATTTAATTTGGAAAGGATATTGTAGGGAAATTAATATTACCAAACCTCAAACTAAACTCAATTGTGATATTAAGGCGTCATGCTATGGTAATAATTACACTGCACTTGTTGTAGCAATAGTTTCTCTTTACCGCCAAAGCCCACTTAAGAAGCAGCTCATTTCATGGATGAGATGAGAAAGTGGAGAAAACCACTTTCTCCAGTGCAAAAGATTTCCCAGTAGACCACTAAACCCCTTTTGCAGTGAAGATTAAGTACAGTGTTGATGGTGGGGTTTAAGTAAGCTTAACTGAATCAGGGGGTCATTGTGTTGTGGTGAGTACTGATGTGGTTAGATATAATCTCATGTGATTCCTACAGGCATGCTTATACATGTATGTACAGTATTTGTATGTGTATGTGGTTTGATTGATAAAAAAAACAAGCCTATCTGAGTGTGTGAGCTGCAATGGAGCCCATTGAGCAGTGAAGTATGGTTCAGTCAGCCCATCCAGGCCGTTGAAGCACAAGGGGAGCTGTGCTGTAATTATCCAGAGCCAGTCATCTCAGGAGATCGGCTGGGGTTTGGGGAATGTGGCCCCCTCCTCCACACCTCTGTTCTTTCACCCTTCAACCCTCCTTTCAATTTCTCTCTCCCAGCAATAGGGTATTTTTTTCAGCTGGAGTGCTCCATGGAAATCTGTACCCTCACACTGTCTTACCAGTAAATATTAAGGTCTTGACAGGCTACCTACAGTAGTCAGTGTGTTTACATGCACTTTAAAAGTTTGATTTCTGTCAGACTAAAACAATAATTCATCTTAAATCTCATGTACTATAAATGCTTTAGCCTGAATGAAATCATACCAGTCTGATTTAGTAAAGTCAGACTAACAGATCTTATGCGACTGTAGCTCGGCTTCATCCAACATGTATGCATGTTAATTGCACTACAGTTGGCCTCGGCGTTATGCGCTTGCTCAGAAAAATGGGTGCACGACGTGTATTTAACTTACAGCATTTATCATCTTTCCTTTAAATATAACATTACGCATTGTGTTTGTGTCATTTATACTTAGAAGGACAGATGAAGACTCTATAGCTCAACTGCGCAAAAACCCGCTGTAGCTCGATTTAAACAGTGCATGTAAACGTTATGTATGTTATGATTCACAGCAACCACTCCATACTTGTCACTCTCACCAATGTGTATAAGCAGGATCCATAAAAGATTTGTAAAGATATGTATTCTAAAGCTGTAAATGTGTAAAATAATTTACACTTTAGATGCTGTCCAAACATTTATGTTGTATGTTTCAGAGTCTATCCAAATGTACAAAAATGCATATTTGCGTAAATGATATTTATGAATATCTACAAATACTAATGAGATCACCCTGGGCGAGTAAATAAAAATGTTACTCTCCAGTTGGCCACTAACTTTTTAGGCACTGCAAAAAGCATTACATGGTTAAAGTCCAATTGTAAGAATGATAGTCTTACTCTCGCTGTTGTAAATAATGACATAAGCGATTCAAATAAAACAGATGAAAAACGTCTGTCACGACTTGCTCGTCTTCTGACACCTTTGAAAATTTACCATCAGAAGTTTATCTTGAATGTATTTTTTTTTCCAGATCTCCATGTGGCATCACATATGTAAAATATTACTCGCATTAAGTCACATAAACACAAATTTTAAGAATAAAATCACTGTGTCTTCACATTTTTTGTGACTGATGCAGTTTCACCGATGATACCGCAAGTGACAAAATGACCTGTGCTGTTTTTTCACTAATATGCAAGAAAAAAAAGATAATCACATTTTCATGAGGCAAAAAAATATCTATATTTTTTATTATTATTATTATTAAAAAGTAATGCAAAGTACAGTTTCATGGTTCTTAGGAAATATTTATGGCCAGTGAATTTTCTCAGCTCACCCGCCATTGGGTTGGTGTGGCAAAAAGTTAATTTTGGATCCGATGTTTAAGTATGAATGGTTTGTGTGAGCCTTAAATAAACCTCCTCTGGTTCAGATACAGTTTAATCACATTTCAGCCATAACTCATATCTAAGCTCAGCTTGCCAGAAACAGCCTCTCCTCAATTCTTTAGAGACAGTGCCAAGAATATAAAAAAATAACCTTAAATCAGTTTTATTGTTCTCTCGTCTGCTTAGAAAGTTCTCCCTCTCTCATACTTGGCACCATGTGTGCTTAATTAAATTGACTTTGAAGCGACGATGACATCATCAGCTGCCTGTTATTCTTTTTGACGTATTTGGACTTATAGGGTTCCCATGGAAACTCTGATGTAATGGCCATGCAGACTTGTTTTCAGGAAAGCCACAGCTGACACGTGGTGAAATAAATGGGGTTTTGTTTTTTAGAAGGATCAGGGGTTTGTCAACAGCTATCTTGCAGATGAAAGCCAGACGTGGGTCAGATATTTCCTGAGGAGACCAGAGGCATTCTTTAAATCAAACTGAGAAAGAGAACTTCATCCTTTAGACTGGTTTGACATTTTTCTCAGTGTTAAAAGGAGAAGTTCATTCTGTATGTCATCGTGGCTGAATGTGGTTAGGGAACCAATGTGTGCGCCAAAGATTTGTTCAACCGGTGTGTGTTAAAGTGTGGTGATGTAAAATTCATGATTTGTGGCTAATTTAGCTGCCCACATGTACGTTTACTACATGTTGTCCAGCATGCCACATTCTTCTGAATGAAAAAATGCTGGTTATTTTGGGAGTCAACCAACTAACAGTTTATAAAAGATCAAAATAGTTGATATTGTTGGTAATACTTTTCAGAGACTGAGATAAAAAGGTCTCTTGTGTGTAATAACAGCAGTGGATAGTGTCCAACATAATTACAAGATTACTAAATGTGTTGAAAACAAACAAATCAGTGATATTTGTCTTTCAGTATTAAAGACAAAATAGTCATTGTTTGTCTTAAGGTCGTTTGTCAAGTTTCGCATAAATTTGTCACAATGACTGTGTTCATGAGAACAGTTAAAATTGTGTCATAGTTTTGTCTTGGTCACATTCTTCTCTTATATTAGTGTTGCAGTACATGCACAGATTGTCACTATCACAGATTATTTCTCAGATTTAAGACCTTGAGCATGTAAGGTCTTGCACTGGTCCTACTCAGTGCTACTGATCCAAAGTCTGATCCATTGCGCTTGGTTAACAGTGATCACTCCTAAAAATCGCCACCATCTCTCTCAGGATTAGATAAGGGCGAATTAATAGAGATGCTGGCTGCATTAGAAACAATAACAAACTGGCGGGGAAAAGTCCAGCATTGTGCAGTTTCTGCTTGTGCTTGTTGCTGATCTTGAGAGACAATTACAACCCAAGCTTGACGTGATGGTCTGACATCATTGCAAGATGGAAATCATATTTGGAAGGGGGAAGGGGAGGGGGAATAAAAAGCTGCTCAGAGTCTGGTATTAAAGTGAACTTGCAGAGATTTCAAAGAAATTTCCTACTGCAAACAACATTTTCTTGATTAGGGTTTTTGTTGTCTAAACATCCTTAAATCAAGATGTATTTGCTTGAGAAGCAAACCATTTTTAGATACGGACTTTGCAGACTTCAGTATATCTTGAAATTAATGTACTTTTCTTACCCAATTGGCAATTTCTTTTTCTTCCTGTTTTAAGCATAAACCTCACTTAATGTTGTTAGATTTATGTTTAAGAAAGAAAAAAATTGCCAATGGGGTAAGAAAAATAAACTAGATTCAATATATATTTCCTAATTTCTTGTGCAGTTTTGCTTCTCAAGTAAATGTATCTTGTTTTAAGGATTTTTAGATATTTCTACTGGAAAACAACACGGAAATACATGTTAATAAAAATGGGACATATTTTGAAGATTTTGAAGAAGCTTTTGGAAGTCTTGCCTTGTTTTCCAGTCAAATAAATAAATAAATACAAAAAATAACATTATTTAAACAAAATATATTTACTTGAGAAGCAAACCTGCTTTCAGGAAATATATTTACATTTAATTTATTTTTCATTCCCCATTGTCAAATGTCAAATAGTTTTTTTTAAAGCATAAACCTCACTAAATTTGGTTATATGTATGCTTAAAACAAGATAAAATACCAATGGGGGTAAGAAAAATATACTTTAAAGATAAAAATATCTATAAAGTCTTAAAGGGACCCAAAAATGAAAATCCTCTCAACATTTGTTCACTCTCATGCCATCATCATGTGTATGATTATCATGTGTATGACTTTCTTCTGCAGAACACAAACAAAGATTTTTAGAAGAATAATTCAGCTCTGTAGGTCCATACAATGCAAGGGAATGGGTGCCAAAAATTTGACACTCCAAAAAGTACATAAAGGCAGCATAAAAGTAATCCATACAACTCCAGTGTTTAATCCATATTTTCTGAAGCGATATGATAAGTGTGGGTGAGAAAAAGATCAATATTAAGGTCCTTTTTTTGCTTGAAATTCTTCTCCCTGCCCAATAGGGGGCAATACGCATGAAGAATGGGAATCACCAAAAACACAAGAGGAAGAATGCGAAAGTGACCTGTTTCTCACCTACACCTATCATATCGCTTCTGAAGACATTGATTTAACCACTGGAGTCGTATGGATTACTTTTATGCTGACTTATGTGATTTTTTTTGAGCTTCAAAATTTTGGCACCCATTCACTTGCATTGTATGGACCTACATCTGTGTTCTGCAAAAGAAAGAAAGTCATACACATCTGGGATGGCATGAGGGTGAGTAAATGATGAGAGAATTTTCATTTTTGGGTGAACTATTCCTTTAATATCTTATCTAAGTAAATTTATCTTGTTTTAGCTGGAAAACAAGATAAAAATACTGGTAAAGAAATGTATCTTTTACACTGTGGGGCATATCATGAACATTCTGAAGAGGCTATTTGAAGTTACTCTGATTTCAATGCAACAGATTTTTAGATCTGTCATTGGTCAAGATATCTTGAGGACAGCTCTGAAAGATTAACAGAGAACCTGTTCCACAGCATGGCACCTTCCTCTTTGGCTCATGTGTATTATGTTCACACATTGGCCTGTTATGTTAAACTGATGAGCAGTTGAGCACATGTCCACTGTGTGCAGCAATAAATCACACGGCTCCCAATGTTTACAGTAAACAGTGGACTGGAATGTAAAGTTATTTCAGTCTGTTGGCCTGGTCTCATTGTTGTGGTTGTGCCACAGGCCGTTAGCTTCCAAGCCCCGGCACAACTCAGAACCCCCCTGTACTTCATTATCTGATTAGGCCTGTTTGCCCTGCCTGGGTTCTGGTGCAGCCCTACACTCATCCCTTCACCCACAAAGACAAACACAGACACAAAAACAACACCCCACTTCCTTAAATCCATTGTGTCCCACTTTTCTTCTAAAAAGTAAACTGTTTAAATCCAATCAACAAATATCATGAAGATCCACTGACTGATTGTTCATGAGATAGTAAGTTAAATTTGGAAATGACAAGACATTGACCTCTTAGGAAGTACAAAGAATACTAGAATTCACCAGGGAATGACCTGAGTTCTTTTTATTCACTTTCACATGTCCATTATATTTAAATGCAACAATGCATCAGGCTTTACTGTAATAAAAATGGTCAGGCAACCTTAAATTGTGCACTATGTGATAAGATCTTAATGATTTTTTTTTTTTTTTAAATCAAGAAATTTATGGGGGCCAGGGTAGTTCAGCGAGTAAAGACACTGACTACCACCCCTGGAGTCGCGAGTTCAAATCCAGGGCGTGCTGAGTGACTCCAGCCAGGTCTCCTTAGCAACCAAATTGGCCTGGTTGCTAGGGAGGGTAGAGTCACATGGGATAACCTCCTTGTGGTCACTATAACGTGGTTTGCTCTTGGTGGGGCGCGTGGTGAGCTGTACGTGGATGCCACAGAAAATAGCGTGAAGCCTCCACACACACTACGTCTCCACGGTAATGCACTCAACAAGCCCCGTCATAAGATTCGTGGATTGCCTGTCTCAGACACGGAGGCAACTGAGATTCGTCCTCCACCACCCAGATTGAGGCAAGTCACTACGCCACCATGAGGACTTAGAGCGCATTGGGAATTGGACATTCCAAATTGGGAAGAAAAAGGGGAGAAAAGCAAAAAACAAAGCAAAAAAAATAAATAATAATTTATTCAAAGGAATAATTCACCAAAAAATAATATACTCACATGTTCTTCCAAACCCGTATTACTTTCTTTATCATGCAGAACACAAAAGATGTTTTCTTGAATATCTCTTTCCATCTTTTCAACACAATGGCAGGAAATAGTGACTCAATAATAGGAAAAGGACACATTTTTCACAGTGGAACACAAAAGGAGAAATATTGAAGAATGTTCTGGTCGCTCTTTTACATGAAATGACAATGAATGGAGACTGGAGCTTCCAAGCTTCAAAAATGATGGAAAATCATCACAAAACTGATAGATACGAGTTGTATGCAATATTCCAAGTCTTCTGAAGTCATACGATAGCTTTATGTGAGAAACCGACCAAAATTTAAGTTTTTATTTAATGAAAATCTTGGTATCAACCCTACAGTAGCTCTCCTTGCCCCATGCCAGAAGATATTTGAGTTTAAATTCGGGTTTGGAATCACATGCAAGAGTAAAATTTGAGCCTTAATTGCTTATAAGCTTGGTGAGTAAATGATGACAGAATATTTATTTTTGGATGAAGTATTTCTTTAATGTGACAGAATTAACCAGAGTATGTTAGGTTACACCATTTTTAAGGGTCAGATCAGGTAGAAATAGCTCCTTAAGCTAACAACTGCACATTTTCTCTTTTTACAGTGTAGACAGGCACTTTGAAACATTTAGAGTGGAATCTTTTTCTTGAACCCAGTCACCCACGACACTCCAAGTTCAGTGAAAGTGAGACAGTAAAAACAAAAGACTCGCCTATTCCTTTCTGATCTAGGACAAGACAGCACTGGTGAGCCAGTGAGACAGTCAGTGTGATCTGCATGAGCAGTTATCTGTCAGACAAAAAGAGCGAGGGAGAGTGAGAGCAGACAGTGCACTGTGTTGTGAAAGTGGAGATTAATACAAATACAGTGGAAAGAAGGAGGGGGAGCTGGGATACAATGGAGCGGTATCTCTCCTCCTCTTTTCTCATGTCCCCTCCCTCTCTCTGCTCCCTCCCCCAGGCTGCAGGAGTTGTAGGAGGTTAACGTGACTGTGAGAGCTGTACTTTAAAACAGCACGGCGGGCAGAGCTTTCACACTCATTCACACAACTGGGAAATAACGCAGGACTCATACTGAAACTTAAAGCAAAGATACAGGTATGTAAACATTCCCACACTAACACTGTTAAAGAAAAGAAGAAAGGCATCTACTGTATCTATTATTTTGATTAAGTTTTTAAAGGTTTTAAAGGAAGTTGTTTGTTATTAATTGAGTGAGCCATTGAAGCTTGTCACTAACTAAGCTTTGCTTCAACAGGTCTTTTTGGTTAATCCCTGAGGATTTCTATGGATGTGTGACTTTAAACAACTTCCAAGAGATACAATACAGGGATAACAACAGATATCTTGATTAGCAGTTAGACTCTAGGTAAGGGAACGTAGGGAGGAAGGTACCTGTACTCTGAGCAGAGATGGACGCAGGCCCATTGGCATCAGTACCCGAGGGCTCTCCGGAAGGGGAGACAGTATGTGCTGCTTTGGCCCGCTATGAAACCACATTGCAGGATGCCGTACGTGAAATCCATGTGGACGTCAGTGCTTTCAAGCTTGGCATCGAGCGGAGGTTAGAAGAGACCATTCATATGAGCGGACCTCTGGGCCGAGCCGTGGCCCAACTGCAGCAGGAGAACCGGCAGCTCAGGGGCCAGTTAGAGGCCTTGACCCGACAGGTGGAGTTGCTGACGGGGTCGGTGTGTGACAGAAGCGCACTTCTCTCTGGAGGTCCAGAGCCACCGAAGACCAACAGCAGCACTACAGGGCACCAGTCACCCCCTTCACTAAGCAGCGCAACGGCCCCTAGTGTGGCAGCTTTGACAGGTTCAGCCAGTGGCTCAGCCTCCAGCCCCACCACCACACGCTTCTCCAGCAGAGCAACCTTCTCTGTCACTAGCAAAACTAACGTGAGTAGACAAGTTTAGGGATGTGTGTGTGTGTGTGTGTGTGTGTGTGTGTGTGTGTGTGTGTGTGTGTGTGTGTGAAATGTGAGAATGTGTGTTTTACACTTTAAAAAGTGGTAGCATGCAGTTGTTACCTTGAAAAGTTATTTTTATTTAATATAACCCTTAAAGGAATAGTTCACCCATATAGTTGATCTTCTTATGCGAAAGACAAAAGGAGATATTTTAAAGGATGTTAAGTTAATGGTTTCAATACAATAGCTGTTGATAGTGATTAACTTTATAACTTAAAAAAAAGTCTTCAAAAGAATCATAAAATGATGTATGCCCTGATCTGTGCAGTACATTTTGTCGGGAAAGGAAGGGTCTGTCTGTCTGTTCGTGTTTTATTTATTTATTTATTTATTTTTTTTGACCTTTTGTTTTTCTTTTTTTTTTTCTGTGACTTGTCTGTTTCGTATTGTGGTGTTTTGTAATGTTACTTGTTTTTTTGTTTTGTTTTGTTTTTTTATGTGAAATTTGAAATAAAAATAATACAAAAAGTAGCATTAAAAGTAGTCCATGTGACTTGTGCATTATATTCCAAGTCTTCGGAGGGCATTCGATAGATTTTTTTGAAACAATCTGAAATTTAACTCCTTTTTCAGTCAAAATCTTGACGTCCGTTATGTGTTCATGAGCGCTATGAGAGAAGCTTGTTTACAGTGGCTCATGTGTCCTGTTTAGAGCTAAAAAGCAACGCAAAGTTCATGCATTAACCCACTTTGCCCTGTGAACAATTGGTCCTTTTCCTTTGCTTCTTTTTTAATCTTTAAAATGAGGCACTATTAACTGCAACTGTATTGAAAAAACAGACTGTGATTTTCATTAAAACAAATTCTCCTTTTGTGCTCTGTATTTGTGAGAAAGTAATATGGGTTTGAAACAACATGAGGATGAGTAAATTATGACAGACTTTTTATTTTTGTGTGAGCTTATTCTTTAAAATTGACTTTTGTTGGTGTAACCTAATATAGTCAGGTTGATTCATTTATATGAATTATTTTTTAATTGAATAAAACCAATTAATTTAGATGTTCTGTATGAAGCACATTTTGTTTTAGGTTATCTGACAAAAACATGTTTTACAGTGCAGAAGTATGACCTGGAGTGAGGTCATTTTGTGCTTCTAGGAACAGTATGATGTGAAGAGTGTGAAAGGAATTTTATGTTTGAAAACTAAATATTTAGACATGTAGAGGAGTCCAGAGCTGGAGCACATATACAGACTAACTGAATGTTTTTGAACATAAAGGCAGAATATGTCTCAGGCTTTTTGCTCTCACATTTTGTTTGACAAATGTGTAATGACATTTAGAAAGTACTTCTATTCATTTGCTTCCTAACTGCCATAGTACCACACCACATTTGATGTCGATTTGACAGTGTGTTCTAGTTTTGTTCTGAACTGCCCATAAACAGGATCCACATTTGTTTCTCCACAAGCTTAATAAAAACAAATCACCTTAAAATGTTCTAAAAACCCAGATATTTCTTTTATATTTGTTTCGATAGAAATCTATGAGCCAATTTTAGCAAACGTCATTCATTTAGAGCTTTATTCAGTAATCAGATTGGGGTACAGCTCTATTTTGTTAAAGATAGTTTCGGTTGTCCCAAGCAGTTCAGTCTGTCAGTTTTAAGTCTTTAACAGCTGCTGCCTGTTGCAGAGACACTAAAACATGAAACTTCACTGTGTCATTACTTATTACTGCATGTCTGTTCTTACATTTCCACTAAAGCTGCCCTATGAAGCACAAAAATACTTTCATTGGCATTGCATGCAAATTAAATCGGCTTGTTTAATAAGGTCTTATTTGTGTGGCATATTTGAGATTTCATATTTGTTAATAATAAATAAATGAACTAATAAAATAAATATTAAGTGTGGAATTTTTTCGGTTTAAATACTTTCTCCTATATAATGAAAAATATGCTTCATGTGGAACATCTAAATTAACTGGTTTTAATTCATATCAGAGATAGTGTTTAAAAATCTTGGCATTTAAAAACAAAAACTCCTTAAGGTAGCAATTGCAGGTTATGATTTTTTACAGTGTAAGTAAAGGAATATTCCGGGTTCAATACAAGTTAACCTCAATTGACAGCATTTGAGGTGTAATGTTGATTACCACAAAAATAAATTTTGACTCATCGCTTCTTTTCTTTACAAAAAAGCAAAAATCGAGATTGCAGAGAGGCACTTACCAATGAAAGTGATTGGGGCAAATTTTTGTAAGGTTTAAAGAAAGAAATGTGAAGCTTATAAAAGCACTTACCTCAATTCTTTGTTCAAACTTGGGCTTTAAAGTTGTTAAAATTGTAGTTTTTATGGTTGTTTTAGGGTTAAAGGGTTTACGGCGTTACGTCGTCAAGTTGTAAAATTGGATATAACTTTGCATAAAGGTTAGTAAGCAATTTTATCATACTAAAATCTTGTTAACATGCATATTGTGACTATTCTTTTGAAACAGTATTTTAACAATTACACCTTACAGATTGGCCCCATTCACTTCTTTTGCCTTACTAACCAAGATTTTTGCTTTTTTGAAGAAAAAGAGAAACAAATCGAAATGTATTTTTGTGGTAATCAACAAATGCTGTCAATTGAGCTTAATTTATGTTGAACCCGTAATGTTTCTAAAGTAAGTAGGTTGATTTTCCCAAAAGTGCAAACACTGTAGCTCTGTGGTGCTTTTAAAATATTGCTCTGTTTATTTTATTTGAGCATCCCGACTAGCTCGATAAAGCAACATTGGCTCAACCAATGGTGTGCGTTTGGGGCGGGACCATGTTTCTCTAATGGCAGACTGGGGAATGTTTAGGAAACCTGTTTGAAAACATAATTTTTTGCAGTTCTGTTGGGGAGTGCTAGTGACATAGAAATTATACATTTCAGCTTTAAATCATCATAATTTTAGTAGCTGGGAGAGCAGCTGATTTTGGCTGTGAGTGAGTGTCAGTGGAAACTGTTATCTTCTCTGCCACATCCACACCTGCCAACCACCTAATGAGAGAGCTGCATTCTGGGCTTGTAAAACACTCTGACTGTTGTGGCAGGTCTGTAGAGCACTCATTCTGCTTTGAGTAGCAGCCTGAAGGAAAGAGATAGAATGTGTGTGAGCGACAGAGAAAGAGAAGTGGGGATGTGTGCTAGCCTGACTTCACGTGGATATGCTATGAGCACCTGCAGAAATCATGAGTATCAGTCTTTATCTCATGCCTTTCCTTCTTACTCCTTGTCTGTCTGATTCTGTCAGAGCCCTGTTGTACTTTCTGTTCCTGGGAAATAACAGTTTATCCTGCACTTAATCTCAGACCTCCGCTGCTGTATCTGTGCTGTATTTCTTTCTTGTCTCTTAAGCAAACTATCATTGAATGCTGTCTTCAATCCTCTTATATTTTTTCATGCATTTTTACTGAGCAGATAGCTATTGGATCATGAAAGACTAAGTGTAAATACCATCCATGACACATTCAAGATGGACATGCATTGTAATAAAAAAACACACACAGGGCATGACTCGGGCAAGTGTAAATGCATCTGATTGTTCAGGCCACATACGTAAACTACGCTCTTCACTTTTCATCAAGCAAATTCCCAAAGTGACACAAATTAAATTGAACCTTCACATTGTGATGTTAGACAGCTAGATATCCTCATTACAAGCAGTGAAATCTATATTCTCCTACTATCAATCATTGCAGACTAATCACCTCGAGAATTCGGCAACAGTAGGTTTGAAAGTTCTACTGCTGAAATCAAAACACTGCCCCCAGTGGCTGAAGCTGGAAGTGTTGTTGTACGTATGGACACATGTGAGCTCCTGTATCCAGATGAAAGATCCACAGAGTGGCATCAAAAGCAAGCAGTATTTTAAGTTGTAAATGATGTAATAAAGTCAACAGGAATGCATATTTTATAACTCTATCCCCAATCCCAACCACAACCCTAAACCTAACCGTCAGTGGGAAAAAGTGTGATTTTAAAGGAAAATGCAACCTCCGAATCATGCTTACCATTGTTCCTATGAGACCAGAACTTGTGTATTAGTAACACCAGAAGGTGAGCACATCTGAGTTGATGCAAAAATGTCTGATGGGGATGCTGCTTGTAATTGCTTCGGCAGAATGGGGCTGATTTCAGGGTACATGAACTTTCGGAAGCAACATATCGATTTTCCATGTGATCATGTTGATCGTTAAGCAGTTTTAGCCATTTTAGTTTAAAAATTAAGTGCAGCAATTTCGCTGACAGACATTATTGTCCTCACAGAAATGAACTCTGTTGTATTTGCATATAACTTGATATGCATATATTACCCTTTTTCACTCTCTCTCCCTCTCTGTCTTTCTCTCTCAGTCAATCTACACTCAGCCTCTCTCACTACAGTTCGTAGTCTTATGGTTTTTCTGAGTTCGTCTCAAACTGTGGTCCCCATAGCCCTGTTATCCCAGTTTTCCATATTGTGGTGGGAGCATCTTGTGTTCCTCTCCCCTTTCCGAGTTCAGGAGGAGAGATCAGCAGAATGCCTTTGCTCTGTGTCCTCTCTGTGCCGTCTCTGCAGAGGAGTCCTGCACTGCTGTTGCCAATTACCGCAGCATTTCTGCGGTTTCAATGGGCCATTGTGTCGACATTCCGCCTCATTATAAGTACACTGGGTGAGTCAGGATATAAAGAATTCCCAAGACACCCTCCTCCTTCCTTTCTCCTCTGGGATTTACTGTAGATGTAATACCACCGCCAGGCCCCTATGGAGTCTCAAACTTGGCTTACAGCTTTGTTAACTTATTGGTGATGTGGATCAATTGTTTGAGGGTCAGTGGGTTATCTTCCATCCTAATGTGCCTCAAATTAGTGCTGTAAATGTCATACACTTCGACTCCCACTGGTGTGTATTTGGCTGCAGCTCTCCAGGGCACATTAGAGAGAGAGTGGAGATTGGGTTGGGAGAAAGATAAGATTTGTACAGCTGTTATCTGTGGAAACTTTGGTAGAGCATAGTCAAAATCTCAAGGAAAAATACAGACACACACAGGCACCCACAGAGACACAAGTACACTAACACTATGACTACGTCACTTGATTTTGAGTGATATTGCTCTGATGTTTTTGAAGAACATCACAGCCTGTAAACTGGCAAAGCACCACAAATATTCATTGTTGTTTTCTTCAACATGTTATGACATACAGTACCTTTAAACATTTATACCTCCTATGACATGTTTGTATACACTATGCATGTGTATCTAAGGCCTTTTTTCCTTTATTAGCACTTGCCAAACGGCAAATTCAAAATTGGCTTTGGTGAGTAAATAAAATGTTGTTCACTAGTGGCTGCCAGGTGACTTTATAAGGAATTAATAACAACATAATACATGCTTTAAATCATTGAAAGAATGAGAGTCAAATCCTTGCTGATGTAAGGACATACACGATTCAAATCAAACCATCTATTAAAGAAAACTGTCACAAAGTCTTCAGACAACCTTTACTATCAAAAGAAGTCTTGAATGCATAATCATTTATTTTTCTCTAGAACGAATTGTTGGAGCATATATGTGAAATATTTCTCATATTAAGCCACAAACACTTAAATATGAAGGAAAAATCCATGATATATCTAAATATTTTTGATGACAGTTCACTTTTACCAAGAAACATAGCTAATCTCATATATGATGCTGTGAGTGACACAATGAACTGCACTGTTTGTGATTTATAAGGAAAGAAAAATAGCTAAATAATTCTATTGTCACAAGGACAAAAAATATATATTACAATTGAAAAAATTATACAAAATACACTTTTATGTTCAGTAAGAAATATTTATGACTAATAAATTTCTCTTTCCATTGGCAGGTCAGGCAAAAAAGTACTTTTGGACCCTGCATATATAAGTAACCCATAGTACCATTCTTCACCAGATGACCATAATAGCTCTAAAAATCTCACATTTGGCTCTGACTGGCACCATGTGTGAAATACGCCCTATTAACTTTGGTTTGCCTCACCCCAGAATGCCACTACATCTAGATTTCCTTCTGCATATCCATCTAATATTGACAAGCTGTTTTTAAAACAGTGCACTTTGGTTACATGAAGCTCATACAAATGTCTTTTGATCTGCCTGGCTCGTCTTTAAATTCGGTTTTGATGTTGTGAGTTTTCTGGATTTGTATAGTTTGCCAGGTAGCAAAGCAGGCCTCAAAAGGCTTAAAGGCTGAGCATTTGTTTGCAAAGATTAATTTAAGCGTCTCCATTTGCCGGAGGTGCTGTACTCCTAGGCTTTTATTTATGTGACCAAAGCAGATGAAAATTCAGCCGTATAGTTTTACAAACGCTCAGGGGGTTATCGGAAGCTTAGTTGAGCGTGCTGTTAGTGTGTTTGTTTGCATGTGTTTGTGTGAGGTATGTTGAACATTTCTAGCCCAGCAGTGGCCCAAGGCTACGCTCTCACAATGGAACAGATCATTTAATCTCCTTCTATCGCCCTGCCTGGACCTCCGTGTCCAGCACGGATTCCTGGCATAGAAGTAGTAGAACAAAAAACCTTTGCACAGTTATTAATACAGTAGAGTGCAGAATAGGGAGACTGAGAGTGAAAGGGAGGGTGAGAAAGAGAGCAAAAGAGGGACAGTGAGAGGGAATGTGAGAGGGAGGGTGGAAAAGAGAGAATGGATTTTGGATGGGGGGCTCGAGAAAGGCATACAGCTGCTCCTATGCTGCCCCTGGCTCTCCTAATTACTTCCAGACAATGCCATGTATTTTCATCTCTGTGGTTACAGGTTAATAATTCTTTGTTAATGGGATGACCTCACTGCCCTTCAGGACTCTTAAAAGGAATGAGTATGGATAGAGAGGTCAGGCGAGGAAGCCCTGCTTCGGTTATGTGAACTGTCTAGTGCAGTCCTTGGGGTATTGAGTGCAAAGCATTGCCCTGTCCACTATGCATGGAGTCATATTACCGTTTGTGTTTGCCCATGTGTTTGTCACTGGAGCTGTTGATATTCCATCTAGTAGTGAGTACGTCTAAACAAGGCTAAGCTCTTAAATATTGGTTACTGCTGTGTAGTTCTGGAACAGTCAACCCCACAATCCCTGTTCTCTCTCGGGCCTGAGGCGGTACAGACCACTGCTCAGGTCTGTGCTCTCCTTCTCCAGGTAGGGCGGTAGTTACAGCGTGTCCCTCTAGGCGACATCTCATCACCCATGCTGCAGCAAATCATGTTGAAGTGGACTCACTACATGCTCAGGTAGTTGTAGTCTAAAGAGGATTCTCAAGATTCTAGAAGCTCCTGCATCAGTGCAGTAGGACATACACATATATTCAAGTTCAGTCTATGTTTTTTATATTTATTTATATATTTAAAAGAAACATAAAAGACAAAGATCCAATGGAGAAAAATATAATATTTTTTTTATAACATTATACTAATTATTAAGAAGAAAACAATTACAAATCTGTTGATTACAGATAAGTATCCCCAGACAGAATGTGCAGAATCTTTTTGCATTTTCTTTGTTGATTTTTGGACAAATTCTGGCAACAAAAATTATGCATAATGAATTTAAATATTATAAAATGTATTAAAGGGAGGGGAGAGATACTCTTATTAGTAGCTGAAAATATAATTAAAGAGCCAAAATACATCAAGCACACATTGTTTGTTCATAGAAGGAACTTGTAGATTGGCCTGCAGATGAGAAATGTATAGTATAGTATAGTCTTGAATGCATTTAGGTAAACCAAAGAGGTAAGGTATACACTATAACAAATGGTTTGTCACATAACCTAAAAATGTGCTTCATGGGATAACATCTCAAATCTGTTTTCATTCAAAAATCTAAAAACTAGTTTTATTCATATTTTTAATATGAGTGAATTAACCTAATTACATCATGTTTTACCAATAGTGTGCAATAGAGGTCAAGTATGGTTCCAGAAGTAAAAATTCCATTCATTTCTTCATAGGGGAATTGATTTTTTACCGATAACTTATAAACCTTTAAATACAGACCTACTGTGAGCTCTGAGGTTGTGTATGGTATATGCTTCTGCTGAAGCCATCAGGCTGTGTTATTTAAACTTCATTAAAAAAAAAATAGCGGAATTCCTGGTGAAGAACTACACTACCCATGAACCCTTAAGAAAAAGATCCACCAATCAGAGAATTGCGGCAAATAAACTGTGGCAAACAAGCCTAGCAGCAACCAGCCTCCTCCTTGATGCAAATGACACAATCGAGTTGGTCTCCCTACACTCTCAAACTACTTAAATATTTGTATATATACAGTCAACGTAAAATCAATGTTTTTATATACTTCCATCATTTTAATTCATTCACACCATTTAAAATGCTTCATGGTAGTTCATTGTAGTTCATTCCTTCATTAAAGACATTAAGTACACAGTCTTGTACCTTTGTCTTTTTGTCCAATTTTCAAACACCTTTCTGCTTCAAATCAATGTTTGCAATGTTGTGATTCACCTCGGAGCTGGTTGGTTTTTTCATGGCTTTTGGAAGACTCATTCCAATGGAAAATAATGAATGAGAAAAAGGGCTGTCGGTTACATTCACAGGGCCCACGACAAATTTAAGGCTGAGGCCCAGCCCCTATATGCTCAGTGAATGTATTGACACTATAGTTAGGCCGCTCTCACCATAGGTCCAAGGACAACGTTTCAGGTGCGCAACCTTTTTCTTCTTCAGTGGAACACTAAAGATGATGTTAGGCAGAAAGTTAGGCTTTGTCATCATTCACTTTCATTGTACAGAAAAAGATACAGTGAAAGTGAATGGTGACTCAGGCTGTCAGTCCTTAACATTCTGCCTAACATCTCCTTTTGTGTACATATGGGTTTGGAACAACATGAGGGTGAGAAAATGATGACAGAATTTATGTTTTTGGGTGAACTATACATTTAACTAGCATCCACTCTCTTGGCTTTGACTGATCATGAACTCCGCCTGCTCCAAATGTGAGCTCAGCTATATGTGCAATGGAAAAATATAAATAGCACTATCAGCATGACTTATTAATACCGGAGAGGGGCTTGTAGTGCTGGCTATCTGTAGGATTTTGAGTGACAGGGGCTGCACTTCTGAGCCTTCTGAAGCCTCTAGAGTTCTCCCACAAACATGCTCTCTATTGTTGTTGATGTTCCATTCCATTCCCCCACAACCACAACCTTCCAAGAATCTCAAATGTCATCGAGAGGCAAGAATATCCCCCCAGATATGTTTAAAATCAGACCCACACACACATAGTGCTTCATCAAAACCGGCATTCATCTCTTTCTCTCTCTGAACAGACACACAACAGCTCTCTGTTTCTGTCTTGCAGAAACAATGCTTGAGACACCACACTCTGAGCTGCATTTTTGTTGTGCTCTTATTTCACTCATCATCAAGATCACTCAGAAATTACAGTACTGTTCAGAAATCTTTGTTTTGAGACCACAGCATTGCTCAGGCAGACAGCCAGCAAACTGGGGAATTTCTTATTTTGCTGTGGAGGGCAAACATGGGACATTTAGACTTGCATGAAAGGTTTACTTTGAGGACAGTCCATTGTCTTATTCGGTACTGCATGTCAGAAAACTCAAAGCAAGTCTGGTAACTTAACAGGCATTTTTGTAAACAGTTTTTGGTATAATCTGTAGGTACTGTAATCTAATTCCTTTTAAATCAAAAAGTAGTGTAACGCATTACATCTTAAATTCTGATAATCTGATTATTTACTTATTTTAATAATTTCTTGGGTCACACATATTTCTAAATAATAATGTTTATGTAGAATACATTTAAAACATGAATTATGTACATCAGTTTGCATTTTTGTGACAGCTTAAGGGTTTAGATATTATAATATAGACATTATTTTCAATTTGTAGAGAAAAAAAAGAAACTTTTTTGTGCGGTAGGGCTACACGATATGGAGGAAAAATGCAATATGCTATAAGTTGTTGGAAAATGAGATATGCGACACGATAATCATATGATGATGTCGTCAGAGCGTGTGCAACATTGCAAACCCCACCAGCCAAAGGACCATCTATCCCAGAAATCACAATCGTACAGTAGTTGTCTTTTGTTCCAAATTGCATATAGACTGCATATAATATGTACAGTTTTACCATTAGCTATGTAGCAGATATTAAAATTAATCTTCAATTATTAGTATTTTTTGTAAAAAAGCATATTAATTTAAAGTTAATTTCACCATATTGTGGGATATCCTAAAATTTTATTTTTACACTGTATTTCATGTTTGTATTAATTTCAATATTATTTTATAAAATTTGGGAATTTTATTTTGAAAAATTATGTTCAGAAGCGCTTGCTGTAGCCTTCAGCTTTGGTTTAACGGGCTTGTTGTCAGTCCAGGCTGAACTTGATACTGAGATGAATAATTTCACGGGACAATCCATTAATTAAAACCCATCCTTTGATGTATCCACACAGACCACAGCGGCCAATAAGAAAGCACAGGACAGCACTGGTTACAGCTACAAATGCACAAATGTATGTTCATTTGCGATATTTCGATAAATTTGATATGTCGTGCCCTACTGTGAGACATGTTTTAGAATGTAACTGAAAAATAAAGTATTTAGTACTATGATTACTTTTTGATAAAGCAATCAGTAAAGTAATCTGATTAAATTAAGTAATTTTTGATGGATTGCTTTTTTGAGTAATTTACCCAGTACCGTTAGTAATACTTGCAAGCGGGGTGCAAGTACAGCTTATATCTACTTGAATGGTAAAAGACCAAATTTCCAGAACGGTTGGTCAAGATTATGATCAATTAATATATTTCGACTCGGAAATAAAATCGAATAACACTGTGCTGTTTTTTCAGGCTGCTCAAGCTAATATGCATGCACATCCCGAAGTACACTGACAAGCGATGTCTCTATCAAACTGTTAATTGACTCTTTTAACTCACATACAAGACAGTGCTTACAGTGCCTCTGAAGGGGCTACATTCAGTCCTCTAGTGTCTATTTTGTCTAGGCTGGAAGACAACACTGCTCTCCACAGCACAGTCATTTTCTTTGACTGTCCTCAGTTATGGAGGGACAGCACGTACAGGGGACAAGTGACCCTTCCTTAGGACAAAGGGATGCACTGCCCCCTATTTTTTTCTCTCTCTTGTGTAGCTGGAGGACACAGATTCAAAGGCCTTTCCACATTTTCTACCTCACCTCCCTATTTCCTCTGCTTGTTTTATTGCTCCTCTCTATTAATGCAATGACGCACTCTCTAGGATAGGGAATGTGTTGTTCCTGGAGGAGAAAAAGTGGAACTGACGTGTATACGTGTGCAGTTTAGTAAACGTGATACGGGTGTGGTTGGATTCCCCCTATGTCTCTTAATTTAGCCCCAGGACCAAGAAGTATGTGACCTCTCTGCCAAAACAGTACCCTGAACTAATGCATTTTGGAAGGAATTTCAGATGCAAGGCTTAAAATGGTGGTTGCAGGATATCAAGTGGCTTACAAAAATTCAGTCTGTGCGAAAACACTTTGAAAGTCACTTCATGAGGTTTGCAATAGAGGAGGTTTGCTGTGAGCGCACATTCTGGTGGGGTCACAAGTCTGCAGATATTCCGAAGGGAGACTGATGCATTACGTAGTCCAGAAACAAAAGTTTGGACTGCTGCAACTTCAACATTGGACTGAGCCGAGAACCTGTGTGTTCAGCCAGCAAATCAGTGTTGGATACATTTTATGGCCGGGGAGAATTTTGTCTCCCCCTGTTTCATTCTCTCAGTGGGACAAGCAGCTGCTCACAGTAAACTTCCCTCCAAATGCACACCCCTCATGCATTTTTGTGATGTGACGTCACCTGGCCTCTTCCCCAACATTTACTCTTTGATTCTCACTTACAGGAAGCTATTTCTCTTTAAAAGCGCAAACAACTTGTTATAGGAAGCAGTTTGCCCAATTGTGTGCCTAATTTTAATCCCTTGTGTGTTTTGAAATTAATGAACACATGCGTGCACATGTACCCTCAGAGAGTCTGAAAGTAAACACTTCATTATAGCCTATGCATGAAAGCACATTTTGTTGTGAGACTTAATGGTGGTGTCTGTATATGTTTGTGCATGGGTGTAAGTGTATTAGCATGTGCTAGTGCTAGTGAGAGTCTAGTCACTTCACAAAATGGCTTTTAAAGGTAGATAAGTAATTGATGACACCATACATGTTTCTTGAAATTTGTCCAGCCATTGTTTTGGTTTGCTTCACAACTAGTCAGCTACTCCTAGACAATCTGCTTTTGTAATGGTTTGCTCAGTGCAGCTAAATTTTTATAGGCAGAGGCCAAACATCTGTATCTGCATAACTATTTGATGGTTGATGTCTGTTGGAAATTAAGCAAGTTTGACCTTCATGTGTCAGTGTGTACCTTCAAGGCACTAGTAGTGTCAATATGGCCTATTTCTGCAAGGTTGTGTATTTGGGTTACGCAGAAGAGTGCATATGCCTGAGGAAGAGTGGCTTAGATTAAAATAGACCAGCAAAGCAGCCAAATCTTTACTGATGACCTATAGCAGCCCTGATCCAGAACCATCATTTATTTTTAAAGGAGACTGGCAACGTTAGTCTCCTTTAAGCGTTAGACCCTTAGTGATTCTCATAGTGAACCCATCAATCAGATTGCATCAGGATTCTTTGATTAAATTACATCATTCGTTTTCTTTAGCCAAATGTACTGTCCTGAAGAACATACTTGGTGCCATTCTGGAATGCCAGATTCTTTCATCTTTCTGATTGTGGTTTATTGGATAATCACATCAGTTGTCTCATGATCCTTAACCTGTTAGGTTGCTTATCCAGAACAGGGTTCCAGTTAAGCTTAACAGTGAAGAGTTGGGACTGCATTGGGCCTCTTTAAATAGATGGTTCTTTTTAGTGGCATTATGGAATGATAATGGGTACATTTGTGACAAACAGCGCCTATTTGAGTACAATTAAAGGAATAGTTTACCCCAAAAAAATACAATTCTGTCATGATTTATTCACCCTTGTGTCGTTCCAAACCCATATGATTTTATTTCTTATACGGAACACAAAAGGAGATGTTTTACGGTCCATCTTTTCAATACAATGGCTGTAGAAAAAGTATTGGCTGTAGAAACATTTTTCAAGCTTAAAAAGGACCTAGAAGTATCATAAAAGTAGTCCATGTCACTTATGTGTCATATTCCAAGTCTTCTGAAGGCATACATTAGGTTTTGGTGAGAAACAGCCCGAAATTAAAGTAATTTTTCAGTGGAAATCTTGACTTCGGTTGCACGTTACTGAGTGCTATGGAGACAGCCAGAGAAAAAGTAGCATCTGCAGATAAATATCACCAAGAGCAAACAGGAGTAAACAAAGTCTGGGAAACATTTATTAGGCAAAAGAGCAGACCCCCTGTTGAAAACACCAGCATTGCCTGCCCACCAGCAGTTGTTGTATTTGATTGACCAGCACCAAAACCAAACCACCATAAACCGGAAAAACAAGCCTGAAAATTCATGCTGGTCTAAGCTTGATTTTCAGCAGGGACCACTCCCTAATTGGTATTGGTTTGAGTATTCTAAGCAAATCAGTAAATGCTGTCTTTTTCTCTTACAGAGCATTGAGCGGGAAGAGCCCATTGAAGTGGATCCAGCACCGATTACCCAAGGGTTAGAGAACGGACACTTGTCTTCAGCAGGTGTTACCCATTATCCCATTTGAATCCCACTTACAAGCTGTGTCCCAAATAATGCATTATAAACTGTACACTTGCACTCTACACTATGCACTTGG
The DNA here is from genome assembly GCF_019703515.2 of Myxocyprinus asiaticus. NCBI lineage: Eukaryota > Metazoa > Chordata > Actinopteri > Cypriniformes > Catostomidae > Myxocyprinus > Myxocyprinus asiaticus. The sequence continues at coordinate 17,713,948 of NC_059382.1, read as the reverse complement.
CCATCTAGTGAATGAATTTTTAAGTGTAGGATCATCTGAAATGGAACTCTAATGTTTTTGTTTTTTTTTACTACATATTCGCTGTTTCTCAGCTGATAGAAGTGATGTTTTAAATGTATCCGATGTATTGCCACTAGCTATGGCACTTATTTCACAAATAACATAAAAATTTACACAGCGTAGGGGGATGGTAAAGCATTCAACACACATTTGCAAAGTGCTAGTCTTCACAGATCTTTTGGTAGTAACCATATTCACCATTAATTACAATTGTTTTGTTAGGCCAGCATCGTGGCAAGGTAACCCCAACACTTCCGTTATGTAGAGCAATCCACAAGTGCTCACTCCACTATTTCGGTATAGCAGTGTATGGCATAGAATAGTGCAGAAGTCTTTAATTTTGGACACAGCTATAGAATTGTACTTCTTTATTTGTAACATGCTGACCCACAAACAACATCAATCTCCCTCTGTCCAATCAGAAAACTCCACTGTGCCTTTGAGGGGAAACTCACCACATAATGGTGTGTCACAGGAACACTCAACCCCAGTATCTATGGCAATGCCACACTTGCCCATCACAGCAACCACCAAAGTAGCGGACTCTACAGTTATGAAGAGTCCCGAGTCACCTGTTAGCCCGATGCAAGCCATGCCCTTAACCATAACAGATTCACTGACAAACAGTCAGCCAGTCACCAATGACAAACAGCCACAACTTGAGTCTCCTGTTGATGCAGGTATGTGAATTGAGGCCATCGCACCTTCACAAAGTAAGGCTATAGATGCACAAATTAGCTCCTAAATTTGTGTTTTGGTCTTGTGGTTACAGTATCGTCTGTGAAAACATGGGCTCCAACTCCTACAAGGACTATGGGTTCTCCACGGCTTAATGGTAGGACAAATTCTACCATTCAAACTCTTGTTTACTATGTGACTCGTATATTCATTATATTCCTTTATCAAAATGTCTGTCTAAATGGTTGTTTTATCATTGTTTCTATTTTACTTTGTGTTGTCTGGTGTGTCATACAAAGAGAAAGCATCTTCTGCACCAGCCAAGACAGTGGCCTACTCCGGGCTTTATTCAAACAAAATAGACAGGTGGGTCACGAGTGAATATGCTTTAATACAAATCAGGATTGGATTGACAGTGCGTACAGCACAGGCTGACCACTATTACGCCTGGCTGCGATTTGTTGTTGTCTAATGTTAACTTATCAAAACAAACATTGCCTAATTTTTGAGCCAAATCACCATTGTTGCTTAACGTAGGATAAAGGGCAGTTCAAATAATTTTTTTAAAGATATTAAATTGCTGTTAAAGTAAAACACTTACAATAGAAGTGAATGGGACTAGTCCATAAACATTAAAATACGCATTGTTTCAAGTATAGCCACAAGATGTAAACATTATACATGTTAACATGACTTCAGTGTGATAAAATCGCTTACTAACCTTATCAGTGTAAAATTATATAGAATATTACAACTTTGTTGCCATGATGCCTCAATGCCAGTAAACCCTATTTATCACTCTAAAATCATGTAGAACAGAGATTTTATCACACCAGAGTCATGTTAATATGTATAATGTTCATGTATAGTGGCTATACTTCCATTGTAAGTGCCTTGCTGTAACTCTATTTTTAAATAAACGAGTCGAAAATACTTTCTGTGGTAATCAACATTATGCTACAAATGCTGTTGATTGGTCTTAACTCGTATTGAACCAGTATTGAACCAGGAATATTCCTTTGACTAGACACACTGCAATGCCCCTGCAAAAGACACTAAAACAACAGTGAGATGTGGAATAATAGTCAAAAACCTCCATCTGCACGGTTTCCGTGGGTCTTAAAAAGGTCTGAAAAAGTCTTAAATCACCCTTCTGCAAATGAAGGCCTTAAAAAGGCCTGTTTATCTGTCAGTAACCATAGAAGAACTTGGCAAACATGCACAGATGTGCCTTTCCTGAATCTCACAGTTTAGAGATGTAGTTTGATTGAGAGGTCGATAGATAAGTTGGAGAAATGGGGAAATGTTTGTTCCCGCTGTCAGAATCGAAGCTTTGGATTTAAACCAATTAACTCTGTATCCTGAGAATTTAGAAAAGGAATGAATAATTCTGTGAAGACAAGGCATAGATCTAGTAGGGTCGGAGACGAATAATAAAATATAATCTGCGTAAAGCAAAAGCTTATGCCCCACACCTCCCGCCACCACCCCTGGAAAATAATCCTCCTTTCTTATCGCAGCTGCTAATGGTTCCAGGTTAAGACAGAACAATAATGGGGAAAGAGGGCAACCCTGCCGGGTGCCCCTATCCAGAGTAAAATAAATTAATCCATTTGTTTGTACCGCCGCTACCGGGTGTTTATAAAGTAACGTAATCCATCCAATAAAGGTATTTTCTACCATATCAAGCGCCTTTTCGGCGTCAAGTGAGATGGCAGCAACTGGAGTCTGATCATTCGCAACTGACCACATGATATTGATGAAACATCTAATGTTATCAGAACAGCTACGTCCCAGAATAAACCTCACCTTTATTATATGTATAAGAGATGTCATAACTTTACTTAATCGGTTAGCCAAAATTTTGGACAATATTTTAACATCTAGCTGGATCAGGGAAATTGGACGGTAACTCTTACACTCGCTTGGATCTTTGTCCTTTTTAAGTATCAGACTGATCCGGGCTTGTGTCATGGTTAGCGGAAGCTTTCCATTCTTTAATCATTCTGTATAAACTTCTAGCAAAATTGGAGCCAGTTCTGTAGCATAAGATCTAAAACATTCAGCGGCTAAGCCTTCTGTCCTCAGAGACTTGCCTGTAGTCAAGGCCTTAATTACCTCACCAAGCTGCTCCAAGGTTATCTCAGAATCAAGAGAATTTTTTTGCTCAGTCGTCAGTTTAGGAAGTTCTGATGGTTCCACAAAGTTTCTAATATCTTCATCAGTAGACGAAGACATGGAACTATAGATATCAAGATAGAATTCTTTAAAAGCATTATTAATATCAATGGCCAAGGTAAATATTTCACCACCAGCAGATTTCACCGAGGGAATGGTAAAAAAAAGACTCTCTCTGTTTTATATATCTAGCCAGAAGTTTCCCTGCCTTGTCCACCTACTCAAAGTATGACTGTCTTGCCTTGAATAACCAAAACTCCACCTTCCATGACAAAATAGTATTATATCTGTATTTCAATCGGGTCAATTCCCTGAGGCCATTAGATGACATTCGGCACTTCAACTCTGCCTCGGCACTTTTAATATTCACTTCCAATTCCACAAGTTCTTGTGCTTTGGATTTTTTGGTGAATGAGGCATACTGTTTGATCCGGCCCCTAAGAATCCTCTTAAGTGCCTCCCAAGCCACACCCACAGAGGATACTGAGGACCAGTTGGTCTCCATATAGACATTGATTTCTGCCTTTAGCATTTGTTGGAATTTAGGATTTTGCAAAAGGGATACATTAAGGCGCCAACTATATGATTTCTTTTTCTCCATATGTGGCAACACCTCTAAACACACCAGGGTGTGATCTGAGACTAAAATGTTTCCAATTGAGCAATCAACAACAGATTAAATGAGGGACTAAGATATATATATATATAAAAAAAAATCAATTCTAGAGTAAATCTTATAGACTGATGAAAAAATTTATAGTCCCTACCAGATGGGTTCAAAAGTCTCCAAATATTTTTACACATCCTGTGAAGCATCAATGTTGCTCTAGGGTGCTTGCACATTTTTGCTTCACTATGATCAAGGACTGAGTCCATTAAAAAATGTAAGTCTCCTCCCAATATTATATCATGAGGGGTGCCAGCGGCTTGCAACATCTCTTCAAGATAGAGCCCGATCGATATGGAATTTTTGAGACCGATACCGATTTGAGACGGGGGAAATTCACCGATTACCGATATGGTGGCCGATATAGTTCATTTTTGAGCTGGAATGAAAACAGACTTTTTCTATGTGGATTGTTCACCGATTTTGCACCAATATGACTATGCAAATGTACTCAGAAGGCTGCTTTCTTAAACAAATATTTTTATCAAAGAATATTTTACATTATTATCATACATTGTCAACAAATTCTAGAAATGAACATAAAGAATAAATAAAAATACAATAAATAGCTTAACAAACATCAGTACTGTATGTTCAGTATCAGTCAGTTGCTGACCATTTAAATAAATAATAAATAAAAATACAATAAATAGCTAAATAAACATCAGTACTGTTTAGTATCAGTCAAATGCTGACCATTAAAATAAAGAATAAATAAAAATACAATAAATAGCTAAATAAACATCAGTACTGTTTAGTATCAGTCAACTGCTGACCATTAAAATAAAGAATAAATAAAAATAAAATAAATAGCTAAATAAACATCAGTATTACTGTTTAGTATCAGTCAAATGCTGACTATTTTAATATTGCCAGTCAATTATTGGCAGGTTGTAAAACAAGAAGCATTTACACCTGCCGAGACAAGAGAAAAACAGCGGCAGTTCAGGGGAAACTTTCAGCGTTGGAAAACAGACTTTTAAATATTACATTTTATAAATGCAACGACTGGATTTGTTCAGTTGAAGGGGGTACCAAACTGTGTATCCTTAATAAAACAGTTTTGTGAATACATGTTTATACATTAGCTTCCACTCAGCTGAAAAGCAATGAAAGTAGCTACGTGATTAGCTAGTTAGCTATAAGCTCGCTGTCATGGAGATTAAAAGATGGACATTGTTTATTTACTTTCCAGCATTGAATCTCACCAACTAGGTAACAGCGTAGCATGAAATCAACACTCAAAAGACACAATCCACCACCGCATAGTTGTCTGATGAGCTGCAAAAAGATGCTCTGATGTTTATCTTTCAATCTGCTACATTACTGAGTGCACTGACAAACTATAGCTGGCTAACAGCAAACAGACATGAGTGACATGGTTGTCAGGGACAGGATTATTATTATATTAGATATATTGAAAAGGGAAAATGATGGGGTCATTGTTTATTAACTTTCCAGTATGTATTTCAAAAACTGGTAGTAACTTACCACGAAGAGACCGCTCAACTCCGCCCTGTCTGCAGAGCCACAGTCAGTTCAGAGTCAGCTCTGTAAATAATGGAGTCGGAGCACACTCTGCTGGACAAACTATGTTATGACACCAGTTCTAAAGCATTGTTTTCTGCATTATATGTTCTGAAAAAAAGTTTTCATATCTGCGCATATCAGTAAAATATACGCCAATACCGATATATCGGTGAAAGGCTAATATCGGCCAACCGATATATCAGTTGGGCACTACATCAAGATCTATAAAAAATCCCTGATCATCAATGTTAGTTGCATAAATATTAGCCAAAATAAGACTTTGTCCCTGAATTTCAGCTAAAACAATAATGACTCTTCCTAATTTATCTGAAATGTAGATGTTTACTTATCAGCGTAATGACTCCCCTGCTCTTACTCGAGTCAGCACTATAAAAAAAATGCCCACCCCATATCTTCCCAAATTCTTCAGCTTCCTGCGGAGAAAGGTGTGTTTCTTGAAGAAACACTATATCATATTGTAACAAGGTTAAAATGGGAAAGGAGGAGGCGGGAACCGGCTGAACAGTCAAAGTAATATTTTAATTTAAACTTAAACAAAGAGACACAAAACAAACACACACAAGGCAGCTGCGTATGTCTCTCTTGAACTGCAGCATGCTGCTGCACTTATCCCTCTCCTCGGCTGATTAGCCCAATTGGGGGCCGGGCGTGCGTAGTTACGGCCCGACCCCGCCCTCCTCCTCGTCACACTCCTCCCTCCGTTGCCTCAGGCCGGGAACTCCCGGCATGACGTATATCTGCCTGCCGGCAGGCTTTTCCCCACCTCTTTAGAGCTGGGGAGGGGGACAAGGTGTGGGAAAAACAAAACAAAAAAAGAGGAGCGGGAAAGGGCAAGGTGGAACAGTAAGAGAGAGAAAAAAATTGCTCGTCAATTCCCAGACATGCCGTCGCCTGGTCCACGATCACTCCTCCACCCTCTGGCAGACGACAGCCACTCCTCCCCAGGCAGACCGGAGCAAGTCCTCCGACCCCTAGCAGACGGAATGCCCCTCTGCGTTCTGGCGGCTGGTAGGGAGCCCCTCTGCCCCTTGCAGCGCCTCTACCGCATCATTCCAGCCCAGCCCCGCCCTCCTTGGCTCTACACTCCTCCCGGCATTGCCTCAGCCCGGTGAGCCCCCGGCATGACGTACATCCCCCCTTCCTCTCCGGGGGGGCGTGCCTTGCGTCCCGACTGCCGGCGGGTCATCCCCGCCTTCCTCGACGTGGGAGGAGACAGGAGGGGAAAAACAACAACAACAAAAAACAACAAAATAGGCGAGGGAAAGGCCAACACGGAGTGACAGAGAGACAGAGAGAGGAGAGAGAGAAAAAGAAACTCACTCACCGGTTCTCTGATGCGCCATCGCGTGGTCCTCGATCACTCCTCCACCCTCTCAGGTGGACGACAGCCGCTCCTCCCTGGGCGGACCGGAGTCAGACCTCCGACCCCCAGTGGACAGAATGCCCCTCCACATTCCCGGTGACCCGTGGAGACACTCCTCCACCCCTGGCAGTGACCCTACCGCTCCAGGCGGTCGGGGAGTTGCTTTTCTCCTTCCCTCACAGACGGCGGTCTTCTCTCGACCCCTCTGCATTTCTGGGGGACAGCAGGGCACTCCTCCACCCCTGGCAGCGGCTCTATCACTCCAGGTGGTCGAGGAGACCAGTCCCCACTCACCTCGCGGACGGCGGCTGTTCCCCGCGTCCGGGTGGTTGGGCTACTCACCGGCAGATGGCAGCGGCGCTCCCCTGGGTGGACGGCAGTGTCGAGGACTCTGCGACGGGCATCCCTCCTTCTTCCCAGGTTTCGGCACCAATGTATAAGTTCTGTTGAAAGGAGGAGGCGGGAGGCAGGTTGCAGGTTGTTTAATGACCACACTGCTCTCAGCTTCACAGTCATAACTCTGGGGACCCAGGCTCTCTCTCTCTCTCATCTGCTGGTGGTGTGGCTCTTTAATGCCGCTCTCCCCGTGCTCACTGTAATTAGAGACAGACGTTAGACATAATCTAGCTCAGGTGCAAGCGCCCTTACCGCTTTCTCTCTCTCCGGATGGACGCTTGAACATGCCCCCGCTGCCACATGGCCGTTCCTCCACGTCCAGGTGGCCGGCAGCGACTCCTCCATCCTCCGGTGGACAGCTACGGCTGCTCCTTTGGGCGGACGGCAGTTGCGAGGGCTCCACGACAGCGCATCCCTCCACCCACCCAGGTCGGCACCAATGTAACAAGGTTAAAATGGGAAAGGAGGAGGCAGGAACCGGCTGAAAAGTCAAAGAAATATTTTAATTTAAACTTAATTTAGAAAAGTTTAAAAACAAAAAGACACAAAACATAAATGCACACACGGCAGCTGCGTGTGGCTCTCTCTCTCTCTCTAACTGCCGCATCCCGCTGCACTTATCCCTCTCCTCGGCTGATTAGCCCAATTGGGGGCCGGACGTGCATAGTCATGGCCCGGCCCTGTCCTCCTCCTCGTCACACATATTTATTATGCTTAAGAAGAGAAATAACCATCCTTCTTTTTATGGGGTGCACCAACCCATTCACATTCCACGTGGAGAGAGACAATCCACTCATATTAACATTTGACATTTTGACATATAAGAAAAAATAGATTGTGTGTTAAAAACAAGATTATAAATATCACATTCCAACATTAGTGCAACCATCAATACCCGAACATCCCCCGGAACAAAACAAACAGAAAAAAGAAAAACGTGCGCATTAACCCCGACCCTTAACCCTGACAGCACCAACTGGCGTCCATCCCTCCAAACTCAAACAGTACATGCATGCCTACAAGAACCCTCATAACAGCCTTGCTGTCGGATTGCTCAAGTCCGGTGTTTCTAGACAAATTTTATAAGACAGAATTACACAACAAAAGGTAATCTATAAAACAAACTCCAGCCAATAGGCGAAATAAACACAAAGAGCATGTAGATTCATCCATAAAACTGTCCTGAAGGTGTGACACTCTACAAAATAAACTCCAGCCGCTAGGCAGAACCAGAACAAAAAGAAAAAAAGAAAAGCATGCAGATTCTCAAACAGTCAAGTGAATGTTCAGTGAGCCGGTCCACTCGGCTGCAACATGAGTGCAAGCAAATTACTTGCTCACTCTAATGACTTTGCAAGAAATACTCCACACAACAAACTCCAGCCATAAAACTGTCCTAAAGGTGTGTTGCTCTAAAAAATAAACTCCAGCCGATAGGCGGTCTAAGCACAAAGAGCGTGCAGACTCATCCACAAAACTGTCCTGAAGGTGTGCCACTCCACAAAATAAACTCCAGCCGCCAGGCAGAACCAGCTCAAAAAGAGCATGCAGACTCTTCAAACAGTTAAAACCTGCGGAAACCCTGATCTGGCACATGTTTACATAGAAAAACAATTAAAAAACAGTAGTATGAACGGATCCTGAGGGTTCTGCCTCTAGGTATGGGGGACAGAGGCAACCCTCCAAAAGATGTGTGCCCAGAGGCCTTGCAGGGCCATGATCCAATGATATACAGATCTGATCTGTATAGTCTAATAAAGCTGTCTCTATCTACGTGTATCAGGAATGCGGATATGTCAGGAGATTTATCCTTTGGTAAAGGCATTGAGCGCAGACGGGAGCTTGTTAGGTCCCAAACTCTACCTCGAAACATTGGAGCCCAAGCACGCAGGTCTATTTTTGAGAGGCTGGATTCTGAGACCAACAGGTAATGGAATCTAATGATCTACATTTCTTCTGATCTAGTCTTGCAAGTCCATGCAACTGTTTGAAATGTTCACTCTGTGCTAAGTCATTCTAAATAAGTAATTCTTGCTTTGATCTTGCTTGTTTTAGTAGACCCAAGCCTGTGGATTCCAAACCAAAGCTGAAGCGCTCCCAGAGCTTTGGAGTATCCAGTGCTAGCAGTATCAAGCAGATCCTTCTGGAATGGTGCCGATCCAAGACCATTGGGTACCAGGTTAGATATTCCTTAGATCTGATGGTTTTTGTCTTGAATCAAGGACTGTAGCAAAAAGGTAAACATGACCAAGAACTTTGCACATAGATCAATCTATGTAGGGGAAACAGACTATGACAGGTTTAAAAACAATTCAGACCAGTAGGATGAGGGCTTGCCATAATTTTGTTTTAAGATTGAGCACATTGTAAATGGTTGTTCTGTTAATTAGCTTCAACTTGTGACTATATTAACACCACTAAGAGTGTTTATGAACATTACGTGTGTAGTATTAGAGTTAAGCTGTATGATGTATATACTCTGCCTGACTCTGGTGTAGCTTTGCAAACCATTCAATGTGGCTCTAGTTAATGATAGTAATGTAGTGGTCAAAGCTAATTTATACTCAAGATTGAGCAGTATGTAAACATGAGAATCAGAAGGGCCAGCTGAAAACAAGTATGACGATTTAGATTTCCCTCAGTGACAGAGATAGGCTTTTATTTGCTAGCTCAGGATGAGAAATGAGCACCGTTTAATGATGAGGTAAAGAGACAGTTCCAGAGTATGAAGACATGAGCCAGGCAACAATAAAACTTTCTGTCATCTGCTCTGACAACATAACGCAGGTCCGCAAAGTCTCAAAAAAGTTGCATTATTGCCCTAATTCTTTTACTTCACTCTTATCAAGGCAAAAATAATGCAAGAGGAATAATGCCAGTCCATGACATGGACTCTTAAATCTTAAATGCAAGTTTAGTTTAGTTGGCTTCAGTGGCAGTATTGTCATGTATGAAATTCAGTTTTACATGAATGTAGAATTAAATTGTTTAAAGAAGGTCATGGGTTTGATTCCTGTTCATAGTTCCCATTCAAGTTGCTTTTGAATAAAAGTGTCTACCAAATGTATAAATATCATTAAAATAATTCATTAAAATCATTAAAACCTGAAATTCTTAAAAAAGAAAAAAGTTTTGGTCATTTCTTTAAAATAATAATAATAATAATAATAAAAACATATGAAACAGTTTTGTTTTAAATTATGATTAGTATTTAAAAATAATTTGTCCACAAAATCAAAGTCAGGTGGTGTAATCAAAATGCAGATAGCCATTTTTTGTCATATGACATAAATAAATAAACAATGAGGACCACTTTAGACCCTCATGACTGTGTGTTAAGTAAAACAAATCTGATATTTTGACGTTTCTGAAAAGGCACATTTTGTTCAGATCAAATGGAGTAAAAGTAAAACAAAAACAAAAAAACATTTAAATTCTCGAAAATGTATGCTATTTGACAAAAATATTTTAACCTTGAAAAATATGTTTTAAAACATTTTTGTAGTTGTGTGTACACTCACATGTTTTCAGTGTGCAAGGAAAGAATTTTACTTGATGGTTACCCCACTTCACATTTTTCTAGTCAGTAATCAGCAAATTATTATTATAATTTTTTATTTTCAAAAATGTATGACACCAACATGGACACAAAGATTACGTTTATATGAACGTGAAACTAAAATTTATAAAGATTTCTCATTTTTAAAATCTCTGACAACCTTTCAATCACTCTCTGTGGTCTTCCGTATGTTTGAAAACAGTCATTATTTTGTAATTCTGTTTGTGCTGATGAAGGCACAGAAATGAAACTTTCACCTTTAAGGAACAGGCAGAAAATATCAGCGTTCTGATAAATATAACCTCTCACTTTCTCTCATCAATCTGCAGAACATCGACATTCAAAACTTCTCATCCAGCTGGAGTGACGGTATGGCATTTTGCGCCCTGGTCCACTCGTTCTTCCCCACAGAGTTCGACTACAACGTCCTATCCCCTGCTGAGCGTGAACATAACTTTGAGTTGGCATTCAGCACAGCAGAGTAAGTTAGTGAGTGCATTCACATGCACTTTAATTAAGGCAACTCAATTCAAGCTTTTGACTAAGGCTTTTAGATGTCAACACAGTTCACAGTGTCTGTCTTGCTGTCATCCCTTTATCAGACACTGTAGCCAATAGCTTTAGGGGGGGAAATGGATATATGAAACACCAGTAAACACTTTTGTAGGATGTTAAATAGCACATAAATTATTAAAACTATATTAATAAGAACAGAATGGACAGATGAGATATGAACTTGATGTGACCCGACCAAACAAGCTGAACAGAATGATTCCAAAGCACAGTTCACACAAATCAACCACAGTTGTGCTACACATCATCTCACAGCATGGCACGAAAGATAATGTTACGTAGTTTCCAATGCAACTGAATCTAGGATATCTGAAACCCGCACTTTAAACGAGCAAAGCAGGCCAACAAATCCCTGTTCAGCCCAGAGGAACCTCCCCTTCCCCACAACCGGCTACTCTGACAGTCTTGCAGTATGACATCATGCTCTTAAAAACTTCTCTGCACCAACTCCCACATCCTCAAATATTCATATCAATGTAAAACTGCATCATGAATTCATCTGAACATATGTAGCTAGTTTTATCATATCAGCTTGCTTGTGTGGAACTGTATAAAACAGTCAAAAGGCACAGAGAACAGAAATAGCCATTCACATCCACCAGTTTAATCAGCTCATCTTTTTCTCTACCCTCTCTTTGTAGGAAGAAAGCTGGCTGTGACAGGCTTATTGAAGTGGAGGACATGATGGTTATGGGCAGAAAGCCAGACCCCATGTGTGTCTTTACATACGTCCAATCGCTATATAACCACTTGCGCAAGTTCGAGTGAGGTCTCTGCACCTTCAGTCCCATCTGACAATGCTGCACTGTCCCCTATTGGACTAAATTGAACTATGCTATAGTCATAATGGTTTTTTAGGGTTACAAAATGTCCATGAAAACTGGCATAGCCATGTAATTTTCTGTCATTTCAAGCATGATGCTTCTATTTTAGCATTTTAATTATGAAAATGTCACCTATTTATACAATACTTTGAGAATGACATGACTTTTTGTGTATGGCTTTTTTTTTTATTATTATTATTGTGGGCTCTAATTTATTAACAAAGGCAACACAACTTGAAGGAAGTTTCAGATTACGGAGCCATTTTATAGACTGCAAAAACAGAGATTTACAGTATAAATCTAATAGTGTATTTCATATGTGTTTACCAATTAAAGCTAGACAGAAATAGAAATAAGGTACAGTATATAGTTTGTTCTCAACATTTTCATTAGACATTTTTTTCTATTTCAACTCCATTTTCAGTGACATAAAAGCATGTTTTCACATGCCAGCATGTTCTGGATTGCCACAAGTTTCTGGTTGTCTTTTATCCTCAATCTGTGCTTTGCCAAAGCCTAAAATACACAGGTGCATGCGCAGGACATACAGTGCAATAATAAGTGTGTTTGCAAAGAATTGAAGCACTGGATCTGCATTATTAATAGAAATGCTGAAAAACCCGAACAATGGTTACACACCACCAGGGAGTGTGACATTGCATGTTTATTTTTATTTTGACTCAAGTCTGCTTTTTACATTTGCTTTTATATATTTTGAAAATGATTACTTAATTTCCCACAGTACTTGTGAGTCAATAATTACAATAAACATCAAAGCACAGTTGTTTGGTAATTTACAATCATGTCCTTTATTTATGCAAAATAAAATGAAGAATGTTCAGCACTTCTGTGGAGGTGACAAAAACACATAAAGGCTAACGTGCATGGCAGACATGTGGAAAACAACACATTACGCTCATAATGTACCTTCCAGTGTCTTGAGATCAAAGAACTGGTTTCCAAAAGACTGACTAGTTTGATTAAAGGGATTCACCATTGTAAAATAATTTAATGCTGGACCAAAACTGATCTACTTTTAAGCACTGAACCTAAATGTTCTGATACTGATGCAATACTGACAGAACAGAAAAAACTAAGCATATAAAAATAATCACACACCTCCATTGACAGACATAACATCATTGACATAACAAGACATGGATAAGTTTGATCAAATTAGTTGCTATCTGATGTTAGGGCTCTCCAAGGTCTCCTTCCATAGTCCGAACTAGAACATAAAGCTCTGCTAGCCCAACAACAGAAGCTGCAATCACTGCAGATATTACTCTCTGAAAGAAAGAAAATGTCAGAGGCATTATAAAAGGTGTGCTTAGTTCCATAACACCTAGGAAAGTAGCACTGTGCATTTCTCTTTATAGTGTTGCACATCAATTTTGTGAACTTTTTCATTTTGCATTGACTGGTGTGTGCACTTACCGCAGCTGTCTCAGTGAATATATACTGGCTGCCCAGATATGAACAAGCAAATGCAGCAACTACAGTTACCAGGAAGTTGAACACGGTAACGACAACTGCCTTGACAGAACGCACTGTAGAACACAAATAAGAGTTAAGGTGAAAATCAAGATGGAAATTGAAAAATAGAATGAACAAAAAGAGCAGAAAAAGGAGAATTTACAGACCTTGTCTTCCAAAGTCTGCTAAGGTTTCATGCTGATTAATTTCCTGTTGTGTAAAAGAGGAAATTTGATTTATATTTCCAACTTTATATACTGTATACATACTGTATATGCTTCAAAACATTTTACAAACTGCACATATCACTTCAGGCTGCACAAGAGAATTCACCTGTGGATTTACATTCCGTGTAATTCTCCTATATTCTTCATTGGCAAGTTTTGCTTTAATTTTTTCTAGACGGGCCACCAGCTGGGGGTTCTGTTAGGGTGAAAATAAATAGCTATTTATGATTATTAGGCTCTCAAACACTGAAAAAAATAGCCATTTTCCAAGGTTAATGCAATTACGGTTAGTCATGTTGCATTTCTCTTTTACCCTTGGGGGTGTTATGACCTCTGGAAGATAAAGTGTGCTGTCCTCAAGCAGTTCATGAAGGTACACTGGATGTCCTGTTGCAATAAATCAGCATTCTCTCCTTATTTTTCTGTCATATATAACCAACCTCATATTGCCCCATGAAATAACAGAATAATAAGAGAGAATATTCAGGTTTGTACAGGTAAAGCTCGGCATGTTTCCTTTACCATTTTCTTGAAGAAGTTTATGGAGTTTTCTCACAGTCTTGAATGGTATGGACTGCTCTTTCACAGCCTCCAGTTCTTCCCTGAGATCTGCAGATATGGAAGACTCTCCCTCCAATAAACCTTTCACCTTCTCATGAAACCTCTCCCCGATTTTAAACGAAGAAGCCATGGCTAACAAAGATGCCAGTACACTATAACGTGTATATAGTAGTATATATATCTGTTATGTATTTAAGTTATATGGACATAAAAACCTAATAGCAGGAATACATTTCAGAGAGCAAAGAACTTCCTCATTGAACTTATCACAAGACTAAACTAACCGCTATCAATGCAGCGTCCCGAATCAAATAAATAAAAAATAAAGCAAATATTCCCAACAATACGTATAACATATGAAACCTTCACATCTGCAATGTTACATCCGCATAACTAATATATTACAGAATCTGTCCTAAATAATGCATTTTTCCAGACTTCTTTGTCAGCAAAACATCTGACAGCTGTGTTTATCCTCTTCTGGTGACGTAAGAGGAAACGCTACTAATTCATTTATCCATATTTAGTCATATTATGGTTTTGTATTTTTTTAATTATTATTTTTTATTTTATTCTTTGAATAACTGTTTTTAAAATATATTTAAAGCTGTCACAATAATAATAATAATAATAATAATAATAATAATAATAAATGATAAAGCTGTATTTCCGGTCACAGTGCATGATGGGAAATGGTGTCCCACGTTGTTTTGTCCAATTTCTCCTTCGAAAGGTAAACCTAAAAGTTCCAGTACAGCGCTGTTCTTTTCCGTAGTCACGAATTTCACTAAACGAAACGTCAGTTTTGGGTTTAATCTGAAATATATTGACTGCGTTCATGTGCTCTTGTGTAGACAGCTAAAGGAAGATGGCAGCGTGCGCAATACGTCGGGGTTTATTGTCCACCGCCTGTAAATATAACACGCAGAAATGCTCTCACAGAATACTGAGTGCAGTTGATTTCAGCAGCGGATTAGATGCTAAAAGACCTCAGACGTTGTGTTCAGCTTGCGGGCTGTCCAGTTTTCCGCAGACGAGGTTCATGTCATCACGGTAAGTGCTAAAAACTGAAGTGAAATGTCCTGCTGTTACATAACTGCGTAGAGTTGTAGTTTCCGCGAACTGTTCTATGTACATAGTGTATCTATGAAATCGCTAGAATGTTATGAAGGCGTTAATATCAGCTGCCGGGTGTTTAATGTTAGATGGTTCTGTAGTTGTAATGATAAACATGCTCGTAGAGCTGCAACACTGCTGCCATACTGTTTCAGTGCAGAGTGACACAACTGTGTGATTCAACGCTGCACTTCATTTTTACGTATGTTTTGATGACCTAATATATAGATTTACAACTACTGTTGAGTTGTTTTAAACGTCAGTGGCCTAAAAACTGTATCTTCTACATGGGACAGGTAACAGTGCACAAAAATGAGGCCTACAAACATGAGGGACGAACCTCAACCTTGCTTTAAACACCCAAAGCCACTCTTGATTATATAAGTATCAGTGTGGTATGAGCCAACAGACAGTAAACAAGTCCCATTCCTGTGGTCAGCTCACGTGGTTGTCAGTTCGTCCTGCTCTTGAACTGAGATTTCAAATTCAGTCTGGTCTGTGTCCAAACCTCTCTCTCTCTCTTTTTTTTTTTTTTGTAGACTGTGTGCAGTGTTCAGACCTGTTGACTGAACGTTAGCTGAGATTGGGTTTGGGTTGGGTCAGTAATCTATTGTAAGTGTAGAATATTTTACAGATGCATTTTTTCCCCCTATTCTTTTCTCTTGTATAATTATTTGGCAGAAACAGACCAGAAGGGAAAATACTGGAACCTGTTGGAGTGTTTGAGGCCTTGAAGCAACATGGCAAATATGAAACAGGCCAGGTCAGAGAGAGGGAGAGCAATCATTTTAATTCTGAACTATTTCTGATTCCATTGCCTTGGACATTCTAACTTGTTTCACCTGTTTATCTTGCCATCCACAGCTTTTCCTGCACAGTGTATTTGGTTACAGAGGAATAGTGTTGTTCCCCTGGCATGCTCGACTCTATGATAGAGACGTGAGCCCTGCTGCACCTGACAGGTATGCATTACAGCTCTGCAGCTTACGCATGATAAAGTAGCTTTAGTTTGCATCACAACTGAATGCTTCTGTTTGTGATATTCCAGCAAGCCGGACTCTGCGGGCCATGGGTCCAAAGAGGTGAAGGGGAAAATGCATACGTACTACCAGGTCCTCATAGACACCAGAGACTGCCCACATATAGTAAGTGCCATCAAACTACTAAGTACTCTGCCCTTTATTTCAGTGGCAAAAATGGTCCACATTTACATGAATAACCCCTTAATAATATGTTTTTACGTTATTTAACTGCTTAAAGAAAAGTATTCTGTGTGTTCTATGTCTGTGCATGTTTAGCTTGGATGAGTTGCTCATGCTGGCGCAGTCTTGAGTTCATTATTTACATTTGTGACTGTGTTTTGTGTCACTTTTAGTCTCAGCGGTCTCAGACCGAAGCGGTTACTTTCCTGGCCAATCATGATGACAGCAGGGCCCTGTATGCTATTCCAGGTACAAACAAGATACTGTAAACAGTCAGCCATTCCATTATAAAGAGGGCTGTCCATTGTATTTGACTGTTAGCTGCTGGTTATTTAGGTCCTTGTCTGCTTGTCTCTCTTAGGTCTGGATTATGTCAGTCATGAAGACATCCTGCCTTATAACTCCACTGAGCAAGTTCCTATCCAGCATGAGCTGTTTGAACGCTTCCTCATGTTCAACCCCTCCAAAAGTAAACATTTGTCAAATTACTCTTTCAACAGTATTCAAACTACTGCTACCCCTGTTAAAAAGTTTCTGATATTCTATTGTTCTCTTAGATCCCCCATTCACTGCAAGAGATACACTCAGGGCCTGGCAGGAGAAGAACCATCCCTGGCTGGAGCTCTCAGATGTACACAGAGAAACCACAGAGAAAATCCGCGTCACTGTGATCCCCTTCTACATGGGCATGAGAGTAAGAGGAGCAATTGACAAATGCCTTTGCAGTATATTTTCACATGGCAGGTTTCTTTGCATTTTTGTTTTTATGAAACATATAAGCTTGTATGAAACTAGGTCAAATTTGTGGATTGTTTTTTTTTTGTGTGTCTATAGGAAGCTCAGAACTCCCATGTGTATTGGGTAAGCAAAATGAGCTGAATTTACGCTTCTGTTATACTGCCCTTCAAAGGTAAAATGCTGTAACTACACATTTTGTCAAAATTAAGTTAATGCAACGGCTTGAGGCTGTCTACACTGGACATGTCGACACTAACTTTCTAAACCGTTTATTTGTATTGTTGGCAATAGTAGCACCAGCACGTGCAGCGCAACATGGAACGGGACACCAATTTACTGTCAGCGCAACGCACCACAACGGATGCTTTCAGTGTAGACAGCATCATTGGTGATAATGGGTCCTATTGCTTTTGACACGATGCGACGCTCGCATCAGGTGTAGACTGGATGTTAGACTATGTTCAGGCTGTCTGTCCAAACCTGATTTTTGTGCATATCCGATTGGATATTTAGCAAGTCTGAACGGCAAAAAATCACATGAAATAAATTCAAATGTGGTTTGAAATCCTATTCAAATCACATTTCTGGAAACCCGTTTCAGTCTGACCGCTCTGATCAGATCTCAAGTGGCTTTTTGCCATGTCACATTTTCACGCCATGTAAAGGCACGATATATGTCACACATTGTTGCAGGAAACATGCTGGCAGTGGTGGCAGAAATAAGTGGTGTTGTGCCGGAGTGCAGGTCTAGCTTATAATATTAATGGAATCTTCCTGCGTGGATTCTGAAGTTCGACAGCCACGTCGTTTCTTCAAAGGTGACACACGAGCCCCATTCAATGCTAGTCTGTCTGGACCACACACCACTATGAACTATGATACTGGTGGAGACGGCCGCATGCCAGCCTCCTCTGTCTCTGCTGCTGCCTCGTAAGGCGTAGTCCGGTGCCGCAGCAACACATTGCCATGTTATAAGCTAAAATCTCTGTTCCATGCCTCTCCATGATGTTTTTTTTTGCATACTGACACAATGTCATTGTTATAGCAACCAATACAGATATGCAAAAAATTTAAGTTAGCAACGGGACACACAAATTGGATCTGATCAGTTGTGATATGCAGTGTGAACAGTCAATCATGAAGATCAGATTCCGATCAGAGACACAAAAAATCGGATTTGGACTGACAGTCTGAACATAGCCAGGGGTTTTCAAACTGGGGTCCGGGGACCCCCAGTGGGCCACAAGTGGGTGCTAGGGGGTGTGCAGAAATTTTTAGGAAAAAAATAATATAAAAAAATAAAAAGAAACCTTTTACTGAATTTGATGTTAAAGACTAGGTTGACTTGTAAATACTAGGTTTATACATCTAATATTAAGTAGAAAAAAGGTGTGCGTTGTCTTAATACAAATTAAATATTTTCTAGATAATATAATAAATAATTATAAAGTAATTTCTTTTAACTTGAGTATAATGACAATATAAATGTTAATAATTTAATTTTGCACAAAACGTTGTCATTATAATATCACATTTACAATTTTTCTCTTACAAATGTTTTATTTTTACAATTTCAAAAAATGGGTCTTTTATAGTATGTGAAAATATACACTCAGTGACACCTGCTTATTCATGCAATTATCTAATCAGCCAATCGTGTGGGAGCAGTACAGTGCATAAAATCATGCAAATACGGGTCATGAGCTATGGTTAATGTTGACCTCTCTCATCAACAAGGCATTTCGATCCACAGAACTGCCGCTCACTGGATGTTTTTTTGTTTTTGGCACCATTCTGAGTAAATTCTATAGACTGTAGTGCATGAAAATCTCAGGAGATCAGCAGTTACAGAAATACTCAAACCAGCCCATCTGTTACCAGCAATCATGCCACGGTCGAAATCACTGAGATTTTTTTTCCCCATTCTGTTGGTTAATGTGAACATTAACTGAAGCTCCTGACCTGTATCTGCATGATTGTATACATTGCACTGCTGCCACACTATTGGCTGATTAGATAATCGCATGAATATGTAGTTATACAGGTGTACCTAATAAAGTGGTCGGTGAGTGTATAGCAGCCTTTTTTATTTTAGGAAGGGGGTTCCTTGCAAGATCATCATATTCAGGGGTCCTTGGCATCAAAAAGTTTGAAAACCCCTGTCTTAGACTATGATCTGTACAGTGACAGATGTGTTCAGCTCAGATTCAGAGAAAACAGAGTGACACTTTTTTTTTTTTTTTTTTTTTAACAATTCACACGGCTGGACAATCAAAAAACTTCTAAGCCATTTTCTCACACCCTTTCTACACTGGACCACCACCAGTTACAAGTATATTTTAATATGATCATTCAAGTGTTTTATCTACTATTAATGTTTGTAATGTACTAGACTTATCAATTTAAAATGTATAACTTGTGATATGGCTGATACGAGTTCAATGGAAGACTTCATTATTTTAGATTATATTGTACAGCCTCAGTTGATAATGCAAGTAAAACCGTAATACTACAATAGTATGTCTGTGCACTGCACACAATAATACTGTAAACTAAAAACATAAAATGAGGATTTAATAATGATGGGGATGAAATATACTTTATTAAACATGAAAATAATATGCCGAAATATGCAATATAAAAATTACAATAAAGTTGTAATAGATACATGTTGACACACTAAACAGATTTCTATGTACTATGAAATCGGTGCATTTTAAACAATCGAGATGATTATACATTCCATTGGAAACTACCTTGTAGTAACTTGTACCTATAGATAACAGACTTGTAAACATACAATCTGCTAAAAGGTCAGTAAGTAATGTTATAAAATACTCAGAAGTCATGAATATTAGTAATCATGTTACAGTAAATTCACCGGAGAATGTAGATACATTGTGATCGGTTTACACACAAGTATTGTTTGATTCATAAAAACATAAGCAATATAAGCTTCAACAACCCTATGATTGGACATATCAAAGCATTATAGCAAGTAAAGAATTTTGCCAAACAGTTAACAGATAAACATCTGTCCAGTGGGCGGGCACAGCGCAACGCCTCCAGTGTAGACAGCATCTTCTACTTGCTTTTGACGTGACCCGACGCTCGCGTCCAGTATAGACAGGGTGTTTGTTTCAGTGTTGCGGTTGTTACTGCGCTTTGGCTTTGTAGGGCAAAATAGCTCGCTGCAAAGAAAAATATTTTAAACATGTCCTTGGATGACATGGAGATAATATGCTGATGTTTTACCTCAGTGGAGATATTGCATTCGTTTGGAGAACCTGGGCAATGAGGTGGTTCAACTCCGGGAAAGACACTGGAGGATCTTCAGTCTCTCAGGGACTCTGGAAACAGTCCGTGGCAGAGGAGTGGTTGGCAAGGTGAGTAACAGCTTGAATGTTGTTAATATGCATAAACATAAGACCTATTAAGAATTATGGATATAAGGTTTGATTCCTGAATACAAACCTTCGTTATCGTAACAGGAGCCAGTTTTGTCAAGAGAACAGCCGGCCTTTCAGTACAGCAGTCATGTTTCACTTCAAGCACCCAGTGGACACATGTGGTGAGTTTAAAAACATGCCAGCCTTTACTGTATGAGCTGCAATTTTTCTAAAAATGTGTGGACTGACCAATTGATCCACAAGACACATCTATCAATCATTGATCATTATATCAATATTTTTAATAGCCTTGCTCATATAATGAGAAATGAATATGTTTTGTACTGTTTTCTTGTTTAGGGGGACATTCTGTTTTGAGAGGACAAATGGCTCACACTTTGATGTGCGCATTCCACCTTTTTCATTAGAGAGCAATAAGTATGACAAAGCTCCCCCCACTGGCTATCCCTTGTAATAAACTTGCTCCTAAAGGACTTACCACAGCTCAGTGTCCCTTCCAGGCTGTTTCTTTGGAGATTTACCTTCCTTAGTGCTCCTTAAATATACAGTATAATGGTTTTAGCAAAACATCATCCAGCCTGACTTTAACTGCAGCACAGGAGGTTTGTAAGCAGCTGTATTTTAAAAGAACAAAAGAAAAAGCAGTAAAAAATACCATATGGTTTGATGCAAGTAGTCTGGTAAGAATCAAGATGGGGGCGGCTAACTTTCTTCCAAACCCTCACAACAGGAAAGGCTGTATTATTAATGTGATTTTTTTTTTTTTTTTCTTCTATTTATTTGGGCTACTGTATTCGTCAATGGAATAAGCATATGAGAGTTATTCAAGCTTATTTAGGATTATAGTCAGTTAATTTACCTCACTAAATTCAGACATTGGTTAGCTTGAGCTGCATTGAAATCTAGTTTAGGCTAATCTTATGTCCTGGAGGAGATGGTCTGTTTATCCCAGGGGTGAACATTACATGTTTTCTCCAAGTACAAATTGTCAGATTATGAATTGCTGCAAAGATTATTATGAAGCCATGCCAAACTCGGCCACTTCTCACTGAAATGTGGTTTGACTAAGAGCCTATAGTGGGCTAAAACTGTATTCGATATCGTCATCTTGAAACCAACCGTTGATCATACATTAGGATTAAACTGATGAATGATGAACTGCTTCACTGTTTATTGTAAATAAGTTTGTAAAAGCATAAATAAAATGACATTTTCAAGTTGCTGTTGTCTTTTATACATTGTGAGTGATATGGTTCTATAATTGCAGCTGAAATTCTCTACAATTACAGAACTTTAAAGGAATATTCCAGGTTCAATACAAATTAAGCTCAATCCACTGCATTTGTTTAAGTGAGAACAGACCGAAAAATAACTCCTTTTTCACTGTACATCTTGCCATTGCAGTCTCTTGGCACTATCATGAGTTCAAGCTCGATTACACTTCCTAGTGCTTGACGCACGTGCAGAGCGCTAGATGGCGCTAGGAAGTGTAATCGAGCTTGAACTCATGATCGCCAAGGAAACTGCTGATTTCAAGATTTATAGAGAGAAAGGGGTTATATTTTGTTCTGTTCCCACCCAAAACTGATGAGATTTCTTCAGAAGACATGATATTGAAATCACTAGAGTCTTATGAACCCTATTCACACCTGGTATTAAGATTCATTTCGGGTGATCAAAGTGGTCAGTGCTAAACACAGGTCTAAACGGGGTCTAAAACATTTGTGATCTGATCACAAAAACAACTAACAAAGATGGTCAAAAATGCATGTGACCACATCGGATTTTAGATGTAAACACTAATCCGCCCTGTGTGTGTCCCGGACAGCAGTGAAGCACCACTCCTCACCTGTCAATCAACCGCTGTGCTAATACAAAAGTTTAAACTTTGCCGGTTACGAGCGGCTTCAAAAGGAAATGACCATTTCTAAAAACAGCTACATACACTAGCACCAGAACATGATGGATCTTCTTCAGTGTGTCTGAAACCGTGCTGGTGCTAGCCTTTTGGGGACCCTAAACAAAACTCTGTGTGGGGGGCCCCGTCAGTATGTTCATAACACTACTTATAAAGTCTTTTTTGACTGATGTATGTCATCATGAAATCAGAGATCCCCCTCCAAATCCGAACACAAGTGGTCACAGGGGATGCATTTAAGCAACCAGGTGTAAACAGCCATGTGACTTACCTGACCACATGTGATCAGATCACTCAAGACACATCTTAATACCAGGTGTAAACGGGGTCATGGATTACTTTTATGCTTCAAAGTTTTGGCCTCCATTCACTTGCATTGTATGGACCTACAGAGCTAAGATATTCTGAAGTTCTTTGTGTTCAGTCATATATCTGGGATGGCATGAGGGGGAGTAAATGATGAGAAAATTTACATTTTGGGGTGAACTAACCCTTTAAAAACGCGTCTCGGGACACGCGTTATGTACAATTCGTGGCGCTGCGTCTAGCTTTTTGTTTAGCGCAAATTAGGATCTTATAAAACATTTAAGTAGCAAGAACCAATGCTGCACTATTAACACAAAAACAGCTGAGGTCCAGCTTCCCCAACATGACATACCATTTGTTAAACACCAGATGTCAGCAAAGAAATGGCTACACTAGCCTACTGACAACGTAGTGGACAAGTCAGTGATAAGAAAAAATAAGACTTTAGGAGAGTCTGTGACGACACATATGCTGTCTGGCGTCTAAAATGGACGGAATATGTGAATAACTGTCTCATTTTCTTTATAAGTGTTGAAATGTCCATATTATGTGTGGTGCAGAACTGAACGAGTCCCACATGAAACACAAGCGGAGGATGTTGCAGACCGCTCCACCCCTCCCCACCGAGCCTGTGTCGAGACCCGCTCCATCAGAAATCGTTCGTGCTCCGTCAAATAAATAAATAAAAACATCCGGCCTCTTCTGAACACACCCAACCCTCAGACGGAACACACCTGGGGAGAGGACTTAAAAGGGAACGTGAGGATTTAATTCGACTTGACACGTTTCAGCAGTGAACACTCATGTTTCAACGGGCTGCGGTGTATGGAAATATTGGGATGACTTGTGCGGGTTGGAAAATAGTCACGGAGGACGAAATATTTGCATGCCCTTGTTCACAGCAGTACTGCTCGTCGACTAAACTCATCAAGAAACCTTTATGGCGAATGTAGAGAGAATGCTGAGGAACTGTACTCTCTTAACACGGCCAGTCAACGACTGAAACACAAATACGGGCGTAAAACCCAACCTGCTCCTGCAAGATCGTGCTGTAATTTTATGTTGAACGGGACTGTCAGAGTTTTTGAAGGTTTACGGGACTGTTGTTCCTAATTTGCGGTCATGCCGCAGGCATCATCTGATCTCTTCCCTACTTGAGGGGATTGAGGATTACTGGAGTTTTCCCACAAAAATAGATACATAGGGTAATGGAGATTTGACCTAATTGGGCTGGGATGCTAGTTGTTGCATAGTTTACATAATATACACATTATTTTATTATACAACTAAATACGCATCCGGAACCGATAGTTTCTAAAAGTAAGCTAAACAATGTGCGTGACATGCGTCAGGCGCGAGTGATGTAAAATGTAAATGTTGGACGCTAATTCTCCAGGAAATTGAGTGAGCACTTTGTTACAGATTTTGTTAGCAAATTCAGACGTTTACTAAAATTTCGCACAGTGCAAGTGTTTATTAATTTATTTCATAAATGCATATTCATCTAGATGTAAGTTTATTGTCTGTATCAGCTGTGAGATGACAGGTGTAAGGTGAGCACATAATTGTCGCGAAATTACACTTTCAGGGGCCGTTCGCCCTGAACGCGCTTTCGCATCCTTTCGCGCTGTTTTACATTGTTTTACTATATAAACAAGCACTAGAAGAACGTCTTTAGCGTTGCTTTGCGTCAGAGTCACGCGCAGGAGCGCCGCGTTTTCAGACACCGTGTCAAGTTCAAAAGAACGTCAATTGTTAAAACACGTCAGGAGACACCTGCGATCTGTTATATACCTTTAGCTGTGCAGAGCTTTACGGTCCGAACGCCCACAACGTAAACACAGTTTGTCACAAGCAAACTTTACAGGAGCGATAACGCGTCAACACAAATGTAATCTCATATGCAACGTAAAAGACTTCAAAAAGTTGTCTCCGTTTGCTGTTCTTATTAATGTGAACGCATTTTGAAAGTATGCCCAGTCGGGAGGCTCTTTGAGCTTCTATAACCAAATATGGGAGCGAAGCAGACGAAGGCCGCGGGACAGGAGGCTGGAGCGAGTCCTCCGAGCGCAGGATGGAAACGGACACCCACGAAAGAGCGGGGCGACATCCTCACCTCGTTAATGTTGAAGTCAGGGGATAAACTGAGGAGCAGCGGGGCTCCTCCACCTTACCAGCGACGCATCGGGATGATACAAGAGATGATGCTGATGGCAAAGCAGGGGAAACACGACGAGGCGACAGAGATCCTGAAAACTCTCCGGCAGGTACAAGTATCAGTGCATGATCACCCTGGCTGTCCAATTCTCAGTCAAACTATTGCATTATTTAATATAAACAGTTAAAGTTGGTATCTGTAGCCTACCTGTCAACTTTGTCTCCATGTCATTGTTCTGTTCTGTCATATGCTCAGATGTGCTGTGGTATAGGCCTACAACAAATGCAAGTACATAGTCCCTGAACTGATTTGCAGAGCATCCGTTCAGATGCTTTATATAATTTTCTTTATTATTATTTATTAGTCCACCCCATGCAAAATGGAACCAAATCACAATGAAGAGGCCAGAACTGGCCCAGAACCAGGGACATGCACAGGGGAGTGGCTCAGCTCAAGCCTCTGCCCCTTTACACTCCTGGGCTGAGGTGCCCCTATGGAGAAAGTAATATCATTTGCATATATTCATTTTGCAGATGCTTTTTATCCAAGTGATTTATATATCATGAATAGTAAAACACTCTATGCATATTTTTATTATTATTATTATTGTTTGTTAATGTAAACGTGCGCTAAATGTCTGTCTTCGGCTGTTGCGTTGCATCTCTTGTTTTGCAGGGCAGCAGATCAGGAGCGACGGGGGAGGGGCGCTTGACACTTGAGCAATGACAAATGTGTCCTTTTTTAAGCGCATTTTTAAAAATCTGACTTAAAAATACGAAAATACGAATTGGTGCACGTTTACATCCGCTACATAATGCGCATTATCATGAAGGAGCCGCCTCGTCATGAGGGAGCAGCTGAATGACCTCTCCCTGCTTTGGGGACAGTTTTATTTGTAAGATTGGAGCAAGTATCTTATTTTATTAAATGCATCCACGAGACACCGCAAAATAAGTGCAATATCTGATATAATGTGGGCTGAAATAGCTGCGATGCCCACACACCGCCAGTCTCCGCATACCTGGGAGCGACCGCTCTCAAAACTGTTCTGGCGGATTGTGAGGACCCACTTTATCGACCAGCTGTGAGTTAAACACTTCCAAATGGCAAGCGCTATGTTCAAAGAATTGTGTGTCAAGGTCAGACCTTTCGGTGGGCAAGTCACTTCAAGCTATCGCACACTCATGACACATGCGCGAATGGTCAAAACATGTAATTGTTTTGCGAATAAACCGTTTCCATCACCTTAATGCACATTTTAACTAATGCAAAACTCTAGAAAATCCACCTCCTCCTAGCGCATTACATTTTAAGTGAATTTAGAAAGTTTATTCGCATATCAAGCGTTTCCATTCAGGATTTCTTATGCACAATTTCAAAATGTGCATAAAAATACACTGCTCAAAAAAATTAAGGGAACACGTAATTATCACAGTATAACACAAAGTCAGTTAAACTTCAGGGATATCAATCTGTCCAGTTAGGAAGCCTAAGCGATTGTGAATCAGTGTCACCTGTTTTGTTGCAAATGAATGTTATAACAGGTGCACTGGAGAGGCAAAAGCAAGACAACCCTCAAAAAGGGAATGGTTTTGCAGGTGGTAGCCACAGACAATTGCTCTCTCCTTATCCTTCCTGACCGATTCTTCTCTAGTTTTGCGTTTTGATAGTGTCCTTGTCACTACTGGTACCATGAGGTGGTACCTGCAGCCCATTCAGGTTGCACAGGTAGTCCAGCTCCTCCAGGATGGCACATCCATACGTGCCGTCGCAAGAAGGTTTGCTTTGTCTCCCAGTACAGTCTCAAGAGCACGGAGGAGACACCAAGAGACAGGCCGTTACACGAGGAGAGCTGGACAGGGCCGTAGAAGGGCATCAACTCAGCAGCAGGACCGGTATCTGCTCCTTTGTGCAAGGAGGAACAGGAGGAGCACTGCCAGAGCCCTACAAAATGACCTCCAGCGGGCTACTGGTGTGCAAGTTTCTGACCAAACTGTCAGAAACAGACTCCATGAGGGTGGCATGAGGGCTCGACGTCCTCAAGTGGGACCTGTGCTCACAGCCCAACACTGTTCAGCTCACTGTACACCAGAATTGGCAGGTCCGCCATTGGCGCCCTGTTCTCTTCACAGATGAGAGCAGGTTCACACTGATGCACATGTGACAGACGTAAAAGAGTCTGGAGATGACGTGGTGAACGTTATGCTGCCTGCAACATCATCCAGCATGACCGGTTTTGCGGTGAGTCAATGATGGTCTGGGGAGGCATATCCTTGGAGGGTCGCACAGACCTCCACGTGCTAGCCAACGGTACCCTGACTGCTGTTAGGTACCGGGATGAAATCCTCAGACCCATCATCAGATCTTACGCTGGTGCAGTGTGCCCTGGGTTCCTCCTGGTGCAGGACAATGCCCGGCCTCGTGGCCAGAGTGTGTTGGCAGTTCCTGGATGATGAAGGCTTTGATGCCATTGACTCGCCCTCACATTCCCCAGACCTGAATCCAATTGAGAACCTTTGGGACGTTATGTATCGGTGCATCCGATGCCGCCAAGTAGCGCCACAGACTGTCCAGGAGCTCACTGATGCCCTGATCCAGGTCTGGGAGGAGATCCCCCAGGACACCATCCGCCGTCTCATCAGGAGCATGCCCAGACATTGTCGGGAGTGCATACAGGCACGTGGGGGCCATACACACTACTGAGTCACATTATGAATTGCCGTGATTAAATTCACACAAGTTGGAACAGCCTGTGATTTCAATTGTTTACTTTGATTTTCAGTGTGAGTTTGAATCCAGCCATCAGTCGGTTGGTGATTTTGGTTTCCACTGACCGTTGTTATGTCATTTTGTTCTCAACGAATTACACAATGTACAGTAAAGATTTTGATCTTCAATATATTTCATTCACCGATGTGTGATTTAAGTGTTCCCTTAATTTTTTTGATCAGTGTAGTTGGATGGAAACCCACCTATTACTTGAGCAAGCCTAAATATGTTAAAAACATGCATTAGTTCATAAGGTGAACAATCAGATCGCAGAGCTAATGTAAGTCCCTAAAAATTTATATTTTTTTTTTATTATTTTTTTATTTTTATTTAAACTTAAATGTAGGTTGTCCAATTACTACCATTGCTGCATAGCTAAATCAAAGTTATAATATAAATGATAAAGAATGATAAATTGAGGCCTTCAACAGTTGCTTAACTGAATATATGAAGAAAGTGGTCTTCTACAATTTACGGTGTATTAAAGTAAACATAAATATATAAAGCCTATGTCAGTCCTATATATATATATAAAATTAACAGTGAAGACAGTGATAATAACACTTAAATAACCATGGAATTTAACAACATAATGTTAAATAACCCACACACACACACAAAGATTGAGACAGAATTGGAAAGAGTGGAGGGAGACTGCTTAATGGAGTGTTTCTTTGCAAAGCTGGATTCAAAACACCAGCAAGCAAGCAGGTGAATATTGATGAAAATATATGGCAAAAGATCTTTCACACTTTGTCTCCAGTAAGGTATTTTTTCCTCAAAATCATTTGCCATGGGAGGAAGTAATGTATAACTTTGTGTTTTAAAGTGAAGCATATTATTAAGTTAAACTAATATTAATATTAGGATACAGATATAAAAAAAAATAGGTAGAGATATAAACATTATTCTACATGAGCTTGTGATGAGGAGAAGGGCTAATCAGAGGGAGAGGGATAAATGCAGCCGGATGTGGCAGTTCGGGAGAGAGAGAGCCACGCGCAGCTGCTTTGTGTGCATTTGTGTTTGTGTCTTCATGAACTGCCACATCTGGCTGTATTTATCCCTCTCCTCGGCTGATAAGCCCGACTGGGGGCCGGGTGTGCGTAGTTACGGCCCAGCCCTGCCCTACTCCTCGTCACAGAGCTATATACTGTATTTAGAATAATAATAAATACTGTATGTAGACAGTACTATTCTATATAACAATAAGTGAAAAGTGTAAATCTTCCATTTAAGATTAGGCACAATCACTAGGCTCAAGGTCAGAGAGTGAGCGAAAGTGTAGTGTACTGATGAAGGGATTTTAGTGACTTATGGTAAAGGGTCATACAGTAGTTTGGAGTTTGATAAGGATGAGGAGTAACAATGACATGGGAGTCTTAGAATGGAACATGAGTTATAACAGCAACAACAACATTAGCAGTATTAGCATGAAGCCTAATTATTAACAATATGACCTTGAAAAGTTTCTAAATCATTCTCTGTAACTATTTAAGGGGTGGATTTTTCCTCAGTTTGCCTCTCAAAATGTCTGTGCACAGCCCTGGCCAGTATTTTCAATCACAGTTCAGGGTGGTGATGTTTTTTTGGGGAGAGTTCAAATTTCTGTTGAAATGCACAAAACAGCCAAAACATATAGAACATCACATCATTGCTGTTACAGTTTATGCAGTGCTTATATTTTGAATAGAAGTATCTGAAACACAGACTGTGTCTCGTTTGGAAGGCTGCGTGCTAGGTAGAATGTGTCCTTTGAAGGCTGCAGTATACCGAGTGTCCTCCTTTAAACAAGTCTCGTTTAAACGAGACGGCCTTTGTAGGACAAACGGAAAAGGAACGTAACATGGTTGCTATGACAGCACGCCACTCTTTAACAAGCGCTAGCGCTTTGGGTGAGAAGGGAACAAAGTCCCTCTGGAAGGGAATGTATGAGGTACATTTTAGGAGAGTTATGATGTAAAGAGAAAAGAAAATAGATTTTGCAGGTGTACTTTTAGTCTAATATTTAAATTTTATATTAACATAATTATACATATATACTCTGCACCCATCTACTGAGGTACTTCAACTTGGGAATTAACATTACTTCATATTTACAGGCAAATTGGCATCATTTTTTTCAGACATTTCCGTTGGAAGCAAAGAATTGTGGGTTGTGAGTGCCCATGAAGGATACACCTCATGCATCCTCCGAATTCCCATGAAAGAAGGTCGCATTCGAAGTGTCCTACTCGCTTTTCTGAAACGAGACAGCCTCGATGACGTATGCGGCCGACAAATGCGACCTCTGGAGGACGCATCCTTCCAAACGAGACACCAAGAGTGTCTCACCAAGAGTTATCAACAAGAAATAATTTCCCAGCTTTACAGAGTTTGAATTAATTTGTTTGTCACAGAATTCAGTGCTGTTGAGACAGATGCCCATTTTTTTATTTATTTTTTTATTTATTTATTTATTTATTTTTTTACAGTACTGTGATGCCACTCGGCTACAGTGAACCTGTGAGATCAGACACAGCACAAGCTGGCGAAACAGCAACACTGCACTGCATAAATACCAACTGTTTACTTTGGGTAGCGATAATGGATCATGAGCACGAAGCATAAGCATGAAGCTCTACTTTATATCGTGGCAGTATCAGTAAGATCAGATCAGTGTATGCTGCCAGTCTTGCCCTTATTTCTATTTTTGTGGCTGAGCTGATGGGGATTTCTAATCCTCTATAGGTTTTATTAAATTAATTTTTGGGCAATGATGATGGAACAGGTGGGTTTGAAACACACTGTATGCTTTGTTCCCAAAAGGATGCTTTTCCCTTATGTAAATTTTGCAGTGGGGGATAAAGCACATAATGAGCAACAAAGGGAGTCAAAGGATAGCGTCTCTTGTCCAGCGGTTACCAAGTGTGCCTTGTTGCCCGGAAACCATGAAAATGGATGGGCGTTTGATTAAATGGAAATTGATTAATCAAGATTCTGCTCCATAGAGTCATAATGATGAACCAAAAGACTTTGGCTCTCAGTGTGTGCAGCTTAGGTCCAGTTTTTTATCCAGGGAGGGGGTGAGTAGTGTGGGAAAAATTAATTACCGGTACTAAGTAGGAACTTGGTCACCTCCTAGGACTGACTTACATACAGGACTTTATGTTTAATGTTTAGTGACATGAAAATATTTCCGTTTTCTCTTAACAAAGACAAACCTGTGCTCTTTCTCATACTAATGATGATTTGCTTTCATTTGCACCCACCCATTTTCCGTTTCTTCAGTGCTGATTAGTTGGCTCTGGCCTCTTTTTTTAATTTTTTTTTATTATTATTCAGTGCTGACAAAAAAATGTCTGTTCTGCCTCTAGTGCTATATTGTAACATTTTTGACAAGTCAGGGCTACATTTTTTTGATAAATAGCGTAATCATTCTTGATGACCAATTCAAGTGCTCCAATAAATATTTCACATATTTAATTTGATAACTTTATTCTTATATATAATAATGTGTAACTGTTGGTCCTAGGATTTTGGTAGTCTGTGGATACATAAATGGATCAAAATTTTGCTACACATGGTGACTAATTTGCATCATGATAAAGTCTTTGCCTCTAGTACACGGAGTTCCAAGTTGTAATCTGCCCTAGTATAACTTTTTAATTTTATTAACGAGAATTACATCTGAACATCAATGAATGTACAGTATATCATGATTCGGGACACATTTGCTTGCATTTTGCTTTGTGATTTCACTAGAAAAAGCACGAGCTGTGGAACATCGGAGCAAGTAGAGTAGAAAGTGTTCTGAGCAGATAACAGCCACAACGAGTACTCATCATAACATTCAAAATAAAACATTCCAGCACCAGATCACCACTTATTACAACACACATGAACAAAATGGAAACTCCTGCTTAAGAACTGGCAATGTTTCTTCTGCATTAGTCACTTATCTGATGACAGCTTTTTAAAAAAGTGGTAGGGACAAAATTGGCCAAGGTAAAAAATTATAGGGAATGCCCCACTCGTCCCACCCATAAATAGCACCTATGGATAACAGTAACAAAATATTTATTCCAAACAAATAGCTTCTTAGATGACATGTTGAAGAGTCAGACTTAAGCGTTATGTGTGATCTGCTGAAAATATTGTTTCTTGCATTCTGAAGTAGAGTCTTCAGTTCCATTTCTCATGAACTCCTTGCATTGTGTCTTTTTCTCAGGATCTGGGAATGGAGTCAACCTCTCTGGACGATGTTCTGTACCGATATGCCAGTTTCCGCAACCTGGTGGATCCCATTACGCATGACCTCATAATTAGCCTGGCCAAATATGTTCAATGCCCAAAGACGGTATAGTGCCCAGTTTTGATAATCACAGACATTTTAAAGCGATAGTCCACCCGTAAATGAAAATTCTTTATCTGTGTACTCCCCCTCATGTTATTCCTAACCCATATGACTTTCTTTCTCCCATGGAACACAAAAGGAAATGTTAGCCAGATCCTCTGTCACCATTCCCTTTCATTGTATAGAAAATGGAATGTTAGCTTTAGCCTATTCAATGAAAGCGAATGCTAAAATTTTGCCTAGCATTTTCTTTTCTGTTCCATGGAAGAAACAGGTTTGGAAAAACATAATAATGAATTAATTAACAAATTCTAATTTTTTTAGTTGAACTATCCTTTAAATCAGGGGTGGGGAACGTCAGGCCTCAGGGTTGTATAAGGCCCGCAAGACCATTTTATCCGGCCAGCAAGGCCTTTTGAGAAATAATTTGAAAAGCAAAAAAATGGCCTTGATTCAATTAACTGTAAAAAAAAATAATAATAATAATAATTTTTAAATAATGTTTAAAAATAATTTAAAATGATAACAACACAAAATATTGTATAATAGAAAGACATTTTAGTGTTAGTGTTTAGTGAGCACGTAACGGACTGCGTATGTTAATTTCAACCCACAATCAGAAATGGCAAGCAATTGTATGGCCCGCAAATAATTTCGTAAATACTCGAATGGCCTTAATGGAAAAAAGGTTCCCCACCCCTGCTTTAAATCTAATCCCATACACAGACACACACACACACACACAAAGTGTCTGTATGCTCTATTAATGCATTTCTGTTTATTTCACTGGTATGTTGTATTACATTAAGATTTTATGAAAGTTGTTTTAAAGCACTGACAGGAAGGCACAGAAAAATGACACACAACATCATACCATTCCAGTGCAGTGAGCATTAAAGAGGATAAAAACCGGGGCCTGTGTAGCTCAGTGGTAAAATACGCTGGCTACCACCCCTGGAGTTCGCTAGTTCGCTAGTTCGAATCCCAGGGCGTGCTGAGTGACTCCAGCCAGGTCTCCTAAGCAACCAAATTGGCCCGGTTGCTAGTGAGGGTAGAGTCACATAGGGTAACCTCCTCATGGTCACTATAATATGGTTCGTTCTCGGTGGGGCACATGGTTAATTGAGCGTGGTTGCCGCAGTGGATGGCGTGAAGCCTCCACAAGCGCTATGTCTCCATGGCAACGCGCTCAACAAGCCACGTGTTGACTGTCTCAGATGCAGAGGCAACTGGGATTCGTCCTCCACCACCCGGACTGAGGCGAATCACTATGCGACCACGAGGACTTAGAGCACATTGGGAATTGGGCATTCCAAATTGGGAGAAAAAAGGGGATAAAAACCAAGTTGCTAAGGCATGAGTGAGGGAGAAACTGAGATGAAGAGAAAGATGAGGGTACAGGCAGATGGAGGTGTTCTCGTGGATGAGTCACACACACTAAAGGCCAGTCAGCCCTCTTCCAAGACTGCTGTTGCTGCTGCACTTAATGAAGCAAGTCAGACACTATATCACACTATAACACCCAGCACAGCTCCTATACAGAGCTGTACAAACACCTGACATCCACCAAAGCAATGCTGTGGCAATTGCTTTCTTTTTGCTGTGCTGCTGATCATCTCTTCTCTAACAAATGTGGTGTGGTGAATCTCACAAAACCTGTCAAGAACACATTCTAGTTATCCATCACAAAATAAAAGGAAAGAAAGAAGAATCAGAAACAGAATGAGCTTTATTGCCAAATATGCTTACACATACAAGGAATTTGTCTTGGTGACAGGAGCTTTCGGTACACAACAATACAAAACAGCAACAACACTTTTAAAAAATATTTAAAAATTGAATAAAAAATAAATAAATATTGAAAAGAAAAGAAAGTATATAAAGAATACACAATAGACAGAATATATATATATATATATATATATATATATATATATATATATATATATATCACATACACACATACATATACACATACATATATATATATATACATACACACATATACGTAGTGCAAATCTAAATACAAATCGGTTATATACAGTGCAAGGGAATGTAATGGCAGAAGAGGCTGGATGCGTTGGATAAATATAAAAAAGACTAAACTGTGTATTGCACATAGTTATTGCTCAATGGGGCAATTTAGCTGTTCATGAGATGGATAGCCTGAGGGAAAAAACTGTTCCTGTGCCTGACGGTTCTGTTGCTCAGAGCTCTGAAGTGTCGGCCAGAAGGCAACAGTTCAAAAAGGTAATGGGCAGGGTGAGTGGGGTCTAGAGTGATTTTTCCAGCCTTTTTCCTCACTCTGGAAGTGTATAGTTCTTGAAGGGAGGGCAGGGGGCAACCAGTAATCCTCTCAGCAGTCCAAACTGTCCTTTGTAGTCTCCTGATATCTGATTTCGTAGCTGAACCAAACCAGACAGATATTGAAGTGCAGAGGACAGACTCAATGACTGCTGAGTAGAACTGTATCAGCAGCGCCTGTGGCAGGTTGAACTTCCTCAACTGGCGAAGGAAGTACAACCTCTGCTGGGCCTTTTTCACAATGGAGTCAATGTGGGTCTCCCACTTCAGGTCCTCTGAGATGGTAGTGCCCAGGAACCTGAATGACTCCACTGTTGCCACAGTACTGTTTAGAATGGTGAGGGGGGTCAGTGTTGGGGTGTTTCTCCTAAAGTCCACAATCATTTCCACTGTTTTGAGCATGTTCAGCTCAAGGTTGTTTTGACTGCACCAGACAGCCAGCTGTTCAACCTCCCTTCTGTGCAGACTCATCGTCATTTCGGATGAGGCCGATGACAGTGGTGTCCTCTGCAAACTAAGAAATTATATTAAGCTAAAAAAAATTATGAAAAATATATCAAAAATATGAAGCCTGTTTATAGGACCATTAGGATTGTTTGCATTGTGTCCATCCCGCCCAATTCTCATTATCATAATGCAAAAATTCTCATCTTCTAATAATTTGAATATTTGAATATAAAATAATGTTGTTATTTAGATTAGATAGTATATATACTGGCTTTAATTTAAGCTGATTTAAAAATATATAGTTTTACTGTAATGTGAATCTTATGAGAACATTTATTTAGCATAGTGAGGATTACAAAAACAACCCTTAAAAGGTAAAATAGTACAGTAATGAGAATTATGCAAAACAAATGCTTTATAAAAATAGCATTTTATATATATATATATATATATATATATATATATAATACAGTAAATATATATGTAATTATTATATTTATTATATATTATATATACATTTTATGTTATATTATTTATTTCTTATTTTGGAGTGAAATATGACCTGGGCTTGTTTTCATGACAAAGTATGCTCCTGGTTGCATTATTGCTAATATACAGTGTGTGTGTGTGTGTATATACACACACACACACACACACACACACACTGGCAGCCAAAAGTTTGGAATAATGTTCAGATTTTGCTGTTTCGGAAGGAAATTGGTACTTTAATTCACCAAAGTGGCATTCAACTGATCACAAACAAATTGAAAAAAGTCATTTTTGATCAAATCTAGACAGGCACCATTTCCAGCAGCCATCACTCCAAGGATAAGGTGATTACTCAAGAGTAATCATGCTAAATTGCTAATTTGGTACTAGAAAATCACTTGCCATTATATCAAACACAGTTGAAAGCTATTTGGTTTGTTAAATGAAGCTTAACATTGTCTTTGTATTTATTTTTGAGTTGCCACAGTATGCAATAGACTGGCATGTCTTAAGGTCAATATTAGGTCAAAAATGTCAAAAAAGAAACAACTTTCTCTACAAACTCATCAGTCAATCGTTGTTTTGAGGAATGAAGGCTATACAATGCTTGAAATTGCCGAAAAACTGAAGATTTCATACAAAGGTGTACACTACAGTGTTCAAAGTCAAAGGACAACCGGCTCTAACAAGGACAGAGAGAGATGTGGAAGGCCAGATGTACAAATAAACAAGAGGATAAGTACATCAGAGTCTCTAGTTTGAGAAATAGACACCTCACATGTACTCAGCTGACAGCTTCATTGAATTCTACCCGCTCAACACCAGTTTCATGTACAACAGTAAAGAGAAGACTCAGGGGTGCAGGCCTTATGGGATGAAATGCAAAGAAAAAGCCACTTTTGAAACGGAAAAACAAAAAGAAAAGGTTAGAGTGGGCAAAGAAACAGAAATTGGACAACAGATAATTGGAAAAGAGTGTTATGGATTGTGACGAGGAGAGCGTGGCCGGGTCGTGATGGAGCATGGCCGGCGCTGAATCAGCTGATCAGCGGGAGAGCGAGATAAGGGGCAGCCGGAGGCGCCAGTTGGAGAGAGAGAGAGAGATGCATGCGGCCGCGTTGCATGTGTGTTTGTGTCCTTATGTTTTATGTTCTTTTAAGTTAATTTATATCATTAAAGTTTGTTCACTGTTCAGCCGGTTCCCGCCTCCTTGCCCATCTTTTATACTGTTACATGGATCTTAACCCCATTGAGCTTTTGTGGGATCAGCTAGACTGTAAGGTGCATGAGAAGTACCCGACAAAACAGCCACATCTATGGCAAGTGCTACAGGAAGTGTGGGGTGAAATGTCACCTGAGTATCTGGACAAACTGACAGCTAGAATTCCAAGGATCTGCAAAGCTGTCATTGCTGCACGTGGAGGATTTTTTGATGAGAACTCTTTGAAGTAGTTTAAGAAGTTCTGAACATTTGTTTCAAATTGTAATTGTAATTTTTCACATTATTAATGTCCTGACTATATATTGTGATCAGTTGAATGCCACTTTGGTGAATAAAAGTACCAATTTCTTTCCATAAAAGCAAAATATGTACATTATTCCAATTTATATATATATATACAATATGTATATATAAACATTTATTCAGCATATATATATATATATATATATATATATACAAGCCTCAGTAATATGCATATGCAGTCAATTTAACTGAATGTAATGAAATGTCAGCTTACAGCTGGAGAGTTAGTGTATGCACAACTGAAGACATTTACTTTAAGTGATGTTATTGTAAGTGAAGACTGACAAGAAAGATGGAGGGAGAGAAAGTAAAGATGAGTTCAGTGATGTGATGATGGGAGAGCTGTGCTGTCTGTTATGCTCTCAGAGCTGTCACAGCACGCTGGGTGTATGATTACATAG
Organism: Myxocyprinus asiaticus; assembly: GCF_019703515.2. Lineage (NCBI taxonomy): Eukaryota > Metazoa > Chordata > Actinopteri > Cypriniformes > Catostomidae > Myxocyprinus > Myxocyprinus asiaticus. Next base: position 17,676,716 of record NC_059382.1, on the reverse strand, counting down.
CCCGGGGACCCACTGTCTGTCTGCGGGGGATGCGCACCAGAGCTGACCAGCCATGTGGCACGGTTAATCTCACCGTCAGCAGCCACTCGGCTTTACCAACACATACAGTGTTTTTTCTAGATGTCTCATTATATCCACAGTCATGTATTTCTGTCTGATCCACTGCAGAGGTCACGGCCTGTTGCAGTGAAGAGATGTGATTGCAGGCTTGATTTACATATTGATGTATTTCAGTACTGATACAGGCACCTAAGCACAGACAATGTGTCCTTGATGCAGTTCTTTGTTATTGTGATCTAGATAAAAGAGACACGTTTGGAAATCTATCACAACACTCTGCCTGTATAAAGTCACCCTAAATCGCTTACGTTTGTATTTTTTGCTGATGCATGTAGAGATGTTTTGGAGTAGAATAGATAGGTGTAAGTGATTCTCCCCTGTATTTGTTCATTGACAGGGGTTAAACTGGGATTTTGGAGGTGAGGGAACCGTAAAATCCGGTGGTGACATGACCACCCTGAACCTGTGGTGTTAGGTTTTGCCTATAAATATAAATACTGCATCAGAGCTGCTTTGATGTTGTCATGACACTCAGCATGTTTCTTGTTTTCTGTTTGCTGTGCATGAGAGATAATCTTTGCAGTGTAACTGTAATGATGGCTATAATGGTTAATTAGATGCAAGATGAAAGATGAATCACAATTAGGTATGCAAATAGATGTAAGCAAGAAGACCAATTAAAATTCAGTATTCAAATATCACAATGACTTCAACACAAAGTTCTGAGAGTTTATAAAGAATAAAGTACATAAAAGTATAAAGTTTCTGCTAAATGACTAAATGTAAATGTACAAAACTACACAGAGAAACTAAGACTGAAATTACCTACAAAAAAAAAAGTTTGGGGTCTGTGCGTTTAGCAATTTGGGAGAATTAATTGCATAAGTTCAATGTTGACTGTTGGGGTTTAAAACAAACCTCTTACCAGAATGCTTAAAAAATATTCTGCCTACTAAGCATTGTAACTACAGATAATTGGTAATCTGGTCATGTGTGGTCAATACCCTCTGACAGAGTGCTGTGCACTGAATCTGCTTTATTGCTTATGTTATTAATAGTGTCAATGCTATTACAGTAATAAACCTCTGTACATTTCAGTTGCGATTACTGAGACAAGACAAAATTACTGTGATGATGGATCCATTGTAATGGTATGTTTATTCATAGACAGAATTTTGGGCTGTTACCTTTTCTTGTTAACAGCATGCCAGTGGAGGTGATGAACAGTTTTTGGGAGGCATGAAGCATGTCATCATCTTTTGAGAGGCAGAACAGATGGTTTGTAACCTTGCTGAAAACTAATAACCAAGTTTTCACCTTTGCAGGTCTTAATATTGTGTTCTGAGTGGTCAATCAATTCTGGTAGATAGATAGAAAAGACAGAAAGAGTGATAGATAGATAGATAGATAGATAGATAGATAGATAGATAGACAGACAGACAGACAGACAGACTGGCTCTGGTAAGTACTTCAGTGTTGGGTACTTTGTCCTGCCATCTGATTTGAGTGATTGAGCCGTCATGCATGACTCTGGTGGACAGTCCACGTCTCGCAGGCTTACAGCAGGGTTGGAAGCACCACTACTTAGGAGACCTTCAGCTTCATTGGTAGGCTGATCCCTCGACATTCCCAGTAAAGCTGGCTTTAGCAATTCTGCAGTTTACTTCAGCATTGATTGACATTGCTCGGGAAAGGGTACTGCCCAGGTACATGAAGTGGTCCACTGCCTGAAGTCTCTGTCCATTTACAGTAATGGATGGTTCTGAGTACAGGGCGTGGGTAGCTGGCTGGTGCATGACCTCAGTCTTCTTGATGTTAATGGTGAGACTGAAGTTGTTGCATGCAGATGAAAACTTGTCCATACTGACTAGCATTTCTGGCTCTGTACTAGCATTCAGAGCACAATCATCAGCAAAGAGAAAGTCTCACAGCACAGTTTCCTTCGCCTTGGTGATGGCACATTGTTGCCTCAGATTGAATAGGTTCCCTTCAGTTCTGTACCTCAGGCCTACTCCTTCAGTGCAGTGCTGAAAGGCATCAGTCAGAGAATATCATGTTGAACAGAGTGGGTGCTAAAACACACCCTTGCTTGACACCGTTGGAGACTGGGAAGGCCTCAGATGTTTCACCGTCATCCAGGACACGCGCCATCATACTGTCATGAAATTGACGAACCATTAGTATGAATCTGTCTGGACAGCCGAATTTCAACATGATCCTCCACAAGTCCTGGCGACTGACAAGATTCAAACACTTTCGTGAGGTCCACAAAAGTTGTGTAGTTCACGATTCTGCTCTTGACACTTCTCCTGTAACTGGCATGCAGCGAGGATCATGTCTATGATCCCATGTCCCTTGGGGAAGCCGCACTATGATTCTGGCAGTAAGCCCTTCCCCAGGTGAGTGATTGAACGGTTCAGCTGAACCTGTGCAAGAATTTTCCCCGCTGTCAAGAGCAGCGAGATTCCATGATGATTGTCACATACCTGGCGATTCCCCTTCCTCTTATAGAGGTGCATGATGGATTCTCTAAATTCCAATGGAATGGATCCTTTTTTCCTGAAGGACTGAAACAGCTCAGGGAGTTTCCATAGCAGCATGGAACCGCCGACTTTGTACACCTCTGCTGGTATGGCATCTGACCCTGGGGCTTTACCACTTGACAGCTGGTTGATGGCTTTCTTCACTTTGTCCTCTTCTGGTGGAGCATCCATGGAGTCATTGACTGCAACCTAGGGCATCTTGTTGATGGCCTCATCATTGATAACTGAAGGAGAGTTGAGAACTGTTTCAAAATGTTCAGACATCTCTGGAGAATCTGTGTCTTCTCAGTAAGGAGGATAGTTTGTGACGAGGAGGAGGGTGGGTCCGGGCCGTGACTACATATGCCCGGCCCCCAGTCGGGCTAATCAGCCGAGAAGAGGGATAAATGCAGCGGGACGTGGCAGTTCGAGAAAGAGAGAGCCACACGCATCTGCCATGTGCATGTTTGTGTTATGTGTCTTTTTGTTTAATTGAAATATTACTTTGGCTGTTCAGCCGGATCCCGCCTGCTCCTTTCCCATTTAACCTTGTTACATTGGTGCCGAAGCCCGGGAAGGAGGAGGGATGTGCTGTCGTGGAGCATGTATCTGCTGATACATTAAGTGCTAATGCATTTTACCATGGACATCAAAACACACCCATATAGTATGTTGGTTTCACTTTATTAGCGAGGACATCTCATATATCCCAGGGTTTTTGTACAGAAGTATTTATATTTTGTTAAACCCAAAGCCTAAAACTAAACCTAAACCTCACAGAAACCTGTCGATAGCAGTAGATTTAATGCAAAACACGATTTGGCCAATTTATGAGCATTTCAAATAGTAAGGACTAGCTGTGTAAATTGGCAGTTTCATCACGATACAGTCTTTTTTCAATTCTCTTAGCCAGTGATCCGATGTATAATAAGGTACTTCACTTAAAACAGAATATATATATATATATACATTCAGTTAAATTGACTGCATATGCATATTACTGAGGCTTATATATATATATATATATATATATGCTGAATAAATGTTTATATATACATATTGTGTATATATATATATATATATATATATATATATATATATATATATATATATATATATATATAATAGTCATACAATCACATACAAGTGATCATCAATCGTTTGACGACAGCTCATTGCCTTGTGGAATGAGATAAACACTACAGTGACAATTTGTCATCTCTACAACAGTCAATCAAGTCTCTCAATCCAAAATACCCACGACAGGAGAGTATGTGCTATCCCTGTATTTTCTTAGCTACAACTTCCACGGTTGTATTGAAAAGTTCTGTTACCGTTTACTGTGATAAATGTTAGTAAGGGTGTTGATGTGAAGATGTGAAAAGTCTTGTAATTGATGTGGCTGCAGAGCAGGTGTTTTCTCTTTACCTCGTCAGCTCTGTTCAGAATATTGGGGCTCTTTAGCCGTTTGACATGGCTGAATTGCTCCAAAGCGCTTTAAAAGCAAAAATTCTCATGCAGAATTCAAACGTGTCGCATGCGCCATGATATTGAGGGAATCCCGATTTAATCGGTCTTGTGAGCAGCTCCACGCTATCCTGTCACCCGAGCTCACTGCCCTGTTGATGTGCGCGCACACGGATAGAGCAGAGCGCAACTTCAATAGGCCTTTTTCACACTTCTGCGTTTCTCGCTTCTGGGGATGGCCCTCACGGAACATTTCCGGTATCAGCAATGGCCACTGAAACGTGATCAAGATCTGTTGAAATCAAAGTCTTCATACAAATTAAATAGTGTGTAAATGTTTGATCTGACTTTATGCTTTGTTGGCGACTCTACAGAGCTCTAATTAACATTCTGACAACTTTAAGGAAGGCATACTGAATACCAGATATTCAAGCTGCTACTGGTCTTAGACTACACTGGTAATAAATAACTATAAAAATAAGATAATAAATTCTCATCGTTATTCTCCATGTCTGTTTGGGTTGGCTCTGCATTATTGCAAGTAAAACAGCATGAGTGTGGAGAAAATCATCGGCAGCTGTGCAGCTCCAGAATGAGAAGCAGGGCAGTAGGGATGGGCGATACCCAGGGCTCGAGTTGAGGGAGGATGCGAGGGGATGCCATCCCCCTTGTTGCAAGAAATACCAAAAAGCATCCACCTTGTAAAACCACCATCCCCCCTTACCATCCCTTTTAGATCAATTTTGTCATGGATTACTTATATAACAATCTTACAAGTAAAATATTAAATTTTCTACGTTTGATAAATAACAGATTTTAAATAAGAGTGATTAGCCGGTCAGAATTAGATTTCGACGTGTGGGGTTGACAGATTTATATAGGTGAAATCCCCCAATTAGATCTGGACACTTGTACAGTTTGGAAATATTCTGTCAGGGTGATGCTTTAGTCACGCAATCTGGAAACCTTGAGCATGCAAGCTCTCTCTCCACTTCGAAAAGACGCTGGTTTTCTGAAAAAAACTGGCAAATAGGGATGTCGGAGTTTAGCGATGGGTTGACTTGTCCTTCCTAGTGTTTATATGAAACTTACGTCACTGAAGGTAATGCAAGTAGGGATGTGCTGAACGACGTTTAAACAGAAATTTTGAAGACAACTAGTCAGCCAGTCTAAAAAGAAACCGACAGAAAACAGTAAAAAAAAAAAATTATTTATGCGACCCATTTAAAATATTTAATCTATTCCAAATCCAAAGCTAAATTTCACAGAAAAATCATGTATTATCTGCGACATGCTCGCCTTGCATTATGACCATTGTACATTAAATATAGAACATGACACCATTCACTGAATCAATGTTAGTGAATATTTAACAGGCATATTTATTGAAAAAAATGGAATGAATAGTGCAGGACCAATAGAGCAACCCAGCCTGGGGTGTTGAAAATAATTAACAGGCAGACTAAGCCAAATCTATGAGAGAGAAAAAATGCTCTGAAAGGTTGTGCATAATTCACAACGTGCAGTCGTACATTAGCCATTGATCTAATATGACAGCTGTTCGGTAAAGAACGTTAACCAATAACAGTTATGATGTAAAAAAAAAAAAAAAAAAGTAGCCATAGGATAGAAAAAAATAGGCCTGTGATGTAGCCTACAATAAACCTAATGTGCCTAAACATGACGTGCACACAGAATAAAATATAGTTTAACACGTTAAGCAGTCAGCACCTCATTTTCTTGGCTACTTACTCAAAAGCATAAATGTTTTGATGAGCAAAATTAACACGTCGACATGGTCTGGTGAAAGACGGGACTTGACTCACCTGAGGCTGCTATCCTGTGCTTGAAAAAGCCTGCACAGTGGAAAAATAACGTACAAGCATGCACAGATGTTAAGAAGACTCAAATGTTAAAACATCCTTTGGGACTTTCAAACGTTTGGAAATCTGATTCCCGCACCACCACCGAAAGGATATCATAGCTACTTTGCTGAGTTTGCTTGTCTAGCGAGAGGCCATTTTCCTGCACGCGTCACGAGTGAGAGAGGGAAGAAGCACGCGCAGCCTGAGTTGAAATTAAACTCTGTATCTGCTCCAGATATTCTCTCTTTTTTAAATAATATTTGTATTATTAATTCTATTTAAAATATGTAACATTAATATGACAATATAATAAGCGCAGCCTCTGTAAAAATATAAAGCCAAATGTAAATGTGTAAAAATGATGATCAGTTAAATGGGGGGAAATATTAACCAACTAGTAATTCCAGAGTCGACTAGCAGCATCAGAACCATTTAGTCTCGCACATCCCCAAATGCAAGTTTTCAAAGTTTTACGCACTTTCAAAAATGGCCAAGAGAACAGTTCAAGAAAATATTTTGTCTTTCTTTAAATAGAAGAGAACAGAAAGTAAGATATTGCTATGACGAGTTTACAACATGTACATGGTTTAAATTCAAACAATTTTCAGGGTTTCACCCATAAAACGCTTTTGTGTGTAGAACAACTTTTTTACACCACTGTTTAAGCATCTTTCATAGAAACAGCCCAAACTTCCTTTACTTGTTTGGTTATTGTAGTAGAAAAAATGTGTCTGTGACAGTGGACGAGCGATCTAGAAAAAAAACTTTTTCATGATCATAACGTGGATTCTTTTCACAAAATTAATTATAAAATACAATAACAGAGGGTAAAAGGTGCATATTATGGCAATGTGTCCTAAGGGTTAATGAAGTGATGCTCATTTTTGACCAGACTTTTCAAAAAATGCAATTCACACAAACCATTTACTTGAAAACACCTCTTCTATGATGAGCAATAGAAGCAATGATGAGAAATGTCCAATTTCTGAGTTTAATGTCATATTGATATTTTTTTCTGGGGCTTAAAGTAAAAAATATCATGTGGTGTCCAGAGACAGTAAAAAAATGTCAAAGTCTCATTAAAAGCTAAAATTCCTGAAAAAAGAAATTATGGTGTGACAAGTGCATTTTTAAAAAATGTGTTCTAAAATATAATTCATATTTAAAAACGCTTTTGTCCACAAAGTCACTGGGTGAAACCAACATGGTAGCCATTTTGTTATTTATGTTGACCATAAAACAGAGCAGACACCTTTAGACCCTCAAGTCTGAGCATGAAGTTTTGAAAACATCTGATATTAATTTTGAAATTTTTATGAAAAGGCACATTTTGTTCAAGTCATAGTAGTGGAACCCTGAGAATACTTATTGATATTCTTGACTCAAAAATCCATAATATTTATAAAAAAATACTTTTTTTTTACCTTGAAAAATGTGTTTGAAAACTTTTTGGAAATTAATGGAAGTTAATTAAGTTGTTTATACTCTCATGTATTCAGGTTGCAATAAAAGTATTATAATAGCTAATACCTTTTAATTGATGGTTACACCACATCACACATTTTTACTTTTTTCAGAAATGTATGAAACCAAACCGGACACCAAGATAACATTTCAGAGAACATGACACAAGTGTTTTAAACTAAATTTTGAAAAGTTGTCTCATTTTAACACCTTGGACATCCTTATTTGTCAATGACCCATAAGTATTAGACCCTTATCTAATAAGTATTAGTATTTTTTATTTAAAAACAATTATTTGACAACACCATCCCACTTGAAATTGTTTTACAAATCGACCACTGGCAATACCACTTTTTTTCTTTACGATCCAGTACCAATGATTTCAAGTCCAATATCGTCGATACTGATACTTCTATTAAATAGATTTTTTTGCGATTTCTTGGGATGAAATGGGTAATTAAAAATATTATTTTTAGTCATAATTCAAGTCATTATTTTTTTATAATAATTTGTTTTTTACATTTGTGAGCCTAAACAAAATTATTAGACTTCTGTTTTGTTTACCTTTACAAAAATTAACCATGGTTTCACTACAGTAACTATAATTTAACCATGGCATTTAGTTAAACATAGTTACCACACAATTAACCATGGTTACTACTACAATAATTGTAGTAAAACCATGGTTACAGCCACAAAGAAAAAAAGTTGTTACTACAATATTAGTTTAGTAAAATCATGGTTAACTTAACATGGTTTAATTTACTCCAGAAGCTGTTTCTCTGATTTTCTATCATTACCTCTACAAGGCACTGATCCCTCTTGTTTGAACGAGCCTTGTGACTAGGGATGGGCGGATCGATCCTGAAGTATGGACACTTCTGATACTGATGTTGTATCAAATATATCGATCCTCACAAAAATATCGATTCTAAAAAAAAAATCTAAATAGGGATATTATTGTTTGGTTACCATGAACATGAACAATAATCAAAAGCCTCAAAGTGAAATAAAAAGGATTAGGCTATATTAGCAAATACTTATGCAGGATGGGAACTATTTCTTCTTCTGCTCATCTTAACATGCATGTTGAAAGACATTTTAAAGTAAATTTTAAAATAAGATATATATTTTTTCATAGTCATTTTATTTTCCCTATAAATAAAAGATTGGAACCATGGCTGTGAAATGTTCAGAAAAATATTCCCTTCGTGAGACACGGCTGTTTTTTCGTGAGACTGTTTTTGAGAAATGTATGTAGCTAATGTTCTTACTATGTAAATCTGCGCTGTAATATCCGATGAAGTGCTTTGCACACGTTAATATTGTTATAATCAGTATAAAACGCATTGTTTATTGCACAGTTCCTTATTGCTCTCTGCTGCTCTGTTACTGGGATGGTGGGGTTAATGCACATTGTGTATATAATATATATAATTTATGAAAATAGGTAAATAAATTTGACAGGGTGACTTGGTTTCATCAATTTGATTATTTATACATTTGTACTGCATTTAACATTTTTGTGAGTTTAATACGAGGTTCAATGAGATATAGTAAATTTTATTTGTATTTTTGCATCTGTGCTGGTAGTATATAAAGCTTTATATAATAAATTTCTCATGATACAGTGATGCGAGGATTCTCATTTATGCTAATGAGACTGGAGCTGGTGAAGAAACCACACCAGCGCTGCATTTGAGCATATAAACTCAAAAGAGACTGCAGCCTGAGTAGCCGAATCAGTTGGGAATAGATTATAAATAATTTCTGTGTACATTATATTTTGACTCGTTGGAAAACAGACCATACAGAAGAGGTAAGTAGCGTTATTCGAGGCAAATGTATACTAAAGTAATAGCCACAAAGCTGTAGCGGAAGTAACTTTACCCTGTGGTGACGTAGTTTCCGATTCATGTGAAAAAGGCTAATCACTCCGCACATCCGTGTACCACATGAGAAGCATATTTAGCGCTTATAAAGCGAGATGGATATCATAAGGTTGCTGCATTGCATGACAGAAATGAGTACGGACGTAGCAGGCATTAGAGCGTTAAAAATAAAGGTGCATCTTAAAAATATATGCATCAATCTTTACACATTTTGTCGATGACATCGCATCGATGGTTAAATGATCAATGCATCGATCCAAATCAATGGATTGTTACACCCCTAGTTTTCAGTATAATTCTTTAAAATAGTAAGGAATTTTGTTTTTTATCCCCTTTTCTCCCCAATTTGGAATGCCCAATTCCCACTACTTAGTAGGTCCTCGTGGTGGCACGGTTACTCACCTCAATCCGGGTGGCGGAGGACAAGTCTCAGTTGCCTCCACTTCTGCGACAGTCAATCTGTGCATCTTATCAAGTGGCTCGATGTGCATGACACCACGGAGACTCCCAGCATGTGGAGACTCATGCTACCCTCCGCAATCGACGCACAACTTACCACGCGCCCCATTGAGAGCAAGAACCACTAATCGCAACCACGAGGAGGTTATCCCATGTGACTCTACCCTCCCTAGCAACCGGGCCAATTTGGTTGCTTAGGAGATCTGGCTGGAGTCACTCAGCTCACCCTGGATTCGAACTCGCAACTCCAGGGGTGGTAGTCAGCGTCAATACTCGCTGAGCTACCCAGGCCCTCAGTAAGGACATTTTCAAACATTTTGCCCTCATTAAAACCTGTACATGCACTCACTCACACACTTACAGAGCCTCGGCTGGTGTAAAGATAGAGCCAGAGAGAGTCTGTGGCATGTTGTTCAGTCCATATAGCTCCTCTGTCATCACAGATGTCAAAGAAATTAGTATTTTACCTCGAGGACCCAGAGTCCCTGATCTTCTTCCAGTCCCCATTAACCTGCTTTGTTTTACGGCTTGAGTGATGCCCTCTCTCTGTCTGTGTTTTAGGAGGGGGACGCTCTGGGTGCCATGGAGAAGGTGTGCCGTCAGCTGACCTACCACCTGAGCCCACACTCACAGTGGAGACGGCAGGGGCTACTGAAGAGGAAGCCGCAGGCCTGGTGAGAAAGCTGAACAGACAGGCAGAGAGGGGGCTTTGATTTAGGCAGGGAGGGCATCTGCTGTCTTTCCTCATAAATTAAAATGACTTAGTTTACCATGCATGCATGTCACCTTCTCTTTCTTCTCCTCTTGTCTCTTCTCCTTATGTCTATTCTCATCTAGTCTCTTCTCGTCTTCATGTCTTTTCTCGTCTCATTTATTCTTTTCACAGCTATTCTCATCTTGTCTCTTCTCTTCATGTCTCGTCTTGTCTTGTCACTTCTTGTCTCGTTTCTTCTCATCTTGTCTCGACTGTTTATGCCTAGTCTCTTGTCTCTTCTTGTCTTGTTTCTTCTTTATGTCCCTTCTCTTCTTGTCCCTTGTCTTTTCTCTTCATGTCTCTTTTCTTGTCTCTTTTCTTGTCATCTCTGTTTGTCTTGTCTGTTCTCTTCACGTCTTATCTCATCTCGTCTGTTCTCATCTCATCTCGACTCATCTCTTTTTTGTTTCTTCACATCTCTTCTTTTCTCATCTCATCTCATCTGTTCATGTCTCGTCTCTTCACTTCATGTCTCCTCTCTTCTCCTCTCTTATATTATCTTCACGCCTCTTCTCATCTCATCTCTTCATTTCTTGTTTCTTCTCTTCACGTCAAGATATTTTGTATTGAGTTCATATTGAAATCTCAGACTTTTGATTTCAGACTCTGGTATCTTAGAAAATCTGAGCACAGTGTGAGACACTCTAGAGGAGACGCATACAAGATTACTGTGGTCCTTTTCTTAAGAGAAACAATTGAGAAGCAGGAGAAATCTCCATTTGTTCTCCATCTAATCTCATTGCTGTCTACAAGAATCATTTGAAATATTAAAGAGATCTAATTTTTCCTTCAGTATACATCAATAATTTCGCATAACTACAGTACCTCCATTTCACATCAAAACCTGTCTTTTAAGCTACATAAATTGAATTGATGATGTCATGGCCTCCAGCCCACATACTTTAGTCTAGTTGCTCGCAAGTGCCTCAATTTGTTCATTAATTAAAGTGATTTGTTGGTATAAAAATAAAAGGCTCCCTGGCTTTGCAGAGCAGCCAGTCAAAATGAATCATCACTCTGCCAGTTGTTTACGTACTGATTCAGCACTGTGGGATTAATTACGGTTTTAAAAATCGCTAATGGTGTGACTCATTTGAGGTTTGGGTCCTACACTCCTGATATCCCCAAATTGATTTACTGGATAATATCTAATGTTGCATTACAACTAGAGCAGCTGTGTATACCAATATCATCACCTGTGAATGAGCACCTCAGAAGGGCTTTCAGCAGTCTGCAATTCTTTCATTGATGAGAAGAGCCGTGTTTACTCTGCAGAGTCAGTGAATAAGAGAACTGCTGGCTCTCACAGCGTGCCGTGTGGTCTTTCACTAACACATGGTTCTGTGGCGTAGACTCATACTTATGTGGTTCCTTTCCAGCTGCCATTAATATAGTCATAACACAGATTGCGTGTGTGTAATGTGTAAATGAGAAGATACTGGGCTCTATTTTTTTCCTTTGTTAATGCTAAAAGAGAAACTGAAAACTTCATTCAGAGCTTAACTCACTAATGCTGTGCCTGAACCATGTCTGTAATGACGTATGGAAGAATGAAACAAATACGCTATGTGCAGAATGGAATACTAGCTCACTATTTACTAAAAACTGCAGTATATACTGTATACTATGTACTATATATTTTTTTAATAGTAAGCGAAACAGAATGCTTTATTCCTTGATAAACCTTTCAAACAGTACATTGTTATCACGATGTCACTACTTTTATCACATGACCTCATCACATTCCATGTTTAATTTGGCCAGTGCCATTCAGTTATCATCTGGGAAATAAAAACATTTTTGATCCAATTTTGTGTAAAAATGTATTTTGGCAGCCTGATCAAATAATGAGTAATGAAAGAGATGCCAAAAAACGGGCTGAAATGTTCCGGTATATCCATCACACCAAAAATAAAATGCCAAATTGAGTGCATGCATTGCATTTTGGCATATTGTATTCCACGCTGTAAGCTGCTCATTTTGGCAAATAGTAGGTCATCCGAGTATTGTGTGCATTACAAAAATTCCTATACTGTGCACAGTATACATACTGTATACAGTATACTGCATCAGTAGTAAGAAAGACTATTATGGTAGTATTCTGAACATAGCCACGGACTGTCAGAATTTAACTTATTGGCAAAATCATAACATTGGCTGCTATTGTTCCCATTCAATTTGTGTTTAAGCTGGAATGTGAAGGCATGTTCTGTGTGGGACCAATTCAATACTTGCTCCTTCTTATCCCTTTGGTTGTGTTTAATCCTAGCTGGGTGTTTTTTGTTGACTGAATCACACCACACATGACTCTACATTTGTTATTCTGATCGGTGTAGTGTTTGCATTATTTAGTGCTGTGTGGGTTATTATCGCAGATGTGAATGCAGCTGTTGAGGTAAAAAGGGATGGTTCCTCTGACAACACTCTCACCTCTCTGCTGGGCTTGTTGCCGATTCTTGCATGTCTCTGTGGGTTTCCTTTTTCTCTACATTAACCTTCTCAAATTCCTTTGTTTTTTCTGCCTGAACTCAGTGTGTACTGACGTGAATTCAGCCGACCAGTATATTGGGAAGTAGATGTGAAATTGGAGTAAAAACTTTTTTTTTTTTGCGATCACCACCTGATGATGCACATAGGAAAGAAAATTCACAAACGAGATCCCCTATAGAAAAAATGTCGATCATTATCCATGATGCCTTCAACATTAAAAGTAAGACTGATATGGAAATATAAATTCAAACAGTCCATAATTTAATTTGGATTTTGGATAATCGTCATCGTTGTCATACCGTTATGAGGGCATTTCTTTAAAAACACTGTTTTATGATTCCATTTAAATTTTTTACACCCATTTTAAGTAAAGTTGTTACCTATACATTTAAATGTATTACACCCTGTCTATACCATATAGGGTCAAAAAGCAATAGAACCCATTATAATCAATGACGCTGTCTACACTGGACGCATCTGTTGTGTGTCCCATTCCATTTTGCTACTACTGCCAACAAAACAAACAAATGGTTTAGAACGTTTGTGTCGGCATGTCCAGTGTAGACAGCCTCAAGCCGTTGCAGACGCGCCATGTGTAGACATGGTGTTAGGCTTTAAAAAATTATTTGAAAAACAAAATACCAGATGTTACGAGGGAATTCATAATTGTGGCATAATATGCCCCTGCATTTTGAATTTCTGGGGGCATTTCTGTCACTTTCAGTGACATTTTTACACCAAGCCCCTATGAATTTTTGAACCGGTAACACTGTGTTTCAGACTCTGCTCAGATTTGCCAAGATTCCAAACTCTGCAATTAAAAGTCAAAGACTTCAATATGAATTCTAACATTTCAAATTAAATTCGTCCATGATCAAATTGCACGAGCTATGCTATTCACAATAATTGTATAACTATTTTACTTAAATGATGTCAACAATAACTAACTATTTTACCTTAAATTATGTCAACATTTGTCGTATTTGTTTCAATTTCAAGGAATTTTAAGTGAAACATCTAAAACAACATTAATACATACATGGAATTTAACAGAGAACTCAATCAAGTCTCCTGAGCTACAAAAAAGGAGCCTCTGAGCAATAACATTTTTCTCTGGGTGGAATATTTTTAATTTCAATTTAATTTTTAATTGAATCCACCCTCTATAGTCTTGTGTCTGCTAAATACTAACATGACCTTAGCCCTCTTCCAGTATTCAGACAGTCTATCAGACAGGTTTCAAATTTTCTCTTTGAACATTCACACATAACAGATGCTCGAGTATACATGTGGTACGCTTGTGTTTATGTGAGCATTGCATTACTCATAGTTTGTGAAAAGTTATATGAGCAGCCTCATAAATATTTATTATGTCTAATTTACAATTCAACTTAGAATTAGAAATTATAACTTTGCAACAGATGTGTTGATCTGTTACATAGTTTACCCGAGAACACAATAACTTAAGTATAAATACATACTGAATTGGTATACATTGTGGTTTATTTATTAGCACAGCAGTATACATTAGGGGTACTGCAGTGACATGAGTGCAACAAGTGTGTCTAATGCAGGTGGGATAACAAACTGATGCAAATGCTGACTCTAATAATATTTTCAACACGTTTGCACTGGTTTAGAATGTCTTCACGATGGCATCTGAGTGATAACGGGAAACAATTTACAGCTGAGTTCTATGCTGTGGCAAATGCATTTATGAATGTAAGACCAAATGGATTGATATGGGAGCCATATTACTACAAAAATATATTAGTGGACTGTTATGCAAATTGTGAAAAAATATTTTTATAAGATTGAAGTAGAAGGCAGAGGTGTATACTGAAATAGTGTCATGCATATTTGGATCGCTTCTTGTGTGGATGGTGGAGAAACAAGACCTGTTGAAATAAACGTGATGTGTCATAAACCTATATACAGTGCATGACCTTTAATGTTTTGTTAGGTTTATGGCTGGACTGAAATATTAAATGCATGGCATTCATCTGGTCCGCATGTGTTACAGTGTCTGCAGGCCAGTGGAGACTGTAGTCCATAGTCTATACATCCCTCAGCTGTCAGGAGCTTATGAAGAATGTCTTTCTCATCTGCACAAAGGCAGACTGGAGCTTACTGGGCTGTTTTGTCCAGCTTTAGCATTTGATCTGCCTTTACAGCCTCCACATTAATGGATGTACAGACTTACTGTTTTTTTTTATAGTATTTATAATAAAAGAAAATTGCTCAGAGGTTGCTCTTTCATAGCTCAGGATCCTTTAAAGCAGTGGTTCCCAACTCTGTTCCTGGAGGCCCACCAAACACTGCACATTTTGTATATCTTCCTTATCTGACACACCCAATTCAGGTCGTGGAGTCTTTACTAACGAGCTAATGAGTTGAATCAGGTGTGTTTGATTAGGGAGATATCCGAAATGTGTAGTGTTGGGGGGCCTCCAGGAACAGGGTTGGGAACCACTGCTTTAAAGGATAGTTCACCCAAAAATGAAAATTCTATTATCATATACTCTCCCTTATGTTATTACAAAATGACTTTTTTCTTCTGTGGAATACAAAAGATGTTAGGCAGAATGACAGCCTCAGTCACCATTCACATTCTTTGTATGGTAAATACTGTAGATGCCATGAAAGTGAATGGTTACTGAAAATTAATATGCATAGGATAAATGACCAAAGTTCAGCCATGCAGCTCTATGTGGTGCAAGCTGATAGGGTTTTGTTATCTGTTAGCCAATCGGTTCACTCACATGTGACATTTTAAGCTAATCAGCTCGCATGGTGTAAGCTAGTGTTGTCACGATACCAAAACTTATAGTCGGTACTTATACCAGTGAAATTTCAGGGTTCACTCTACTATTATCGATACCAAAGCACACATATGCTAATATGCTAATATGGTCATGTGCTATTGAACACACTCCTCTAGCTTATTTAAAAAGTAAGATTTCAATGTAAATGTAAATAAATTACAGCAAATGCACATGTCCTACAAGTGTTTTTTTAATGACGTAAACATTGCTTAAGTGTTCAAATGTTTTATTTTTCCCCAAATCCTGTTTTCCATTTTATTAATTTTTTTTAGAATTCCAAATTCTAAAGTTGTATTTAATTTCATCATAAAAATAGTGTCTAATGTCTAATAGTGTCTCAAACTTAATAACTTAATATTATTATTAATCATTATTATTATTTATTATTATTACTACAGTGAATATTATATTGTACTATACAGTTGTAATATATTTCTGTCGCAGTTTCTTAAATTCCAAGTGCCTAGCTTTTATTTTGAATCAAGCATTTATTTTGACGTGTGTTTTTGATGGAAGCTGTCTGGATAAGCCCTTGGGATATACAGTTTGCTACATGGTCCAGTGTGATCATTAAAACGCAAATGCTGTGATTTGATTATGTACATTTATAGTTTGCATGTGCTGTGCGCTTCACAGGAGTGCTCTGCTCTGTCATCTCATATGACACACAGCATGCATGATTCTGTGGAGTTTGGAGTCATGAGCATTCTGCTTCACACATTCAAGCATGCAGTTCATGCAGACTAAGATTGCAGTCTTTCACAGAAAACATGTGTCACCGGAGCACTAGGAAGGACCCAAGATGTGGAAGAACAGTTACAATGCTTTATTGACAAAAGCAGAGACACAAATTCAAAGGCTGAAGAGGATAAGTCTGAGAGAAACAGTGGTGAGGGCGGTGGAAGCGATGATGGCTGAAGAGAGGTCTGGGTGAGAGAGAAGCAATGGAACACCCCCAGCGATGGGAACAGGAAGGCGGAGAGGCCAATGGAGGCACGGGCAGAGGGGATTCCGGAGTTGAGGAGCCAACCAACCGACTGAAGCCATACTAACAGAGAGAAGAACAACAGTAAACAGCACATGGACCGAGGCTAGAGAGTAAGGTGAGCGAGCTGACACTTAAACATGAACTACAATCAAGCAAAGAACACGACACACTAGGAGGTATAAAAAGGCAGAGAGGAAATGAAACAGCTGCTGCTGATCAACAAACGAGCAACACTGATCACGGCAGAAAAGCGGCAGCTGGGAAACACGAGGGAAAGAAAACACAGACACACAGAACAAACCAGATGAATAAGCCGGTATCGTGACAACATGCCGTGATTTTAATTTGATTAAGTGTGCATTCATTTTTTCTCCAAATACTGTGTCAAATTTGTGAGTATTTGGAAGCAGTCATGTGTCAGTCAGACAGTGTACGGGAATCGAATTAAGTCGGTGCTCGGTACTACCGGTACTGAAGAAACACTGGTATCGTGACATCTTTTTTTATGTTAGTACCGACTTGATACCGAAGTTCTGGTACTTCTGACATCAATAGTGTAAGCTGATTGGTCCTTTGACATGGAATTGGGAAGCCAATCAACTTGCGTCTCTCTCTTTGTCTAACATTTAAATTGCTCAGTTTTGCAGACAAGCGGTTTCACTGCAGTGCGCTGCAGGAGTTTTTTCTCTGAAACCCACCTCAGCTTCACATGTCTACAGCTGTTACATGGGGATTGTTTGTAATGTTTATTTGTGCAGCAGCATATTCATACTTGCTCGATGCAGAATGTCTTGCATTTTGTCTAATTGTGCAGCAGCAGAAACATGTCTTCATGCTTAATTCAGTATGTCTGTGTATTTTCTAGCACTAGCAAGACTCCGTACTTGATCTGCAGCAGCAGTGTAGCAGATCTAGTCCACCAAGACTAATACCATATCAATATATCAGACCCACATTAACATGCTAACATATTTCTGAGAGTTGTCATGACTGAACTCAGAAAATGTGATCTTGAATTTATAGAACAATCTTTGAGTTCATATTAAAATCTATGTCTTTTTTATTGCTGATTTGGGAAATAGTTTGAGAAATTTTTTTTAGATCTCTTTTGAAACATTAGAGGAGACACATGTGAAATTCTTAGAAGCAAGAGACTGAGAAGCAAAAGTCTCCATTTAATCTTATTGCTGTCTTGGTGAAACATTTGAAAGTTTAAAGAGATCTACTCATCCTATAGGTAGAGTTGTTTAACTGTGGGGAACCAATGAAAATAAGACATCAATGTGTTTAGGAGAGAGATGTGTTAGAGGAAAAACAGATTTAAGAATATAAAACAGGAGAGATTAAAATAGAAGAAAAGGGTGTGTGGAATGTGGGCTGTTATGAAATCGTAGTGTCATCACTCAGGCATGTCTACTAAATTCTTTCAGCCTCTCTACTGTTCCCTCTCCCAAATTTCCCCCCACACCTCCACCTCCTATTTCTCATCCCTCTACAGTATTTTCTCCTCATATGATCTCTTGAGTCATTGTTAAGCTGCCTTTCCCCAACAGATTACCTCACAGTTCTGGCTTTTGCTAGATGTTCAGTACTTTAAGCTCTCTATATTGTGCCTCTATCTCTTGTTATGACTTTCTGTGTTTTTCTCCTCTTCTGCTAAGCCACTTCACTGCCTGAAGGAAACAGGTTCAGAATCTGCCCTGTTCCTTACAGCTTTCTGTATCTCTGGGTTTTAACATTTCATTCCTTGTATCTTCGTCTATGAAGGACATTTACATGTCATGTACACCTAACTCTTCAGAATAATATTATGTTAATATTAAGGCAAAAATAATGT
Source organism: Myxocyprinus asiaticus (assembly GCF_019703515.2). Classification (NCBI taxonomy): domain Eukaryota; kingdom Metazoa; phylum Chordata; class Actinopteri; order Cypriniformes; family Catostomidae; genus Myxocyprinus; species Myxocyprinus asiaticus. The sequence goes on along the minus strand of NC_059382.1, from coordinate 17,658,093 downwards.
TTATACTAATACTGTGCTGTCCTGTGCTCCCTAGGCTGGACAAAAGTAGAATCATATCTTGTCATATAGTCGTAATTTAATTGTTTAAACATGTTTAATATTGTTCTACTTGTTAGGAATTAATGCTTAAGTCTTAAAATTAATAGTACATGTTCAGGCATCCTTGAGTTCACTGCAAAGGAAATTTTACTTCCGTGTTAAGGATAGTAATTCTTCATTTTGTTCTGAGAGTTACATAGTGCTGACCTTTCACCAGTGTGTTAGAGAATCGGGCTGCACAGTGTTAGACGCTGCACTTTATTGGTCATAATTACCTCACTTATTATCTAAAATACTTATTACCTGAGGGTCTTTCATTTTCATCTAAGTTCATTGGAGAAAACCTACATTTAATTATAAATAAACTGGATGCCCAAAATTCTACCTATAGCCTGCCATATTTCAAATTTACAGTCATTTTCTTTTTACCTTAAATTGTGGGTTTTGGACAATGTAACAGTAATTTAATGTTTTTTCTCTTCATTGACATGCAATTAACTCATCTGTACGATAGCCCACAGGTTAGATTATCACCTCAGGTACTCACAGGCCCAAGAGAGGAATAGATTAAAATGTTACAGAAAATGCCAAAAAAAAAAAAAAAAAAAAAATAACAAAATAAAATTCCTTCCTCATTTCTTTCACGAAATGTGAACAATTTGTTACAATGTTATACAGTATGGCTTGGACCTTACACCCTCCCACCCACCTGCTGCTCAAAGTCTCTGCTTTATTTTCAGTTTCAAATAGAAATTGAAATGGTTTATCTCTGTATCGCTGAGCAGAAGTGAGAAACTTTAACCTTATAACTCAAACCTTTGTTGGAATCTTTCATATTGATGATTCCCTCTTTCACTGGAAAGACAGCACAAAGACACCATATAGTACACCCCTGTTGCTGAGTGAAAATTAGTCTTGTGTGATTAGTGCTGTGAGTAAAGACTAAAGGGGGACTGAAATGGCATTAAAGAGTGCATTTTTGTTAATTGAAGGAATGATTTAAATTTCAGATCAATTACAAAGCTACATTAAACAAATTAAGCATCAAGTAGATTGCAAAATCTCTGATTAAACATCCTTTTCTGCTTAACTGTTTTCTAAAAAGTTCCTTTTTCCGGTTGTGTCAAGTAAACCACCCGCATCTTAGTTCAGGTGTTGAAAATTACAATAGTTTAGAAATGACTTGGGTAACTAACTCTTACTTTCATATGCAGTCAGTGACTAGTCAGACCTGAATGTTATTTAAGCAATAAGTCATGAGAGTCTGTGCTATATTGTGTAATGTAGTCATGGCTAAAGTGCGTTGTTAGGCACAATATCCAGAAGCGTGTCTGTGATACCTTTAGCCATGACTACATTCACAAAGCATTGCCTTAAGTGTCTTTTTTGATTTTATAAAATTGTAGTTGCACTATAAAAATATCAAGGACACAAATTTAATGAAAATATTATTTTATTGAGCAAATTCATAAAGTGCCATAACTTCCGCTAGAATATACAGTATAGTCCCAGACAAGACCATGGTTGATAATCAGCTGGTTAAGATAAAAACCTACGGTTGATAATTGGTTTCTATGGGTTATGGTTTCTGCATAGTGATAAACACAGTAGCCATGTCAATAGGTGTTTTGTGAGATAGCTGTTACTATATTGTGTATTTTAGCATGGCTTGAATGCTGGATTGGTCAATAAGCATCCAATATTGGAATTATCTGTTTTATGAAAAACTTTATTATATTGCGAACATTATATAACACCTAATATAACACTTTCAATCCATAAATGTTTATGTTAGTATTTCTTGTCATGTTACATAATAACAACTATCCATCATTCTGCATTATGGTTAGTTTTGCACATGAACCAATTTTCTGGTTAATGTGACTCTTTGGTTTATTAGAATAGCTGAAAATGATCAAATACTAAGGACAGAATTTAAGTGGGTCAGATGCATTCAGGGTGAGGTTGCTGTGAGAGGGAAAGGTGTTTTCTCCTGAAGAGCGTGGGATTCGCGATCCTGGCCAGTAATATCAGGAGAGTTTACATCCTGTTCTGGTTTAGCCATTTCCTTGACACTGCTGATGTTTTATTTGCTAAGTTAATGACAGGATCAGAGTGGGAGAGGAAATATATTATTCAGAATGAGCTTAGCATGTCAAATCAGGATATTCATTATTCCTCTCTTCCTCAAATGCCACTTTGATTAAATATATTCATGTCCTGGTGCGAATTATTGATGGCCACATTATAAATTAGTATTCTCACTGGTTCTTTTCTCGCTTTCACTCATTCTCTCTTAGCTTGCTTGCTGGCAAACTGTGGTGACACACTGAGCTTATTATGAGTCTGCTACATGTGCAGCAGTTACAGAAACACACTTGTTCTTTTTTGCTTAAAGGGATAGTTCACATTCTGTCATGGTTTACTCACCACTAATGTTGTTCCAATCCAGTTTGACTTTATTTCTTCATTGGAACACAAAAGGAGATGTTTAATTGTTTTCCTCAATTAGCAATTCAAATACTTCTATTTGTAGGAATCTATTCAGAGGAAGGTATTCATTTTTATTTGATATTTGAGCAAGTTATAAAACATTTACTGGTATACAGTTAGTTGGGGCAGCAAATGTCCACGCTAAAAGGTTTTATGTCATACTGAATAGGGTCCTGGAAGAGGCTATTTGAATTTGTGAGCAGGGTTGCATGGTTATGCAACAATGGATATGTGAGTGATTTTTCACTTAGAGGAAATTAGGACGATTTTAAAGAGAAAATGCTTTAAAAACACAATTGTTATAGTTTTAAAGAAAATATTATATTAAAATCTTTCTTCTTTGCCAGAATTCCCTTTTTAATAAATCTAGAATCAACAAATGAATAAGACGTGTTTAAATCAGGGAAATTCTGCATTGTTTCTTCTCCTAAGAACCATAACATTTTATAAAAATAATATTTAATTAATAATACAATTCATTTGGTATTTATGTATACAAATTGTAATTTCTTTAAATCAAAGAAACACTGTCCCCAATACTGTTGTCATTACCATCGTGCCAAGCATTTTTGAGAATTTTATTTTTTTTATATAAAAGTTTACAGTTGTGCCCAAAAGTTTGCATACCCTTGGAGAATTGGTAATATATGTACCATTTTTAAAGAAAACATGAGTGAGCAGGCAAAACACATTTCTTTTATTTCTTATGGGATTCATATTCAACTGTAGGTTATAACAGAATGGCACAATTATAAAACAAAACATGGCAACAAAGAAAAAAATGAAATGACCCCTGTTCAAAAGTCTGCATACCCTTAGTTCTTAATACTGTGTATTGCCCCCTTTAGCATCAATAACAGCGTGCAGTCTTTTGTAATAGTTGTCTATGAGGCCCCAAATTGGTATATAGCTGCCCATTCGTCTTGGCCAAATGCAAATTGTCTGCCAGTATTTTCTGATAACATGCTGCATTCATCTTGCCATCAATTTTCACAAGATTCCCCGTGCCTTTAGAGCTCACACACCCCCAAAACATCAGTGAGCCACCACCATGCTTCACAGTGGGGATGGTATTCTTTTCACTATAGGCCTTGTTGACCCCTCTCCAAACATAGCGCTTATGGTTGTGACCATAAAACTCTATTTTGGTCTCGTCACTCCAAATTACAGTGTGCCAGAAGCTGTGAGGCATGTCAAGGTGTTGTCGGGCATATTGTAACCGGGCTTTTTTGTGGCATTGGCGCAGTAACGGCTTCTTTCTGGCAACTCGACCATGCAGTTCATTTTTGTTCAAGTATTGTCGTATTGTGCCCCTTGAAACAACCACACCGTCTTTTTCCAGAGCAGCCTGTATTTCTCCTGAGGTTACCTGTTCTTTCTTGGTCTACCTGACCTTGGCTTGGTATCAAGAGATCCCCAAATTTTCCACTTATTAATAAGTGATTGAACAGTACTGACTGGCATTTTCAAGGCTTTGGCATCTTTATAAAGTTCCATTACCTTGTTACGCAGGTCTTTTGACAGTTCTTTTCTGCTCCCCATGGCTCAGTATCTAGCCTGTTCAGTGCATCCACGTAAGAGTTAACAAACTCATTGACTATTTATACACAGACATTAATTGCAATTTAAAAAGCCACAGGTGTGGGAAATTAACCTTTAATTGCCATTTAAACCTGTGTGTGTCACCTTGTGTGTCTGTAACAAGGCCAAACATTCAAGGGTATGTAAACTTTTGATCAGGGCCATTTGGGTGATTTCTGTTATCATTATGATTTAAGAAAGAGCCAAACAACTATGTGATAATAAATGGCTTCATATGATCACCATCCTTAAATAAAAGACATGATCAGTCATATTTTCAAAATCAATACCAAAATTTCACAATTTCTGCCAGCATGCAAACTTTTGAGCACAACTTTATATTTAGTTATGATGGGAAGGAGAAGTGACCAAGGAGCACATCTCTGCTGGAGTAGATGGGAGAGTTTTCAGATCAAAAACAGGGAATAAAAATTATATGTTTTTTAATTCAGTTTGTTCCGAGCAGAAACAGTATTTTTCCATTCTTGTTCCGACGTTCTGATACCTCCTTTTCAACTGGTAACTGGTTAGAACGAAATAAAAGAATGGTTAATAACTGTCTTTTTTTTTTTTCTTTTTTTTTTAAACAGTACTCTGTGCTGAGGGTGTCACGATTGCAGTAGAGGCAGTACCCAAATGCAGAGTAAAAAACTAAAATATTTTTTATAAGAAAAACAAGAATTCCAGACAATGATAAAAAGTACGGGCTGGGCTGGAGCAAAAAGGGAGAAAAAAAAACACAGGACCGACTGGACAGGGAACAAGACCAAAGAACAGGACCAACAAACAAGACAACGAACAAGACGAACTGGCACTAGACAGCACACATGAGGAGACTAAAATAGGGAGAGAAATCAAACAGGTTAACAAGCAGGGCAGGTGAGACTAATGAACTAATAATAAGCAAACAAGGAGTCAGGGTATGACGCAAGACAGAGAGACATGAGGCAAAACAGAAACAAAACAAAGCCATGTGCTCTCACAAAAACGCAGACACCCGAATGGCACGAGCGCATATAGCCAAGACAATAGGCAACATGCGCTCATGCCAACCGACAGATAAGACGAGAGAACACATGGTGACGCCATTAAAGCAATGCCATGCATTCTTACACAAGACAAAGCCTGAGTGTACATCGCAAGGCAAACACCACACGATGCACGCAACAGGCGACAACACGAGACAAGCCACCTGTGCGAGAGTTCGGCCACACACAAACCTGACACCTCAGGCCAAAGTAGCTGAACCTCAGCACAACGTGAAGACAGCTAGCAACCCAGGCACGCAGCGCAAAGCGAGCGCAACGTGCGTCCGCAGTCGCGAGAGACAGACACAGATTGACGCGAGTGCATCCCGCCAAGGTGACATAAGCGCAATGCACTCACACCGATACAATACAAGACATGGAACGTGAGTGTCCGGATCCTGCCAAAACCGAACCAGACAGGGAAGTCAGGATCCAGGCACCATGCTCCGGACACGTGACACGAGACCGACCAAAGAGCGCACGGCAGGGAAACCACAACAGAAGCCGTGCGCTCACACAAAGACAGAAGACAAAACACAAGACAGACACTGAACAATTATGTCACGATCCTGTCACACAAAAAGTCAGACTGACAGAGTGACAGAATCGTGACAGAGGGTGGGTGATATACCAACTGCAGTGTTATCAGATTTCTCAAGGAAAAAAAGGGACCTGGTCTTGAAAAACAAGTTCAAAATAAGGGGCATGCCTCTTAATGAGTGAAAATAAGCATTTTTTCCCAGGTGGGGGAATTATCAGCATAGTAATCATAACAAGCAAAGTATACAGTAGTCTGTATTCTTAATATTAAATATATCCCCAAAAATATTTCAAATATTTCAAAAATACATGTGGTCATCTAAAATAAATTAATAGACAAAATCTCTCTCTCCTGCATGCACACACTGCTTGGGTGTGTTTGGACTAAACGTCATCTTATGCATCTTATTACAGATCTGCTTCTCAGTCAAAACCCGGAAGCATCAAATCTGCATTAATGCATAAATATTTAACAATAATTTAGTGAAGACTTGGAAACAATTGAGCAATGTACTTTTTACCTCGATATTTTTCCATGTATCTGGATTAACTGTGCATGTATACATAGTAATTATATACAGTTGTCTAAAAGGTCTTCAGCATGTCACAGAAGGCTACATCCACAAAGTGCATTAAGCCAAAGAAATGTGTGATGCAGCAGTTTCCTTCAGAATCAAAGCGCATGCTTATGTTCACCTAAAAAGAGAGAAAGAGAGATTTTTGGGGCAACAGGAAGTGGTGTAATTCCAAAAATGTACTGTGATGAACCATTTAGACTTTCATGAATTAGTTTCATGAAAAAACAAAAAACAAATAGGCAGGTGCAAATAATGGTATATGCTATTTACACCCCAGTGCAAATAGTGTAAGGTACTATTTGCACCCATATATAAATACAAACACACAGTATATGGGCATCACTGCAGTGTGTTTATTGTGTTTATTGTGTTTATTTAGAGTACCACAGACACACTACATTAACCCCTAACCTTACATTAGAAAAAAAAAAAAAAATAACCTTGGTTTTACTACAGTAACCAGTTTCACAATGGTATTTTGTAGTACATCTACAGTAACCACAAAATTAACCATGGTTACTATATTACTACCACATTACTGTAAAATACCATGGTTAATTGCATTAAAACTGTGGTTTCTATCAAAAAACATGTTTACTACAATATTACTATAGTAATTCAGTAATGCAATCTACACACAAGCGATGCCGAGCAACGGGAACGAGTGCGATCGACAGACCCCGCCTCCGGATCAAGCCCTTCTCTGCACTCCTCGACATTAACTGTGACCAAATCACTGCGATGAAACCAACCTTTACATTAATTTGTATCTTGTATTTGAAGTATAGTATTAAAGGGAATATTAAGAGTGGAAATTGGAAATCAGATGGGAAAAAGAGTGGGACAAAAGGCGGTAGGACTACAGTACACATTCACACATCGTCTTTACTCCCCACGCCACTGCAGTGACATCTATTGTCTAGTTTGTTGTATATTCCTGTGGTTTCACCAGACTACTAGGGTGCATATAGTAACTCCGAAAAAAAATTATCGGAATTAAATTAACTGTTATTAACTGGTTACCAGCATTTTAAAATAATGTTTTCACTCCAGAACACTTGAAAGGGACTTCATTCTCGTTTTCGGTTACGTTCTGCAAAATTTTCGTTCCTTGGAACGTTTTCAGTCCCTGGTCAGAAATGTACGATTTTTACATCATGATTTGAAAGTAGCCTCATTAATTATCTGTCATCACCAAAATGGTCAGTATTTGAAAAAAATGAAAGTATTCATATGCAATTGATTGATTTTAATTTTCATAGGTTCACAAGTTAATTGACTGCTAGTTAAGTTGCTGTGTTAGAAAGTCCAAGGCAAATTTAACTTTTTCTTCAAAAAGTGAAGAAATTACCTTACTATTACACACAATATCAAAAATCCACACCATTAGACATTATACCAAAATCCACATTATGGTTGATCAAGGCCATGATTAGTTCTTAATTCCAGGACATTTTTCAATATTTAAAAATTGCCCATAACTGAAGAATTTATTATTATTTTTTTCTTTAGGCTGATTTACAAACACTTCTTCTCTGTCTTCCTCTTTTTCTCGTTCCCAGTCTGAAATCTGTTCTTTCAGGCCCTCCATCCAGTGGGACATTAGACCTCTCTGGCATCCCTCTTGGCGTAAAAGACATGGAACGACTCTGTGCCTATCTGCATCACCAAGCATCCCACATTTGTAGCATGGAGTTGGGCTTTACTGAGCTCACAGACGATGCCTTCCTTCTGCTCCTCCCTACACTGACGTCCCTTCCCCGCCTCGAGACTCTGGCCCTCAATGGCAACAGACTGACCCGTGCGGTGCTCAGAGAGCTCACAGACACGCTGAAGGACCCAGACAGCTTTCCCAGCATCACTTGGATTGACCTGGGGAACAACGTGGACATCTTCTCCCTCCCACAGTCTTTCCTGGTGAGCCTGCGCAAACGTTGTCCCAAAAAGGGCAACCTACCCACCATCCTTGAGTTTGGAGAGAGCCAGGCCAGTGAGCCAGAGGGCCGAATGGATGAGGACGATGCAGATGATACGAACAGGACAGAGAGCCTGGGAGAGCTCAGGTCTGAGGTGGAGGAAGAGACTGATGGTGAGATGGAGATCGAAGACATGATGGAGGAGTTGCTAGACTTTGACAGGGAGGTGCAGGGTAAGGACGAGGACGACAGTATGTGGACCTTGGAGGAGCAAAGGTTGGTGAAAGATCCAACCATTAAACGGAGCAGAGAGAAGAAACCATCTAAAGCAGAGGGCGAAGAGGACTTACATAGTCAATCTTCCAACCTGTCTTGCTCCAGCCAGTCTCAGCACTCTTCTGGGGCCATTGAGCCATTGAGAGAGGACTCTGTCCCAGACCAGTTAGCAGGTCATTCAGACAACCCTACCTGATCAAATCCACTGTCTAATTTGATTAGACATTGCAACCTTTAGGCCCTTTAGGAAAAAGAGAAAGGAAGCACCTGCCAGGCTGTCGAACATTCTCAGTTTGGTGCCAAAACTGAGAGAGGAATGTTCATGTAGTCATGAAATTCAACAGGATTCATAGGGTTGACAATCACTGAAACTAAAATGTATGCGTAATTGAATAAGATATCACAGTTGTGTTGCTATTGTTAATGACTGTCTATTGTTGCAAAGGAAGAACATGAAATGTACACAACTACAAGAATATACACAGATTACATATTATTTATTAGATACTATTTCAAACTCTGCTTTAAGTTTTGTAGTCAGGGTTTCCCCCTCACTTTCATAACCATAAACCTCTGCCTATGTGCCTGTTCACCACCCGGCTGGAGAGGCGTGTGTGTAGGCGTGCATTTTGGTGTTTTTCATTGCTTGCGAGAGACAGATTTGTGCAGGAAATCAAAAACTCATCAGTGGATTGGGCACCTCCAGATCTTATATTAAACTATGTGTCCATTTATGCCTCTAACTGTTGCAAGCACCATGTTCTCTCCAGCAGTAGCAAATCTACATTTTATTCAGTACTGTCCAATGAATATGCATGTCCCAAGTGTCAGATGGATGGGACACAGATGAGATTATATTAAGTGCCCCTGATTTTAACAGTGGAAAACCAAAACCTCTTGTCACAGTATTGCCCCAAAAATAATTTCTTTGTGTGATAAAGAGCAGTGCTTTAAAAGGGACTGAAGCCAAAGAGAAAAGACTGCCTCCACATATCAAGGTGTCGTATAAAATGCTGATAGTCTGTTGTTCTGCTTGACATGAATATTGAAGAGAATGCTTGATGTGGATTTTGATGAGTTGGTTTTTCAGCTCTGTTCTTTAACATAGATCTTTAAATCACTAAAATGGCATTAATGTTGGATTTTAATTATGCATTGATAATTAAAGATTAAGATATTTCATAATATAAACGTCTAGTGCCTAAATATCTAAATACAATTGCATTAGTCAAAAGTAGTTCTAATAAGCCTGTATGTAATTTCAGTAAATGTATAAAAGTTTAAATGACAATGCATATTGATTAGATAGTATTTGTCAAGGTAGAAAACAAATATTTAATTTCAGTATATAAATCCTAATTGAGAATTGTCCTCAACTTTTTCCATTTATACTATACTTTGTATAATATCTTTTGATCTTACATGCAAAATGTTCCTCAGTGTTTTTCTAAAGGTGAATTCAGCTCCCTTCTTTAAATGATGGTTTATAACATGGGTATGAATTACTTTTCATAATTGAGGGAAGACTCTTGTAGTGAAGTTAACCAACCTACTTTGGATATCAGAGATGGTCATGACATCATTTTGTTTCCTTTGTTTTTTAGAGCCAGTTGTGTTCCTATGGTCGCCAGGTAGCCTCAAAGTATCCTGCTCTGTTTCAAAGTCATAACTTTTAGATCGCCAATATAGAAAGGAAAATAACTGTATTGAAAATTGCTCTTAAGAACTGTGAGCAGTAAAAAAAAAAGTAGCCTACAATTTGCTTTTTGTCAGTATTTCTGTCCTGTATTCCTATGGTTAATGAAGCGAGGAGGATCCACAATTCAACTGTTTTCAATTTCCGGTCTCCGGTGTTTTCACTCGCATCGGTGTATATTCTTAGCGGGTAATGTAATGTTTAAGGTATTACATTTGTAAAATGGTTCAAAATACATGCTGATACTTCACAGAGTCGAGATGACCGTTTTGTTATAGACAGTGCCTCACCTGAGTGTGTAGATGACATGAAGAGATGATCCGAGGTGAGTTACATTGATATAATTAATTATTCTGAGCTGTTATGACAGCTAACAATGGCACAATTTGAGCCTGAAATTAATTTTTACTCCAAGTAACACTTAAGTGGTTGTTCTCCTCTGGATCTTTCCTTTTGGCAGTTTTTACTTGTGGTCTGGAGACAAGAAATGCAAAACAGGCCATTAGAATCATCATGGCGCCGTCCAGTGGTTGCTCAGGAATACTGGATATGTGAATATCATCACTGTAAACACAGTGTATTGACTGTTGGCAACAAAACCAATAAACCTTTAACAAATACACACTTCACGGTTTTATACAGCAAGTGTTTTTGTTGGAACTGGTGTTGATTTATTGGTGCAGCACAGTATTGAACCAGAATAAACCAGTAATCGATGTCGACATCTATGATTTATAAATGCATCTAACAGATTAGTTATTATTATGCTTAAAAAAACCGCAAATGGTGAGTCAGTTGGCTGTCATAAATAACAAATTTATATTATTAAAATAACGTACAGAAGTCGAAATATATTTAAAATCATTCGTTTCCATCATCTTTCCTGTCGACACGCCCCCTTCCAACATCCCATCTCGGCAACTCGTGTCTCATCTAGAATTCCAAGTTTCCCACTAGTACGACTTCACATATCGTTCATGTGCTCGGAACTCGTAATTACAATGTTTCCGACTCCACTTGAGGGCACATAAAACAAACAATTTGAGAATAAATTAGCGATGCACATTAGCGTTAATCAGTTGCTACCCGTGCTGTTATGAATCCAATTTTCTGGTGTAATGTGATGTATAACGTAATTTAGTACAAATTATATTACTAATAACATGAATACAAATGTCTGTTATCGTAATAAAAGGTAAAGTAATTGTGTGTATGAAAATAAATCATATTGTAAATCTATTTAGCCTATATTAGTAAATAAGCTGTGTTAACAAGGATAAAAAAATAAAATACAATTAAATAAAAAATGTAATCACAAATGTAATATCTGAAACACGCAGCCATGTAATTAAAATAAACACGATGGTGGTGTCTTTTTTTTTTTTTTTTTTAGTTGACCTCATCAATATGGCCACTTATATGCACCATGCGAATTTATTGTGGTATAACGTCACATCCGGGAAATAAGGTCGAAAATTGTTTCCCTTGTCCGCCATTTGAAATATTTGAACTTCCTTGTGACAACTTCCAATGTACGTTTTGGTTGACACTGAAAAATTATCAGCGGGTCTAGGCGAATAGTCGTAGTTTTTTGCGTCTCGTGTTCGTTGGGCCTCCAGCGTCTGCTCTTTTCTCGCCCGATTGGAACAAAAAAGCGTAGAAAACTGTGCGAATGGTGCGCGTTTTCGAAACGTGTTCAACAGCGGAACGCGGTAAAGTTTGTGCATGAGTTGAACGCTGGTTGCGGATAAGGAGAGGCGAAGGGAAGGCCTGTGAAGCCTTGGCTTTTTTCTTGTGCTAGTCATGGCCGGAAATTTTGATTCAGAGGACCGAGGGAGCTGGTATTGGGGGAGATTAAGCCGGCAGGAGGCGGTTTCGCTGCTCCAGGGACAGAGGCACGGGGTGTTCCTGGTGCGGGACTCGATCACTATTCCCGGGGACTACGTGCTGTCTGTTTCGGAGAACTCCAAAGTCTCTCATTACATAATAAACAGCATCAGCAGCAATCGCCAGTCCGGACCAGGTAGGTGGTGCATGCAAAGGGGGGGACTTCATTACTGGCAACAACTGGATGAATAAAAAGCATCCTTAACTACACATTTAGCTGCATTATGAGTCTAATAATGATTACATGTAACATAGGTCTGTCATACTTATTGGTACAGTTTCTGTTCATTTATTGTGTCATTCTGGTATTTAGTGTATTTAGCTCCATGGTATAGTACAAAAAAAATTGTCAAAAATGCAGGAATTAAAATGGGAGGCAAAGTTATTTTCAAAAATCAAATAGGAATCAAAGTTGTTGATCTTCTTAAGCTATCAGTTTAGTTTAGCTATTTAGTTATATTTATGATTTTATCTTTCCAAAAGTCAAATAGGAGTCAAAGTTATTTTATTTTTTAACAAGCAATACTTTTGGTTAAGTCATTTAGACATTTAAGACTTTTGATCTTTTACTAAATGTCTGTTCTGAATCACCGATTGTGTTGAAAGAGAAATTTTAAATCAATGACTAAACGCCTCATGTTAAGGCATAATGGCATCACTTTGTTTTGAGATGCTTAGAACATGTTGAAACTTGATAATCGACAAGAGTGAATTTCAGAAACCAGTACTCAGCTTTTTAACGAGTTAACCCAAAAATGTTCTCATCATTTACTCACATTCATGCCATCCCAAATTTGTATAACTTTTTCTTCTACTGAACACAATCAAATATTTTTAGAAAAATATCTCTGTTGGTCAATTCAATGCAAGTGAATGCTGACCAAAACTTTGGAGCTCAAATTGGCACAAAGGCAGCATAAAAGTAATCCATACGACTTGAGTGGTTTAAGCCATATCTTCAGAATGATATGATAGGTGTGGCTGAGAAACAGATCAATATGTAAGTCCTTTTTTACTGTAAATCTCCACATTTGACCAGCCCCAACCAGTAGGTGGCGATATGGACACAGAATGTCAATCGGCAAAAACAAAAGAAGAATGTGAAAGTGGAGATTTGTAGTAAGAAAAGTAATTAAATATTGATCTGTTTCTTATCCACACCTTTCATATTGCTTCTGAAGACATGGATTTAACCATTGGAACTGAATGGATTATTTTATGCTACTTTTATCTACTTTCTGAAGTTTTGGTCACCATTCAGTTGTACTGTATGAACCAACGTAGCAAAGATATTTTTCAAAAAGTCTTTATTTGTGTTCAGCAGAAGAAAATCATACACCTCTGGGATGGCATGAGGGTGAGTAAATGAGGAGAGAATTTGAGTGAACTATCCCTTTAAAATTAAAAATGTTTGGCATTTTCTGAAGACAACATGGACAATACTGTAGTTTACAAAGAGTAATTGTTGCTCCCTCCACTTGTTTAGTCGTGATTCATAGATTGCAGAGAAGTGATAACTATCTGATGAGCTCAAATGTTTTCTTGCTGTCATCTTTTAGGACTCGCTCCTTGGTTCCGCATTGGAGATCAGGAATTCGATGCCTTACCTGCCCTGTTGGAGTTCTACAAGATCCATTACCTGGATACCACCACTCTTATAGAGCCCATCAACAAATCCAAGCACTCTTCCTTCATCAGTGTCAATGCAGGAACAGGAGCAGCTCCCCAGAGGCTGGAAGAGGAGTATGTCCGTGCCCTGTTTGACTTCCCAGGCAATGACGACGAGGACCTTCCCTTTCGAAAGGGTGATGTTCTTCGAGTCCTGGAGAAGCCAGAGGAGCAGTGGTGGAATGCTCAGAATTCAGAAGGCCGTGTCGGGATGATCCCCGTGCCCTATGTGGAGAAGTACCGGCCAGCCTCACCAACATCAGGGGCCCCTGGAAGTGGATCTGTTGGAGGACCTGGCGCTCACGGCAACTCGGATGGCCACAGTTCTCAGTCCCCTCCTCTGCTTGGTGAGCCAGGCCAGTACGCTCAGCCCACATCCTTACCCAACCTTCAGAATGGTCCAGTCTTTGCCAGGGCGATTCAGAAGAGAGTTCCCAATGCCTATGACAAGACTGCTCTTGCTTTAGAGGTGACAAACCTAACCATTCTCTAGTCTCTTTTCTTGCCCTCTTTTTCTACACAATATTTTATTTATAATATTGTATGTAAAAGACTCTATATTTTATATAATATAGTTTTATGTAGAATTTAAAGGGATAGTTCACCAAAAAATAAAAAAATTCTCTTCCACATGCCATCCCAGATGTGTATGACTTTCTTTCTTCTGCAGAACACAAAGGAAGGTTTTTTGAAGAATATTTCAGCTCTATAGGTCCATACAATACAAGTGAGTGGTGGCCAGAACTTTGAAGATCCAAAAAGCAGCATAAAAGTAATCCATACGACTCCAGGGGATAAATCCATGTCTTCTGAAGTGATATGATAGGTGTGGGTGATTAACAGGGAAATATTGAAGGCATTTTTTTTTTTTTATCATAAATCTCCACTTTTACATTTATTTATTTTTTTCCCAATTTGGAATGCTCAATTCCCTATGCGCTCTAAGTCCTCGTAGTGGCGTAGTGACTCGCCTCAATCTGGGTGGCGGAGGACGAATCTCAGTTGCCTCCGCGTCTGAGACCGTCAATCCGCGCATCTTATCACGTGGCTTGTTAAGCGCGTTACCGCGGAGACATAGCGCGTGTGGAGGCTTCACGCTGTTCTCCGCGGCATCCACACACAACTCACCATGCGCCCCACTGAGAGTGAACCACAATATAGTGACCACGAGGAGGTTATCCCATGTGACTCTACCCTCCCTAGCAACCGGGCCAATTTGATTGATTAGGAGACCTGGCTGGAGTCACTCAGCACACCCTGGATTCGAACTCGCGACTCCAGGGGTGGTAGTCAGCGTCTTTACTTACTGAGCTACCCAGGCCCCCCACTTTTACATGCTTTAGTTTTTGGCGATTCGCGTTTTTCGTGCATATCGCCACCTACTGGGCAGGGAGGAGAATTTATAGTATAAAGGACTTAATATTGATCATTTTCTCTCCTGCACCTATCATATCGCTTCAGAAGAAGGATTAAACCACAGGAGTCATATGGATTACTTTTATGCTACCCTTATGTCATTTTTGGAGCTTCACAGTTTTGGTCACTATTCTCTTGCATTGTGAGGACCAACAGAGCTGAGATATTCTTCTAAAAATCTTTGTGTGTGTTCTGCAGAAGAATGAATCTCATACACATTTGGGGTTGCCCGAGGATGAGTAAATGATGGGAGGGTTTTCCTTTTTGGATGAACTACCCCTTTAACAGTGAAAATGGAGCAAGAAGGGGAGGTTATTTCTGCTTTGGCGCCTCCCAGTGTCTCTGTGACCCATGTGTTTAAAACACAGATTTACAAACACAATTGCTTTCTGGGGTATTTCTGACAGCCTTCGGTCTTATCTTGTGTTATTATTCTGAAGTGCTCTTGTGTTTACAATGTAACTCTTTGCTTTAGGTTGGCGACATGGTGAAGGTGACCAAGATCAATGTAAACGGGCAGTGGGAGGGGGAGTGCAAGGGAAAGCATGGCCATTTTCCCTTTACCCACGTCCGCTTGCTGGACCAGCACAATCCAGAAGATGAACTGAGCTGAGAGAGCAGATTGTCTTCCCTCGCAGCCCTTAGATGTACACACACTCTGGCTCCTCAAACATCCTCACAACTACCCCTCCGCCAGCTCCTTTTCCTGCCCACCTTTGTCATTACCTTGTGCCATTGTGTCAGTCATGCCAAAATGCACAGTATCTGCAACAATTTCCTTGTTAGATTTTATGCAATAATTGAAGGTATTTGCTGAGTAAACACTAAATTCCACATGCAACTCCATACACTACAAAGAGAGGAGTGTTAGTGTGTGTTCTCTTGTGAACTGATAAAAATAAGAGGAGATGCCTGCTTGGACTTAAGACTTGAGAAGATTGGTGTCTTAACAAGGGACTGTTCCTATGCTTCTTTGAATGCGGTAGCTTACACTATACTTATAGTGTTCTAGAACACAACGGCATTCACAGGGATTGAAAACAAGCCCTCTTCCACACTACAAATCATATACTACATGAAAATATTGCAGATCAAACATGCTAAAGTTTACCATTCCAATCAGTACAGTCTTCTTGATAGGCTTGTCATTACTGACTCACCACTGGTCAACTGTATCATGAAGGGGTTCCTTCTGGGGCGGTACACTAAAAAATAGAGGCTGAGCAGATTGAGCAGCCGGAGCCTTCACAGCATCTAGTTTTATTTATGCACAACACTTCTAATGTATACAGGATGGACCACTTGTAAGTTGAACACGGTCTGTAATGCATCATTATTAAGTACCGCTAAGTAACTTTTGAGTTTTACTATATTTTCATTAACTATAATCAGGAAATGCTACTTGCTCCTTTCACCATTATCGCTGTACTTGGAAGTATTACACTAAATGCAGAGTTGTTGAATGTGTAACCCTAATTTCTTATGCTAGTCTCAGCTGTTGATCTCCACAAAAAGTCAACTTAAGACAAAATAGATAGTAATTTTTGTTTTAACTTAAACAGTTTAACTAATGCATTTTTGCATAAACATCCCTTGCCCAGGTTAAATATACAATAAGTGGTTCATTTAGTGGCTCTCTGGTGTGCCCCAAAAAACTGCTGTTAGATATTGATATTTTAATAAGTGTCACATTAATGTGAGAAGCCTAACCTGATGCCTCAAATGTATCTTGCTCAAAACTGACTTTGCACAAACAAGTAGCCTTTATTTACAATTGGCTTAATGTATCTGTAACCTGACTAGTGATTTTGGTTTTGTTTAAGCATCAACCTCCATCATGCCTATATTTCTGATCTAATATAGACTGAGATATTGCGATAGGACACTTTCTTTTGAAATGCCCAAATATGTATGTACCAAGTCAAATGCAGATGTTTTCCTAATTAGCTGCCTGCCTTAATTGCAAATTGTTGGCAATGACCAAATCGGCAATGTTTTTAGCCTAATTAGTTGAGAAAAAATACAAAAGCTAACCTTTGTAACCTGCGTCCGTTACTATTGAGCATAGAGAACAGAACTTGAATGTCTGTGGACAAATGTATGAATTAAAACACTATGAAACATTAATGTTTTTACCCATTATCTTAATTTGTTGCTGCTTTTTAAAAAGTAGACTAACTTTGTTCTGTAACAATGACAATCACCTGGAAATTCTTGCTTTTATGTCACACCTAAATGTTAGAAAGCTATGTTGTATATGTGTGTAGGTTAGCTATATGTTGTCATGATGTGACAGCAAGCCAGCCATGTTATGTAATTGTCACCTAAGTCGTAATTATGAAGGACGTTGATGTTCATTACCTGTTTTAACTGTCTAAGCCTCTACTATGTTTCAGTCAGAATTGTCCATTTTCAAATTAGAACACTAAAATCAGTCGCAAAGCTGGTATTAGAGTCTTGCAAGTCTGTAACTCTCGCCGATGTCCTGTTAGACTGAGCATCATTTTGAGCTATGACTAGGTTGAATGAGTAATCACAATTTGTGTCTGAACATTTTAATTGTACCCAAAGTATTGTTTCATACCTAAATAGCAACACAGTAATTTTGTGAAATTAATCTTGTGTTATCCTTTACGTGCATCCAAGTCTGTCAGAACAGTGTTTAAGCCACACGAAAGGAAAAAAAAACTACGTTTTTGTTACAGTTTTATTCCTGTACATGAAATAAAGTTGACCCCTATAGTAATGCTACTCAAAACTTTTACTTGGGTTGCATGCTTTTATAGTAAAAACTATTTTATTACAATTTTATCCTGCCATAGTACAGAACATACTATGTAGAAAGTGACAGAGAAGCAAGATTTGTTATCCTATTATGCTAGCATAATTTTTTTACATTTATGATAAACTTAGCAGCTTTTTATTTTCTAAATGCCTTCCTAGAGCTATTAAACCTGGTTGAAAATTGTGAAGTTATGAAACCCCTTACAAAAAAGTATTGTGTTGTACCATGGTACAGTGAAGGTATTGTATAATAATACCATGGTACTGAAAGAACACAAGTATTTACATGGTACTCCAAGGTTCTTCATAGAATACAATAGTATGAATAGTATGCTATTTTGTAATAACTAACACTAAAACGGGGGGGGGGTGGCATTGCCCCTCTAGATTTTTTTGGTGCCTCCCATGAAACTTATGACGTGTCCACTTACACTAGAACAGTTAACACTCATGGCTGGGGGGGGGGCATTGCCCCCTAGATTTTTCTTGTGCCCCCCTAAAACTTATGATGCCCCCACTTACACTGAAACAGTTAACACTCATGGCTGGGTCTAAGAGGGGGCATTTCCCTCCTAGATTTTTCTTGTGCCCCCCATGAAACTTGCGACACCCCCACTTATACCAAAACAGTTAACACTCATGGCCCGATCTAGGGGGGTGCATTTTTCTTGCACAAAATGCAAACCCACTCACTTTAACACACGCTGTATGATCAAACAAAGGATAATATAATTGTAGTTCTCTTTTCAAATAAAGAGGGTTAAAAATCCAACATTCGTGAGGGGAGAGTGTGGAGATGCTCTGAGTGATAGTTCCCGGATGAAGGTGTAACGCCATCTTTACTCCACACCATTCAATCCGCAGCTGTTGCTCGCATAGGGGCCTGCCGGTGAACTCACACTCCTCCTTCGCACCCAATCTCGCACTAAACACGCTTGCCGTGCGCTTTCCAACATGGGTGATCGGGACGATCTGGTGTATCAAGCCAAACTCGCCGAGCAGGCGGAGAGATACGATGGTAAGAGACAATGAGAGAGGTAACGGTAACGTTATTTTTGCAAAGCGAGTGTTCATGCAGGCTAACTGACGGTCAGGTTAGCTGGCTTAATTAGCAGCTGCATTCGCGATTATACCAGCGAGGAGCCTATCAATGACCAACCGATCTCCCTTTCCTTTTTATAGCGTTGCTTTCTCATTTTTACAGCCTGTGTATCCTATCGATGTGATATCGGGGTAACAGTAGAATGGCATATGAAGATGGAGACGTTTATTGAGGAGACAAAATGGCGGAGAGTTAGTGGGTGAGGCAAGCTGTTGCTAGCCATGGCGGAGGGGGTGACTGCGGTCTTCAAGCCTCATATAGGCGAAGAACAGCTTTAATATTTGTTAACAGCTGTCTTAAACGACACGATTAATCACGAGACATGCGTATTTTATGACTAAGGTTCATATATTCTTCCGAGTACCCTCGCAGCACAAAAGAGAGACTGTGTCTGTCGCAAAACCCGTTGAGGTGCCTACATAGACAGCATTTTAGGGTATTATGGTTCGCGTATTCTCATTCCCAAAAATGCTGTTTAGGCAGACAGCTTACAAGATTTTTAGATTTAGCTAGACCCTTGAAAGGGCTTGCAGGTATAGTACAGTAAAGCAACTAATGCTTAGTAAGCTGAGATGCAGTAGCCTTGCAGTGAGATTTCATTTCAGAATGTGTGTGGCTTGTGAGAAGACTCTCACTGGCTTCATGATATATTTTAACAAAATACTCCCTTGGTGATGGGATAGAGGTCTTATCTGGAAGGGATTCTGGGGTGTCTTATATTTTTGTCCTTACATCATACCAGAGCTGTTGTGGACTGTGAGGGAGTAATTTAATGTGTAATTCCAGCCATTAAAACCTACAGTAGGTATGAAGGCTTTTAATTAAAGGGATAGTTCACCCAAAAGATGCCATCTCATGCCATCCCATATGTTCGTCTTTTTGTCTTCTGCAGAACAAAAAGATTTTAAGAAAACCTTAGCTCTGTTGGTCCATTCAATGCAAGTGAATGGTGACCAGAACGTTGGAGCTCCAAAAAGCACATAAATGTAGCGTAAAAGCAACCCATACGACTCCAGTGATTTATTTAATGTCTTCTGAAGCGATCCAATCAATTTTGAAAGGAAATGGACCATAAAAGAAAACCCCTTTTCATTATAAATCTTGACATAAGCTCTTTGGCAATCATGATTTCAAACTTGATTACACTTACTAGTGCCATAGAGCGCTCTGCGCATGCATCAAGCTCTAGATTGTGCCTAGAGACTGCAATGGCAAGATGTGCAGTGAAAAAGGAGTTACATTTTGGTCTGTTCTCACCCAAAACTGATTGCTTCAAATGACATGGATAAACTACTGGAGTGTAATAGATTACCTTTATGCCTCATGTATGTGCTTTTTGGAGCTTCAAATGTCTGGTCACCATTCACTTGCATTGTAAGGACCTACAGAGCTGGAATATTCTTCTAAAAATCTTTATGTTCTGCAGCAAGAAAAGAAAATCATATACATCTGTGATGGCATGAGGGTGAGTAACATTTTTGGGTGAACTATTCCTTTAAAGCCCTTAAACATATGCAGCAGATAAAACGGACAATGGTGTGGTGCTTTACCATCACTACTATGTTTACTGTAGAATGATTATTAACAAAGGTTATTCACATTTTTTTTTAGAACATTCAAATAGAATTTGAATGGATAATCATGGGTTTATTATCTTTATATCTTGTTTGAATGAATAAATGAGTGGAGGAGGCCCCATACTTGCCTGTTGACTTGAGGAAAAATAGACCATATCTTTCATTGAGGTTATGAGCTCAAAATCTGTCCCATAATTAAATTCACCAAGCACAATGTCCTTCAAGATTATTTTCAATTTTGCAGAAATGGTTGACTCCATGAAGAAAGTGGCTGGGATGGATGTTGAACTGACGGTTGAGGAGCGAAACCTGCTCTCAGTGGCCTACAAGAATGTGATTGGGGCAAGAAGAGCATCCTGGAGGATAATCAGTAGTATTGAGCAGAAAGAGGAAAATAAAGGTGGAGAGGACAAATTGAAAATGATTCGGGAATATAGGCAAACGGTAAGACGTGACCTCCCAACTGATGCTCAGAAACATCACTGATGATTAATTTTGTGCTTCTAACCTCTAGATTTTCATTGTCAGGTTGAGACTGAGTTGAAATCAATCTGCAATGACATACTTGATGTACTGGACAAGCACCTAATCCCAGCGGCGAATTCGGGAGAGTCCAAGGTCTTCTACTACAAAATGTATGAAACCCATCGGCTTTGAATCTAACGTTGTGGCATATTGAGGTCACGAATTGATTCATCAGTGTTATAAACAGACCTTTCTCCCTTTGATGCCACAGGAAGGGTGATTACCACAGGTATCTCGCTGAGTTTGCCACAGGAAACGACAGGAAGGAGGCTGCAGAAAACAGTTTGGTTGCTTACAAAGCTGCTAGTGATATTGCAATGACAGACCTACAGCCTACACACCCCATTCGCTTGGGTCTTGCTCTAAACTTCTCCGTATTCTACTATGAAATCCTCAACTCTCCCGACCGTGCATGCAGGTTTGTCCTCTTGTTTTTTTATTAATGATGTTTGTTGCTACTGATCTTGTTTATTGTACACTAGGAAGTTACAATTGAATAACAGTTTATCTGTACCATCTCAGGTTGGCAAAAGCAGCATTCGATGATGCTATTGCTGAACTGGACACATTGAGTGAAGAAAGCTACAAGGACTCTACACTCATCATGCAGTTGTTACGTGATAACCTGACACTATGGACTTCAGATATGCAGGGGGATGGTAAGAAGTTTGAGATGCTAAGTTTGAAGAACATTTCTTTTAAAAAAAACAAAAAAAACAATTGGTACATGAAGGTGACATCTTCAAAGTTCTACTAAAAGCAGAAGCTATTTTTAGAGTGATTGTTTCAGAGTGCCCCAAATTAAGAATTGTGAGGCATAGTTTCCTGCCATCTCTGAAATCTGTTTTAAAAAGCATGGTTAAATGGGTTCTTAAATAAGCCAATTTTCATGTGGACCCTTAATTTTTGGTGGAAGAACATCACTTCTGTTAAATGTATTTGTGTTGGTGCTATTATTGACACCTTATTAGGAGAGATTTTGTTGGTCTTATGCAGTCTTCAGCAAATAAATCAAAGACATTTATTCCTACACAAGAAATAATGGAACAGTGTGCTGTATTTTCTTTCATCAAATAGCTTTTTAACTTCTTTGACTGTTTTCTGCTTTTCTCAAAAGAACAGACTGACCAAGTGCAGTGCACATCAATTCTACCTTTCATGTCATCTTGTGATGTGTCCAAACTCATGACATCCTATTTAACCCATCTTGCCTTTTTTCATCCCCACTATTTAGATTCCTAAAGGAAAATGTTAATTGCCCTCAAACTTTATTTGTAAGTGAGGCCACTCTTTCCAGCTCTTGCCCTTTTGCCCACCAATTGCATCATCACTCACCCGTTTGTAAGCTTTGTGTTGCGATCTTTGTAGCCACTGGAGTGCTCTATTTGCAGCATGTGTGAAACAAACGGTTTCTGCATGATCACTGCCAGGTCCTCTGTCCAATTGGAATGGCTGTGTTGTACCAATATATCACAGTTTGGGAAATTAGAGTACGTGCTCCTACAAAATCTACAGGAAGGGTATCTTATCTTCACTTATCCTTTTGTTTGGGAATTTAATTATATCTGTCATTTAAATGACTACACGAGATAACACTGCATTCAAATTAGACTTAAGCCAGATTTTGTTTTATATTTATTTTTGAGCTTGACAATTACAATTATTTTAACACAATGAATTAATGTAATTTCTCACAGCATGTGTCCACTAGAAGTTTTTTTGCTTTTTATATCATTTTTATTTGGCAAACTCCTAATGCATAGATCTTGATGTGCGAAACTGTACAACACATCACAGATTGATTGCAATAAGGGACGTTATTATTTAACAATAGAATAACGCTGGCCTTGTTTCTGTGTGCACAGGTGAGGAACAGAATAAAGAGGCATTGCAAGATGTGGAGGATGAAAACCAATGAGACAACACAGCCAATATGAGACTCCACCCCACTCCCCCCTCCTCTTTCCCAGACCCCACTCACAAAGGGAGCCACCAAGCCCAACCTTATGAGTGGCACTTAACAGCTTGATGCCTCCAGTTTTTTCTCTCCCTTTGTTTGATTTTTAATATTATTCTGTTTTATTAGCCCTTAAATTGAAATAAAATATACCACTTATTAAACAAACTTCAATTATGATTTTTGAATGGTCAGATCTTAACGTTTTTTTGTTTTTGTTTTTTCCCCTGGTACAACATTTTATTTTTTTATGTTCATTTACTTCATTTCTCTACATTTTTATCAGTTGCTGGATATATTTTGAGTTTTTCTTAATGTAATTACAGAAATTAACTTTTATTACTATTACTGATATGTCTACTATTAGTGGTTTGAGCTGTAATATTTCTGTGTTAGTGCAATTATCAGATGCAGTTAAAGAAAACAATTAAACCTTTAAAAGGGCAAGTCTAAACAAAGTGCTCTTTTTGTTGATTTAGTTTTTCAGAAAACGTCAAAGCAAATTTCTTTATCCATGTGCAGCTGAACATCACAAAGTAGTAATGTAGTAACATTTGCCAGTGGTCTGGACTGTAATTTGTGCTAAAATACTGTATTGCTCACATAGGCTGATGATGGTGGGTGGATAGCTGCAGCTCTATAAAATTGAAGGAGCCTTGTTGCTTTTAGAACAAAGACAAATGCAGGTCTTCATTGGCTGTCTCAAAAATAAAAGCACTAATAAAGTTGATTTTAAGCCTGCATGAGTACATGAAATAGTATATTTCTCTTCTTCCCCCAGTCTACTTAATGCTTATCATTTCTTCTGTTCTTTGTTAACTTGAAACTAGTTTGTACTACTGGATATTTGACTGGAACCACAGACCTTAAATCTGTATTACCAAGAAACAGCATGGAATTAACAATTAACTTAAAATAAAACTGCCTCAAGTAAAATATTTAACCTGCTCCTCTGCACTAAATGTTTTCCTTTCTCCACATCTGTACATATTTTATTATATCCTCCACATGGTTTGCCTTTCCAACATGAAATACAGAATTTCTATTTATAGAAAAGCATTTACTGTACTCTGCAAGGTCAGAGGAATTGGTCAAATGAAGTCTTAAATGAAATGAGCATTTCTGTCATTGATTTAGTCTTTTGCATGTAATAATTACCCTTCAGAAAAAGCAGGAGGAAAGAACAAATTTTATTTGCATTTGGCTAGTAGGACAAGTAGATACTGGGGTTTGCCAATCCAGGATTGTTGGTTTTAGCAAGAGACTTATTTGATGGATACTAGTTTATATATATATATATATATATACACACACACACACACACACACCGGTCAGCCACAACATTAAAACCACTTGCCTAATATTGTGTAGGTCCCACTTGTGCCGCCAAAAGCATCTCAGAATAACATTCTGAGATGATATTCTTCTCACTACAATTGTACAGAGCGGTTATCTGAGTTACCGTAGACTTTGTCAGTTCGAATCAGTCTGGCCATTCTCTGTTGACCCCTCTCATCAACAAGGCATTACTGTCCGCAGAACTGCTACTCACTGTATGTTTTTTATTTTTGGCACCATTATGAGTAAATTCTAGAGACTGTTGTGCATGAAAATCCCAGGAGATCAGCAGTTACAGAAATACTCAAACCAGCCCATCTGGCACCAACAATCATGCCACAGTCCAAATCATTGAGAACAAACATTTTCCTTATTCTGATGGTTGATGTGAACATTAACTGAAGCTCCTGACTCATATCTGCATGATTTTATGCACTGCACTGCTGCCACATGATTGGCTGATTAGATAATTGCATGGATAATTGTTGGTGCCAGATGGGCTGGTTTGAGTATTTCTGTAACTGCTGATCTCCTGGGATTTTCACACACAACAGTCTCTAGAATTTACTCTGAATGATGCTAAAAACAAAAAACATCCAGTGAGCAGCAGTTCTGCGGACAGTAATGCCTTGTTGAAGAGAGAGGTCAACAGAGAATGGCCAGACTGGTTCGAACTGACAAAGTCTACGGTAACTCAGATAACCACTCTGTACAATTGTGATGAGAAGAATATCATCTCAGAATACTATTTTGAGATGTGGGTTGGTGCTGTTTTGGCGGGACGAGGGAGACCTAAGGAATATTAGGCAGGTGGTTTTAATGTTGTGGCTGATCGGCGTATATATTCATATATAGTAGCCTACACTAACAAAATTGTAAACATCAACCCTACCCTAATGCCTTAACATGTTTAAATGATATCTCTGTGTTTTTTTTTTTTTTATGTATTTTTTTTAAATATATTTAATAAATACTAGATATAACCCTAACCCATAACAAAAAAATTTATTCTGAAAATGTAAGTTTTG
The DNA here is from genome assembly GCF_019703515.2 of Myxocyprinus asiaticus. NCBI lineage: Eukaryota > Metazoa > Chordata > Actinopteri > Cypriniformes > Catostomidae > Myxocyprinus > Myxocyprinus asiaticus. The sequence continues at coordinate 17,632,664 of NC_059382.1, read as the reverse complement.
TAATACAAAATGAAAAATCTTTTATCTGGCTTTCTTATTACTGTTAAGTCCTGTCTGTTTAAAGGAGAACACGCATAAAGATATAATTAATACGTTAATAACGACACAGTCATGTTTTTATGTCATGAGTTTTACACAATCATGTTCACAAAGACGAATCTGCATGATTCCAGCCTTGCTGAAGCACCCCCACATCATCACCAATCCTCTACCTGGTCATCTAATAGTTAGACGCAGACCTGGAGAGGCCTACAAGCCACAGTGTCTCGCTCCCACTGTGAAATTTGGTGGGGGATCGGTGATGATCTAGGGGTACTTCAGCTAGGCTGGAATCGGGCAGATTCTTCTTTGTGAAGGACTCATAAATCATGCCACATTCAAGGTTACAATGGAAGAAAACTTGCTTCCTTCTGCTCTGACAATGTTCCCCAGCTCTGAGGATTGTTTTTTCCAGCAGGACAATGCTCCATGCCACACAGCCAGGTCAATCAAGGTGTGGATGGAGGATCACCAGATCAAGACCCTGTCATGGCCAGCCCAATCTCCAGACCTGAACCCCATTGAAAACCTCTGGAATGTGGTCAAAAGGAAGATGGATGGCCACTAGCCATCAAACAAAGCCGAGCTGCTTGAATTTTTGCACCAGGAGTGGCATAAAGTCACTTAGCAGCAATGTGAAAGACTGGTAGAGACGCATGCCAAGACACATGAAAGCTGTGATTGAAAATCAGGGTTATTCCACCAAATATTGATTTCTGAACTCTTCCTAAATTAAAACATTAGTATTGTGTTGTTTAAAAATGAACTTGTTTTCTTTGCATTATTCGAGGTCTGAAAACACTGCATCTTTTTTTTTTTTTTTTTTTGTTATTTTGACCAGTTGTCATTATCTGCAAATAAATGCTCTAAATGACTATTTTTATTTGGAATTTGGGAGAAATGTTGTCAGTACTTTACAGAATAAAACAAAAATGTTCATTTTACTCAGACACATACTATATCCAGAGAAACTGGTCATGTTGCAGTGGTCTCCTTATTTTTTCCAGAGCTGTGTGTGTGTGTGTGTGTATGTATATATATATATATATATATATATATATATATATATATATATATATATATATAATATTTCACAAGTGAAAATTCAAAAATTGTGTAAAATTCACTGTATTTTGTAAGTAATTAGGTCAAATGTGGGTCATGTCGAGAAGGGAACCCACCGGCTGGAAAAAGTCTGGTGACATCCATACAATGTGCTTATTGTGTTTATTTGGAGTCCCACAGAACCCCTAAGCCTACCTCGACCCATAAACATAACCCTAACCTTAACCTTAACCCTAATCTTAGGTAACCTTAGTAATAGCAAATGGGACACTCGCAAGACTTTCCCAGTTCGAGGGTAGGGAAACCCCTCAGAATGGCAGAAATTTGAGTTCGTGACTTTTATTTTGAAACATTTCCGGCTGTCATGGAAACTACACCCTTTGTAAAGGGTTAGCAGGAAGTACCTACTAAAACACCCCGACGTCAGGCTGAAGGAAGGACCTGTCTCGGGGCGGACACATTTTGGGGTTTCATGTGTACTTCAAGGAGTCCTCGGAAACATGTCGGGACAGAGGGGAAACAACTTGTGTTTAACGCACAAACGCACGCTATCGCTTTTCTCTCTTGTTTTCGTTTTTATCAGCTCCATCAACTCTGTTTCTTTAGGCGAGCAGACAGGGCAGCAGGAGGCAGAGACTTACAACAAATATTACAATTATGAGGAACTCACTGACCTTCTCAAAAGTCTTGCACAGAAATACACTCACATCGCAAATTTGACCAGCATTGGGAGATCCGTTGAAGGCAGAGAGCTGTGGGTCATGAGAATCACCAAGGACCCCACTGCTGATGTACCGGGAAAGCCCAAATTTAAATACGTGGGCAACATGCACGGAGACGAGACCGTGTCCCGACAGGTTCTCATCTATCTACTGGAGCACTTGCTGGCGAGATACGGCGACGATCCGCGGGTCACGAAACTGGTCAACAGCACGGATATTTATATCATGCCGAGCATGAACCCTGATGGATTTGAGAAATCTGTTGAGGGGGATTGTGTGGGCAGAGATGAGGGTCGCTATAATGCCAAAAACATTGACCTCAATAGAAGTTTTCCGGATCAGTTTGACAACATACACGTGAATGCAGAAGATATCCCTGAAGGCACTGCTGTCATAAGGTGGATACTGGAGAACAAGTAAGCCAAGTCACAAATTTGATCTGATTCTGTCTGTCTGTCAATCTTACACATTGCATATACATTCTACAGGTTTTACACAATATGAACAGTGTGCACAAGAAGTACCATTGAACATGTATTATGTAGCACAGTGATTCCCAGGAAGTAGTTGTCTCTAATTTAAGTATACGTAAAATAGCTGCTTTTAACTGATGTGCTCTTTTCCAGATTTGTGCTTTCTGGGAATCTGCACGGTGGTACTGTGGTGGCCAGTTATCCTTATGATGACTCTGCATCCCATGATCCTGAAGGCACCTATAGCAGGTCTCCCGATGATGCTCTTTTCAGATACTTGGCACGGGTTTACGCAGAGAATAACCCTGTCATGAATACAGGCCAGCCGAAATGTCAGGAAAACTTAAGTGAGACCTTCCAGGAAGGCATTACGAATGGAGCAAAGTGGTATGATGTGCCAGGTTCGTTGACAACACTTAAAATTCTGACTCGACTTTCCTTGCTCTTTTTATTTGCAAAACTCTTTGTTATTCCATAGTGATGAAGATGTGCTTGTTGCATGAGCTTCACATGCTAGCTGCTCTTCAGTGGTCTTAAAAATGTCCCTTTTTATCTGATTTCTCTTCTGTTCCTTGCTCCTTATTTTTTCTATTGCTGAGAGCTCAAGTAGTGGGGCAGTCTCTCGTGGACTGTGTGCAGTTCAGTGGAACTCTGTTTTGTTTGGCCCTGCCCACATCCTTCTTTACTTAGAACATTCCTGTAGCATTTTCCTAATAGTAGAGCTGATAATGGATTGCATAAACCGAACAGCTCTCGGACACCCATTTTAAAGGGATAGTTTACCCAAAAATGAAAATCCTGTCATCATTTACTCACCCTCATATCATTCCAAGTCTGTATGTATTACAGACAAAAGAAAACAAAAGGAGATGTTAGGCAGAATGACAGCCTCAGTCACCATTCACTTTCATTGTATTGGTTTGGAATAACATGAGGGTGAGTAAATGATTACAGAATGTAATTTTTTGGGTAAACTATTCCTTTAAGAAATCAACATTAAGAGTGGCTGCATTGCTTTTGAATTTTTATTATACTGGAGTTGAGAGTGCTTTTGGTTTTTGGGAATGTTTACATTGTGCTTAGACAGTGTCTCATTGGAAAGACAAATGTCTAGCAAGTAATCCAAAACCTGGCCTGTAAACTTACTGTTCTGCAATAAACTCCTGCTGGTCTCTGATTACTCTCCTTACAAGTCACTGTAACCTCAGCCTCCACACTCTTGAACCATCAATGTCCAACTGCAGAAACATGATCCACAGTGTGCCCTGTAATTCGAAGGTCTGATCCATGATCTTCCTTAAGACTTGCTTAACCAGTCTCCTGGTGAAATCGTTTTGCCCAGATCTGGTTACTCGTTATTTTCAGAGCCTCTCGGTTTTGGGCTAATTATGTTTTCTTGGGAATTTACAATTGTGTTTTTAACATATAAGTTTAACAATCTCTTCAACAATGCTGCCTATCCAATTTGGAGAGTACAGGCCTTCTTTTGGTCAAGATAAAGACTGGTGGCTGGTCTTCTCTGCCTTTAGGAACATCCAGGAACCAAAGGGCACTGTCATGTGAACACCAAGTAGATGGCCATTTCTGAGCATATGGGGGCCCTAAGCGAAATCCTACTTGGAGGCCCCATCCAGGCCCACCCAAGAATGACTCCACAATACAGTCTTTTAACACAAATGTTAATATATTAACTTAAAATTAGAATATATTAACGACACAAAACGCCAAAAAATTTGCAGTAAATTAAAAATGCATTAACAATAAATAACTTTCAAAAATGAATACCAAATGACTATAAATTACTATATACAACGGGACACACCTGTGAAACATTAGCCAAATAATTAATGCATGACAACGAACAAACACTATCTAGCCAGGTATCTGGCTTACATTAATTTCTTACCAGTGGTCTGTCTGCATTTCTCCTCCTCTTCCTTTTTCTTTTTTTTTCTGCTCCCGACTTGTAGTTGAACGTGTCTGCCACATCTAGCTACAACTCTCTCCTTGCAGTTACATTTTCCCTTCCCTCTCGGGCCACAAGGGGGCATACTGTACCTGTTTAATTGAGCCATAACAGCTGCATGAGTCTTGAGCTTTTAGTAAATAATAATAATAATAATAATAATAAATTATAGAAAATAAAATAGCCTTGCTTTGCGGGGCCCCCTGGTGGCTCGGAGGACCTAAGCAGCAGCTTATACCACTTATAGCTTTTTGGGAACTTTTTCTTGGTTAAAGTTGTGGAGCAGTGGAATGCATTAATGAATAATGCAAGGTCTTTCACAAAATGAACTTCCCATTTAATCCCATGCAAATATCACTGGAGCTTTAATTGTTTGTTTTATGATACATATTGGCCTAAGAACATTTAGCTAAATGGTACCTTTGACAGAGCCGATAAAATTTATGTGCACACACTAGAATGTGACATTGATTTTCCTTTTGGTCTTTGTATTGTTTTCTCTTTACTTAGAAACGGATGTTTTACCGTACTGGTTTACCATAACTGTACAAATACCTTACCTACCTGTTCAGTGACCTGAACGATCAACAGATCAGCTGGGTTTTTAAAGTTAATATTCAAACATTTTATGGCAAACTCAAGGTATATTTACAGTTTGTTTCCACGATTCTGTGGCCAAGTGATTGGTAAAGATTTCCGTTTAATGAAACACTAAAATAAGGCACATTTTATTAATGTTTAACCTAATTCTTAATTGTACATACCAAGATCCCATGCACTTATTAAATATATTGCATTGTCTAAAACAGGATCTCTCTTCTTGGACTAACCAGGATGCCTCCGCATATGTTTGTTTTCTGTGCCACAGTGTAAGTCAGAATAACAGTTATCATGTATGTGTGCTGTTAAACGGAGAACTGGCCTTCTGACATCCTCTTTAAACATGCTAGACAAGTAGCAGATGACATCACCTGCCTTTAATTACAAGAGCCAGTCGCCTTATCAGCAAAGGTCTAAGTTAAACAAACAAAATATCATACCATTTATGTTTTTATTGGGGATTTGACAATGGCTTTGTTATAAAAATGTACGTTTGGTCAATTGTTTTTTTATTTATTTTTTATTTTGTTCTTTCTTCATTCAATGAGATTGCATGACTAGTGGAAATAGCTGCCCAGGCAGGCCGTTACAATGATGGTAGATTGGACTGACTTGCTCAAAAAGAACTTTGGAAGCACTCAGCAGATTTTTTGGCCTCTAGTACTGTGTAGGCCAAAATTATAAATAGCCATCATGTTTTTTTTTAATGGCAATCTGCAAATGTCAATTCTTCATAGAGCAAAAGTTCACAATCAAGGGTTTTCAAAGTCTTTGATAACACATTTTACATATATACCTGGTTCGTGCTCACTGCCACCTTAGTTTTATACTGTGAGCTGTGTTCAGCTGATTTTCTTGAAAATATCCACTGATTATAGATGATAGGCTTTCTCACAGCAGGTCATCTCATCCTCGTTTTCCTCAACCTCTGTGTGATACATGAAGAAATGTGTTATATGTCCTCATTTATAGACTGCATTTAACTCAACTTGCACACTCAAAGTTTTAAAAACAGCTTTTTTTCAGATCTGGATGAAATGATTATTATTAGGCTGCATTAAAAATTAATGCACCTGATTAGCTTATTTGGGATCTTCAGCACCATGTATTTTAGCTAGAGGAACTTTTTTTTCCGTTTTTCATTTGTGGCAAGAACAACACACTGTCTGAAGGGTTTCTGTGAGTGTTTTATGACGGTACACATAGCCATGGCAACCCCTTCAGAAGCATCTGAGGGAGAGTTGTCAAGCGGTGGATGACAGCATGCTATAAACTTGGCTCTACTGCTCTCCTTTGGGTGAATCTCACAAAACCTGTCAAGAACCGAATGTCAGCGTCATATTTTGCCCAAAATAAGAAATTTTATTTTGGCTAAAAATAATGAAGCCTTGAATCGAATTACTAACTCAAAACTAAAATATAAGAAATAAAATGTTTGTATTTCATATTACAGTAAAAACGGGGTGATAATGTCACATGCGAAAACTAAAATGGGCTTTTCTTCATGCACAGTGTAATTCTAAATCTAATTTAATTATTTATTATTTTGAATTTGGGGTAAATTGTGACCTGGACATGTTTTCATTAGATTCACCCCTTTAGACAGCGATGTCCACTGCATGCGCTAACCCTTATTTGTCAGCTCTTTGTGCAGTGGAATCAGTCTTAAATTGGGTTGGTGATATTTTTAAAGCATATGAAAAAAGGTTATTTTACAAAATGCATGTAGAGCTGTTTTCTTCTCCCACATTCATTACATGGCAAAGTCCTAACTTTTGCGGTACGTTAACCATTCTTGAGGTCACACCTTTTCAAGGGTCTTTATGAGGTGTTTATCATGTTTGCAGACTCCGTTGTTTGAAGAATGACACCCCCGCTGTGTCAATTCACCCCACACCTTTAGTACATGGTTTGTCTTTAATTTCCATGCAGGGGGAATGCAGGATTACAATTATTTGAAGGGGAACTGTTTGGAAATAACAATGGAGCTCAGCTGCTGCAAGTACCCACCCTCATCAGAACTAAAAACGGAATGGGACAACAATCGGGAGGCTTTGCTTGCCTACATGGAGAAGGTACAACCACTGAATGTTGAGGAAGCTACATTGAAACTAGTTCTTGAATGAATGAATCTCAGTTAGGATGACAGCGTTACATTTTTGGAATTGTAATACATTTACCCTAAACACAACAACAACAACAAAACTAAAATCATTTATATAACACCTTAATTTTTATATTACAAATTTATACAACTCACTAAGTCAAAAACATGCAGAAACATTTTGCTATTAAAAAAGGCCTAGAATGTTGTACAGAGACTTGAATCTGTGAAAAAAAAAAAAAATGTTTCATATGAATTAACTGATTCACTTTAATAAATCAGACCTTTCACCACTACATATGACAGTTTACACAGGAGAGTACCATAGCTTAAGCTTACTCTGCTGTAAAGCTGTATGTGCAATGCAATATGACATAAAAACAGTGGTTTTGTCAAACTACATCACTATTTGTTGGAAAAAAAAGAAGCGTGTTTCTGGCAATGCTACACTAAATTTAAAACAGCTAAACTACTACCATGTTACTAAAAAATGTAGTTAAGGTAGTGATTGATATTTTTAGGTAGTTACTCCCCAACACTTTGAGTGTATTTCCACTAACCACCAATGGTTCATGAGTAACTAGATTTGCGAGTAATGACATGCATGCTGTGTTTTTAATGAGCCTTACAAGAATGTTTTTGTGATTCAGTGTTGTATGAGTTTCTGATTTATTACTGTGTGTGTGCTCAGATTCATATTGGAGTACGTGGCTTTGTCAGTGCAGCCAGGAATGGATCCCCTCTTGCAGATGCGGTGATAATGGTGTCAGGCATTAATCACAATGTGAGCACTGCACGCTTTGGTGACTACTATCGGCTGCTGCTGCCTGGCACCTACAATATCACAGCCTTAGCCCTGGGGTTAGTATGTAATATGCATAGAATACATATGAGAAATATGTATTCTATATGAATACATATGAGAAAAACTGTATCAAAATTTATAATTTAACAATTGGCTCCCTTCCAATTCATGAGTTGGAATTTGAATCAAATTGGCTGTATCTCAAATTGCAATTGGAATTAGAATGGCAGGAAGAGTAATTTATTGAAGTGCAGTTCAAAATGTTTAACTTCAGGAAACAAAAACATAATTAAATACAATGCAACAAAACATAATTAAATATAAAGTTAAATACACATAATTAATTCTGACTAATTATGCCTATGATTTCCTGAATATGTAGAATGTATTTTTTCTCAATTGATTAGACATATTCTCTAGTTTCTTTTGTTTCTCATAACTAAATTTAAACAACTATCAAACTAACTAACAACCAACAATACAGATTTTAATTTTGCCATGCAATATCACAAAATGTTCATCAAATTATTTCTTTGAATATCATTCCATTTTAATTCTACTGCAATTCAAAATCAAATTTGAATTATGCATCCTGTTTGCTACCTAAGTTCAAACTCGATGTAAAATCAGGAATTGCATTTAAAAGGCATTCTCAAATAAGTTTTGAATTGCGCACAACCCTATTATCTACATATCATCAAGATTCTGGGGAAAACCCTTTGATCTGTGTTTTTTATATATCTGATATGTTTTTTATTGCAACTAAAAATACACACTGCCTGTTTCACATTAAAGTGTTCCTTCTGCATGTTTTATGTCTATGTGTCGGTGTGTTTGCTTTTTATTTAGCTACATTCCCATGTCTGTGGTTGGGGTGGAGGTGAAAGAGGGCAAAGCCACTGAACTGAACTTCACCCTTGTGGCTGAGACTGATGAGAATCCAACCACCCCCTCAATCCCAGAATCCCCCACTGCCACCTCTGTGAACAGTGCCAGCGCAGACAGCAGCAGTACTGGTGTGAGTGGTGACAGTCCAGGAGAAACAGATGAAGAGAAGAGCTCCAGGCTTACGGTCCAGCCCCAGGACTTCCGCCATCACCACAACAGCGACATGGAGCTGTTCCTGCAAAAGTTCAGCTCTGAATACAGCTTCATCACACGGCTGTATTCTATCGGCAAGTCCGTGCAGGGGCGTCTCCTGTGGGTCATGGAGATCTCCGACAACCCTGGTGTCCATGAGTTAGGTACTTCCCACCTGTCTTGTTTGGCTTTCATTGACAACTGACTTTAATAAACACTGCTGTTTAAAAATTAGGTATCACTGTTAAAACGTAAAAATTACAGTAAAGACATTTATAATATTACGTGATTAAGTGACTATTTATATTTCAAATGAATGCTGAAATATGGAATCAAATTATATACATTAAGCCCCTCCCCCGAACATTCCCCACCCGACACAAACACGCACTACAGTGGTCATAAATAATTAGAACATAAAACATTAAAAAAAGTACACTTTCAAAAAACAATAAGAATGCTCATACACATTTAAAACTACAAATCCCTCTCCACTACATCTCCCCGAGAACCCTCCAAAAAAGCCAAAAATCTACCCTACTTCCTGTTAAACAATCCCATTTTCCCAGCCTTCTATATATTACCTCCTCGAATGCCGCTATCCCCCCCCCCCCCCCCCCCCCATCTCTTTGCACCACTCCTGAAATGAGGATGCTCCAGCCGACTTCCATCCCCTGAGAATGATCCGTCTGATGATCATAACTCAGACTAGGACCCAACTTTTTATATGTCTATCCCCTATGTTAATGACCGCCCCATCTCCTAAGATACAGAGTCTTGGGCAAAATGAAAATTGAGTCTCCAATACGTCACACATAATACTCTGAACCCTCAACAAAAATTCTTGGATCTTAACACACCACCAAAAAACATGGGTTGTGTCCCCATCTTCTGATTGGCATCACCAGCAGGTGGGTGTGTCTTTAAGACCAAGCCTATACAATCTAGAGGGGGTCCAATAGAATCTATGTAAAATCTTGAATTGCATCAGGCGCATCTCTAGATGTAGACTTGATGTTTTTTAGAATCCTAGTCCACACTCCCTCCTCCAATACCAAGTTTAAATCTTTCTCCCATAATTTCTTGAGAGAAGTTGAGGCTCCGTACCCCAGGCTCTGAATTAACAGGGAATAATACACTGATGCTTCAAGACCTTTTCCAAAAGCAGAAATCGCCACTCCCAGAGTATCTGCCGCTTTAAGGGGGTGTGTGCTACACCCAAAAATAGCACAGAGCAGGTGGCCAGCCGTAAATACCTAAAGAACTGATATCACCTTTGTGAATCGGCCTATGTAACTTATTGAAATATAATCTGGGATGTTTACCATTCCAAATGAAGGTCTTTGCTATGCTATTAAATTGCTTGAAATAAGAGAGGGCGATATCTACAAGGAGAGATTGTAGCAGGTAGTTGAATTTTGGAATACAATTCATTTTAATAACATTAACCTTCCCAATCATAGATAAATGTATTGAAGACCACCTGCCCACAATGCTCAAAAACCTTTTTATTAAGTGGTCAAAATTAACTCTAACTAAATCACACAAATTTTCTGGGAATAAAATGCCCAAATACTTAATGCCCTGTTTGGGCCACTGGAAGGTGCCTGACTGAAAAGCCGTTACTGGGCAGTACGCTGTCAGAGCCAAAGTTTCGGATTTAGACCAATTGGCTCTGTATCCTGAGAATTTAGAAAAGGAATTAATAATTCAGTGGAGGCAAGGCATAGATCTAGTGGGGTCGGAGACAAATAATAAAATATCATCTGTGTAAAGCAAAAGCTTATGCGCCACACCTCCCACCATCACCCATGGAAAATCCTCTTCCCTTCTTATCGCGGCTGCTAATGGTTCCAGGGCAAGACAGTACAATAATGGGGAAAGAGGGCAACCCTGCCGGGTGCACCTATCCAGAGTAAAATAATATGAAATTAATCCATTTGTTTGTACCACCACTAACAGGTGTCTATAAATAACTTTATCCATTCAATAAAAGTATTCCCAAAACCTGTACATTTCCAGAATCTTAAAAAGATAATCCCATTCTACCATATCAAACGCCTTTTCGGTGTGAAGTGAGATGGCAGCGACTGGAGTCTGATCATTCGCCACTGACCACATGATATTGATGAAACGCCTAATGTTATTAGAAAAGCTGTGGCCCCGAATAAACCCCACCTGATCTATATGTATAACAGATGTCTTAATCGGTTAGCCAAAATATTTGAGAATATTTTAATGTCTAGCTGGATCAGGGAAATTGGACGGTAACTCTTACACTCGCTTGGATCTTTGTCCTTTTTAAGAATCAGACTGATCCGGGCTTGTGTCATGGTTGGCGGGAGCTTTCCATTCTTTAATGATTCTGTATAAACTTCTAACAAAAGTGGAGTTCTGTTCTGTAGCACAAGATCTAAAAAATTCAGTGGCAAAGCCATCTGGCCCCAGAGCCTTGCCTTTAGGCAAGGCCTTAATTACTTCACCAAGCTCCTCCAAGGTTACCTCAGAATCAAGAGAATTGTTTTGCTCAGTCGTCAGTTTAGGGAGATCTAATGGTTCCACAAAGTGTCTAATATCCTCATCAGTAGACAAAGATGTGGAACTATAGAGATCAAGATAGAATTCTTTAAAAGCATTATTAATATCAATGGCTGAGGTAAATATTTCACCACCAGCAGATTTCACTGAGGGAATGGTAGAAAAAGACTCTCTCTGTTTTATATTTCTAGCCAGAATTTTTCCTGCCTTGTCCCTCGACTCAAAGTATGACTGTCTTGCCCTGAATAGCCAAAACCCCATCTTCCACGACAAAATAGTATTATATCTGTATTTCAATCGGGTCAATTCTCTGAGGCCATCAGACGACATTCGGTGCTTCAGCTCTGCCTCTGCACTTTTAATATTCCCTTCCAACTCCACAAGTTCTCGTGCTTTGGATTTTTTGGGGAATGAGGCATACTGTATGATCCGACCCCAAGAACCACCTTAAGTGCCTCCCAAGCCACGCCCACAGAGGATACTGAGGACCAGTTGGTCTCCATATAAACATTGATTTCAGCCTTTAACATTTGTTGGAATTCAGGATTTTGCAAAAGGGATACATTAAAGCGCCAGCTATATGATTTCCTTTTCTCCATATGTGGCAACACCTCTAAACACACCAGGGCTTGATCTGAGACTAAGATGTTTCCAATTGAGCAATCCACAACAGATGAAATGAGGGACTTAGATATAAAAAAAATAAATAATAAAATCTATTCTAGAATAAATGTTATGGACTGATGAAAAAATGTATAGTCCCTACCAGATGGGTTCAAAAGTCTCCAAATATCTGTAAGACCAAGATTTTTACACATCCTGTGAAGTGTCAATGTTGCTCTAGGGGGCATGCACACTTTTGCTTCACTATGATCAAGGACTCCATCAATAGATTAAAGTCTCCCCACAATATTATATCATGAGGGGTGCCAGCTTGCAACATCCCTTCAAGATCTATAAAAAAGCCCTGATCATCAATGTTAGGTGCGTAAATATTAGCCAAATTAAGACTTCGACTTTGTTCTGCTAAAACAAAAATGACTCTTCCTAATTTATCTTTAATCTGTTTGAGACATTTGAATTGTAGATGCTTACTTATCAGTGTAATGACTCCCCTGTTCCTACTTGAGCCAGCACTAAAGAAAACATGTCCACCCCATATTGTCCCAAATTTTTCAGCTTGCTGCCGAGAAAGATGCGTTTCTTGAAGAAACACTATATTATATTTCTTACGCTTAAGAAGAGAAATAACCTTCCTTTTTTTGGGGTGCCCCAACCCATTCACATTTCATGTGGAGAGAGACAATCCACTCATTATCATTTGACATTTTGACATATTAGAAAAAAAAGATTGTGTGTCAAAAATAAAATTATAAAGACCACATTCCAACATTAGTGCAACAATCAAACCCCAAACTTCCTCCTGAACCAAACAAACATAAAAAAGGACAGCGCCATCTGGCGTACATCCCTCTAAACTCAAACAGTCCAAGTACACCTACGAGAGCCCCCGTGACAACTTTGCCGTCGGATTGCTCAAGTCCGTTTTTTTCTATACACATTTTTTGAGACAGAATTACACGACAGAAGATAATCTATAAAACAAACTCCAGCCAATAGGTGGAATAAACACAAAGAACATATAGATTCATCCACGTAACTGTCCCGAAGGTGTGTTCCTCCACAAAACAAACTCCAGCCGTTAGGCGGAACCAGCACAAAAAATAAAATAAAAAGGGCGCTCAGTTTCCTTGGACAGTCGAATGAATGTTCAGTGAGCCGGCCCAGTCGGCTGCTACATGAGTGCAACAAATGACCTAATCACTCCAATGACTTGCAAGAAATACTCCACAAAACTAACTCCAGCCAATAGGTGGAATAAACACAAAGAACATACAGTTTCATCCACAACACTGTCCCGAAGGAGTGTTACTACACAAAACAAACTCCAGCCACTAGGCGGAACCAGCACAAAAAAAAAAAAAAAAAAAATGCGCTGTTTCCTCGGACAGTCAAGTAAATGTTCAGTGAGTCGGTCCACTGCAACGTGAGTACCACAAAATAACATACTCCTTTGACTTTATGAAAGACATCGCTTGCTGGGGACATGTAAATGTTTTGCAGCCATCTTTAGCATCTGTTCTCAATTTGGCCGGGAACATCAGTGCAAAAGCGAACTTTCATTGATGTAAGAGTTTCTTGCATTCCTTGAATCGATCACGTTTCTCTCTTGTCGAATTTGCAAAGTCTGGGAACAAGAAAATGCTATGGTTCTTCCAAGAAAGCCTTCCTTTATTCCTTGCCTAGCGTAACCTGAGATCTTTATCAGATGATCTCTGAAATTTGGTCAGAATTGATCTGGGCCTCTCTCCCTCAGCGGATCGCCGAGCCGGAACCCTGTAAGCTCGCTCGATTTCCAGCTTATGGCTTGCTATGTCGAGCAGATTCGGAAGGGCCTATGTAGGAATTTCACCATATCCTGTCCTTCTTCGCCCTCAGGAATTCCGATGAAACGAATGTTATTCCACCAGCTACAGTTCTCCATGTCCTCCAACTTCTCCCAGACGTGCTCCAAATCCACCTTAGTCGCTAGCGGATTAGCATATAATTCCCTCTCTGATGACTCCAGATAATCGATCCGTTTCTCGACATCCCCCACTCTTGTAACCACCTCAGTGAATTTAGTCTCCATGGCAGTGATCGATCGACGTATTACAGCAAGATCCTCCTCAGCATTGCCGACATGTTCAACATTTCTCACCGAATTTCCCGAAATTCTCCGACCAAATCGAGTCCCTGGCTCGAGGCCTCTGTGTGGGTGTCAGCTTGAGCACGTAAGTGTCTTTTAATATCTCCAGATCCCAATGATTTTGAATTCTTTGACACATTGTCCTCCTAGAACAGTTATGGAACAGAGTGTATCGAATCTCACCGGTTTATGACATTAATAGTGTTAAAACTAGCAAAGTACACCATTCACACGTCCGAACCTCGCATGGCGTCACGTGACTCCTGTAGGGCGTTTCTTACAAACCTAAGGATCAAATAGTTCAACCCCTCTAACTTGGATTCATCCATCCATAATACTCTTCCTTTATATATATATATATATATATATATATATATATATATATATATATATATATATATATATATAACAGAAACACGATTTTAAAGGGTTAGTTCACCCAAAAACGAAAATTCTCTCATTTACTCACCCTCATGCCATTCCAGATGTGTATGACTTTCTTTCTTCTGCAGAACACAAACAAAGATTTTTAGAAGAAAATCTAAGCTCCGTAGGTCCATACAATGCAAGTGAATGGTGGCCAGACATTTGAAGCTCCAAAAAGGAGATAAAGGCAACAATAAAGTAATCCATAAGACTACAGTGGGTTAATCAATGTCTTCTAAAGCGACCCAGTTGGTTTAGGGTGTGAACAGACCAAAATGTAACTCCTTTTCAGAAGATTTCAGAATCTCAGAATGCACAACATGTCAAACTTTGAGGTGAATGGGCTACAACAGTAGAAGACCACATCGGGTTCCATTTTTCTCTCTCTCTCTCTCTCTCTCTCTCTCTCTCTCTCTCTCTCTCTATATATATATATATATTATTATTATTATTATTATTATTATTACTTCCAAGGCTATCACAAGTCATTTTTGCAACTTCAGCGAAACATTATCTTTGTCAACCAGCTAGATAACATGAATTTGGTGACATATTTAAGTCAGCAGAATTCACAACAAACAATCCGTGCATCACACAACCAAATGTTTAAGTTTGCAAGGCATAAAAACACATGTAGATGATCAGTAAATATAAGATGTTGTGACAACACAGCACTGGCCTTATTGGGCAAGTAGCAGTTTCACCAACTGGCCCCAGTCTCTTTCACACTGGTCATCCTTTTTGTTGAGACCTAATTAATATTTTTGACTATAGTTTTGATCAATTAATTTTCACTGGTGTACAGAAGCAAAAAATATAAAAAAATAAAAATGCCCTAGTGACTCTAAACTTTTGAACGTTATTGTAGCTCTTCAGAAATCAAACTGCTTCTCAAGTGATCTGGTGTCCCGTGTTGTCTCACCAGGTGAACCAGAGTTTAAGTATATTGGAAACATGCACGGCAATGAGGTGGTTGGTCGGGAGCTGCTTCTCAACCTCATAGAGTACCTGTGCCGTAACTATGGAAGCGACCCTGAGGTCACCCAGCTCGTCAACTCAACGCGAATCCACATCATGCCTTCCATGAACCCGGATGGTTACGAAGTAGCCCAAGAAGGTAAGGCTATGTCTACTCATTTCATCTGTGTAATGAGATGCTTGCTTTGAGGGTGTCTTCGCACTAGACCTTTTGGTCTGGACTTGAGTTGAACTTTGGTTCGGACCAAGCAATCGAACCTACAAATTAGAATGAATCACAAATCGAATTCATTTGGCAGATGCTTTTATCCAAATCTAATGTGAAAACAGCCTGAAACGCTGCTCTCTTCTTGCCTAATGTTTTTACATGTATTATGTGGTCACATCTCTAACAGAAATATTGTAGATAAACCTTCTTGTATATTTTTAAAAGCACAAGTGTGAAATTAAATTTTTTTATTGACCTTTGAATCAAACCAGTAAAAGATCTTTTTTTGTTTGTGCAGGAGATATCAGTGGCACCCAGGGGCGTAACAACTCTAACAATTTTGACCTGAACCGCAACTTTCCTGACCGGTTCAGTCTTGTCACGGATCCCAGACAGCCAGAGACCAATGCAGTCATGAACTGGTCAAAGAGCTACCCATTTGTGCTGTCTGCCAACCTGCATGGAGGCAAGTATTTATGGTGGTAGCCCTCTGTTTGATTGGGAGAGTGCTTTAAACATAGACGTTTAATCTCCCTCTCTCTCTTGCTCTCAGGCTCTTTGGTGGTGAACTATCCATTTGACGACAATCGAGAGGATGTTATCAGATACAGCAAGTCTACAGATGATGCAGTATTTAGGATGGTGGCTCTCGCTTACTCTCAGGTGAATATGAATGTCTCAGATTTAAAGCTTATTTTCTGGTCTTTAGTATAAGTTACTTCAAAGGTACACTCATTCATTGTATTTTTTCATGTTGCACTGTCCAATGTGGAAGTCGTATTGGACTTGTACTGACACTCAGTTGCGTGGATGCAGATTCACGCAAGAACAAAAGCTTTCTGTTGTTTATGCCATTGTAGAAAGTTGCTATTCACAGTCAGCCATGATCAGTTTATTTCTGTGACCAAAATGTGTGGTTACCGAGATTAAGTGAGAAGTATTTGGCTAGTCATGGTGACCCCCATTTAAAAAAAAAAAAAAAAAGAAAAAGAAAAAAAAGGAAAAATCATTGCATATTCAAGCATAAGTAATATTAAGTTTATAAATAGACAGATTTAGCCAGTCTGTGATGGAGAGTCTGTAAACATCCTTTTGGACCGCCATTCCTGCTTCCTGGTATGATCTCTCCTTGTGACTGCCTTGGTCCCTATCACACAGTTCAACAGTCTCTGTTTGTGTGCTTTTTTTATTTATTGATTTTTTTTCCAGGAAAACTCTCAAATGCATGACGGTCACCCCTGTAAGGAAATGGATCCATACCCAGAGTATTTTCAAGATGGAATCACCAATGGTGCTGCGTGGTACAACGTTCATGGTGAGAACAAGCTTGTAGAAAAGTAAATAATAAATAATGGTTATTATTTCAAGATGTGAACATGACAAAAAGGGTTTATAAAATGAAAATAAGAAATGCTGAGTGTAAGCTATAGAAGTGCATTATGTGCTTTTCAATTAGGGGGGATGCAGGACTGGAATTATTTGAACACTAACTGCTTTGAGATAACCATTGAATTGGGCTGTTATAAGTACCCTCCAGCAGCAGACCTGCCAAAATACTGGGAGCAAAACCGTCACTCACTTCTGCAGTTCATCCATCAGGTCAGCATTGATTGACAGTTTCTCCCTCTATCAGTCTTTCTAATTTTTTTAATGACCTCTCCTTCTAATCACTGTATATAACTATTTTGGGGCATTTAGGTCCACCGTGGAGTCAAAGGAATGGTGATTGACAGCAAAGATGGGTCTGGCATCCCCAATGCGACCATCACCGTGGACACGATCGATCACCCCATCACATCCAATGTCGCAGGGGACTACTGGCGCTTACTCGTGCCAGGATCATACCACCTGACTGCCTCTGCCCAAGGGTAAGAGGACCTTTGTGTAATTCTTGCACCAATGAATGTTTCTAAACAAACAGAAGGTCATAGAGGGCATGAGAAAAGTGGTGATCTTGAGAAAGCAAGACAAAAAAAATAAAAAAAATAAATCAATTGCCGATGTGAGCTTTTGTATGTTTAGGGGGAAAAAAGTTTTTGCAATTTGGTTTAGTGCCGCTAGTAACTCAGAAATTGCACACTTTTAATATATTAATGGTTATTCATTAATAATAATTATAACTCAACTTGTATCATTAGGAATCTAATTTTCCTTGACCTTTTGAGATAAAAGAGCTTGATGTACTATGAAAACATACTTTCAGAACTCAATACTATACTCAAAACAGTAAAATGAGGAAAAATCTGTTAATCTTCCACTCTGAATATCTTTCTAAAGGACACCAATGTTAGGATAGATTGGCTGAATTTATATTTTTAACAAGGTTCCTAATCATGGTAAAAAAAATTACATGATAAAAATGTATATGACCCTTTTAAATTGCATTTATTTTTTAATCCTTGTACCCTTTAGTATTTTAACGCTGTTTTTCACCATGAAAATAACCATGGAAGCTGGCATGGTGTTACATCTCAAACAAACAAATTGCAATTTTAATTTGTGCATAATAGACAAAAAATTATTGTTCTTGTTTTTATGTGCTGCTGTCCCTTAGTTTCATGCCATTTGTAACATTCCACTGACAAGATTTCACTCAAAAATTGCTAACCCTTTGTTTTCCATCTTTGCAGCTACACCTCAGTTAGTACCTATGCCTCTGTGCCTGAAGATGGAATAGAGATTCTTAATTTCACACTGACCCGGATTCACAGCAGCGCGAATGGGTGGACAACAGAAGACGCCACCCCGGTACAGGATCCCAGTGTGAAAGAGTTCCAGAGCCTCATCAAGCAGCTGTCAGGAGAATCTGGTCTAGACGAGCTGATCAAGAACACTCCCACCCAGAGCAGCTTCCGCTACCGACGATACAGCGAAGTTTCTGAGTTCCTACGTGGTCTAACCTTAAACTTCCCAGAGATTACCTCACTTCACAGGTAAAGCACAATATGCTTTGAGGTCTTAAATAGGGATGGGTTACAATAGTCAACTAGTCATTGAACAGCTGACTAAAGGATTAGTGAGATTGACTAGTTGTTGTTTTAATATGTTTAGTGGCAGTAGCTTAGTGTTGGACACATTCAGACAGATGTCTTCGGCCAGTGCGTCTCATCATGCACTGTTTGTTTTGAGTGACCCAACACAAACATTGTGTTTTTAGATGGTGTGCCAAATCTTAAAAATGTGTCTTGCCACCCTTGCATTAAATTTCTTTCCATTGTGCTTCATCTAGCTGTTTTTTTTTAACACAAGATTCTTAAGTAAATGCTCCCTAAAATGCATCTGATTGGGATCAGGTGAACCCAAAACCAGCCTAATTATACAGGGCTTCCTTAAACCAGTCTAGTCGTTCAGACAACGCACCGACTAGTCGAATTTTAAAATATATACATTTGCACATTCCTAGTGTTTAAAACAGAATTTACATAATATGTGATCAAAGAATTTTCCAGCTCAGTAAAATTCAGCTGTCATGAAAGATCCCTGAAACATTGGAGTTTGTAATTGCAAGCTTGTAGATCATAAGGGACTTGTGAATACTTACAACAGTTGTGTGCCATGCCTTTCCCTCTGAGAACACCTGTTAAACTGAACAAAAGTGTGAGTCATTTTATCTGGTCTCTAAGCACAAGCCTAAACCAAAACGTGTGTGTGACGATAAACACTGAAGGGGCAAAAGATCTTTCTGAATGACAGATTTAATGTCTACACGCCGTACACAATGAAGTTACTGCATGAACTGTGTTATTTGTCTTTTTGTAGGCCAGTGCCAGGTCTCATTTAGGGAAAGTATAGTATGTACTGAACCAAGTTTAAGGTCAACAAGTTTAGATAACATGAGAAAAGGGGTTTCTCCAAGGTCAATTTAAACATTTGGTTTGTAACAGTTTGTGAAAAACAGCTTGTCAGTTTATAGATCACAATATGTAATTGGTGTAATTAAAATATGACAATGGTAATGTTGTCATAAATTGTATAATGATGTTAAACCATATGCAATTAGGAAAGCTGTGCACATGCGTACACAAAATCTCCTTTGAGAGCGGGCTGCTTTTTTACATTGATCCACATTCAACCTATAAAGCTAAAAGAAAATGCATTTTTTCCACCTATCAAGTCTTGGTCAGAGTGTTGAGTTTAGAACTATCTGGGCTCTGGAGCTGTCCAACAACCCCAAAGTCCAAGAACCATCTGAGCCCAAGATCCGGTTTGTGGCAGGCATTCATGGCAATGCCCCAGTGGGCACTGAGCTGCTTCTGGAGTTTGCTGCCAGTCTCTGCATCAACTACGGCAAGAATGCAGCCATCACCAGGGTGAGATGCATTTCTTATGCAAAAATGATTACAGTATGGTCATGTATTCCATTGGGAAAAATGCCTAACAAAAGAAAAAATACAGTATGATTAAACGTGTATAATTTGCGCCACCAAACGAAATTGCAAAAATAATAATAATTTTCAAATAGGTTTCCCAACACTCCCTATATTAAATTGGTCTACAAACAGATAGTCCCTTCCCCAAACTCAGCCAATATTGCTATGTTGGGCTGGTTGGGGTGCTCAAATTAGCAGAGCAATGTTTTGATTGCACCACAGAGTTCACAGTTTTTATGCGAATCAGCCACAAATGGCTTACTTATATTTGTCTTTGCATATTAAACTGGTATAGGAGAAATTGTTTTAACACCAAAACATTATGCACTTCAGCTTTAAGATTTGTAATAGGCATTTAGCTTATTATTACAAGCACAGCTCAGTGAAATATACCCATAATTCCCTCGTCTAATTGAAGTAAAACAGAATTAAACTTTTAATGTATGTATATGACTATTAATAAAACACATCTCTCTTAAATTGTTGCTGACAATTCTTTTATTTTGCATAGTAGGATGTTCCTTGCATTTTATGGTCTCTCTCTTCTTTCTTTAGCTAATAAATGAAACCAGAATTGTCATCCTGCCCAGCATCAACCCAGATGGGCGTGAACTGGCAAAAGAAAACGACTGCTCCTCCACTGCTGGCATGACCAATGTGCACAGCAAGGACCTCGATAATGACTTCTTCGGTGAGATTGCATTAAAAAAAATACCCCATTGGTGCTGATAAGTGTGGTCCACTGTTTGGTGTTCATAACAGACTGACTGTGGTGTATGGGGTTTTCTGTAGGTAATGCATCACAACGAGCAGCAGAGCCTCAGCCTGAAACACGTGCTGTAATGGACCTGATACAGGAAAGAGGCTTCACTCTCTCTGTGGCTCTGGATGGAGGCTCTTTATTGGTCACATACCCATATGACAAACCAGTGCAATCTGGTATGTTTGGACTTATTCTCATCATTAGATTTATTACGCCTACAGTATATTTTTTTTTTTTTTTTTTTTTAATTTTTTATTTATCACACATTATACATTTGCACATATACAGTGAAATTCTTCTTTTTCACATATACCAGCTAGGCTGGGGTCAGAGTGCAGGGTCAGCCATGATACGGCGCCCCTGGAGCAGATAGGGTCAAGGGCCTTGCTCAAGGGCCCAACAGTGGCATCTTGGCGGTGCTGGGGCTTGAACCCCTGACCTTCTGATCAGTAACCCAGAGCCTTAACCGCTGAGCTACCACTGCCCCATTTGTGTAACAGTGTCCTGATTAATGTGTTGTTTTGTTTCTTGCTTCTCAACTGCAGTGGAAAACGAGGATACATTGAGATATTTGGCTACTGTCTATGCCAGTCACCACCCCACAATTCACTTGGGCAGTACTGGATGTCCAAACAGCAGCCCAGGTATGCTGACCTCTTCATTCTGTTCATACTTCAGATACTTGTGAAATGTTTTCTGGGTAAAGAGCCTCGGCTTTATAAATTTATAGGTGGAGAAACCATTTTTAGATTGATGTTATAAGTCATTTATGTCTTTTTTCACTGTCTCCCCAAGTGGGCAGCATTCCTGATGGTGTACTCCGAGCAGCTGAGTGGCATAGTCACATGGGCAGCATGAAGGTAGGTTGTGTTTTAAACTCTATAACTAAGTTGAACAGGTCACTGAAACCCTCTCATTGTGACCCTGACATGCATTCCACTGTAGTACAGCTTCAATTCTTCCAACAGTATTTTAAATCGGTGGTTCTCAAATGGTTTTGCTTCAAGATTTTATATCGGACATAAAGTGGCGATCCAACACAGTACCAAAATAATGAATCATATAAAAGTAATCTTCCACCAAGGGATGTGCACGGAGAGTTGACATTCGGTTAACCGTTTGACACAGCACTATTCGAATACAAAATTCACTATTCGGTTATTCTGCACATGCAATGGAAGTCTTTAACCCGATCCAAACTCGATGACTTCTGACAAACCGTCAGGTTTTCCAGCTGGGTTTGGGTCAGTTTTTAAAGTATAGGGTGAGTTAGAGGCTGTTCAGACATGCTTTTGTGTGTGTCTGTGCTGTTTTTCTATATACTGTTCCGTTGAATCTCACTGTTTTTTTTTCTTTCAGCAACTTGCGCAGGATCGCCGCATTTTTAGACACCAAGTAAAGTTAACAAAAACTTTACTTTTTATGAATGCATCTCGAAACACCTACGTTGTGTTTCATTCTTTGTTCTGTGTTCTGAAGAAGTTCAGGTTGCAAAGAGGACTTCATGTGACTGTTACAAACATGATTCCAGGTTGTTTTTAACCGAGCAAAGTTTCAGCACTTGATAAACGGTAAGAGTTTTTTGTCCCTTTTGCTCTGGTGTGCATATTTACGTACAATAGTTAGACAAGTTCTATGCCATTTGATTTGAAACCACTTAAAAATAATGCACCCTGAAAAGGCATGCACGTGTAACTCCACGCACATGACGATATTTGTGTATGCTGCCTTACGAAAATGTGAACCTGCCTGGGTGGCGCGAATATACAGGTAGTGACCGTTTGATTATTTTTGTTTGACTTAATTGTGAGATTTTATCATTTCAAGATCAGTGTATTGTGCTCTTTAGGCTCATAGCTCACTGTGCACTTTATTTGCTGCTATTTTGAGTAGTGTTAGAGGAAATTCCATTGCAATAAACTTTCCGACCGATAAACCGTTCATGAAACTTTGCAGTTAACCAAATGTTAAAAACAGTAACCGTGCACATCCCTACTTCTACCAAGTAACGGATGAATTTGCACCAAAAACGTTTTGCTATACTACCTATGCATGTTTGTATGGTAAGTTACATTTTATTTTTTGCATTTAGCTGTCTGCGACTCAGTCAGAACAAACCTGTGACCCATTTTTTGGTCACCAGTTGAGAACCAATTTAAATTGAAAAACATCTTAATTTTCTTAGTATTATAAATCTCTCTCTCTCTCTCTAATACTATACATTTCTCACTCTTTGACTCTCTAAGTGCTTCTTTTCCATGTTTTAGGACTTCAGTGTGGATTTTGGTCACTGTCCCGAGATCACTGTCTACACCAGCTGCTGCCTGTTCCCGTCGGCTGAAATGCTGCCCACGCTCTGGGCCGAGAACAGGAAGTCTCTGCTGAGCATGCTGGTGGAGGTCAGTCTGTTTCCTTCTCTGTCTCTCTGTGAATCTCCTTCTACTGCATCTCATCTCTTCCATGCTGAAGCTTGTCCTTCTGTTCCAGGTGCACAAAGGGGTTCGTGGAGTGGTCAAGGATAAGAGTGGCAAGCCCATCATGGGCGCTATGATAGTGTTGAACGGTGGTGTGCGGGTCTTCACCAGTGAGGGAGGATACTTCCATGCACTTCTGGCTCCAGGTTTGCACAACATTGAAGCAGTGGCTGACGGCTACCAGCAGCAATCCCAGAAGGTTAGTGAGTATAGCTTGTGGAAATCTGTTGATTTTGGATGAGAAATGAGTTGCAATCCATTCTCAAGTTTCTTCACGGGTTCTGTTTGTCTTTCCAGGTTTCTGTGTCACCGTTTGAAGCAGCAAGTTCCATTATCATTGAGTTTGGCATGGAGAATGATATATTTGGCCTTCCAAGAGAATTAGTAGTGGCAAGTGCAGGTATGCAGATCAAACCTCTAATAACGAGGTTTTTTTAATTCCTTTGTCAGAATATTATAGCTTCCGGATGCGATTAAGTAGACACTTGACTAGTTTTATCAGAGCTAAAGTACTCTATCGATTGTCTTTGCTATTTTTAATAACCACATTTAAATGCTACTTTAAAGCTGAAGTGTGTAATTTCTGCTGCACTAGCGTCACCAAACGGGATAAAAAAAAAAAATAAGGATTGTTTTCAAATGGGTTTTCCGAACACATGGTCCAATGTTCAAAACAAACAGATTTAGAGATTGCTTGAGCCAATGTTGCCATGTCGGGCTGGTCCCAATGCTCAAACAAACAGAGCAATGATAGCGCCACAGAGTTTACACGTCAGGGAAATCAACCTATGAATAGCTTAAGCTGGAATAGGAGAAAGTATTTTAACATCGAAAAATTACAAACCTTTGCTTTAATATATACGTTTTCTATGGCTGATGTTTTTCATTATTTGATCGCCAGCTGCAGCAATGACGGCCCTGGTCGTCACAGCTTGTATCATCTGGTGCGTTTGCTCAGCCAAGTCAAACAGACAAAAGGACGGATTCCATCGGCTGCGACAGCACCGAGACGACTATGATGATGAGATCCGTCTCACATCTATGGGCTCCAAAAAGTCTCTTCTGAGCCACGAATTTCAAGATGAGAGTGAAAGTGATGAGGACACACTATACACCAACAAACTTTGAAGTCATGTCTGCTCCCTCTCCTGCCCTGAAACTGTCCACTGCCTGCAGGGCCACTGGAGGGCGCTCACCTCAACAGCCAGCAGCATAATCGTCCAAACCATCTTAAAACCCTGAAAACCACCATGGGATGCACTTTAATGCCCTTGTCAAATCGGGCAACCATTTTCACCATAGTGTTTTCAACTCACAACCTGCTCTCAACCAGCCTGCTGATTCATCTGGGTCTATATTATTTGAGTCCTCCCACCATTTAAATTGGAAGCTGAACAGCTAGAGTCCATCAACATGATTATGAAACATTGTGCCTTGTTAGGTTGGCTGTCGTATATTGGCTGCTGTGAGAGTGTTAGAGGATTTTGTAGTATAAATGGAATATTGCTCCTTTTTGCTTGGATTTGAGTCAGCATTAATCGATCCATCTCAATATCTGGTTTTCCAGATTCATAGACATTGACAGTTTTTTGTTTTGTTGTTTTGTTCAACAGATGCAGATTGCCATGTGACTCCTATTCTCTTTATCTGCAGTCATTCATAGCCAGCTGAATGGTTCAAAACATTGTTCACCCAAAAATTCTGTCATCATTAACTCACCCTCATGTGAGATGTATGACTTTAGTTTCTTCTGTGGAACACAAAAGATAATGTTAGGCAAAATGTAAGCCTCAGTCACCATTCACTTTCATTGCATCTTTTTCCCCTACAATAAAAGTGAATGGTGACTGAGGCTGGAACGATATGAGGGGTGGGTAAATGGTTTTATCATCATGACAGAATTTTCATTTATGGGTGAACTATCCCTTTAAGTTATTCCATTCAGGCATGCATATGTTTCTCACAGTGGCCCAGCATTAAACGTCTCGGACTATGAGGTTTAAGGTTTGCCAAGCGTGTCTGACACTTTATACATTAAGCAATCCCTTATTACCGGCACATATAGATGATGTGTTGTATATATTGACAGGAAACATGTTCATTAATTGCCTCTCAATTCCTCTAACGTTATTTTGGCTTTCAGGTATATGGTGAAACATTAATAATAACCCTAAACCGGGGACATTAATGTGTTTAGTGTGTCTGGATTTTGTCTTTAATGTGCACTCTTGAAAATGTTGTCCCTATTCCATGAATTTTAAGTAATGTATTTATTTTATTTTTAACATCCATCCAGTGCAAAATGTATTTTGCTCATTGTCTTTCAGGCATCCCAAAAAGATTGGAAAAAAAGAAGTGCTGTAAAAACTTTTGTTGTTGGCATGCATAAATGTTGTGTGCAATTCAGGAAACACAAAGATGAGAAACATACATTGTTGTGTATGTTTATGCATCAGTAAAGTTGGAACGTGCTTTATGTCTGCATTCCATAAAGCCCACAGTTGCCTGTTTGATAGGAACACCAATCATCATCTGAGAACATGCATATCTTACATATCTTTTGGTTTCCTAGTGTTGTATGCACTACAGTAAATTTCTTGTATGTAAGGATGAGACTTTGTTGAGAGTGTCAAAATGGTGTTACAGAGCAATCTGAAACCAGCAGAGCAAACTGTAAGTACTGTAAACTGTGTGCTGGCGGGTTTTCAGTCCAGTTTGTTTCTTTCAGATTGTTAAACAGTTTATGAAACACTTTGATTTTGTTCTCCCCTCTTAAAGTTAAATATAATGATTGTGATAGAGAAGTTTATGCTTTGACCTCATACTTTTACTAGGGAAAAGCAAAAAACAACCCATTAAACAGGTATCAAACCTAAAAGGGATAGTTTTCATGAAATTGAAAATTAATTTCCTCAGCCTCATGTTGTTCCAAACCCAAATTTCTTCTGTGGAACACGAAAGGAGATCATATAGAAGAAGAAGAAAAAAAGATGCAATGAAAGTGAATGGTGGCTGAGGCTGTCAGTCCCTACAATTCTGCCTTTTATAAAAAAAAGATGAGTGAGTGAGTGATTAATTGACAGAATTTTCTTTGGGGATGAGCTATCCCTTAAATGTTAGATTTAAATTTTTGTATCATGTTTGTACCAGATTGATAATTCTTACAAGTCAAATGATAAAAACTGGGATAATTGTGTTTATATGATTTGATTAGTAATCGATCCCACTACCAATCAGGGTTTGGCTTAATGTTGATTGTCATGCTTGAATGTAAATTCCTGGGTATGTTTAAACAAATATGTATAACTTTTGTATGTTTGTGCTGATGTTTATTTTTTTTCCTTTTTATACAATAATGATTGTAGATATTGTTGCCAACAACATGTAAATTACACAAGTGCAATTTCTGTCAAGAGTGAGAAAAATGCACAAAGAAAATGTTGTATTAAAGAAATGACTAGTGTCTAATGAAATGGGATGTAAATAAAACAGAAAGGGTTTGTTCTAAATATTATATGATCTTTTTTTTTCTAATGTGATCATGTAAGATTTTTCAGCTACCTCGGTTTTTATGCAGTTTCCAAATTTCTATAAAAGACAGATCTTTGGCAAAATAAGAAACTACAACTGGGATGAATCGTTGATGTGCTTCGATACAACAAAGTTGATAAGTTTTATGTCTAGGGTTAGAAATTCTTAAAATGCCTCATAAATTTAGCAAACGTAATCGGAAAGAAAAAAAATGCATTTATGTCATCCTCAAAATAAAATGTGGTTTATAAAGGGAATTAATAGTGTCTTTATTCACTTCTAAAAATGCCAAAAGTAAAATTTTTAGGGTTAGAGTTACTCTATAGCAGCATTTCCCAATCCTGTTCCTGGAGTACCCCCTCACTATTTTGGATGACCTAAAAATGAGAATTTGTCATCATTTACTCTTCTCATTATTATACAAGTGATTGGTTATTTTTACTCCTGTCATGCTCCAAAAAGGACAATATTGCATAGATATTTATTGAATAATGACAGAAAAAAAAAAATGTCTTAAAGGAGTAGTTCACCCAAAAATGAAAATCCTCTCATCATTTTCTCACCCCATGCCAGATGTGTATGACTTTCTTTCATCTGCTGAACACAAATAGATTTTTAGAAGAATATTTCAGCTCTGTAGGTCAGTACAATGCAAGTGAATGGTGACCAGAACTATGAAGCTTCAAAAGCACATAAAGGCAGCATAAAAGAAATCCAAACGACTCCCTTGGTTAAATCTATATCTTCAGAAGTCATGTGAGGTGTGGGTGAGAAACAGATCAATATTTAAGTCCCTTTTTAAGCCAATTTCACAAGCGTTTTTTTTTTTTTTTATGTATTTATTTTTGGGCAATTTGCATTCTTTGTGCAAATCGCCACCTATTCTGTTAAGCAGAAGAAAGAAAGTCAGACACATCTGCGAACGTCATGGGGGTGAGTAAATAATGACATAATTGTAGTTTTGGGGTGGATTATTCCTTCAACATCACTCGGAGGCGCTGTCGTGAAAGCGCGCAGTGTGCAGTGAAGCGCCCGCCTCTGCCAGCACCACCACGGATGACGTTCAACAACAAAGATGGCAGGAGGAAACAGCAACTATTGGGAAGGTGAGGTGGCAAAGCGCAACGAATCCCACTCGACAAAAACATACATTTCAATCTGTGACAACTCAGACCAATTTCTCGTTTTTAATGCTATTTGATAATGTTTTCTTGGAAACGCAGTCAAGTAACTCCTGTAAACTGAAGTCGTTAGCATTAGCTCGCTAGTCCGCAGACATCAGAGCTTTTGCCCTATGAACTATATAATGTGTCAGAAAAGTTCAGGTGAAGTTTGTTAGCTTAGATCACTCAGCTGTTCGCATTTGAAGCTGAAATGAGCTTTTCCACTCAAATGAAGCACACTCATAGGCGTTGTTGTGAAACCTAGTGAGCTTCCTACCTAGACATTAGACAGCATTTATTTGGGCTTTATAGGCGTAATTCAAACGTTTAAACGCTTCTATGTTGCATAAAAATACTTGACAGCAGTCTGTCATGACATTATATCTAAACTGTCAAGGCTCTGGTGTATTTAACACTTGATACACAGGATATGGATGCTATGTCTTACATAATTTTATTGATGCTCTATAAATGTATCCTCAGTTTATAAAGGTAAACTGACCAACTCCACTGGAGGGTGTAATGCTAATGCTTTTCTGAATGTTATCTTATTTTATTGATTTGTGTTATGTAATTTTATAGCCATTGATAACTGTATATAACCACTTACATTGTTTACTGAGGGGAGCAATACAAATGCTGCATGTTATCTTATTTTATTGCACTTTGACAGACTTGCGGAAGCAGGCGAGGCAGTTGGAGAATGAGCTGGACCTGAAGCTGGTGTCCTTCAGTAAACTCTGCACCAGTTACAACAGTGCTCGGGATGGCCGCAGAGGAGACAGGTGCGATGAACGACAGATCATCAGAACTTTTGTTCAATGAAAGAGCTGTGATTTTTCTCAAGATAGCATTCCAAAGATAGAATTAGGGGGTTGTGATAACACTGTTCTCTTCTATCTCTGTTTTTTAATAGTTCTGATACAACACCTCTCATTTGCAACTCCACTCAGGACAGAATGATTGAGACCATGTCAGTGGAGATTGAGCAGCTACTTGCAAAAGTAAGACTTTTGTAAACCAATGTTTCAGTCACAGCCAATATTCTTTAGCTGTCTGCTGTTTGTAGTGATGTTGGCCTTACTGCTCTACATAACTCAATTGATATACATTTTAATAAACACAATTAATTAAGCTCTATTTGTAAATAATATTTTATCATTCATAACGCTGAGGTTCTTTGAGAAATTAAAACAAAATCACTTACAGATTTAGGGTTGAGTTTAATGTCCAGGTTAGTTTGAGGGAGGAACAAAACAAAAACTTTGTCTCACTTCTCTCCTACATTTTGTAGCTTACAGGGGTGAATGACAAGCTGGCTGAGTACACGAGCACGCCAGGAGTAACGTCTCTTAACGCTGCTCTAATGCACACTCTCCAGAGGCACAGAGATATCCTTCAAGTGAGTTGCTTATCATTTATAGTCTCATCTGAGATAAGCACTGAACTGATCATCACCAAAGGGCTGTCCCACCATTTTTGTGCATGTATTTATTTATATATGGATATGACCATAAGTCTTGAAACTTCAAATTAAGGTGAAGTGCATATTTACTGGGAAAAAAGTACTGTCGATACAATTACACATCATCGTTAAAGGGATGGTTCACCCAGCAATGAAAATTCTCTCATCATTTTCCCTCATGCCATCCCAGATATAGATGACTTTCTTCTGCAGAACACAAAGATTTTTAGAAGAATATCTCAGGTCTGTAGGTCCATACAATGTAAGTGATTGGTGACTAGAACTTTGAAGCTCCACAAATCACAAAGGCCACATAAAAGTAATCCATATGACTCCCGTGGTTAAATCCATGTCTTCAGAAGTGATATGAGAAGAAAAGAGAAAAAATGAGAGAGAGAAAAAACACTCCAGTCCCCAACCACGCCGCCATTCGGTCTTCGGCCAGCTGGGCAGCGGCACTGGATCTCGCCTTCTGGCGGATGGCAGCGAGCTCCTCCACTTCCCTGCAGACGTCAGTGGATGCTCCGCTCCCGGAGGATGGCAGCGAGCTCCCCTGCCCTCTGGCGACCGGTAGCAAGCTCCCCCACCCCCTGGTGGACGACAGCGGCTCTTTCGTCTCCTGGCGGATGGCAGCGGGCTCCTCCGCCTTCGGGCGAACCACTCCAGTACCACCGTATCATACCTCCTCGGTCGTGACCCTCCCCCAATGGCGAGGCTTTTCTGACAGTGCGTCTTCCTCTGTCCCGGGTTTCGGCAGCACTGTGGCAGACTCTGCCTTCCAAGGAGGAAGCGAGAACCGGAGTGAACAATCAACAGAACTTTAATTTGAGATAGAACGCTGAACTGAAACATAACGACACACACACAGGCACGTGCGTCTCTCTCTCTCTCACTGGCATCCCCGGCTCCTCTGTATCCCTCTCCTGGCTGACTGGGCTGATTCAGCACCGGGGGCGCACCCTTACGGCCCGACCACGCCCTCCTTGTCAGAAATATCATCTAGAAAATATTTACTACTAATTCATTTGACAGTGTATCTTTCTAATGTTGGAGGAATGTTAGATGTATAAACCTGGAGAGAAACATTTTCAATTCAATTAAAAAAATAATATAATAAAAAATAATATTTTAGTTTAAATATTTCTATTAATAGTGAAAAGCACTCTTACACATTTTGTTTTTTTTGTAAAAGTATTTAAAAAAAGTTCATATTGTTTCAAAGCAGCTGCTCAGAAAATAGTGAATTACAACCCTTATTTCTTACAAAAGATTTTTTTTCATAATACATTAAATGATATGCCAATATATTTTAATTTCTGTTTTTATTCTTACTAATGCTGTCAATACTATAAAATTATTAATCTAATAATTTCTGAATGAAACTGTATTAATGTAAAATAATACACTTTTAATACATTTTTTTTTTTTTTTCCCAGAACATTTTTTTTGGACCCCAGTTTGAAAACTCATGGTCTAGAGGGCACTTGTATTTGATATCAACAAAGCTGACCTATCTTATGTTATTTTGAACCCCTTTAACTCTTTAACCCATTTAACTTTTAAATTTTCCTTCTAGGACTACACGCATGAATTTCATAAAACCAAATCAAACTTCATGGCAATCAGAGAGCGAGAAGATCTGTTGGGATCTGTCAGAAAAGACATTGAGTAAGTTTTCTCTTAAATATCTTTTTATACTCGGAATTCTATACCTCTCTTATTTTTTTCTTGTCATGAAGGTCAAACCCAGCCAGTGTGGAATTATTTGTCATTTCCCATTCTACAGGTGCTGGTCATATAATTAGAATATCATCAAAAAGTTGATTTATTTCACTAATTCCATTCAAAAAGTGAAACTTGTATATTATATTCATTCATTACACACAGACTGATATATTTCAAATGTTTATTTCTTTTAATTTTGATGATTATAACTGACAACTAAGGAAAATCCCAAATTCAGTATCTTAGAAAATTAGAATATTGTGAAAAGGTTCAATATTGAAGACACCTGGTGCCACACTCTAATCAGCTAATTAACTCAAAACACCTGCAAAGGCCTTTAAATGGTCTCTCAGTCTAGTTCTGTACGCTACACAATCATGGGGAAGACTGCTGACTTGACAGTTGTCCAAAAGACGACCATTGACACGTTGCACAAGGAGGGCAAGACACAAAAGGTAATTGCAAAAGAGGCTGGCTGTTCACAGAGCTCTGTGTCCAAGCACATTAATAGAGAGGCGAAGGGAAGGAAAAGATGTGGTAGAAAAAAGTGTACAAGCAATAGTGATAACCGTACCCTGGAGAGGATTGTGAAACAAAACCCATTCAAAAATGTGGGGGAGAACCACTATGCACAGACGTATGCAAGACACGGGTTTCAGCTGTCGCATTCCTTGTGTCAAGCCACTCTTGAACAACAGACAGCGTCTGAAGCGTCTCGCCTGGGCTAAAGACAAAAAGGACTGGACTGCTGCTGAGTGGTCCAAAGTTATGTTCTCTGATGAAAGTAAATTTTGCATTTCCTTTGGAAATCAGGGTCCCAGAGTCTGGAGGAAGAGAGGAGAGGCACACAATCCACGTTGCTTGAGGTCCAGTGTAAAGTTTCCACAGTCAGTGATGGTTTGGGGTGCCATGTCATCTGCTGGTGTTGGTCCACTGTGTTTTCTGAGGTCCAAGGTCAACGCAGCCGTATACCAGGAAGTTTTAGAGCACTTCATGCTTCCTGCTGCTGACCAACTTTATGGAGATGCAGATTTCATTTTCCAACAGGACTTGGCACCTGCACACAGTGCCAAAGCAACCAGTATCTGGTTTAAGGACCATGGTATCCCTGTTCTTAATTGGCCAGCAAACTCACCTGACCTTAACCCCATAGAAAATCTATGGGGTATTGTGAAGAGGAAGATGCGATATGCCAGACCCAACAATGCAGAAGAGCTGAAGGCCACTATCAGAGCAACCTGGGCTCTCATAACACCTGAGCAGTGCCACAGACTGATCGACTCCATGCCACGCCGCATTGCTGCAGTAATTCAGGCAAAAGGAGCCCCAACTAAGTACTGAGTGCTGTACATGCTCATACTTTTCATGTTCATACTTTTCAGTTGGCCAAGATTTCTAAAAATCCTTTCTTTGTATTGGTCTTAAGTAATATTCTAATTTTCTGAGATACTGAATTTGGGATTTTCCTTAGTTGTCAGTTATAATCATCAAAATTAAAAGAAATAAACATTTGAAATATATCAGTCTGTGTGTAATGAATGAATATAATATACAAGTTTCACTTTTTGAATGGAATTAGTGAAATAAATCAACTTTTTGATGATATTCTAATTATATGACCAGCACCTGTATATCTTAAGTGATGGTCCTGTCCATGAACATATTTGCAGGTTATGCAGTCACTTTGACCCTTTTGCCTTAACACTGTGGGATCCCCTAAGCTGAATAAAAAATGTAGCCATTACACTGTTATTGATCTGAGGTGCAAAGTCATAGCACCTCTGTGGGCTGCTTGTTTAATTTGTGTTGCGGTACTATATGTTAACAAAAAAAAACCTCTGAATATCTCCCAGCCATTGATCTTGAATGTATTTTTTCAGTAGAATAAAACTGGCTGTCAGAGTGGGATTTGGGCTCAATTCATCTGTCACTTAGCACTGGAAAACATTCTGTATTTACACAAATGAGCAGTATCACCCACCCACTGCCTTTAGACGCCTACTTATCTGACCAGCAATAAGTTTCTTGTTTACTCAGTATTGTGATCTCCTGTGAACCACAGATTGGCATATTTTATAGACTCATTCATACCAGCTTTTAGCAGGTTATTAGGGACTTGAAGCAAATGGAACAGCTATAACGACCGGAAATAAAATTATCAATCACTGTAGCCAAGACATATGCAAAAATCACTTAGCAATCACAAAGAGGATGGTGGAATGGAGCATTCATTAATTCCAGTACCAAAAAAATCATTTAAAAACCGCAAGAGAAGGGATGCTTTTAGTGTTAAATGATAACTTTCTGTTAGTTTTTACTTTTAAACAATGTCAACAAGTCTAAAAACCTAGATATTATTATTAAATAATGGATTTTTGATGTAATTTAAGTCTGTTTTAACCAACCGTGGTAAATACATTTAACATATGAGTTTTGAGGAGGATGTTTCAGCTACTATACTGCGCTCAATTCACATAATTTCTTAAAACATAACATTTACTTCCCTTGTCTGTCACGTAGTGTCGGCTGTGGCTAAGTAGCGATTCTTCCATAGTAGATGGTGACTGGTCGGTATGGGATATGAGGAAGCGTGGTTCAGGTATCTTTAAACTCTTTATTCACACAATAACACTCAAAGTCGGGGTCAGTGCTCCAATGCGTCGCACTCCTGTGCATCAGTCACTTTCTCACTCTCTCTCTCTCTCTCTCTCTCTCTCTCTCTCTCTGGGCTCTGGCGTGGGCTCCTCTTATCGCTCTTCCCAGATTACTGCAGCAAGACACAGCTGTTAGACCTAATTGTCATCCAGGGATGAATCCTTACCACTTCCCCTCTCCCTGGATGGACACTCAACCACGCCCTCGCCACCCATTCCCACTGCCTGACTCAGTCCAGGGAGCCATCCGGCCTGCCCACAATAAGATCAGTCAGCGTGCTGGTGACAGCCGAATAATTCTGTAAAAACCACGATAGTAGCCAGCCAGCCCCAGGAACTGTCCTATCTCCTTTTTTGTCTTAGGTCTCGGGGAGGCTGCAATCACTGCGGTTTTATCGATTTGGTGCCACACCTGCCCGTGGTCCAAATGGAAGCCCAGATACCGTACCTCCACCCGCCCAATTGTGCACTTCTTTGGGTTTGCCGTGAGCCCCGCTCACCTCAATGACCTCAGGACAGCCCTCAGATGTTGCAGGTGCTGCTGCCAATCATTACTGTAAATAATTATATCGTCTAAATAGTCAGCGGCATAAGTAACGTGTGGGAGGACTCGGTCCATGAGCTGCTGGAACATAGCCGGAGCCCCAAACAAACCGAACGGAAGCTCCACGAATTGGTGTAATTTCTGCAATTTTGCAACGTCTGTGAGTTGAGACGGTGATAGGTGGTCTCCACAAGTGTGTGGGTGAGATGATTGGGTTTTAAGTTCACCTCCAGCCCGAGCTCCAGAGGTTAAGATGGTATATTTGACGTGCGTCACCTCTATCTGTTCGTTTTACCTCATAATCGAGATCTTCCACTCGTTGTGTGACCTCAAAGGGCCCTTGCCACTTGGCGAGTAATTTGGAGCTTGAGGTTGGGAGTAATACAAGCACTTTGCCTCCTGGTGCAAATTCCCATAGCCGAGCTCCCCTATCATACAGCCAGCTTTGGCGTTCTTGAGCTTGGAGCAAATTCTCCTGTGTTAGTTGACCTAAAGTGTGGAGTTTTGATTTAAGATCAAGAACATACTGAATTTCATTTTTACTGTTTTAAGGTCCCTCCTCTCAAGCTTCCTGCATGACGTCGAGCACGCCTCACAGCCGACGCCCGTACAGCAGCTTGAATGGGGAAAACCCTGTGGAGGCTTGGGGGACCTCTCAGACTGTGAATAACAGGGGTTTGAGCTACTTATCCTTCGGAATCCCCACTCAGGAGATAATCCTGAAGAGTGCCTCCGCAACACTACGTGCTGAGATGTTGCACAGAGGCACTGCTTCTGGATATCGCGCTGCGTAATCCACCAGAACTAACACAAAGCAACGTCCGTGTACCATCTGTTCTAATGGCCCAACGAGGTCCATGCCAATTCTCGTGGCGGAGGGGACCTTGATTAATGGCAGAGGGCGCAATGGCACTTTTGGAGTTGCCAGTCAATTCACCATCTGACATTCACAGCATGCCACACACCACCTGCGAACATCCCCGTGAATGCCCGGCCAATAGAAAGGGGCCATTAGATGGTTTTGTGTTTTTTCTCACCCTAAGTGACCTGCCATTGGATTATGATGAGCTGTCTGGAATAACAAGGGGGACCACCGGCTGGACAAACCCCTGGGACCAGGGAGACGGTTTGGGAGTAAATGTCCCCCATTTCCAGGGAAACAGCGTGGGGTGGGGACCAGATACGGGGGGGGGGGGGCGGGGTAGAGAGGGAGCGAGAGAGTGAGGAGAGAGAGAAAACGAGGGCTGCTCCGCCCCTGGGTATGCTGCCATATGGTCCTCAGCCAGCTGTACGGCCTCAGCCAGCTGTACGACCTCTTCCAGCGACGCCGGGTGGTGGCACTAGACCCATTCTGCTGTTCTGGTCGGCAGACGAAGGACGAACCACTCCAGCACCACCAGATCAATGACTCCCTCAGCGTCAAGCTCCTCTACCAGCAGCCACTTCTGGCAGGCGTCACGGAGCTGTTGGACGAATGCAAAAGGGTGGCCGCACTCGCTCGGCATCAGCAAGCGGAAGTGCTGTCGTTGTTGCTCGGGGCTGTGGCTGACACGTTGCATCACGGCTTTCTTTAAGTCCTTATATACCAGGAGGTTCACGGCAGGCAGAGGTTGGAACGTGAGCTGGGCTTCCCCAGACAACAGCGGCAGGAGGCGGGCCAGCCCACTCTGATTTCAGCCATTTCCACAGCTCTGACGTTCGCTCAAACAACTCGAGGAATGCCTCTGGTTCATCATGCAGGCCCATTTTCATCAGGGTAAGAAGGGGCATGGAAGGTGTTGGGTCTGGTGTCGCGGCTGAGAGTGGCTCCTAGTGTATGAAGCTCCTGAGCGCCTGCCGGTCCTCTTCTTGAGCCCGGAGAATCGCCTGAAAACACTGGCCTTGGTCTCGGCGCAGCTTAAGCAGGGCCTGGTGTTGCACCTGGTGCATGCTGGCGAGGGACTTGATGACTTCGGCCAGCGGTGAGGACTCCATGACGGTGTATTATCTTCCTGAAGGTTCCCGGGTTTCACTGTAACAGGACTGGTTGGTATGGGGAATGAGGAAGCGTGATTCGGGTATCTTTAAACTCTTTATTCACACAATATCACTCAAGGTCGGGGTCAATACTCTAATGCGTCGCACTCCTGTGCATCACTCTCTCTCTCTGGGCTCCGGCGTGGGCTCCTCTTATTGCTCTTCCAGGATTACTGCAACAAGAAACAGATGTTAGACCTAATGGTCACCCAGGGATGAATCCTTACCGCTTCCCCTCTCCCTGGATGGACACTCAACCTCGCCCTCGCCACAGTGACAGTACAACATCTGGAAGTAGCGAGTTAAAGTTGCATATACTTGGAAGAATACAGAACGGTGTAGCCATCCGATCCGCAGCTATTGCTTAAAGATACATACATGTATGTATCTTTTTAATAGATTAGAATTCAAGGATGAACGATTTCAAGATTCCTAAGCTGCTTCTTTAGCACCATTATTATTTAAGTGCTGAAATGTGTGAGCTGTCATGTTCTCATTCTTGGATGAGCATTCTTGGATTACACATTTGTAATGCTCATCCTATGAGGTCACAGTTATTCAACTTTTCTGCTATTATCCCCTTTCTTTAGCAATGAGTATTGTTAAACTGCTTATTGGCTGATCTCAGCTGTTCTGAACTTCCTGCACTTAATGCACAGGCATAATATGTTAAAATGTGTAATTTTCTCATTATTTGCAGTAACCATATTTATTTTTACCTGAATTACTGTCTTACAGTGGGTGGCTTATTTGGGTGGTCTGATATAGTGAATTCTGCCATTCTGTGTCTGTTCCTTTGAACTATTTGTCTTTTCTTCTGTATAGATTCTTCAAATTAGTATTGTAGAATGTGTAAGTAATCATTAAAAGGATAGTTCACCCAAAAATGAAAATTCTGTCATCATTCATGCACCCTCATGTTGCTCCGAAGACTTTCTCTCTTCTGTGGAAAGCAGAATGACAGTGTTAGACAGAATGACACCCTCAGTCGCCATTCATTTTCATTTAATCGTTATCTATACAATGAAAGTGAACAGTGAGTGACGCTAAGGTTCGTTCTAACATCTCCTTATATGAAAGTTGGGTTTGGAACAACATGAAGTATATGATGATATAATTAACATTTTTGGGGAAACTATCCCAGTACATCATAAATTGTGTTATTCATATATACCACCAGGGGGTGATATTGAACCTTGTGTAATGCACTTCTTGTGCCCAGCCATTTTCTGTTGTGCAGGCCCTGGAGGTTCTAGTTTCAGCAGGACCGGCGTTGGTGCCTTTGTCTGCTCCTCTGCTTACTCCCTGAGTTTGTGTGGCACGTGCTGTGCTCATCCTGTTACCTAGCTCTCCCCCCATCGATCGACAGGACTCTGCAGCATAGCACTATAGAAATGTCAGCAGGCAGAAATGACAGTGCCTCCTGTGTGATTTAGTGCACGGCCCTTTAAAGTCTTATTGGAATGATTAAGTTTGCTGTCAGTGCTCTGTCACTTTGGTCTGTTTGGACTGACAGTTGATTAGACCAGCAGGCAGGTGTAATCCCATAGAAACTGGATTAATAACCCTTCGACATCTGTCTGTTTACAATAGGTGCAGAGAAAAAAACACTCGACAGTGGAGGCTAGTTTGACAGGTTCTTGATCAGGCCGCTATCTTTTAGGTCTGTTTTACACATACTGCGCCTGTGGGGCATGCGCGTGTAGAGCTTTCACACTGACAAAGTTTCTGCTGCATCACAGAGCTGCAGCTCTGTAGTGAAAAGAAAAGTACATTTGTATAGCACCTTTCATACATCAAGTGCAGCTCAAAGTGCTTCACAAATCAGAAATTAAAAGTCAAAGGAAGTGACTGCCTTAAAATATTTATTTTATTATTAATAAAAAAATATGTATATTACAAATTAAAACAATAATAAAAAGCTTTAAATAATAAGTAATATATAAAAGTAACAAAGTAAATAAAGTACAGAAAATTTCTAGGCACCATGTGGAGTTTTCCTGTGATAATGGCCAGAAATTACACAGTTTGGCTGTATAATTAAACAAGTTATATAATTTTAATAAGCAATTGAGAACTAGTACAAACTTGATCTTTTAATCTAATTTGCATGAAGAGAAAATCGCATTTACATCTAAATGGAAATTAATTTACACGGAACGCATTATAAACTACTGTAAAACATAAACTGTGTTCTGTAAATTGCAGAATATAGACTGCCTTATATTGAGTCATTCAGATTTATTCAGTAGAAACTGTGCGCCTGTCACTGCGTGTGTTAGTTCCCTAAAGCCCGGCACAGATGTCTTTTTTTTTTTTTTTTTTCAAGCAGTTGGTGAGTGGTTTGCTATTATAGAATTATATGTTCATTAAAGCCAATATTGCAGATAATTGTGTTGATATTTAGGTTGATAGTGCATTCTCAATGTGTTGTCTGTTTGGCAGTAGACTGAGAGAATGCTGTAAATGTTATGAGCACCAAAATGAACATGTTCTGCAGAAGCAGTATGTGTGAAACAGACCTTGTACAGTACCTCCAATTGCCTTCATTCTGCCCTCAGAAGCTCTTTCTTCTGAGATGAAGATTTGTTTTAATTTGTGCTGTCAGGCCAAAGGACTAATGTTGTGTGAACACAGGGTGTTTTTGTATTTAGTTTCCCCAAAGAACTCTTGGGAAAGAGCTGCTCTTCCTAGCACTGTGTTCATTCATTATTAATGCTAAATGCTCTCTGTGAGTGAGAGAAAGAGAGCCTGTGCACAACACACAGGATGACCCCTCAATATTAGCCCATCCCATCTAAAATGGCAGGCCTTCTACAGGATACAGTTTATACAGTGAGCTGCTTGAGAGATTGCATGTTTCTGTTCAATTGTTAATTAATGCATTTTTCTCTTTTCAGGACATATAAGAGTGGATCAGGGGTGAATAACAGACGGACAGAGCTTTTCCTGAAAGAACACGAACACCTGAGAAAGTAAGATGCTTCCTACTGTGTTCTCAACTTCACTCAAATACCGTTTGAATAATACTTTCAAATTAGTATAAGAATGTTTGCTTTTATAGTAGACTAAGGATAGATATTGTATGTACATTTGAAGTCATTGTATGTACAAAGAATTTTACATACACCTTAACCAAATACATTTAAACTCAGTTTTTCACAATTCCTGACATTTAATCATAGAAAACATTCCCTGTCTTAGGTCAGTTAGGATCACTACTATAAGAATGTGAAATGTTAGAATAATAGTATTTCAGCTTTTATTTCTTTCATCACATTCCCAGAAGTTTACATACACTTTGTTAGTATTTGGTAGCACTGCCTTTAAATTGTTTAACTTGGGTCAAACGTTTTGAATAGCCTTTCATAAGCTTCTCACAATAAGTTGCTGGAATTTTGGCCCATTCCTCCAGACAGAACTGGTGCAGCTGAGGCAGGTTTGTAGGCCTCCTTGCTCGCATACGCTTTTTTAGTTCTGCCCACAAATTTGTTATCAGATTGAGGTCAGTGCTTTGTGATGGCCACTCCAAT
This sequence comes from Myxocyprinus asiaticus, assembly GCF_019703515.2. Lineage (NCBI taxonomy): Eukaryota > Metazoa > Chordata > Actinopteri > Cypriniformes > Catostomidae > Myxocyprinus > Myxocyprinus asiaticus. The sequence continues at coordinate 17,592,673 of NC_059382.1, read as the reverse complement.
ACCTTGACTTTGTTATCCTTAAGCTATTTTGCCACAACTTTAGAGGTATGCTTGGGGTCATTACCCATTTGCGACCAAGCTTTAACTTCCTGAGATGTTGCTTCGATATATCCACATAATTTTCCTTCCTCATGATGCCATCTATTTTGTGAAGTGTACCAGTCCCTCCTGCAGCAAAGCACCCCCACAACATGATGCTGCCACCCCCATGCTTCACGGTTGGGGTGGTGTTCTTCAGTTTGCAAGCCTCACCCTTTTTCCTCCAAACATAACGATGGTCATTATGGCCAAACAGTTCAATTTTTGTTTCATCAGTCCAGATGACATTTCTCCAGAAAGTAAGATCTTTGTCCCCATGTGCACTTGCAAACTGTAGTCTGGCTTTTTTATGGTGGTTTTGGAGCAGTGGCTTCTTTCTTGCTGAGCAGGCTTTCAGATGATGTTGATATAGGACACGTTTTACTGTGGATATAGATACCTGTCTACCTGTTTCCTCCAGCATCTTCACAAGGTCCTTTGCTGTTGTTCTGGGATTGATTTGCACTTTTTGCATCAAACTACATTCATTTCTAGGAAACAGAATGTGTCTCCTTCCTGAGCGGTGGTCTGTGGCTGTGTGGTCCCATGGGGTTTACACTTGTGTACTATTGTTTGTACAAATGAACGTGGTACCTTCAGGCATTTGAAAATTGCTCCCAAGGATGAACCAGACTTGTGGAGGTCCACAATTTATTTTTATTTTTTTTTTCTGAGGTCTTGGCTAATTTCTTTTAAGTTTCCTATGATGTCAAGCAAAGAGGCACTGAGTTTGATGGTAGGCCTTAAAATACATCCACAGGTACACCTCCAATTCAGTACACCACCTATCAGAAGCTAATTGTCTAAAGGCTGGACATAATTTTTTGGAATTTTCCAAGCTGCTTAAAGTCACAGTTAACTTGGTGTATGTAAACTTCTGACCCACTGGAATTGTGATATAATCAATTAAAAGTTAAACAATCTGTCTGTAAACAATTGTTGGAAAAATTACTCGTGTCATGCACAAAGTAGATGTCCTAAACGACTTGCCAAAACTATAGTTTGCTAATATTAAATCTGTGGAGTAGTTAAAAAATGAGTTTTAATTACTTCAAACTAAGTGTATGTAAACTTCTGACTTCAACTGTAAACATGTACTGGAGCCTGTTTAGTTACACTGGAAGGGTAGTTAAATTAAGGGTAATCCGAGTCCATGGATACTTAAATCTCAATCTTAGTCTGATCCTTGGCACAGGGGGTAATGCGTTGCTCACAACATATAGGTAGCTGCCCAGGAATATATGCCAATCCTATTCTTTAATTCTACATTGTCCAATAAAGGCAAACAAACAATAAATAAAATAATGTACAAAAATCTTAATCTTATATAATTAATCCAGTCAGAGGAAAAATTATCTTCTAAAATTATCAATTTACATTTGCCCTTTGTATTTTTTAATAGGGAAAAGTGCAGTCAGTTTTAACGGATCACAAAGCAGCATGTGCACTTATTACATTGGAAGTAGTCAGTGGAATTTTGGCTTTGAATTGATGCTCCTGCATCTTGGACAAAAAAATTACTTCATCTACATTTCAACCCTTTCTGATAAGATCAACCCAGCCACTGATAGATACGGTCAGTGAAGATGGTGGTACAATTCCAGTCTTGAGATTCAGAGATCACTAATGATCTCTACTGGGAGTAGAAAAGAGGAAAACTTCCTGTTCTGAGACACCTACATGAAGTCATCCTCTGGCAGTGAATGTGCGAATGGTATTTGCTGCCTGGGATTTGAGGGAAATAGAGTGAATAAGTCACTCAGTCACTTACTTGCAGTGTCACAGCAGTGTCACTTTACCTGAGCAATGACAGCTTCCTGAAGAAGGTTACCTTTAATAGACACGCTCTCATTCATCAGTAACTTAGCAAGGCCGCTTGACTCTCTCCCTAGCACTGTTCCATGTAAAATAGATGGCTTAAATTCGTGGAGTCATCGAAAGTGACTGCTTGGCTGCTCACTTAGGCATAAGGTGTTCTGTATAACAAATGATGGGTCTAAAACTCTCACTGGTAATTTATTTTAAAACATGAACAAGAATCGATGGACTTTGGTAAAGAATTTGACAAAGTATTTACTCTGGGTCATTTGTTTCATAGAAAAGCTTTAGTGTATCAGTTTAAGTGAAAGAGGCTGAGAGAGAGAATATTACATGTGGTTTGATTATTGCCTTGGAAGAGCTTGTATAAAACGTGATCTTGGACTCAAAGGAAATCTAATTTAAACCAAGGCTTTCTTGGCACAATCTGTGGGATTAAACTGATTTAGTTACTTACAAAGTTTGCAGAAAAAGAGCTATACAATATAGTTTCCTATAGAAAGTTTTATCTGTTGCAGCAGGGGAATTTAATTGGTCATAATTTCAGTACATACTAAAAACGCTATATAACACAATAGTACTTTTGTAATAGTATTTCAGTTTTCTAAGTAACCTGATTCAGTAACCACTGATTCAAAAAGTAATTTGTTAGACTGATTCAAAGAGTTTATTATAATTATTATTCTTATTTTTTGGCTGAATAGTGGTGAAGGAAATACTTCTACAGTATGCTGTTAAACCGTGTGGTTCCTTTACAATTTGTTCAAACAAGGAACAAAACATTAACTATAGGAATATAAGTGAGTATATAAAATTGACTGTTGGAGATGACCTTAGCCTAGTTTCCATCCAATTTTCATGCTTTTTTGTTATCGACAATGTGAAAATGTGTAAAAAAAATGTGTGAAATTTGCAATCTTCTGCCTGTTTCCATGAACTTTTATCGATTAAAAATGGTGTGCGTGATGATGTCATGCCTAAAAAAAAAAAACACTTTGTCGCATAAGTTTTGGTTTATCGCACAAGAAATCCGCCCTTAAGCCATTTCCATACAGAAATGTGTGTTTATCGCTCATTGTGTACCTTTCGCCTCCCAGATGTCCCTAATTTTTTTCCTCTGAAGTTTTGATAAAATGGGGAGAGTATTGAGACAATTCATTGAAATTAACCAGTTTACTGTCATTTTAATTTCACAAATTAATGCAGTCAGAAGATGGAATTGCAATCAAAAGGGAGCTCTTGCCCTTCTGATATTGGTCCTGATGTTGCGCCTATCACAGGTTGCAACCAGTGTTGACCCGAAAGCAAATCGTCATGGCCCTGTTCAAGCTGGAAACCTGCACCAAGTAGTGGGGGAAACTTTCGGTCTTAGCATAAAGACCATCCATCAATATGTATATGCTGTGTGCACAGCTATTAAAGAAAAATTGATGCGGTGTAATATCAGGGTGCGTGCGTGCGTGCGTGCGTGATACATTCCTGATGTTCAATAGGCTATTTTGAACAATCATCTAATCTACAGCATTGCCATCACAACTGCATTATGTCCTGCATATTTGTCCAGCAACTTTTAACGACCAACTGAACTTGATTGTCATCTAAAATTAATTTTAGCGTCATAATGCAATTTACATTTTCTGAAGAAGCTCAGCAAATGAGATCCGAGGTAAAGAGGGTTAGAATTAAGATATTTAAAAGTTAAGATATTCAAAAGCTCGTTTTTTGAAAGTGAATTCAGCATTGGACAAATAGTTCTGATAGTTTTATAGTCTTGAAAAAAGTGTAGAACATTCTGAGAATGTCATTCAGTCGACTTTTTTGGTCTACAGAACAAGGTAAGGCTAATTTAAGTTTGTGTAAAGAAAAGGCAAATTTATTTTTTTCGCTTGGTAATTAATTATTTTATTTAATGCGTTATTCATTTGGTAGGCTAATTTATTTTATTTAATACAGGGAATTTTGCCAGCATTTCTTTCAAAAGTAAGCTAAACAATAATTTTATAGAATTGGGCTATTTGTTAGTGTTCCAAAAAAGCACACTGATGCTTTTCTCCTAGTATTGTGTATTTATTTTTAATTTAAAACATCTTTGTGCATAGAAATTATGTTTTTTTTTGTATTATGGGCTAATTCCATGACTGCCATCTGTTATTTTGAATGGTGTGGAAAAGCACCTTTATTAAATAAACGGATGGCTACCGCAATTAAATTAATCACAAACAGTGGCTATTAATTTGTTCTCCGTGCACTTGTCTATGTGCATGATACGAGATATTTGTGTTGGCACTCCTGGAAGTGTCATGTTTGCAGCATCGGATCTGTGCAGGTATGCAGTTAAGCCCAATCCATAATCATGTACAATAAATTGGCTTTCAGTGATGTATACCTTGTCGACATGATTAACACAGGCTAACGATTGAGGTAAATTCTGTCATGTGACACTATATTTTTGCGTTAATGCCAGTTTTCTCGACAAAACGTGTTTCCAAACCAGTTTTTCGCAACATTTGAAGTATTGTCAGTTTATGCGCTAGAGTTAAACAGAAAAATATTATGCTGACACTTTACCGATCGTTTTCATCAGCTTTATTTTGATGCGCTAAAACTTTTTTGCAAAAAATCCTTGGATGGAAACGTAGTTGTTTATTGTACCTGATATTGTAGGTTTGCTTTATATTTTGTTTTTGCTATTAGTCACATAACAAACACTAAATAGTATGTAGTGAGTATTCATCCTGTAAGCTGCCACCTATTCTGAACTTATTAAATATCTTAATGAAGTTTACATTAAACTTTTCATCCAAATCAAGCCACCAGTGTAGGGTGAGGGGGTGCAGAGGGTCGTACCGTTGACCTGCTCCTCATGCACAGATTGGTAATTGGCACAGTTAGAAGACTGTAAGCTGGCTGAATGCTGAGTACATATGGGTGCTTATGTCTTTCCCTGCGGTCCTGGCCAGATGCCCACTTTGTTTCTCAGCATCTGTGTGCCCTTCTTTTTCACAGCTCTGTCTCTGCTCTGGGGCAAACAGAGGACATACACACTCGCATTTAGCACTTAGGATGTGATTTGGACATGATGTGAAAATAAGAAGGAAATCACACATAATGTCAAACCACTGGCATTGTTAATGTACATCAAAAAGCTGTAAAATGGGTGACGAGCTGCATATGTACGATCTGGCCCATGTCTCCTCATCTTTCACTCACATGCAGCTTTTATAGAGGAAGTAATCTCTGGTGTTATTGCTTGAGCCCATTCCAGTGTAAACAGTAATTGAACATGATGCCATCAGGAATGCCATTTAAAAACATTAACGGCTATGACAGGCTGACTCATAGATTACAATGAGCACTCAGAGGAAGACATAGTTGAAACACATTGCAGACAATTACTCAATCAAATAAGGGAAGACAAACAGAGAAAAAAAGTAATTTAAAAAACAATATATATATATATATATATATATATACACAACAATACTTGTTACAGGAACTGAGGCTGTCCCAAAGAGCTTTAGCATCATCAGAAAGGATGTTTTGCTATCAGTTAAAGGGAGTTTCTACTTCCTATATTGCTACTAGATGGATCTTATTCATCTAATGTACTGTTTGCTTCAAAACACATGGTTTAGTTCAGACTGATCCTACAGTGACATCGGAAACAGAAGGTTGACCTTTCTTTAGGTAGAATCGGTCTGTGCTTACCGACGTTCGAAACACTGCACACGGTTTCCAAAACAGTAACAGTTTTTGGGTGTATGGGCACATTTGAGCTCCATTTTCTGGGTGTATTGTCAATGGAGGGCCGCCAAACGTAAGTTGAAGAGGAATACAAGTTTTATAAACTGAACTTACCCAAACCCCAAACCTAAACCTAACCGTCATTGGAGTAAAAGTGTAATGTTAGAGGGAAAAATGCAACTTCAAAATCACCCTCGTCACTGATTATGTAAACACAGTAACTTCCTTGTTTCAACATGGAATCCGAACCACAGACTATTTAGCAGAGATGGGCCACTTCTGTTAAAATGAATGGGAGAATTTGGAATGCCCAACAGTCAACAGGTAAAGAAAAGGAAGTCCCACCTTACAGGTAGAAGTACCAGTCACTTTTTAGATACAGACATCACCTGTCAATCAACTCAAGAATGCGCATGCACATTAGCTAGACAAGCTGGGAAAATTTCTTTTTTTTTTTTTTGCATAATCTGAGGTAAAGAAGCACAATTTATGATGCCAGTGTTGTCAGATATTGAGTTTTCAGATGTTCTTTGATCGTAATCTTGACCAACCGTTAAAGTCTTTTCCCATTCTAGTAGATAGGAGCTGCACTTGTATGCCACTTGTTTACATAGAAAAATAGCAACTCAGCCTGCCCGAGAGTGACTGACTTGCAAAAAAAGACTTTGTCCGATCCCAGGCCTCCCACACTGGTGGCATGGAATTGTGCCACAAGGGAAGGTAAATGCATGGGAGCTGATGCAAAAATGTCTTAAAGTAGATGCCGCTTGTCAGTGAGTCTGCATAATTTGGCCGATTCTAGGGTACTGTTACTCTCAGAAACAATATGCAGACTTCCTGTGTGATAATGTTGTTTAAATTGTAATCAAGTCGTAGACCAAATTCTTGAGTTGCTTGTTCAGTTCTGCTCTGAAGTTCAGAGGTGGACCATTGTATAGATATACAGGTCATTGAGATAGATATGCAGCTCAGAATAAGTTGTTGGCGTACAATGTTATTGAAGAGGATGTTTGTAGTTAAATTGATAACTCTTCGTCCAGTATCTCTTCCTTGAAAAAAGCAATGCTCATCTTTTCTCCTTTATTATTTGCCCAACACATTTGCCTTCCATTCAAACTTTTTGAAGATGTGTGTATATGGAGTATTAGATGGGTACAAATGTGTCAAACATTGCTCTGGGCTTCATGGCATGAAGATTAAAGCAGGTTCTTGGTGTGCAGCTTACTGATGTTCAAGGAATATTTGAAGACATAATAGAAAGGCAGTTTCAAAGGATGAGGTTTATTAGCATATATTTAGGAAAGAATTCACCTCCTGACAGCATATGTTTTTGCCTCAGCTGATCTTGCTCTTTAATCCTACTAGAGGCATGGCAGTAATTTTGTTCTTGTAGTCTTGTCTTATGTGGGAATGCGGCCTAAAAAGCATCTGATGATGTAGAGAATATGTTAAAGCAGAGTCCATTATACATTTACTGGAGATGCTTATTGCTGCTGTTGTGAAACAGAAACTAAAACTGTGGTTTTACCGCTGTGTCTAGAACAGACTAAAAGCAAATGCTCAGTTCTAGCTCCTCTCTTTCATCGATAGCTGAAAGTGCAAAAGTTTTAAATGTGTCCAAGTTAATCAAAACACATCTTAACATTAATCTCCCCATCTCAGAAAGACTACAAAAATAGTATGTGCATTGTTTAGCAATGTTGAGTCACAGCTGTGCTTATATTCAGTACAACAGCATGATTGCAAGTGTGATATTGCTTTTAAACAACAGTTTTAGAAAGAAGTTAATCTCCAGTAACTTATGTTTTAGACACAATATGGACAGTTATTTTATTTTGTTTTTGCTCCGCCAACGAAAAAGCCAAAAAAAAAAAAAAAAAAACATTTCTTGGCTTATAGTACAGAATTTGTGGTTTTACTAAATACAATAAGTACTGTGCTAAGTAGTGGTGTGGAGTGGACTGTTTTGTATTTCCATTAATCTAAAATTTCAATATTTGCTGTTTGTCTTGTCCCTCTTGCTTTCCTTAAATGGCACTAAATCTGAAGTGCTGAGTGCATCTTTCTTTGTACACAGGCACAGGGCAAGCATGGAGGCTTAATTTTCACTCAAGGCTCTGTGTGCATGTGTGTGTTGAGACAGAAGGGTTCCGCAGTTATGTCTGAGTTTTGGCCCATCTCCACTCATATCAGGTGCAGCAAGCAGGTCCCAAGTTAATGAGAGTCTTTGAAAATCATATTCAGAATTTGTAGAAAACAACATGTGGAACAATGACACAATGAAATTATGTGTATGTATTTAAAAAAAGTTAAATACAATTACAATACAAAAATCCATGAGTGAGAAGTTGTTCTGTATTGGTAGCAGCAGATTGAACTCAGCAGCCTGGGCGGAGGCGCTCTGTCACTCCTCTTCTTGACAGCTCTGTGTAACCGGGGCATAAATCTCTCTCTGCAAAGGCTGACCTATAACAATGAGGCGGCCTTTTTGATGAGCTAGCAAGATTGCTCTCTTTGCCGCCTTCAGGGGAGAAAGAGAGAGGCCAGCTTTATGACTGACGAGGAAGACTCACTCTTTTGAGAGCATGTCCAGATTTTGAACCCATGTTAAATTTCCAGTGTCTAGCTCCAGCTTTTTAGAGCATGCCTTCAGTGTAAGATGTTCCACAACTCTTCATGGCACAAAATGGACTCTGTTTGCAGCAGTCAGGTTCTGCAATTCCTTGAATGCAGGAAACAGTAGTTCATCAGCCCACTATACCAACAATTATACACCAATCAGCCACAACATAAAAACCACCTGCCTAATAATGTGTAGGTCCCCCTTGTGCCACCAAAACTGCTCTGACCCGTCGAGGCATGGACTTCGCAAGACCTCTGAAGGTGTCCTGTGGTATCTGGCACCAAGATGTTAGCAGCAGATCCTTCAAGTCCTGTAAGTTGCAAGGTGGGGCCTCCATGGATTGGACTTATTTGTCCAGCACATCCCACATGCTCAATCAGATTGAGATCTGGGCAATTTGGAGGCAAAGTCAGCACCTTGAACTGTTTGTCATGTTCCTCAAACCATTCCTGAACAATTTTTGCAGTGTGGCAGGGCGCATTATTGTGCTGAAACAGGCCTCTGCCATCAGGGAATACTGTTGCCACGAAGAGGTGTACGTGGTCTGCAACAATCTTTAGGTAGGTGGTATGTGTCAAAGTAACATCCACATGAATGCCAGGACCCAAGATTTCCCACCAGAATATTGCCCAGAGCATCACACTGCCTATGCTGGCCTGCCTTCTTCCCATAGTGCATCCTGCTGCCATCTCATCCCCAGGTAAATGACACACGCACCCGGCTGTCCACATGTTCTAAAAGAAAACATGATTCATCAGACCAGGCCACCTTCTTCCATTGCTCCATTGTCCAGTTCTGATGCTCACGTGCCCATTATAGAAATTCAAGAACTGACTTGCTGCCTAATATATCCCACCCTTTGACAGGTGCCAGTGTAACGAGATGATCAATGTTATTCACTTCACCTGTCAGTGGTTTTAACGTTGTGGCTGATCAGTGTATGTATGTGAATATACACGATCAGCCACAACATTAAACCACCTGCCTAATATTGTGTAGGTCCCCCTCGTGCCGCCAAAACTGCGCCAACCAGCACATTACATACCCCACCAGAGACAGAAATATACTGGATCATTTTTTCACAACAATAAAGGATGCATATCACTCTGTCCCTCGGGCAGCTTTGGGACTATCTGATCACTGTCTGGTTCATCTTCCGATCTACAGACAGAAACTAAAATCAGCTAAACCTGTAGTAAGGATTGCAAAGAGATGGACCAATGAAGCAGAGCTGGAACTACAAGCCTGCTTTGACTGCACTAATTGAGTGATTTTGAGGCTGCAGAAACAGACCTGGATGAGCTCACAGATATTGTGACATCATATATCAGTTTCTGTGAGGACATGTGCATTCCTGCTAGGACTTATTTAACATACAACAACGACAAACCGTGGTTTACAGCAAAACTCAGGCATCTTCGTCAAGCCAAAGAGGATGCTTACAGAAGTGGTGATAAAATCTTGTATAATCAGGCCAACAACAGACTGACAAAGGAGATCAGAGTGGCTAAAAGAAGCTATTCTGAAAAGCTGAAAAACTAGTTTTCAGCTAACGACCCTGCATCAGTGTGGAGAGGCACAAAAGACTTTACCAACTACAAGACACATCCCCCAACACTTTAGGGAATCAAAATTGGCTGACGACCGTGGTTTACTGTAGATTTGAAAAGCCCATTCCCACACCCCACACCTGCTCTGACATTCACTGCACACAAACATTACACCTCTGCAACCCCCTCTTCACCTCTCCTGCTACTCTACCTGCACATAAGATCTGTGAAAAGGATGTATGCTGGTCTTCTGGAAACAGAAGACAAGAAAAGCACAGGGCCCAGACTGTGTTTCACCCACTTGTCTAAAATCCTGTGCTGACCAGCTGGCTCCCATCTTCACACATATCTTCCAAAAGATCACTGGAGCAGTGTGAAGTTCCCTGCTGCTTCAAACGCTCCACAATCATCCCCGTCCCAAAGAAACCCAAGATCAAAGGACTTAATGACTACAGACCCATCGCTCTGACGTCTGTGGTCATGAAGTCATTTGAGTGACTAGTGTTGGCCCACCTGAAGGACATCACTGTACCCTTTCTGGATCCTCTGCAGTTTTCCTATTGAGCAAACAAGTCCATGGATGATGCAGTCAATATGGGACTGCATTACATACTTCAACATCTAGACAGACCAGGGACTTATGCAAGGATACTATTCGTTGACTTCAGTTCGGCTTATAACACCATCAACTCCGCTGTCCTATGGACTAAATTAACCCAGCTCTCTGTTCCTGCCTCTATCTGTCAGTGGATCACCAGCTTTCTGACAGACAGGCAGCAGCTAGTGAGAGTGGGGAAATTCGCCTGCAGCACATGTACAGTCAGCACTGGTGCCCCCCAGTGATGTGTACTCTCCCAACTACTCTTCTCCCTGTACACAAATGACTGCACTGCCAAGGACCCCTCTGTTAAGCTCCTGAAGTTTGCAGATGACACTACAGTCATCGGCCTCATCCAAGATGCCGATGAGTCTGCATACAGAAGGGAAGTTGAACAGCTGGCCATCTGGTGCAGTCAAAACAACCTGGTGCTGAACACGCTCAAAACAGTAGAGACGATAGTGGACTTTAGGAGAAACACTCCAACACTGACCCAGCTCACCATTCTAAACAGCACTGTGGCAACAGTGGAGTCAGGTTTCTGGGCACTACCATCTCACAGGACCTGAAGTGGAAGACCCACATAGACTCAATTTTGAAAAAGGCCCAGCCAAATACTTTCCTTATGTCAATACAACCATGTGCAATATTCAATCCATCCTTTGCTACTTATATCCATATTTCATTTATATTCTTAAACATATCCTACCTCTTCAATACATTACATCACCTGCACATAACTGTCTATCTGTATATAAAATATTCGAACAACATTATTGCTCTATTGTGTATCTCTTTTTTCATCTGTTATATCTTATTTTTATTTCACTTTGTTTGTTTAAATGTATATGTTTGTATTTATGTATATACAGTTGCATTTGCACTGGAAGCTTCTGTCACCATGACAAATTCCTTGTGTGTGTAAGCATACTTTGCAATAAAGCTGAGTCTGATGCGATTCACTGAGAACTGAAATGGTTCTCTGCCATGAGGTAAAAGTCCTTATTTTGCAAAAAATAAAATTGAGGCTGAAGGTTAGCAAGGTGAGGTAAGTGGTTCTAAATTAGCTTATTATGCTGATGAACTCCATAATCATTGCAGAGGCTCAGATTTAGGGGTGGTTTTCTCCACCAGTGGAGCTTTTGTGTCTCATGGATTGCACCAGACACTGACATCTTTCCATTGCATATCTGCCTCAGAGCTGATAAAGGGCTTCTGTAAATCCTTCAGCATGGGCTTGTCTCGGCCTATAAAACACAGCAAGAATTGGAGCTTGACGCACCTCCCCGAATGCAGCAATGTGCATTTTATAGCGCAAGCCTGGTGACAGATGGAAAACACCAAACACTGTCTCCCCATGAAAAGTGTCAGCGGTTCATAGCTCCATACAGGTGTGCTGTATGTCTGTTGATAGAGACTTAAATGGTGCCAGGCTCTGTCCAGACTCTTTATTCTCAAAACTAGTATAGTTGGTAAAGCGTATTCAGTGAACCTAAATTCCATCCTTAATTGTTTCTTATGAGTTTAAATGATATAGTATATTTAGAAATATTCATTAGTTGGGTTCTAAAATACTCGGTAGGCTTTAATTTGTTTAATTGTATGAACTGCAGGTCCTAACCATAGTCGCTGTTCAAGCTTGGGTTATTTATGCACATTTCCAATACAAATTTGAATACATCCAATACATCAATATGATGCCTGGACCCATTAACCAGTGCAGGAAATGGCTTACTCTGAAAGGCTGCATGTCAGTAAAGTAAGCAGTAGTGTACTGTATGTGTTTGCATAGATTAATATAGGATAGATTAAAAGATTGAAACTTCATGTATTAATTTTTGAGTTCAAAGTTGTTTTCATGGACAACTGTATGAGCTGATTTTAGAAGATAAAAATGAATTGCAGATAAAAAATGTAGGTCACAGTTTAAATGCTTGCAATATATTATACTTAAAAAAAAAAAAAAAAAAAAAAAAAACGTTCTTACACCTCAACTGCCTTGGATTGATTCCAACTCTTAGTTTAAGGTCCCAATCAATTCAGCACCTTTCCTAAGATTACTTTAATTTCAGGTCAAATTTGTTGTGTAATCTGCAGACGAATTCATACTTGCACCCAGGAGGCACTGAACAAATTACTTAACCACTTTTTGCTTTTCATCCTGTCTCTGAAACATTATCAGTATCATTCCTAATTGGTATATAAACTGCTGAGTGCAATGTTTGTGATGAGCACTACTTGAAACACTAACCTCAAAGGTCTAATGGGGTATGCATTTGTGTATTTGTGTTTCTTATTGGGCCCTGTGGGACTAGACTGTAAACCAAGCCATACACGCATCTCTTGTGTTCTCCTCACATGTGAGAGTTTCTCAGGTGAAAAAGTGGAGACTGTGGTTGGTCTCATTGCCAAACAGCACTGTCTGAGACTTCCATAACTTTTTAACAATTGGCAAACAAACAAAACCTTTACATAAAATATATTAGAAGTGTATGGGCTTAATTATTTGTTATAAAAATTACAAATCAATGAACAGGTGAAGTAAATTTGTCAGAGTTTGCCCTTTGAACTGAAAGAGTGATTTCATTTTTATTTTAATGAGATGGGTCATTGTCATATAACCAATGAAAACTAGGCTTCTGACGTCAACACTTACAATTGCATGCTTTGTGCTGTATCATATACTATTTTGCAAAATATCAACACAGTGTAAATACTATGAAGTAATTTTCAGTATGTCTCTTCCACAGATGATGCTGTAGTCATCTGAGCCATATTTAATTTATACTTAGCCATTTTATTCAGTTCACTGAAACTGACTTGTTTTAAATAGTCTTAGCTTTCCAGATTTGAGCTTTAATGTGCATAATTGAAGATTTCACCAGAGCTGTGTATGCTAGCAGCCCAAATTTGCTGAAAGCTTTGCAGACATAAATTGTATCACGGTAATTTTCAGCCTTGCAGTCATGTGTGATGCTAGCTAATGTAATCGAGCTAATAGCCCTGCTGTTGAGTTTAAAATGGATGTGACTTAATTGGGAGACTGACCTCATCGCTAAAAGTTTTTGAGAATTTTTCACACTCTGCATTGTCCTCTAACTAACTTGAATCATCAGTCTCAACTTTTATTTATTTTTTTAATTTTGTGTGTGCTATGTTAAATGTGACATTGGCAGAAACCGAGTGGGTATATTTCTGATCTAGATAATGTTGATTAATGAGTCTAAATGACTTTTTTTTTTTTTTTTCTCAGAATAGAACGCAAATCATGGAAAAGGAACCTGTTTGGAAGAGTCCTGCGGGAGGCTAAATAGTTGCTCTGCTAATTGCAAACTAAACTGCAAAATCAGCTTCATCAGCAACAATTTATAATGATTAGTTTAGCTGAGAGCTCACATACTTTGTCTTCACTAGTGGAATGTTTTGGCATTTAGATCAATCAAAGCCAGAAGCTCTTAAGATGACAGCTTTGTGACAGTTCAAAGCTTCTCGGGTCAGTTTGGCTGCACCTTTCTTGTCTTTTAAACTAATGTTAGCTATTGTACACACTCCTTTATCTAAAAAGGGTATGTAATATGTACTGTACACTGCCATGGAGAAGAAAGAAAATTATTTATATGTGTGGTCTGTGAGAAGTGCTCGCGCTGCGCTCATGAGCGGCATCAGACACACGCACTGGGTGCTTTTCTTTCGTCTGTTCTTTAAAATATAATCAAATGTGTTCCTTCAAGTGTGCGTCTTTGTGTCTAAGCAACGACATCTCTTGTCAAATGTCACTCTTGTCCTGTTCAGACAGGGGAGATCCAATCACAATTGGACAGCGCTAAATACGGGTGCAATCGGTAGGAAACATACAGATCGGTGGGAAGATGAGGTAAATTACATGCGACTGTTCAAAAACTACTCACCTTTTGGTTAATTACATACCTGTTTGAGAGTAAAAGAAGCGTTTATAGCCAGCTTTATCATGACATTCAGTACTGGTAGATGGAGGTTTTTGGTGTTACGCAGTACTTTAGTTTTGCAATGTGTAGATATCACATGAGTCATGTCTTACTCCCAAATACCGGGTTTAGGTAAAAAGCCAAAATGCACATATATTTTAGATTTTAGTTTTGCCAGCAGTGTAGCAAGAGTATCATCCTATTTAATATGGTGGTCTACTACTGCTCAGGTGATTGAAAGCCAACTTGAGTTGTGTGGTAAACATAATAGGCTAAACGTAACCTTTCAAATTGCGACATAATATCTATACAGATGCAGCTGCATCGATACATGCATCGGCAAGGAGAACATGATGATGTATTGCCATTTCAATATTTTGAACACAGCCTTAGACAGATCCGTGTATTGCAGTAGTGGGAGTAAATAGCATGTGGCCCATTAGACTCTTATCCTCCCAGCTGCTGCCAGCATTCTAGCACTGCTGCTGTCTAACAGAGCATGCAGGCTGAGAGAGAGACTTCACAGGTGTTGAGGGTGAATTTACTATCTCATTTTTGCCTGTGTAATCAAAATTGGAGTTCTCTGAAGACCCAAAACAATTTGTTTGGGAATTGAGGACTTTCATTCCCCTGAGGTTTCGCTGGCCCTGAGACTTTGTCATCTAATTTGACAGAGGATGTGATTTTGAGCCAGCATAGAATTTCATTCCTAACCTACAGGCCTGTAGCACTGTTTCAGAGAGAAAAATGGCAGTTGTATGGGGAAGAGACATTCCAGTATAAAGTAATGCAAGAATTTCTCCTGAGGGAAATTTTCATTTAAACCAGAGAATTAGCTTTTGTGAGCAATAACTGCAGTGACAAGCCATTAATCCATCTGTCATGCTGCTTCCCATATTATCATTGTTTTAACACCTTTCTTTTTTCTTTCTTTTTTTCGCCCTGCAGCTCAGATAGAGTTATTGATGACACAATAAGGTAAGTCTGATTTTCCACAAAATGTTCAGTCACTGTTTGCACAGGCTGTACACTTACAAATGACAAAATTTTCCCTATTTGTTTGTTTTACTGTAATATTATCTCTTATCTGTCTTATTTTATCTATAATCTGATTTATTGGATGCTCAGATCTCTACTGAAACCATAGCTTGTTATGGGCCATTTCTTCAAGGAGAGAAATATCAATCAATGGAGGGTTACAAACCCCTGACCCATTGCTTGTCTGTTGAGTGATACAATTTTTTTTATTTATTTTTTTAATCTAGTTTTCTCCCCAATTTGGCATGCCCAATTCCCACTACTTACTAGGCCCTCGTGATGGCGCTGTTATTCACCTCAATCCGGGTGGTGGAGGTCAAGTTTCAGATACTTCTGAGATAGTCAATCCGTGTATCTTATCACGTGGCTCGCTGTGCATGACACTGCGGAGACTCGCAGCATGTGGAGGCTCATGTTATCCTCGGCAATCCACGCACAACTTGCCACGTGACCACAAGGAGGTTACCCCATGTGACTCTACCCTCCCTAGCAACAGGGCCAATTTGGTTGCTTAAGAGACCTGGCTGGAGTCGCTCAGCACACCCTGGATTCGAACTCGTGACTCAAGGGGTGGTAGTCAGCATCGATACTCGCTGAGCTACCCAGGCCCCCTCATTGAGTGATACTATTAACATTATCACGAAAGACTGGATCTTGACTCTTAGATCCTACCCCCCTTGGACCCCAAATGAGGCAGTTTGTTATGATAATCAAAAAGCCTTCTACAAAGGTTGAACGTCTAATAACATTCTTAAAGTGTAAATTGCGTAGAGTTCTATAGGTTAGCAGGCTCATTGGTTAACTTGCCTCAAGCTAACATAAAACGCAAAAAAAGAAAGATGATGAATTTAATAATTTATAGCTTCTGTAATATAATGTGACATGATATCTAATTTAAAACACATTAGTAGATGTATTGTGATATACTGTATATTAACAACTTTTTCTAATCGGGCGCTGAATACCCACAAGTATTTATGTGAACCAATGGAATGATTTGGGAGTTCAAAGTGGTTAGGATTCCGATGGGTGGTAGGATTTGGCACAACATTGGTAATTGTTTGAGGTGTTTGCATGAAACACCAACTCCCAATTTGCCTCCTCCTGAGGCACTGCAGCAGTGAATATCATGCTATTGGGCACTGTCTTTTCCTCACTGCAAATCTGTGTTCATGCACAACAGCAGTCCACACGCTTCTCTCCTACACTTTGACTGCCACACCTAGGGGAAGCCCAGAGCTGCCGGCGGGCACAGCTGCTTAATTAAGTCAGCTTTTGGTCTGTGCAGCTCGTTTTATACTGACCCAGTCTTATTCAAGCAAAAAATTATGCTTTATCAGCTGCTTGTAATCTTCTTGTTCTGTACCACCCACAGCCTGGAGCAACCAACATGAGATTGGAGCTCATAATGTTTAATCATAACTCCGGTTTTAAAGAAGGGTGGGTGCTCATGTTTCTCTTCATGTCAGATTTGTCTTCTCAACAAGATTCCATCTTGTGGGACATTGACATGTACCCCCTTGCAGGTAGCATATTTAAATAATGTCTCTTGCTAGACATTCTGAAAACAGACTGGGCATAGCTGAGAATACATTGATAGCTGCATGTTGCCTAGGGCCAACCGGAAAATGATTGATTTGAAAACCTTGAGGGCAAAGCACATGCTTACAATCAAGGTTTGAAATTAACACCTACTAGCCCACAAAGAAGGGGAAAATCAATTGTGTCCGATAACGATGTCGACACACTAGCAAATTTGAAGTTATTGAGTAGAGTTGCAAATTTACAAATGTATCCTTGATCGACAATCATTAACGTTAAAAAATAAAAATCAGTGAATCTTTAACACCTTGGGGGGAGCGCACGGTTACTTAGAGCAGGTGCCCCCTTTTTAAACATGGAGCGACCTGGTACAATCATGGAAAAAAAAAATATATTATGGTATTATTCAACAACCACTTGCTTGATCTCCACAAAATAGGTGTCGTTTTAAAGCTTAGACTTTTATCTTTACAATGAATTTAGCTGATCTGACCAATTCTAAAATACTGCTTTTAAATTGGCTGATAAATTAGAAGTGTTCTTTTTTCAGAATTTGCAAATTTATGATCACAATGCTCATATTTAGAACCCGTAAGAAGGTAAATGTTCAGTAAAACACCTGAATACCTGCTTGGAACAGGAGAATAGAGGATAGGAGAAAAATGAATGAGATGATGATGAAAGAGGAAGGGAAGTGAAACAGGGATTTCTATAATATGGATTTAATAAAAAAATATGCTGTTACTTATAATATGATTAATTTCTTATATTTTTGTTTTGGCTAGAAGTAGTTCTGAATGGCTGGTAACTAGGGCTGTCAATCGATTACATTTTTTAATCAAATTAATTGCATGACATGCAGATTAATTAATTGAATTAATTGCAGTTAATCGCATAAATCATTATTTGCTGAGAAAGATAATTCATATAAATGATGCCTAATAATTGAAGTATTTATAAATATAATATGTAGGGCCTAACAAATATATAATACGAATTTAAAGGGTTAGTTCACCCAAAAATAAAAATTCTCTCATCATTTACTCACCCTCGTGATATCCTAGATGTGTTTGACTTAATTTCTTCAGCAGAACACAAACGAAGATTTTTAGTAGAATATCTCAGCCCTGTAGGTCCATACAATGCAAATAGATGGTGATCAGCACTTTAAAGCTCCAAAAAGCACAGACAGTCGTAATAAGTCATCTATGCATATGACTCCAGTGGTTAAATTGATGTCTTCTAAAGAGATACGATCACTTTGGGTGAGAAACAGATCAGTACCTTTTCACTATAATTGTTTACTTCCGATTGCTCTTCATGAGGGGAATCAGTTCACGCTGCCTCTTGCGTGTTGTAATTGCGCTGGCATGTTCACGCAACAATTGACGTGATACATCTGGAAGTGCAGCTCTATTTGTTTACAAGAGAATGCTGTTCACAAGGTTTATTGGTTTTGCTTTCATTTGAACATGCCAGCGTGCTAAAGTCACACGAGAGGCAGCATGAACTGATTCCCCTCATGGACACAAATTGGAGAGCGGCCGGAAGTAAACAGTTGTAGTATAGAAACAATATAGATTGTCTATGCTTTTTGGAGCTTTAAAGTGCTCATCACTGTCCACTTGCATTGTATGGACCCACAGAGCTAAGATATTCATTTTTGGGTCAACTATCCCTTTAATTTCAGTTAAAACAAAAATTGCATTATTGTGGCAGATGAATAAAGCATTGATTAGACAATACAAAAAGCGTCTTAACTCAATATATTGTTTGTTTTATTCTCATATCATTGAACAAGCCTACGGTTGATGGCAGTCTGTTTTGCATTGAGCTCGTCAATGTGTCCAGATCTCACAGGACGTGTTCTTGCGTTCCATCTGCACTATTTTTAATTGTCGCTCTGTGTACATGTACGTGCATCAGACGGCCACATTTAGAGTGCCTCACTGGTATTCAGCATCATAAATGCCGCATTTTTAGGATGCTGTGTTAAGTTAAAATTATAGTGGTCACTTGGAAAATCGAATCTCAAGATTCCTGAATTCTGTTGTGCTTCACCCAGCTGTTGTGCTTCTTCCTTTGTGAGCGGTTCTCATTCTCTTCCCTCTGAAAATCACCAAACACCCTCAGAAGTCTCAATTTTTCACAAAAAGTCACCAAATAAGAAAACACCATATATAGGCCTATGTACATGTGTGTTTATTATAAAGGGGCATAAAACAAGTTCACTGATAAAGTGTGGGCCAATCAAATTTTTGTATAAAGTTGGTGCATTTGGTCCTGTGAAATTTGACAGCAGCAGCATCTTTAAAACAGGCTTTACATACAGTTGAAGTCAGAAATGTACATACACTTAGGTTGAAGTCAGAATATTTTTTTATTTTTTTTTATCCCCTTTTCTCCCCAATTTGGAATGCCCAATTCCCACTACTTAGTCCTCATGGTGGCGCGGTTACTCACCTCAATCTGGGAGGCAGAGGACAAGTCTCAGTTGCCTCCACTTCTGAGACCGTCAATCCGCGCATCTTATCATGTGGCTCATTGTGCATGACACCGCGGAGACTCCGCATGTGGAGGCTCATGCTACTCTCTGCGATCCACGCACAACTTACCACGTGCCCCATTGAGAGCGAGAACCACTAATCGCGACCACGAGGAGGTTACCCCATGTGACTCTACCCTCCCTAGCAACCGGGCCAATTTGGTTGCTTAGGAGACTTAGCTGGAGTCAGTCAGCACACCCTGGATTCGAACGCGCGACTCAAGGGGTGGTACTCAGCCAGATTTTTTTCACTTTTAATTAACTATCATAATTCCAGTGGGTCAGAAGTTTACATACACTAAGTTAACTGTGCCTTTAAGCAGGTTATAAAATTCCAGAAAATGATGTCAAGCTTTTAGGCAATTAGCCAATTAGCTTCTGATAGGCTAATTGGCTAATTGGAGTCAAATGGAGGTGTACCTGTGGATGTATTTTAAGGCCTACCTTCAAACTCAGTGCCTCTGTGCTTGACATCATGGGGAAATCAAAATAAATCAGCCAAGACCTCAGAAAAAAATTGTGGACCCCCACAAGTCTGGTTCATCCTTGGGAGCAATTTCCAAACACCTGAAGGTACCACGTTCATCTGTACAAACAATAGTATGCAAGTATGAACACCATGGGACCATGCAGCCATCATACCGCTCAGGAAGGAGACTCATTCTGTCTCATAGAGATGAATGTAGTTTGGTGTGAAAAGTGCAAATCAATCCCAGAACAACAGCAAAGGACCTTGTGAAGATGCTGGAGGAAACAGGTAGACAAGTATCTATATCCACAGTAAAACGAGTCCTATATCGACATAACACGAAAGGCTGCTCAGAAAGGAAGAAGCCACTGCTCCAAAACCACCATAAAAAAGCCAGACTACAGTTTGCAAGTGCACATGGGGACAACAATCTAACTATCTGGAGAAATGTCCTCTGGTCTGATGAAAATGTTTTTAACTGTTTGGCCATAATGACCATCGTTATGTTTGGAGGAAAAAGGGTGAGGCTTGCAAGCCGAAGAACACCATCCCAACTGTGAAGCATGGGGGTGGCAGCATCATGTTGTGGAGGTGCTTTGCTGCAGGAGGGACTGGTGCACTTCACAAAATAGATGCCATCATGAGGAAGGAAAATGATGTGAATATATTGAAGCAACATCTCAAGACATCAGCCAGGAAGTTAAAGTTCAGTTGCAAATGGGTCTTCCAAATGGACAATGACCCCAAGCATACCTCCAAAGTTGTGACAAAATGGCCTAAAGACAACAAAGTCAAGGAATTAGAGTGGCCATAACAAAGCCCTGACATCAATCCGATAGAAAATTTGTGCAGAACTAAAAAAGTTTGTGCGAGCAAGGAGGCCTACAAACCTAGCTCAGTTGCACCAGTTCTCTCTGGAGGAATGGGCCAAAATTTCAGCTACTTATTGTGAGAAGCTTGTGGAAGGCTACCCAAAATGTTTGACCCAAGTTAAACAATTTAAAGACAATGCTACCAAATACTAACAAAGTGTAGGTAAACTTCTGACCCACTGGGAATGTGATGCAAGAAATAAAAGCTGAAATAAAAATCATTTTCTCTACTATTATTCTGACATTTCACATTCTTAAAATAAAGTAGTGATCCTAACTGACCTAAGACAGGGTATGTTTAATAAGATTAAATGTCAGGATTTGTGAAAAACTGAGTTTAAATGTATTTGGCTAAGGTGTATGTAAACTTCTGACTTCAACTGTATATAAACATTTTGCACATTCTTGTTCCTTAGACTTTAGTCCTAATGTAATGATCAATCACTGAAAGGTCCACTTTTAGGGTTAATTTATAATGGGAATGGTTCAAGTCTCAGTCCTAACATTTTTAGGGGCACCTAGGTAAGTGTAGTGTTCATGCACAAAATTTCAGGATTGAGACTTCTCTTTTTTTTTTTACATTTCCCCTCACTTTCAGGTTGATTATCTCTGGTGGGGACCAGATTGGAACCTGAAATTTTCACAGATATAAGTCCTCTATGGTAAAATTAAAATTCAGTTTTTAAATGATGTTATTTATTGAAGCAAAAGATTCTTCCACCCACCTGGACCAAGAATCATCATTCAAGATATCTACTAAGGACAAAGTGTGGGTTCCCATGAACAATGTTCTCAGAAAACTGACAACTGCCGAGTTGACTACTGCCACCAGACGCTCCCACAACATTTCTGAGAGACTGAGTGAGGAAATCTCACAGCTTCTAATCAAACTTGTAGCTTGAAATTGTGGTATGCCAATCATAAACATAATTACTGTTCATTTGTATTATTTGTAATGCTTATATTACATCTGTTCATTTCTCAAAATGCACGAATAAAGTAGGCTTTTCCCCAGATTTCTACTAGCCCTAGCTCTGCAACCAGAGGAATCTCAAACTAAATTTTTTTTTCAGACTTATATCTGTGAAAATGTCAGGTTCCTCTCTGGTCCCCATTCAGAGATAATCAATCCGAAAGTGAGAGGAAATGTTCTGCATGCACACTATGCTTACCTAGGAACCCCCTTAAAAAAATGTAGGACTGAGACTCTAACCCTTCCCATTATAATTTGACCCTAAAATGGAACTTTCAGCAATCTTGATCATTACATTAGGATTTAAGTTCTAAGGAACAAGAATGTGCCAAATGTTTATATACTATATGTATATGTACCTTGTAATGTGTTCTAGAGATCAGTTTTTGTTCCAATGTGCTAGGATCATTGAGCTGAGGTATTGAAGTTTCCATAAACATCTGTATAACCAAAATTTTTCGTGCACCATGACACAAAGATGGCTGCCGTGGTTAAACCAAGTAAAATACAAAAAAAAAGAGGTAATAGAGGTAATCACTCGGGGGGGGGGGATAGGAAAATTTAAAATGGTCAAGCAACCTATGTTGGACCACTTGAGATGGATTTTGCCGAGCTCAATTTGGAGTGAGCTGTATTGTCACATAGAAAATTAATCTTCTCCACTAGGAACAAGAAAGCAAGACTCAGCTGAAGAAAACAAATGAGCACTGGGGCTTGAATTACCCTAGAGTTTTGGAACCGTCTCAACATGCACAAGGGGGGCCTTGTTTAAGCTCTGCATAATTGAAGCATTTTAAGCTAAAGTAAATGAAGTCTATGGCAGGAAAAACCTAGTTCCAAAAAGGTAAAATTTTTACACATAACTCGCTCGTCTACTAATTGTTTTGTCCAATTGGTGCGTAGACCTACATTACTCATTAAATCATGAAAAATATCTGCAGACAAAAATAAAATTCCATCTTTATTATGATGACACTATATTTCAAGACAAAAGACACAAGCAGTACAAGGTCTTTACCTGCCCACTCTTGAGAGATGTCAGGCTACTGCAGAAAAAAACTTTTTTCTTCTTTTTTGGTCCAAAATATGGGGTATTCATTTTCAGCAGTGTCAAGGGAAACGGGTATGCAATGGTTGGTCACTATTCTGCATGCTTTTGGTTTGGTTAATGTCTCTGGAGGTTTAGAGTAATGCAGCTTCTCCCTTCCTGTCTGAAATCAAGCCTAGTGCGAGAGACATTTGCTGTCTTTGATTAACTTTTTACTGTGTCTGCAGTCCTGACAGCTGCTTTGCCCTTGATGCATTAATCAGAGCATTTGTTTTTTGTCCACTTCCAATACATATGAGCAGTAATGGGCTGGTGCCAATAAAACTCACTCTTCTGTTTTTTTGTCCACAGCATTGCCATGGCAACCAAGGAGAACATGACCTCCCAGCGAGGTATGTTGAAGTCTATACAGAGCAGGGTCAACACCCTGGCCAGTATCCTTAATTTCCAACTGGTGTGCATGTGTACCAGTACGCACGCAGGACATAGGTTTTCGTAAAACTCAGGTCTGTCGATTGATATTATAACAATTTATATTATAAGTTCTTTTCTCTATTAATTTAGAGCCCAACAGTCGTGTTCCAAAAGTAAAAACCCCATAAAACATTTTTCCAAAGGTGAATTGATTATTATATACTGTATACAGTATATACATATATACTGTGTGTAGTTTTTGTACTGTGTGTGTGTGTGTGTGTGTGTGTGTGTGTGTGTGTGTGTGTATATATATATATATATATATATATATATATACACACACACACACACGCACACACACATACAGCTGTGCTCAAAAGTTTGCATACCCTTGGAGAATTGGTAATATATGTACCATTTTTAAAGAAAACATGAGTGAGCAGGCAAAACACATTTCTGTTATTTCTTATGGGATTCATATTCAACTGTAGGTTATAACAGAATGGCACAATCATAAAACAAAACATGACAACAAAATAAAAAATGAAATGACCCCTGTTCAAAAGTCTGCATACCCTTAGTTCTTAATACTGTGTATTGCCCCCTTTAGCATCAATGACAGCATGCAGTCTTTTGTAATAGTTGTCTATGAGGCCCCATAGACTGGTATAGCTGCCCATTCGTCTTGGCCATTTCAAAAAAGTTTTTTTTTATTTTTTATAAAATGTTAGTTTTCTAATGAAATTAATATTTCGGCACAATTATATTTTTGTCTACAAAACTAATTTCAAACGTTTTTTAAGATCATGAGACACATTTCAGTCAAGTGACCCCAAACCTTTGAATGGCAGTGTGTATGTGTGTGTGTATATATATATATATATATATATATATATATATATATATATATATATATATACTGTGTATATACACTACCGGTCAAACGTTTTGAAACACACTCATTCTTTATTATAATTGTTTTTCTTCACATTTTAGAATAATAGTAAAGTCATCAAAACTATGGAATAACTTAAATGGAACTATGGGAATTATGTTGTGACTAATCAAAATCCAAAATAAATCAAAGTTGTGTTATATTTTAGCATCTTCAAAGTAGTCACCCTTTGCCTTGAATTTGCAGAAATGTACTCTTGACATTTTCTCAACCAACTACTTGAGGTATCACCCTGGGATGCTTTTTAAACAGTATTGAAGGAGTTACCATCTATGTTGGGCACTTATTGGATGCTTTTCTTTATTATTTGGTCCAAGTCATCAATTAAAAAAAATAATAATAATTTAATTATATTTTAGTTTTATAATGAAATAAATTAATATGGTGGCACAATTATATTTTTGTCTGCAAAACTAATTTCAAACATTTAAGCATACGCCTTCAGATCAAAAGATTTTTAAGATCATGAGAAACATTTCAGTCAAGTGTTTCAAAAGTTTTGACCGGTAGTGTATATATACAGTATATTGTGTGTGTGTGTGTGTATATTTATACACAGTACTGTGCAAAAGTCTTTTTGCCCATGTTTCACAAAAGCATTTGTCTTAAGATGGTTATTTATATCTTCAGCTTTAGTGTGTCAATAGGAAATATAAATGTTAGACTCCCAAACAATACATTTGCAAATAGAAAAGATTAGAATAGAAGAACAGGGAATCCTGCAACAGATGTCATGGTCTCCACAGAGCCCCCAACTGAACATTGTGTCAGTCTGAAGAATAGATAGATAGAAGAACTGTGGCGAATTCTCCAAGAAGCTTGGTACATCCTATCTGCCAACAACCAAGAAAAAGTGTGTCCAGGTGTACCTAGGAATATTGGTGCTGTTTTAAAGGCAAAAGTGGCCACACCATATATTGATTTAGCTTTTTTATGTTTACTGGACTTTGTATGACATTAATTTATGAATGAAAACTATTTATGTCATTATTTTTGAAGACATCCTCAATATGCAACATTTTTCACAAGTGCCTAAAACTTTTGCACATATATATATATATATATATATATATATATATATATATATACACACACACACAATATATATAAACTCAGCAAAAAAAGAAATGTCCTCTCACTTTCAACTGCTTTTATTTTCGGCAAACTTAACATCTATAAATATTTGTATGAACATAAAAAGATTCAACAACTAAGACATAAACTGAACAAGTTTCACAGACATGTGACTAACAGAAATGGAATAATGTGTTCCTGAACAAAGGGGGGGTCAAAATCAAAAGTATCTGTATCTGGTGTGGCCACCAGCTGCGTTAAGTACTGCAGTGCATCTCCTCCTCATGGACTACACCAGATTTGCCAGTTCTTGCTGTGAGATGTTACCCCACTCTTCCACCAAGGCACTTGCAAGTTCCCGGACATTTCTGGGGGGAATGGCCCTAACCCTCACCCTCCGATCCAATAGGTCCCAGACGTGCTCAGTGGGATTGAGATCCGGGCTCTTTGCTGGCCATGGCAGAACACTGACATTCTTGTCTTGCAGGAAATCACGCACAGAACGAGCAGTATGGCTGGTGGCATTGTCATGCTGGAGGGTCATGACAGGATGAGCCTGCAGGAAGGGTACCACATGAGGGAGGAGTATATCTTCCCTGTAATGCACAGAGTTGAGATGATGCTGTGACACGCCGCCCCAGACCATGACGGGCCCTCCACCTCCAAATTGATCCCGCTCCAGAGTACAGGCCTCGGTGTAACGCTCATTCCTTCGACGATTAAACACGAGTCCGACCATCACCCCTGGTGAGACAAAACCACAACTCGTCAGTGAAGAGCACTTTTTGCCAGTCCTGTCTGGTCCAGTGATGGTGGGTTTGTGCCCATAGGCAACGTTGTTGCCGGTGATGTCTGGTAAGGACCTACCTTACAACAGGCCTACAAGCCCTCAGTCCAGCCTCTCTCAGCCTATTGCGGACAGTCTGAGCACTGATGGAGGGATTGTGTGTTCCTGGTGTAACTCGGGCAGTTGTTGTTGCCATCCTGTACCTGTCACGCAGATGTGATATTCAGATGAACTGATCCTGTGCAGGTGTTGTTACATGTGGTCTGCCACTGCGAGGACGATCAGCTGTCCTTCCTGTCTCCCTGTAGTGCTGTCTTAGGCGTCTCACAGTACAGACATTGCAATTTATTGCCCTGGCCACATCTGCAGTTCTCATGCCTCCATGCAGCATGCCTAAGTATGTACGTTCACGCAGATGAGCAGGGACCCTGGGCATCTTTCTTTTGGTGTTTTTCAGAGTCAGTAATATGGTCTCTTTAGTGTCCTAAGTTTTTATAACTGACCTTAATTGCCTACCATCTGTAAGCTGTTAGTGTCTTAACGACCACAGGTGCATGTTCATTAATTGTTTATGGTTCATTGAACAAGCATGGAAAACATTGTTTAAACTCTTTAAAATAAAAATCTGTAAAGTTATTTGGATTTTTACAAAATTATCTTTAAAATACAGTGTCCTGAAAAAGGGACGTTTCTATACCAAATATATCATGCCCTCAGGAAAGACATTAGTATATAGTCTTGTTCCTTTATCTTTTTTTGTTTTATAATTTCTATAGAAACAAAATAAATGGGAAAAATACTTACGGAACCAAAACGGTTATAAAAAAGGGGGCGGGCACTGTTGTGCTCTATTGGCCCTGTAAATGTACAGTGCTGTGGAAAAGTATTTGCCCCCATCCTGATCTCTTCGGTTTTTGTGGATATCTCATACTAAATTGTTTCAAAAATTCAAACAAAATCTAACATAAAACAAAGGCTGAGTAAACATAAAATATAGTTTTTAAATGATAATGTTATTTATTGAAGCAAGAAAGTTATCCAGTACCAACTGGGCCTGTGTGAAAAAATATTTGCTCCCATAGTTATTCAATCCCCAGATCTATGAAACTGCATTCATAATGGGGTTCAGCTGGACTAGACACACCCTGATTACTGCCAGCACTGTTCAATCAAATCAACACCTAAATAAAACTTTTTCAGCAACATGAAGTCGGCTAAAAGATCTCACCCAGTAGCACTATGCCAAAGTTGAAAGAAATTCCAGAAATGATGAGGAAAAAGGTTTACAGAAATACATCAGCCTGGGAAGGGTTACAAAGCTATTTCAAAGGCTCTGGGACTCCAAAGAACCACATTGAGAGCCATTATCGACAAATGGAGAAAAATTGGCACAGTAGTGAACCTTCCCAGAAGTGGCCGACCTTTTAAAATTCCTCCAAGAGCACAGTGACGTCTAATCCAGGAAATCACAAGAAAACCAAGGACAACATCCAAGGAACTGCAGGCCTCTCTCGCATCAATAAAGGTCTCTGTCCATGACTCCACTGTCAGAAAGACACTGGCCAAAAATGCCATCCATGGAAGAGTGGCAAGGCGAAAACCACTGCTAACCCAGAAGAACATTAAGGCTCATCTGAATTTTGCCAAAACTCACCTTGATGATCCTCGAAGCTTTTGGGAGAATGTTCTGTGGCTGATGAGTTGAAAGTAGAGCTGTTTGGAAGACAGGGGTCCAGTTACATTTGCCGTAAATCAAACACAGAATTCCACAAAAAGAACATCATACCTACGGTCAAGCATGGTGTTGGTAGTGTGATGGTGTGGGGATGCTTTGCTGCTTCAGGGCCAGGGCAACTTGCAGTAATTGAGGGAAACATGAATTCTGCTCTTTACCAGAAAATTCTAAAGGAGAACGTCCGGTCATCAGTCCGTGAGCTGAAGATCAAGCGCAACTGGATTATGCAGCAAGACAGTTATCCAAAGCATAGGAGTAAGTCCACCTCTGAATGGCTCAAAAGAAGCTAAATTAAAGTTTTGGAGTGGCATAGACAAAATCCTGATTTGAACGCGATTGAGATGCTATGGCAGGACCTTAAACGGGCAGTTCATACTCGAAAACCCTCTAATGTGGCTGAACTAAAGCAGTTCTGCAAAGAAGAGTGGGCCAAAATTTCTCCACAGCGTTGTGAAAGATTGATCTCCAGTTATAGGAAGCATTTGGTTGCAGTTGTTGCTGCTAAAGGTGGTACAACCAGCTATTAAGTTTAAGGGGGCTGTTAGTTTTTACACATGGGTGATATAGGTGTTGGATAATTTTTTTGCTTCAATAAAAATATATTTATATTTGAAAACTATATTTTGTGTTTACTCAGGTTGCCTTTGTTTTATGTTATATCTCGTTTAAAGATCTAAAGCAATTTAGTATGAAAACTACAAAACAATTTAGGAAATCAGGAAGGGGCAAATACTTTTTTCACAACACTGTAGTGTATGACCACTTCAGCTTGTTTAAGTTTTTGTGTACTTTATTGGCATGACAAATATTCGTACATTCATATTGCCAAAGACGTTTCCAGATGAGTTGCATATAAGTAAAACAAAATAAAACAAGTTCAATCCAATGTACAAATATGAATATATTACTGCAAATGCCTTAATTTATGTACATTTTTACTGCAAAAACAATGTACATAAATTAAGGCAAAATATACAGTTTATAATTGTCAAAGAAGGACAAAAATTAAGTTACAAATAAGGGGAAAAGTAAATGAAAATAAGATTAAATTATTAAAAAAGAAATGGTAAGGAGTTATCCTTTAAATTATGTTATGAAAATTGCATAAAAGTATAAAATTATAACCCAGACCAGTGTTCTGTAACTAAACTCTTTTTATTTGTATTTATTTATTTATTGCCATTTTTGTGGAAATATGCTGAATCCCAGTTTTTCCTTAACTGAGCCCTACTTCAGACCGTTTTCCTGCCATAAACAACCTAATACAGCGAATCAACTTGAGGAAGAGGCGGGACTCATTAATTCTGGGAGGCGTCATCGGCATCTGCACCATCCTTCTGCTGTTATATGCGTTCCACTGATGGACAGGGGAGATGGGGTGGGGGGCTCAATGAAAGGTGCACAACTGGGGCCACAAAGCAGATGCCCACTTGGCCTAGTCTGGTAACAGGATTGATTGGCCAGCATGGACCTTTATTTGTATTTAGCAATGGGAGGGGTTTAGCTCTGACAGCCTGTTTTTGTTTCTGTACTACAAACAATTTGCAGTTCAAATGTGAACTGGGACTGGAGACCAAATTACTAACAGGAATTGATTTCAAAGAGCATATTAAAACAAAATGGCTTTGAGAAAAGAGTGATGCTCAGAAGCGTCAACCCGGCATTGCACTGTTCCTGTATATTACTAAATCGAAAGAGGGTTTTAAATTGATGGTCCTTTTAGCAAGAGGGTTTCTCATCATACTGTGTACTTTGTGAATTAATAAATTATTAATATACAGGATATTAAAAATGTGTTTCAAACACTAGAGATTTGTCCTCTAAAGCTTCTATTTTTTAGATATTTCTACAATGGTAAAGGGAGTTTTTGGGAGTCCAAAAATAAAATTAATGCATTTTAGCTCATGACCTGTCTAACCGTCTATTTCAATGTGCTGTTACTTTATGCTTTGGCTCAAATGTGTAAATGCCCAAAACAGTTTCCAGTACTGCCATATCTTCAATTTGTCTATTGTGGATCAGCTTCTTCTAAGGAACTGGAGCATGAGTGAGGGAAGCAGACCAGAGCTTTGAACATGATGAATATACAAGTTGAAGTAAATTGATCCAGGAAATGAAAAACTAGCACAGTGATTGCATGTAGAGGAAAGGCCAGCACACTGTGCAGTTGGGTGTAGGAGAGAGCAGAGGGAGGATTTGAAGGGGAGGAAGGATTGGAAGCCATATGAGGCTCACATCAGTCTTGGTGTCTTATTGTCAACACCTATTTCTCCTTTCCTCTTATGCTGACAAATTGTGATGTCTCATCCATAAAAGTAGGCCGTTCTGCTGAGGCAGCCAACTGAGCAGCAACTCTCCTTTGTACCAATCCATTTTTGATGCGTCTGCCACATTTGGAGCAGCAAATTGTGGCTGTACCACTGTACTTCAAGCTGGTGGAGTCTGTTTGCCTGTCCGTGATGGGAGAAAGGTGCCTCAGGTGTTCCTGGCAGGGTACTCAGCCTTACAGGCTCTATCTGGTTAGGATTACGGTGGGTCGGGGTTAGGGCGTCTGCTACCTGCCAGGAACAAACAGAGGCACCTTTGTACAATGGGCTACTTCCACAAGAGTTGAAGGTACCATAATAGTCTGGCACAGGAAAACAACTGTTCTCTGGACCTGACACTATAAAACTGAAGCCTTCTTTGCTTAATTCCATCTAGAACAACAGAGGGGTAGTAATGTGTGAGTTATGTGTATAGGATGAGGGGGTCATATAATACTTTGTTTCCTGGGCTGCTGGCCAAAAAGTAATAGATGTTGAGTCGTCAGGGTGAACCTGAAACTTGGGACTTCTACAAAGATCGCAGTCTTGCTCTGTCACCGTTGTGCCCTTGAGCAAGGCACTTAATCTAAAGTTATTATAGGGTGACTGTAGTAAGTAATGTACATGCTGTACATACTTTGTGTTGCAAATCAGTTTGTCTTTGTTTAGGGACCACCGCTGTAATCTGTATTGTAAGTCTTAACTAGTTTGATTTTGCTAAGAGCTAGGATGTTTGGTCTTGATATAAAAAGAGTCTCTATGTGAGACTTGCAAGACAGATCTCATTATCTTGAGACTTATCCTGCTGTTGAAAGCAGAATGTAAAGTATGACAGGTTCAGGAGCAACATCCTACTAACCAATCATAGCCGTTAAACTAAACTTTAAGTAAAGACACTGGGCTTAATAGGAATGATGTTCTATGCCCTAACCCTACCCCTTATCTAAGTGGGTATTGATTGGTTGTTGGTTAATAATGTTACAGGATGAAAAAAGGATGTTGATACTTGTCTACATGACATAAAAGCAGTGAGAATAGCCACTCAGCAAGCCTTGGTACAGTTGAAGGGATTATGGAAATGTACCTAGTGTATGCAAAAGCAAGTCTAGCTGGTTGAGAGCTGAATTAAAAACTAAATATGAAGGGGTATTTAGGCTAGTTAAGCATTGGTAATAAAGCCTGGTTTAGATCACAAATATCTTCAGTGTATTTTGTTTATTTTGCTTTAGTTACTGGCTGACTGTACATTATACTTTGCTTGTTTCTTCTCCCTGCTATTAAATTTCAGAACTTGATTCTGAATTACTAATTATAAATCTTTAATTTCATTCAAGCTCATGACTAGATATATGTATACTTTAAATGCTTTGTGTCACTTTATGAGTGAGAGCGTGCTATTATTGCTGAGTGCTGGAGTGTGTCTGGGCAGAAGGCCATACTTAGAGATCAGAGAAGCAGGGAAGTGCAAAATCAGCCAGTAGATCTTGTGCCATTTCCTTAGCCATGCATTATTTACAACAGCAATAGTCAGGAGCATGACAAATGAAGCTTGTGTATATTTGGTTTTATGTAGGAAGGCTTTGAAAGAGAGAGACTAAGGTATTGTCTTCCTGTGTTTCTTTGTGTGAAAAGCTTCACGTTTCACTTTCTTGCTAATGTAATAATTTCCTCTGCCAAGACCTATAACTTAAAGCAAATTGTTGACCATGCAAGTTAATGTTTATTTCACACTTGCAAAGGTACACAATAACTATGAAAAACATAGATTTACAAGTGATCCAAGGTTCCAAAATTTGTACATAATAAATCACAGTTTTAAAAGAAACATAGCAGCATTTTTGCATCCCATTCATATTGGCATAAAGTTTAATATGAACAAAATAATCAAATAATTGGTTACTATAGTGAAAAAAAGTGCAATAATAAGAGAAGAAAAGCATCTGATATTTTCAGAAAAAAAGAGCATTTGCCAAGATGAGTAAAACAGAATTAAGTCCAGCTAAATATGTTCTACTTTACATTTTTTATAAATTGAAGTTTAAAAAGGGATGGTTACCCAAAAATGAAAATTCTTTCATTTATTCACCCCCATGTTCCTCCAAACCCATATTACTTACTTTGTTCTACAGAACACACAAAAAAAGATGTTAGGCAGAATATTAGTCTCAGTCACCATTCCCTTTCATTACATCTTTTTTTTTTTCATACAATGGAAAGTGAATGGTGACTGAGGCTAACATTGTGCCTAACATCTTTTGTGACCAAATTTTCATTTTGTGTGAACTATCCCTTTAAGTGTATAGGTGCTAACATTTTATTTATGGAAAGATATGCAGGTCACATAGCTACATTTACAACACAAAACCAAAGTTGTGGTAGACAAAAAATATTTATAAGATATGAGACTGATGCATACCATTATCAGAATATTGATGATTACTGTGATAATTTTTTTTTTTTAAATCTATGACACTAGATTAGAGGGCAGTAAAATACTTAATTCAGTAACAATGACGCAAACCATTAGACTCTGCTCTGGGAAGAATTAGTATCCTGCTGTGTTTGAATTTCCTTTGTCACTCAGCTGAACTAGCCAGATGTACTGTATCTGAGGCCATATTACAGACACTTCCTGTCTTAAAGGAATGTTCCTGGTTCAATACAAGTTAAACATTTATGACAATGTTGCTTGCCACAAAAAAATAATTTTGACTCGTCCTTCATATTTTATTTCGCAGTTACAATAAGGTAATTAAAATGGAAGTGAATGTGTCCTGTCCATTAATATTAAAATACACACTGTTTCAAAAGTATAGCCACATGACATAAACATTATACATGTTAACATGATTTTAGTGTGAAGAAATAGCTTACTAACCTTATCTGGGTGAAGTTATATCCAATATTAAAATTTTGTTGGTAAACCCTCTAATCTGGTAAATGGCTAAATGCCAGTAAATCCCTGATTTTATCACACTATATTTACTTGGACTGGCCCCATTTGCTTCCATGTAAGTGCCTTACTGTAACTGCATTTTTTTATATATATAATTTTTTATTATAAACCAGGGATGAGTAGAAATTATTTTTTGTGGATATATATATGTCACAATTGCTTTTGATTGAGTTTAACTAGTATTGAACCAAGAACATTCCTTTGATTTAGCATTTGACAAGTTCAAGGTAGATAACATAATTTAGTTAGAATGTTTCTGTAAGATGTCCCCTGCTGTACCTCAGATTTTCTGACTCCTATTTAATTGTTGTAATTTTGACTAAGTTGTGTTATTTATATCATCATGTCCGTGATGGATCAGTAATCACAAAGATTCAACAAACACTATCAAATGTGTAATATTAACGCAAAGTCCCTTACTGACAAGCTCATTGTCATTCTAGGTGAAGATAGAAAAGTGTTGTATAGTCCACCCACAGCATGCCTAAATATTTCTATAAATATGTTGATATATATCTCATATTTATAAGGGTTAAGTAGGAGAGTCTTATGACTCTGGGGAGACTGGCATTCTATCCTGGAACGAAGGTGAACAGTCCTGTGATTCGTTTAGAATACCGATTTGAAGGTCTTGGCACAGAGGGTAAAATGGTGCTGGCCTTTGCATGCCTCTGGATGAATGTCCATGCTCCAGTAGTTTTGTCAGGAAACAGAGGGCCGGCATGCGTAACATTACAGGAAACTATACTAGTACCTGGAGGCTAAGAAAGAGCTCTCAATGAATTTTGTCCCACTGAGAGAAGATGGCAAGTCTTGCACTGGACACACACACTGACAATGATGTACATTCCAATCTTTAGACATCCACTACTCACAGTATTTTATCCAAAAAAGATAGTAAAGAAAAATGCTGACATTTGGCTATTCACATACAAGATCAGGCATGCAAGTGGTCATTTTGGTCACTTTTTGTAAACAAAACCTATACAAAATAAATAAACAAAAATGAAAACTCCAACCCCGAGTTGACTATCTTCATACACTATTTCCATTTGAGTCTGACGTTGGTCTTTGCCCAACAGTCCTGTCAACCCTAGTTCATTCCCATACCTTAAGCTCCTCCTATAAATCTTTTTTTTTAAATATATATAAAACATACATCTAGTTATATTGCAAATATATCTGCATAATTTTTGAATGCAAGATCAACCAGGAGTAATATAAGGTTAAAATGCAGCTTGCTGGGCATCTTCGTGTTTTCAAAGATTCTGCTAATGCCATCTTTGCAGAAAAGTCCCCTCGTCCTTTGTCATCCTCAAACGAGTTCTTGCTGAAACAGCAATGTGTCTCATTTACATAATGCAAGCCATCACTGTTCTTTATAACGTATGGGATCTTTGATTTCTTTATCAATGAGCATGCTAACCTACCACATGCATTTTTGCTATTTATTTGGATCTAATTTAATTAGATTTAGCCCTCCTTTTTTTTTACTTCTGAGGCATTATTTTCTTATTTTAATTACATCATGGGTGAGTTTTTTGCAGTGCTGTAGATACATGTTTTTCTTCCTTATTTTTTCCCGGTTACTGAGGATAGAACAGAAAAGAAGAAGAATTAGGATCCTGTTTCTTGCAAGCTGAGCTGGTGACTTTCATAAAAACAGCATGCAACTTATCAAACTATATCTATCTTGTTTGATACCTGCAACCACCACGTAGATTATGATAATCAGGAGGCCCAGAATGATAGACACACAGCTGAGCAGCCGAGCCAAGCGTCCCAGGCGCCTTGCCCCATCCATGTCCCCCTGCTGTAGACTGTTTCTGGACTGTAACAAAATAAAAAATACAAAAATTCATCATGACAGGTAAAGATCACTGTGAAACTCTCAGCTATTTTTGCAATGACATTTAACTGTTTCCAAGTTATTTATAATGGATGTATAATGTCAGTTACCCTCAAGATGAAGTGTAGTTTGTCACGATAACTGTGGACATGATCCACTAAATTTCACAATTAGAAAGTGTCTTAATTTTGAGCAGTACTGTATATCTGTTTTTATAATTCAAAACCTAACAAACTTCTTTTATATTTATATATATATATATATATATATATATATATATATATATATATATATATATATATATATATTAATATTATTATTATTATTATTATATATTTATTTATTTTTTATTTATTTATTTATTTATTTTTTGCTTGAAAAAACTCTTGTGCTGTCTTTGTTTAAAATAAATGCCACTTGAAATCTTCTATGAACACTAGATCTAAAAAAAAAAAAAAATCCTGCCTGCAAAAGCACACCATCTCAGAGCAACTGATTATGAAGTAAGCCAGTGGTCAAAATCCAGATGTGAGAAAGCAAGGAAGCGAAAGTAGAGGTCAGAGGTTACACAGTAAATTGTCCAAGTGATTTGGATACAAGGTAGGGTGAGCTGGTAACCATGTTTCCTTATTAGTGCAGCCCTATGCCACAGCCACCCATTAGACTGTCAATGTACCCAAGGGAGGGCCTCTCCAGTAGACTGCATTAAAGTAATCAATACTGAGCAATAGATCCTACAGGAAAAAGCCTTTGACACACAGTGGCCAGCCATTCTCCCCACACTCAAATATTAATTCCATTCTCCATCACATCGCTGTTGTTTTTCCTTTTACGATGTGATGTAATCTCACAATATCCACATATCTCTGGCAATATCCTGATGTGGCTCAACAGCAATTAACTTCCTTTCATTGGGCTGGTGCTGTCCAAGGTGCTGAATGACATTGGTTGTGTTTCCTGAAGCACCAAGTAATACTTCAGTAGCACAAGTTTCACAATCTCTGTGGCACATTTTCCAAAAGCATTGTTATCTGTCACTGAAATGAACCCAACAATTTATACATGAATGGTTTTACAAACGATTTAGACAGAAATTTGTTCTGCTTGTATTCCATAAGGGGCCCGTTATGTGCGACTTCTTCATGTAAGTTCATAATGCTTTAATGTTAATGTATAAAACTTTTAATGTTCAAAATGTATTATTATATGTTGGAATTAACAGTAACCAAGATTAATAAGTGCTGTAAAAAATGTGTTCGTTGTTAGTTTAAGTAGCATTTAAGTAGCATATCTTCCGCTGTTGTTTTGACTTATTGAAAACAATTGTTTCAAAATAAATTCATATTAGATACATTTAAACAGTGGAAACTATTATAACTTAGCTAGCAGGCAAATAGGCCAAGGTAGTAACTGGTTTAGAGATTGCCGTTGTTACCAGAATAAAGTTAATTTTTTTCCATTGTCCTTCCTCGAAAATGAAATAAAGCACTGCAGTACCACAATCCATAATAAAATGCCCCATTAGAGTGGTTAAAGCTATCTAACGAATGAAATATCTTACCTGTCGCGCAAGATAAAGCCATCTCTGTGTCGGTTTTAAATCCTTTCAGATCGCGGAGTTGTCTGTCACCTCTGAAAAAGCCAAGCCAATGTTGTTTCAGTTTTATTATTATGAGCTCTGTAGCTTTCCCTTTTTGCTTGCAGACTCTTCTCGATTCAATGTTTCTTTATTTTAAAAATGGGTGATTTCCTAGAGGGTTGCCTTTTTTAATGATCCATGGTCAGTGTAGCTCATGTGTTGTGGCTACAAGCTTTCGGCTTCAAACTACTACCACACCTATCACCGCACACATACACACGCTGTATAGCTGGACCTTCTTTATTTACGGACATGATGTAAACCTGCATAGATGACTGACTGAAGTATGCAATTTCCCGCCAAATCCGTCCTGACAGCTCTAAAATATAATTTAATACTATTCTTACAAACTTATTTTTTGAAAGAATTATATTAACTTCACAATATATATGTGACACTGCAATAGATTTCACACTTTTCGATTTTTTGGCACTATCTTCACACTGTTTTTGTGTTTTGGAGACAAATTTTGGAGATATTGGTTAAATTCTTTGCCTTTGTTCAGCACCCTGGAACTTGACAGCCAGCCATAACAATTTACTTGAGTTCTACTTTATAATGAGTGATATGTGTATTGGTTTGGTTGTTGCTGATCTTAAAGAGCATGATTTTGTTATCTAGAAACTTTGTCAATAAGCTGAGCAAAAAGACTTGCAGCTCTCAACCATTATATCTCATGTGGATTTTGCTGAAATAAACTGAAAATATGGCAGTAGTAAAATAGCAAAACACACTGAGGCTCAAAAATCCTTTTTTTATTTAGATAATGTGATACAAAGACTACTAAAAACAGTCGTAAGCTGCCTTAACATTTACCCATGCTGAATGAATTCCAAAAACAAAGAACTATTACACCCTTAATAATGTCTTCAGAGCTGTAGATACTTTTACTCAGCGCAGAGTTTAGGACAAAAGCATATAGGATTACTGCTCTATCAGACTGGTGTTGTTGGAGAAACTGGGGAGCTTTCCCCAATCGCACACACACATACTCACAATTTCCCTCACCCATAGGGAGGCTCTGTTTGCACAATATCTCCCAATGAGAAGATTCTTAGCATGCAGCAGTGATACAGAATGCAGTGGTAAACAGTGCACTGTATAGTCCCAAATTATCAGCCCAAAGTGGCCGCAATTATTTGGACACTTGAGAGGATAGTTCACCCAAAAATGAAAATTCTCTCATGATTTACTCACCATCATGCCATCCCAGATGACTGTATGACTTTCTTTCTTCTGCAGAACACAAATTAAGATATTTAGAAGAATATTTCAGCTCTGTTTGTCCTCACAATGCAAGTGAATGGGTGCCAAAATCCAATCTGGGATGGCATGAGGGTGAGTAAATGATGAGAGAATTTTCATTTTTGGGTGAACTAACACTTTCAGCCACACTTTGCTTTTTAAGCTATTTTGCAATTACTTGTACCCAACTGGTGCAAGTACATTTTTAGTAAATCAAGTCAGTTTCCCTTGAGATTTACACAGGTGTCCTAGCAGAGCAACCACATCACATTAACTATAGACATGTTCCACAAAGTTTAAGAACCTGAAAGTATCCTAATACTTTTTTGTTTCAGTTTTGAACAGTGTATACAAAACTTTTTGTGAAATATTTGCTTAGAAAATGTGTACTTGTCCTGTCTTTCTTTAAAATAAATGCCATTTGGCAATTTTGTTATCTAATTGTTTTTTAAGTGTGGTTTAAAGGAATATTCCGGGTTCAATACAAATTAATCGTCAGTCGACAGCATTTGTGGCATAATGTAGATTACCACAAAAAAATAATCTCGATTTGTCCCCCCTTTTACTTAAAAAAAATAAATAAAAAGAGCATAAATCTGGGTTACAGTGAGGCACTTGCAATCCGGGGGCCAATCTGTAAATGTTTCAAAAGTATAGCAACAAGACGTAAACAATATGCGTGTTAATATGATTTTAGTGTGATAAAATCACTAACTAACCTTTTCTGTGTAAAGTTACATCCGATTTTACAACTTTATTGCCATTATGATGTAATGCTGTAAAGCCTAAAATGACCATAAAAATGAAGATTTTACAGAAGATTGTAAAGAGAACAGAAGAATTAATGTACAGTAAGTGCTTTTATAGTATTATACACTTCACATTTCTGCCGCTTCACATTTCTGCATTTAAACCCATTCAGTTCCATTGTAAGTGACTTACTGAAACACAGATTTTTGCTTTTTTCAAAGGAAAGGTGGGACATGTCGAAAGAACTTTTTTTTTGTGGTAATCAACATTATGCCACAAATGCTGTCGATTGAGCTTAACTTGTATTGACGCCGGAATATTCCTTTTAGCATCCAAAGTAGTTTTTGGGGGGACCACTGTATCTCATGAGCAGCCCTTTGCTCAAATAAGGCATTCATCCTGTGTACATACACTGCCCCATAAACCAATCTGCTATTCAAGCCATGACCTGTACCCTTCTCTCTCTGCTTATCTTCCCAGCCTAACTCAGTTCAAATACTGCAGACTGGCACTGACATTTTAGCAGGGGTATAAAATGTGGCTGGAGCAGCAAAACGTTATTGATCCCGAAGTCTAATCACTGCGAAAAGCCATATCAGCGCTTTCAATCAGTGGGAGTCTTAATACTGTGTACAGTAGTAAAATGCCATCTTGTCTGTCTTGTGTTTCAGTCTCATGGCTGTTCTCACCTGCTTTAATTTAGCAGGTTGATGGTGCAGTGAATCTCCAAAGGGAATAGCTTGATCTGTGGCGTAATGAAGCTGCAATGCCGTGTTATATAGCCATACAAATGGCTTCCGGCTCTTTGTGTTTGAGGTCCATTTTGCCTGACTGCGGTTTGGAGGATAGTCAGAAACTGCAGTGGATTCTAATGGTCAGACTGTGTGGCTTTTCTGAGTAGAGGGGGTTTTAGTTGTATGACATGGCAAATGGATAGCACTGATTCCCCAGGAGGTTTGGCCCATAATATTTTTCTTGTGAACTGGAAAGTCTTTGCCAATTATTCTGGGCTGTTTGTGAGGATCATTTGACAGATCTTATGACCCACCTTTCTCCTCACACTCTCCTCCTCATTCTATTTCACATAAGCACACAGGAACGCTCCTTCCCTCCCCCCTCAGTATCTCCCGCTGCAGCCTGGGAGTGAACAGGAGCTCTTAGTGTTCCCTCAAAAGCCTGAGCCATTAATTATAAACAGCCATTCTAGTGGCCAGGGTGAATTGACTGTGAGGATAACTGTAGAAAGCCTGCACATTGGTGTACAGTAGTGCCTCTCAAATGGTTTTATTTCAGGACCCAGACTTTATTTTGGACATCAAGTGGCAACCCAACACAGTAACAAAAAATTGTATTACACAAAAGTAAAAAAATTTTTTTGAAATCTAACATTGACATGTATCAATATTACCATGAACTGCATAGACCCAGTAATATTTAAAATTATTAACATGACATAGGTTGAATGGGAAAATTCAACTAAATGATACTAAATGTCTCTTTAATTTTTATGGTTTTATTCTTTTGGTAACCAATAGTAGTTTTTTTTTTTTTTTTTTTTTTTTTTGGTAGTTTTGTTGTTGGTTTTCGAGGATGAGGGATGAGTTTTCGTCAAACTGTAGAGCTTGATCGGACAAACAGCCTTTGACAGGAGCAACAAAAGATATGGAAAGCATATCCCAAATAGGCTATTGTTGATGAGCCTATTTATTTTGCTGTTGAGAAGCACCAGA
Source organism: Myxocyprinus asiaticus (assembly GCF_019703515.2). NCBI lineage: Eukaryota > Metazoa > Chordata > Actinopteri > Cypriniformes > Catostomidae > Myxocyprinus > Myxocyprinus asiaticus. The sequence continues at coordinate 17,552,388 of NC_059382.1, read as the reverse complement.
GTACAGTGTGGGCCATTCACACCAAACGTGTCCTTGCTTCCATCTGCAATGTCTGTGACTAGTACATGAGCACCATGTTTTAAGATGCCGTGTCATGTTAAAAGAATTTCAACCTAATCTATTTTAATGCAAGAACAAGTTCAGTCTGAATGGCCCCTTAGAAACAAAACTGGAGATGCAGCAATGTACTGGTCAAACATCGGTATCTGCTGATAAAAGCAATAATCTTCACTATCAGACAGGCAATTGTTAAAAAAAAAAAAAAAACTTGAACTGATTATTTCCTGTTTAAAGGGGGTGGAAAAACATGTTGGAATATCAGCCTACAACTCATGCTGTGTGAGAGAAAATTATTCTGAATTGGGTGACAATGACAGCACAGTTTTGCACTGCTAAAATTTTGAGGTAGAAAGAACTACCTTTGAAACTTAAATATAAATATAATAAATATTAGAAAAAGAAATCTTACCAATTCACTATCAGTGGGCTATTCAGTGTTCAGTTAATGTGAATTAAGATTTTTTTTTTTCAATGATTAGTTTATAACTGAGAACAGTTATTCTGAAACATGGAAGACGTACAGATATACTAGAGAATAAAGTTATTATTTAAATTTCTTTTGAAGTTATGTAATTAATTATCAGTGATTTGAAACAAGGTACCATAAAAAAGCAGACCCACCATACCATCGATATCAGAATTAGCAAATGTTGTTCTAAATTATCAGATATCAGTATCGGCACACAAATTTTGTATTGGTGCATCCCTGAACAAAACACACACATACTGTATAATGACACCATATTACAGTATAGAACTTGTTTGAGACAAGCAAGAAGCTGCTCAATGAATCAATATTTTCCATGCTATTCTAGATGAGGGCGGAGGTTTTCAAAAAACACTTTGTGCGGAAAATGGCGGGCCATCGTAGTCTCAAATTCCTTTTATAGTGTAACGCCATGAATGCATTACCTGACACAAAAACAAAGCCATTCAGCTTTCTGCAGCCCCAAATACCATATTTCAACCACAGAACCTGCCAAGTGTGCAGTTGTTACTGCCTTACTGGCAATACCATTGCACTGTGAGACTGTTTAGTCCAATAAAATCATATTACTGCACCTCCCTACGCCCAACAACTGTCTGCTTTCTCCTTCCATGAGCTTCAGCTTCCAAGAACATCTTATTCATCAGTTCTCCACTGTATTACCTCTGTAAGCTCATTGACTGAAGAGCTCTGTTGGTTACAATTGCTTTCTAGAGTGAGATCTCAGTTGAGAAGAACTGCTCAGCAGTCGGTTGCAAGAAAACCCTTAAGAAAACCCTTAATCACAATAACCATAAAGGTTTTTCTTAAGGGGTTTCTTGCAACTGGCTCTAAACTGGCTGAACACACACATAACCCCACCCTTCCCCCCATGTGCTGTCTTGCTTTTTTAACACAAGAACGCATTTGGTCTGAGCGGCCCATTACATGTTATGTAATAAGACTACTTTTTAGAACAAATATCAAGTTACTTTTTGTACTCACACTACAATACCTGAGCTAAATAAATACTGAATGGATCTAAATCTTAATTTAAATTTGAATAGAATTCATGTACACATTCCATTTGGATTATGAATTATGGCCCAAAATTAGGCAGGAGGATCCTTATAGCTAGATAAAAGGGCTAAACTAACATGTCTTGCCCTCTGTTGGGAAACTAACTAGCAGCAAGCTCTAATGGCTGATATCACTTTGTTTTGTTTTGCCATAAAAGAAAGAGTTATTTGAATTTTTGTGGACAGACAAGGCGGGCAGCTGATATTTGCATGAGTTTGGATAGTCGTACAGGTGTTTGGAGCAGAATATTGGTAAAATGCACCCACAGTTTTCAATGAAAAACTCTGTTTGACCTAGATCAGGTAATACAGAGTTCAGGACATAAATGTCCAGTCTGTTTTAACTCACTGGCACTGCAAAAGTCACTGAATCAGATCCCAGTTAAGTGTGGGTAGTGCGTTAAATATAAGGTTTTGATCGTTATAATAAAGCCAAAATCTTGTGGCACATTTGTTTGATGCCTTTCCACTTATAGAACATTAGTCCAGTTTGTGTTTCAGTATACACTCACCAAGCACTTTATTAGGAATACTATGGTCTTAATAAAGTGCCCGATGTGGTCTTCTGCTGTTGTAGCCCATCTGCCTCAAGGTTCGACGTATTGTGCATTCTGAAATGCTATTCTGCTCACTACAATTGTACAGAGTGGTTATTTGAGTTACCGTAGCCTTTCTGTCACCAGTCTGGTGATTCTCCATTGACCTTTCTCATCAACAAGGCGTTTACATTTGCAGAACTGCCACTCACTGGATGTATTTTGTTTTTGGCACCATTCTGAGTAAACTCTAGAGACAGTTGTGTGTGAAAATCCCAGGAGATCAGCAGTTACAGAAAAACTCAAACCAGCCTGTCTAGCATCAACAATCATGCCACTGTAAAAATCCCTGAGATCACATTGTTCCCCATTCTGATTGTTGATGTTAACATTAATTGAAGCTCCTGACCCGTATCTGAATGATTTTATGCATTGCACTGCTGCCACATGATTGGCTGATTAGATAATCGCATGAATAAGCAGGTGTACATGTGTTCCTGATAAAATGCTCCGTGAGTGTAATTCCCATATGGCTTATGTCCAATTGAAACACTTAGAAAGTTGTATACACTGTAATAACCACTGAGCAGACTATGGTTCAAATTTCACTTAAGGTTGAATTTGACAGTGCCTTATTAAATCTACTGAAATTATGTATCTAAAAGCTGCTCTCCTGTGACTATGCTGGAAAGCCTTAATTGCATCCTTCTGAGGTTACAGCCAGGGGCGGACTGGCCATCGGGAGCATCGAGAGCTTTCCTGGTGGGCCGCTGGGTAATTTGGACCGGCCCGTTGTTACGCAAGTACCGGCCCATCCTACAGGCAAAATAGGCAGCCGTCCTGCAGCAAAGCACCCACAACATGATGCTGTCACCCCCATGCTTCACGGTTGGGATGGTGTTCTTCAGCAAGCCTCACCCTTTTTCCTCTAAACATAATGATGGTCATTATTGCCACAATACTGTTTCATCAGACCGGAGGAAATTTCTCCAGAAAGTAAGATCTTTGTCCCTATGTGCACTTGCAAACTGTAGTCTGGCTTTTTTATGGTGGTTTTGGAGCAGTGGCTTCTTCCTTGCTGAGCGGCTTTTCAGGGTATGTCGATATAGGACTCGTTTTACTGTGGATATAGATACTTGTCTACCTGTTTCCTCCAGCATCTTCTCAAGGTCCTTTGCTGTTGTTCTGGGATTTATTTGCATGTTTCGCACCAAACTACGTTCATCTCTAGGAGACAGAATGCATCTCCTTCCTGAACGTTATGATGGCTGCGTGGTCCCATGGTGTTTATACTTGCGTACTATTGTTTGTACAGATGAACGTGGTACCTTCAGGCATTTGGAAATTAATCCCAAGGATGAACCAGACTTGTGGAGGTCCACAATATTTTTTCTGAGGTCTTGGCTGATTTCTTTTGATTTTCCCATGATGTCAAGCAAAGAGGCACTGAGTTTGAAGGTAGACCTTAAAATACATCCACAGATACACCTCCAATTGACTCCAATTAGCCAATTAGCCTATCAGAAGCTAATTGGCTAATTGCCTAAAGTCTTGACATCATTTTCTGAAATTTTCCATGCTGCTTAAAGGCACAGTTAACTTAGTGAATGTAAACTTCTGACCCACTGGAATTGTGATATAGTCAATTAAAAGTGAAACAATCTGTCTGTAAACAATTGTTTGAAAAATTACTCATGTCATGCACAAAGTAGATGTCCTAAACGACTTGTCAAAACTATAGTTTGCTAATATGAAATCTGTGGAGTGGTAAAAAAAAATAGTTTCAATCCAAAATAAATCAAAACTGTGTTATATTTTAGCATCTTCAAAATGGCCACACTTTGCCTAGATTTAGCAGAAATGTACTCTTGGCATTTTCTCAACCAACTTCTTGAGGTATCACCCTGGGATGCTTTTTAAACAGTATTGAAGGAGTTCCCATCTATATGCTGGGCACTTAGTAGCTGCTTTTCTTAATTATTTGGCCCAAGTCATCAATTTCAAAAACTTTTTTTTAAATACAATTTTAGTTTTGTAATTAAATAAATTAATATGTCGGCACAATTATATTTTTGTCTACAAAACTAATTTCAAACATTTAAGCATACGCCTTCAGATCAAAAGATTTTTAAGATCATGAGAAACATTTCAGTCAAGTGACCCCAAACTTTTGAACGGTAGTGTATATAAACTTCTGACTTAAACTATACATATGTTATTATTATACTTGTAGTTTCCACAACCTCATATTAACTAAGACAATAGTTATTTGCACTTCTAGAAAAAAGTTGAAAGGTGATTAAGATCTTTTAAAACTTTGAAGAAATACTGACTTGTCACAGCACATTAAATACAAATTTTCCCTTTGAACTTTCATGTACATTTTAACCTAACATCTGTAAGTTGGGAAAAAAGTTTTTGTACATGTTATTTGTATAAACTATAACGTGCTTATTTCTGCTTTCTCTAAAAAAAAAAATTACAAATCCAGTTTTATATGTTTTAAAGTTATGACAATTTTTGCACTGGTGGGGCCCAGTGTCATGATTAGCAGTCAGTAGAAATGTATTTATTTTTATTGATCATTTCTTCTTTTTTTTTTTTACACAAAAATTTTATATTGAGCCGGAAAATGAAATCAGTGAGACAGTGTGTTATGGTGTGGTGTGGTGCAGGCCGGATTTGGTGGGCCACTCTGGGCCAGGAAGTTCAGGGCCACTTTTTAGTCCCAGTCTAGCCTCTGGTTACAGCTGTATGTAGAACCTGTTTTTGTACTGAGTGTATACACCGCTGATTCTTTCAGAGTGAGGGAAAATAAGAGAGAAATCAAAGGCTCTCATTTGTGATAAAGCGTGAGAGCCAGACATACTGTGAAAAGAGTAATCTCTTGAAGAATAAAATGCCTGTATCAATGAATTTCAGGAGCTTGCTACAACATTTTCTTTTCATTCATCTAAATGCAATCTCTTTAACTTCTTAATAAAACACAAATTAAGCACCACGCCCTACACGTATGCACCCTCACAGCGTAATGCTACAATGATTAATAGATAAACATAGGAAGCTATGTTTGTGCAGAGGTCCACACTAACAGGTTTTCTCTCTGAGAAATGTTTTCTCTAGTTCTTTACGTTTAGTCCTTTAATGCAAACACTGCTACAGCGTCAAACTCCTCTGCTGTGATCAATGCTCCGGTTATTATGCATAATCCAAAAGTTTATTTGAGAGGTGTTGTGGAGAGTAGTTGTCAGAAGTCATTCTGCAGCTTATGTCTGACACTGCTTTAATAAATAGTTTAGTTTTAAAAAGGCTTATCAAATTGTTTGATGGCGTAAACTACATGTCGCGCCCCCGCAATATGTATAATCTAACAGCCACTGTCGACAAGAAATAGACACAAATACGCATACTTGAGGAAATACACGTGATTATATTTTGAAGAACAGACAAAAGAAATGCCGGCGATGAGCGTGTCTGATTTGCTTTTTTGTTTAGAAGTTCATTTGAGCTTTGGCGCCAACGCGCGCAGCGAGATCGATTTATTTTCTCTGTCAGTCAGTCATCTGGGAGCAGTTTGTAAAAATAGTGTTGTCTGTGAGAACGCTGCATAAGGATGAATATGCAAATAACATGCAACGACACTGGGTCTACAGGTGAACTGTCATGTGTGTCATAAATCAGTACAGCCCCAGAAATGGTTCTTGAACAAGTTTACTCTTTAGCCTCCATTCGTATGTTGCAAAATGATCATTATGATAATAGTAATATGTAATATATGTTATATTTTATATTAGAAATTAGCTAAATTAGTAAAATAAGTTAAAATTATATATTTATTTGTTGAATACAAATGGACATAATGCAGCATTACATGAGTTCCTTTGCACTAACTCGCCTAGCTCAGACAACGCACTGTTTGGTCGATTTGTAGTTTTGCACATCCCTACCTTTTACCTACAAATGATATATTACAGAGTGAAACAACTGTCATTTCAGACACAACTGTTCTTCAATAGACCTTTATTTATGAGAAAAAGGAGTTAACAAGGTTTATATATATATATATATATATATATATATATATATATATATATATATATATATATATATCAAAACATCAAATCGCAGTACTTACAGAATCGCAATACCGCAATACATATCGAATCGGCTAGGTAATATCGTTGTAATATCGAATCGGGAGGTCAATTTAAAAATGTGGCAATTCCCAGCCCTAATGTTTATGCCGAGAGAGAGAGAGAGAGAGAGAGAGAGAGAGAGAGAGAGAGAGAGAGAGAGAGAGAGAGAGAGAGATTGACTTTATTATACTATAGGCTTGGATATTTTATAGGCATACTGTAGGTTTTGTAATCTTACATCTTTTCCATGGCGTCTTAAATGCAACCTCAATTTTACATTCTGGATTAACCTCAAACTCATTCCAGTACGGGTATAATACTTTTGAACTAAATTAAAGGCTTTAAACGAACCTTTCGCACTACTTTTGTGCTTCCTAAATGACAGTTTTGGTCTGCAGGCACATAAAGTTTTTACTGCAGGTGTGTGTTTTGGATGCAATGTAGGTCTGCACCAATTTTCTGGCAAATAGATCCCCAGCAGCCAGCGTCAGGTCCGTTTACTGCGAGCATATGCGGGGCTGTAAATCACACCTGTCAGTACGATTTGTGCTCGTGTCTTGAATGCGGCGCGCATTTGCATGCGAGCCAGGGCGATGTGCAAGAGGGCAGCCAGTGTTTAATGAAGTGCAAAAGATTTGTGAATACATCCAAACACTTTTACCACAATTGTTTGACTGTCATGCGGCAATATTTATAATGTGGGAGCGTTTTGGAGAATGTAACCCACCCCTAAATGATTTGGAAAAAGTGCAATTTAATGTCAAATGTCAAATGCATCACTCTCTACTCACCATTATTGAATAGACCAATGCAACGATACTCAGCGGCCACACTGGACAAAAGCAGGATAAAATGACCAATATGAGGTAGTCCTTTGGTTTCTGCTGATCTTGGGCGGCATTGCCGGTGGATGATGTGCGGCTCAGGCTGACCCGGGATGGGGAGAGGGGAGCCGCGCCGAGCTGCCCCGCTGATCCGGATCTCAGCGGTAAACTGTGGCCGTTCTGATCCGCATCGAGAGCCTTGTCATCCCCGACACTAACGGTGAACGAGCTGGAGGTCTTCACCCCGATATGCTCGGCGGTCGTGAGAAGTTTTTCGGTCTCGTGAGACTCGGCCGGTTGCGTACCGCCGCTCTCCCCAAGGTTAGATTTCGCAAACTCCGTATCGGTGTTTATTGCCATTCTGCAAATCCAAAGTGACTGTTTCTGTAAGAAATACTCCCCGAGGTTGATCAAATAGCTCAGATAATCTCAGAAGTGATCAGGCGGCGCTAATTTCCCATCATTTTCTGCTGGAAGAACAGCTTGATTTCTACAACTTTAAATAAAGATCAGTTTTGCTTTGTATGATTTCATTCGTATTATTAATATGACTTTCAGCGTCGAATAAAAGAGGTCCAGGTCTGCTACCAAACGAATTTAAAAAGTCAAAGAGGCACTGTGAAATTAACGAATAAAACAACACAAGTACCCTCCCATTTCGACGGTCATCCTTCCTCTCTGATCGCGTTTAATGAATTTGGCTCAGTTCCGCCGTTTTTCCAGTCCGGATCGGAAGGCAATCTCCTCTTGAGCGTGCACGCTGCCGTGCCCACACACTGTACCAAAACCACAGAGACGCAAATCATTCACTCAACCATCAGAATCATTAGGCTACCTCACAAAACCCGTCGCATTAGTCGATATAGCTTAAAAGGCGCACAAACAATCAGTTTCATGTGGAGAAATCATAAAGCAGCTACCATGCTTTGTCTTCTTGTGTAATGTTGCAGCAACAGAATGACTGGTTGAAGTAGTTACACAGCAGCAGTCGATACAGTGCGACGCTTCTCTCTCACCTGCCTCTGCATCATGTGTGATGGCAGGACCTCCCGTGCAATAGGCTACTCTCAATTTTCTTCACCCGGGGGGATGTTGCAATACCTCCCTGTACATTTGCGAACAATATAACTCTTTGAAATATTTTACAGAAACAGATGCATCATACGCAAACGTTAAACAGTACTTTTGGTTGATTTGTTTATTCTTTAGTTAGTAAAATAAGTAGGAGGTGTAAGTGTAGATAAAAAAGGAAAGTAGCCTATAAACAGTACTTTGCTGAATGAAAGTATGTTATTTGGAAAATTAAACAAAGCTTGCATACTCTGATGTCATTTTTTCTTAGCATTTAAACAAAACCATAATAATATCTCAAAAAGCACATTGAAGTGAACTAGTGGATGATGCTTGTTGTCTGAATTATGTAATTCTTATGTGTAACCATAATGACTGTTTCTTGAGGAGCATGTGGATGTGCTGGGAAGATATGGCTGGTTACACAGGGGAATCCCCCTTAAAGCAATTTCATATGATGTAATGGCATTGATCCAGTCTGTGACCCTTGTGTGTCCCTCAACAGATCTCATTGCAAGCTGTTTTAGGAACCCTACATCACTCATCTCAGTCCTGATGACACACATGCAAGCACACAGGAATATTTGGCAGTCTGTGAAAAGTCAACTTAACTGTAAAACTAAATGATCTACTGTATATTGTGTGTTAAAGGTGCACTCAGTAATTATTTCCTCGTAAAAATATTTTACCCCTAAAGAAATGATTTGTAATTTTCAAACATAGGCTATTAAATTATGAGCTCTCACATGAAATGAAGACTGTTTTCATCAGTAACCTTATAAAAGCTGTTTTATTCTACATGGAGAGGGTCCGCTAATGGGAGCTGGCATGTTAAAATCACATGACCAATTGAATACTATACTCGCTTAATCTTAGTAACAGCCCTGTTATTGGACATTTTAACTCATGGATTAAATTAATCATGGTTGACGGAATAGTGCATTTCTACAATGGCATCTGTAACTGGAAACTACTGATTTTGAATAAATGCTGCATCCATACTGCTAGGTGTCATTGTAAGTCCAGAATGACACAAACAAAAACTGAGTGCACCTTTAAATAACTTCCATAATGTTTCCAGTGCCCACTCCTTGCTTGTTCGATTCGTAAGTGTGTCTCATCTAGTCTTTCCAACATGATGGGTGGGTGCAGTTAATAAAATATGCATTCTTTTCCACTTTATTACAGCCTGTACTGCTGAAAACATCAATTTAAGCTCCCCTCAGTGGACATAGCACCCTGGAAAAGGGAGCTCACACAAGCCCATATGCCCAACAGCACTTACTGCACTGACCACTGGGGGCAGTGTTTATGAATTTCGGTAAGAACAGACCGATTTTAGCTAAAGAAAAGTCAACCTACTGTTTCCAATTTAACTGTATGATCAGTCTGATCTTTCTCCTGAAAATTGCAGATTAGAGAAGTAACTTTAGTCTATCCTGTAATTTTGTCTGTCACAACAACTCCAGAACCTGCTGTGTTTTTATCTTTATTTAATCTCCTGAATTCCTTTTTTAAATGAAAGTTCCCCACCATACTCATATTTGGCTCTACAAAGCTGTTCAGTTTGTAGTCCTAAAACCCGGAAGCGAATTAACATTTTCAAGCCATTGGTGCCTTTTGAATTTTTTTTTTCTTCAATTAAATGCAATTTTCTATTTATGAGTAAAATAAGGTGTATGATGAAAATAACTTCATAAGTTAGACAGTCATTCCTCAAATGTGAATTTTGAAATTGTTGTGTGCATTAAAACAGAAGTTGCTACATAAGGACTATATTAGAACCTTTCATTTATGTTTGAGAAAAAAAAAAAACAAAAAAAAAACATGGTAGTCGACGGGAAACCATTTATAACAAAATACATGTACTTTTTATTTTAATTGCCCATGTAATTAAGTAATTAATTGTAATTATTACTTTTATAACATTGATATTATCTACTGTACACAGATATATGTAATAAGATTCGTGCACAAACTGCATAAAGTAATACCATAAAGTTTTGAGACACTATTTGCTACTGATGAATCAGCCACCATAACATGGCAAATGAGGGTGTGCTTTTTTATTGGATGATTTGGCAACACTACAATATCTATGATAAAATATGATGTAGGTTACAACAAGAAAAGCAATAGACAAAGAGTTGTAAAGAATAAAAGTTCAAAAGGTCTTAATTTGGTCTGTTTTCTTCATGGTGTAGTCTCATTGTTGAACCTTTCTAGAAAAATTTGAGATACCTAAGATTCATAGACTAAAGTTGTGTGATTTGGTGTCATTGCTTCTGGAGATATTGATTCCAGGGCTGCTTGGTCTGGAGTTGTGTGCTCTGCTGATGTCTGCTCTGAAGTAGATTGCTCCAGAATTGTGTTTACTGTGTTTGTTAGTTCTTGAGTTGCTTGTTCTCAAGAAGCTTGTTCTGGAGTAGAATTCTATGGGGTTGATTGTTCTAGAGTTGCTTTCTCAGGAGTGGTTTCATCTGGAATCAATTCCTCTGCAGTTGATTGTTCTGGAATCACATGATTAAAGCTTGTATACTTGTATATCACAGTAGTTTGTTCTGGAGCTAATTGTGCTGAAGTAATCTGGTTTGGAGTTGTTTGCTTTTTCTAGATTTGTTTGTTCTTCAGCCAGAGTTGTTTCTGCAGAAGTCTCTTGCTCTGGAAACTCTTGTGCAGGAGTCTCTTGCTCTCCTGCTATTTTTGTGAATATGCCCTTGTACGTCAGTCTGTCCTCCTCATTTTTTTAACGCCATACACATTTTGAGAACTGCTAGCTCCTTGATTGTCTTTTTCATGCCTGGGTCCATGATCAGCACTCTTGCGAAATCAGCTCTTGTTTCTGCTTCATCCCACACTTCCATATGTGCTTTGCCACGCAGATAGAAGGTTTTCATCATCCCTACAAAACACAGTGAATCCTTTCAGCTGGCGTATTTGATATGGAGCACATTATCTTCTCAATACACAAGTTTTGGTAGGAAAACTGCCAATGTACAGTATATGGTCATATAAGTACAGTACAGTATCTGTCATTGAATGAACTCTGTCTCTTACATTTAGCACCTTAATTTCTAATCCGTGCATTCCAGTACTTTACTGTTGTACAGTAGCATTACACCATTAAAGGATAGTTCATCCAAAAATAAAAATTCTGTCATCATTTACTCACCCTCATGCCATCCCAGATGTGTTTTTCTTTAGCAGAACAGAAACGAAGATTTTTAGAAGAATACTATATCTCAGCTCTTTAGGTCCATACAATACAAGTGGATGGTGATCAGCACTTTAAAGCTCCAAAAAGTACAGACAATCGTAGTAAAAGTAATCCATTCGACTCCAGTGGTTCAATTAATGCTTTCATTTGAACATGCCAGCGCGCTTACATCATGCAAGAGGAAGTATGAACTGATTCCCCTCATGGACGCACATAGGAGAGCGATAGGAAGTAAACAATTATAGTGAAAAGGACTTAAATATTGATCTGTTTCTCCCCCAAAGCAATCATATCACTTTAGAATACATTAATTTAACCACTGGAATCGTATGGATTACTTTTACTATTATTGTCTGTACTTTCGTTTACCATCCACTTGCATTGTATGGACCTACAGAGCTGAGATATTCTTCTAAAAATGTTCCTTTGTGTTCTGCTGAAGAAAGAAAGTCATACACATCTGGGATGACATGAGGGTGAGAAAATAGTGAGAAAATAATGAAAGAATTTTCATTTTGGGGTGAACTAACCCTTTAAAGTCGCCATGAAATCAAAATTGATAATTCTTATTTTCTTATTGGATGTTGCTGTTTTTATTATAAATGATTTATCCGTGCACGTTTCAAAATAAATAAAAATGGGTTGCCCTCTTAATCTTTAATCAAAAACAATAACTTGCCTCCCCACTCGCAACAACTTCTCTTCTCTGCTGACATATGTACTGGCGTGAGGGCTGGGCAATAAGGTTGACCAATAGCCAGACAAGTTTCAAACCCTCCCCTCCAGCCACCTGTCATTCACATGAAACGATCGTAGCAATTAGCAATCAAAGACATGGTGATAAGGTGTATTTTAAGTTGCTCCCCTCCCCAAACCCTCTTCCCTATCAATAAAACTACTCTGGTTGCGGGCCTGCTAGCTTGAATTTTTACACCTCGAAGGAGGAGGGATATAGAAGAATTTGTGTTTGTGTGCAAGGCATTTTACCCAAGAATGCTTCAGGAATTTTAGACAATATGAAATGGGGTTTGCCAAAATTGACTTACCGTTGTCACCTTTCAGCTATCTGAAGCTCTTACAGTGGAGGGTAATTGCCTTTGAAGGGAATACAGCATAGGGATGGATGATAACTCTCCTGAATCGGACGCGTCAACGCAGGAGCTGGACGCGAGGACAAGTGGCTGGAGATTTATTGAGATTTCTTTTCTTGAGTGTAAGTTTTCTTTATTCATTACGTTTGGTGTATTGTGATTCAAATGGATATATTATCTTTTATTGGCTCATTCATCTGTATTGGCACAACGGCTCCTGCCTCATCGTAAGCAAAGATCACGATGTGCTCTGTGCTTTTGTGGGCTGGTTATGTAGTAATGTTGACTGTTAGATGATCATTCGGTTCTAAAAACTTTGGAAAGGCTGGCCGTTATTGGGATCGCTTCTCAAGTTTCCCCGGTATGTGGCTCTGGCATGTGCAACACGGTGGGAAAGGAGACTATGTGTGAGTGTGAATGTGTGGCTGTAAGCTAAATCCTTCGATATTCATTCAATATGTCCCACCCCACTTCCTGTTTCAGTCGGAAATACGTCAAAACAGCAGATCGAACAGCACTTGTCAAGGCACTTCAGTGTGACTTTAATCTGATGTATTCATGTCATTTCAATATGTCTTGGTAGTTTAAAAATGTTGTACATAAGCAAGTTTATTCTGTATATGCACCAGGACGCTGGATGATGATGTCAAATGTGTGTTCAATGACCTCATAATACTCCTCCATGTGCAGCAGACACTGGCAGTAGTTTAAAGTGAGAGTGTTGGCCGCCATCTCCAATTTTAACCATGCCTTGTCCTGAGGAACAGACACATTTCACGATAAGAAAATGTGGCAGTATCATCATTCTATTCTTTTATGTATTCTTTAATGCCCAAAACAGTTGACCTTTCAGTCCTGCTTTAAAAATGTTAATGACCAATCCTATCTTAGCAACTGTTGTTTTCCACCATTTTATCAGAAAAGCTTTCGCTCTTTACTATTAAGTCTATGTAAGTCCTGTGTGTGAATGGGTTTAAACTGAATTTTACAGAAATTATTATGGTCAAACATTCTTGCCGAGGCACTTAATAATAACAGTAACATGAGGTATCCAGAGAGAATATACAAAGTATTTTTTCCCTTTTCCAAATCATTAAATAAATCATTAAAAATCATTAAAAAGAAAGTGCAGAACTCCATTCTTATTCGCACTCTCTACAGTTTTAATCACATTATTGTGTAATTCATTGAACAAGTTCTTTAAAGAAAAATGGCAGATGAAAATGCTTTGCAATGTCACATTTCATTCCAACCCACTTTACAAAAATATCCATTTAATTTTACCACTTTATGAGCACATTTTACTGAAGATTGTGCTGTTGATAGAAATCTCTTCTAACCGGTTCTGTAAAGCTTGTCTGAGTAATCAACAGTAACCGGGAGCGGAGCTTGGCGAAGGGTCAATTGAAATATTTTTTGGTAAATTGTTTCTTTTTTCTTTCTTTCTTTTTTTGTAATTTTTTTTGGTTATGTAGAAAATGATTAAAAACTAATTTCAGTGGTCTATTCTTACCTTTGACTGCACATTTTTGATACACACAATGGCCTCCTTATACTTCAGGCATCCTCGAAGAGGCCTTGTTTGAAGAGCTTGTTCCCTTGACCACGAAGCACAGGTATTGCCTTCAGTCTCTCATCATTCAAAGCCCATGACTCTCTGTCATACTCACTGGGCTGCTGTACATGAACCACACACAAACACACACACACATACAGCATCATACACAGAGGCCCAGTTATATGTGTCTCATCTTATTCATGACCTCAGAATTTAGTTTTTGTTTCAAGAAGTGCCATTGAATGCATATGATGGTGATGTCATAGGTTACAATTTGATTATTGTTTTAATATTTCCAAATTTCATATAGAGAATTAACTTTCAATTCATATCAGTTGTATGCTTTTGTAATAGTGTTCTTGTGAGAGTCTCTCAAAGAGTTGACTTGTAAAAGTATTGAAAATATGCCCATTGCTCAACCTAGTGGTCATTTTTGTGTAGTGTTGTAGTCTTGAAAATTGAAGCACCACAAGCACCTAGGATCTACCTAAGGCCATAAGATGCACAATATATTTAATATGATATAAAATCCAAATGAAAAGCAGATCAAAGGATGTTTTACTCAAACATTTACTCATTTTCCAAGTCTCTATGTGTCTCTAAGTATAAAAAGACTCATTCTGAATTCAGACCTTTTGAAGTTCTAGCACAAAGTAAAGAGGCTGTGGTTCTTTCTGAAGCTCGTCCAAATCGTGATACCCCAGGTTGTGGTCACATATTGGCCATGCCCCAGGTATGAAAATGCCAGTCCATTGGATCCTTCCCCTCTGCAATACGCCACAGACTCTTTGCCACTATAGGGTATAACCCAGTGTGCTGCTCGGCCACTGAGAAAAAAACAATGAAGAATCAGTGATTTTTCAGGGTAAAAACTACATGTATTGGAATAAGTGCAATGATTTCCACCAAACATGATATTAAAAGGGATGGCATAACTTGAATTGATTTCTAAAGCCTAAAAAGTGTGTTTGTGTGCCCGATGCAGGGCTGTTTCTGAGCATATGGGGGCCCTAAGCGAAATCCTACTTTGAGGCCCCGCAGTTAACTACACAAAACGCATTTTTTTTTTTTTTTTACATAAAATTAACAAAGCATAACATAAATTAACAATAAATAACTACACAAATTAACACCAAATGACTATAAATAAAAATAAATAACTATGTACAATGGGACACAACTGAAAAACTTTAGCTAACTAATTGTTGCAATTTAATGCATGACAATGAACAAACAAAAATCTAGCCAGGTAGCTGGCTTACATTCATTTCTTACCAGTGGTCTGGCTGCGTTTCTCATCTTCCTTTTACTTTTTTTTCCTGCTGCCAACTTGTATGTGCGCGTGTCTGTCACATATAGCTACAAATCTCTCCTTCCAGTCACATTCTCCCTTCTCTCTTGGGCCACAACGGGCCCACTATAGCTGTCTAATTGAGCTATAACAGCTGCCTGAGTCTTATTGGCAGCTTTAAGTATATTTAAAAAACCCACCTTGCTTTGCGGGGCCCCCTGGTGGCTCGGGGGCCCTAAGCGGCCGCTTATAAATCTGATAGCTTGAAATGGCCTTGGCCTGATGTATCCATAAATGTGTTTGTATTAAAAATTATGTCGTTCATAATGCTACATACAGGCATTATGCTGTACGCTATTTCAGGTGGTGCAACTGGGATGGCAGCAGTAAATAATGATGATTATGCCATGTGAAATAGACTCAATCCTACTTTGTAAGGACTTAAGCTTTCCGCCAGGTGAATGTATGACAGACTCCAGTCTTGAACCCACTGTGGTATTCCAGAGCTTATTTGAGTCTATAGCTACCCATAAAGGTCACTGACTGAAATGTCAGCCACCGGGTGTCCTCTGAAAGCATGGATTATCTGTTTAATTTAACATTAATTACATAAATACTGCTGATATGAGTGTGATGAGTTTCATGGGCCCTGCATAAGCACAAATAACACAAGAATGCTCATTTGCTTGAGTGTGATGCTGGGTTTAGTTAGACTGTGTGTCATTGTTTATTGCTTGGTAGCTAATGCTTAACATATTTTCCAAAAATAAATAGTCAGATAAAAATAAAGCCTCACTTCTACTGTCCATCATACTGTCAAGCAATTTCATTGAAAAGGTTCCAATTTTAACTCCATAGCAAATTTTTATTTGAGGTATACTACATGTGTTAATTATATGAGCAGCACAACCCCACATTGTTTGTTTCCCCGAGGCACTACTGACCAGGGCCACGTGAAGGATCACAATACTTACGATGACATCACACCAGAACTCAGCCACCTCCCCTATGCGCATGGACGTGAACAGAGTCTCCCAGACATCCAGTTTAAACATGTTCCCGATCACCATTTCCATGGGCGTACCAGCCTTCTTACT
Source organism: Myxocyprinus asiaticus (assembly GCF_019703515.2). Taxonomy (NCBI): domain Eukaryota; kingdom Metazoa; phylum Chordata; class Actinopteri; order Cypriniformes; family Catostomidae; genus Myxocyprinus; species Myxocyprinus asiaticus. The sequence continues at coordinate 17,535,962 of NC_059382.1, read as the reverse complement.
GTCGTCTATGACGGTGCGCTCATCATGGCAAAGTTATGTGCGGAAATGGAAGGTCACCTGTAAAGAATACAAGGAAAGGTAAAAGAGAGGTGTTAGAAGGGTTTCAGAATAAAGAAAAAGACTTAAAACTGTTTATTAGAGACAGACCGATATTTACACTTTTATACTTAATCAGTTCTTTAATATTGGGTCTTCTGATAAATGACACGATTCTGCATATTGGTTATTGGTAGAGGTCAACAGATATCACATTTTGCAGATACCTATGTCTATGGGGATGAAAAAAGTTGAAAACCAATTAATCGGCCGATCATTTTTAAAATCAATTAATTTAATTTATTGGCACTGATTAATCTGCAAAACCAATATATCAGTCAACCTCTAGTTATCGGACACTTAAAAATTATCAGTACTGTATCACTCATATACAGTAAAATGACATTGGTCGATCTACTGTTTATAATCATATTTTAATATATTTGCTTTTTTTCCCACAAAAACCTGAAGCCACTGCCAAAACATGTCTAAAAAGCCTTTATAGTTTCTCCTCATGTCATGTTTTATGTGTAGGGTTGAAGCCAGACATTCTTTACAGCTGCCGTGATACATTTTCTCTGAAGTTTACGAACCAAAAAACACTATTGTGTCTGCACTGCAGTAGACCTTATGACGACCTCATAAAGAAGACAACATATTATGTGTTTAATGAAAAAAGATGTTATCCTAAGATTTGATAAGTAAAACAACGCAATGTCTCACATCATTGAACAGTTTCTAACAGTCTTTAAAAATGACAGATACGTAAGCTACGCAATGAAGATTTGCGTTGAACAACTCTTCTGATACACAAACAGGACATTGGGCTTTATTGAAATTGTTCAATATGACTGTGAATGGCTGTACCTTAGTTCCCTTGACAAATTTGGGCATCTCATTGGTCCCTCCATATAAGATGGTCTTCTTGACCCCTTCAGCACCTAGCATCATGCTGTCCTCCATGATGTCAAGTATATGTTATATGTGTAGGAAGTGTAAGTGTGTTTGGATGCACAGTGGGTGATTGAAGAAAAGGTGTAAAGACTGTCTGGATTAAGAAGGTTGGGATAACAGGATTAGGCTCGGCAGCTCCTCCTTGTCCAGCTGGTGAGTTGTGACCCAAAAAATGGGTTGCAGACAGCAGAAAACAATGCTTAATGCAAATAATGAAATGCAACAAACCATATAATCGTACATAGCTACGATAGCAAAATAAATAAGCTTTTCAACTTTTAAAAGAGTGGAGAAATGCATCCCATATCTTTTTTGTTTGTCCAATCAAATGTATTTTAGTGCACATTCATCTGTAATTTGGTAGAAGTTAGGCAATTAGGCAGATACCAACATAGACATAATACATCCCCTCATCTTTGAAAATGAACAAAACTACTCTTGTAAAAAAAAAAAAAAAAAAAAAGAATATATATATATATCTCAATGTATTTATTTTTTTATGTATATATTTAAGTTTTTATGGACATTTTTGTTTACTTTTGTATGATAAACAATACTGGTACTGTAAATTTTTGGGTTCTAAAGCAAAGCTAGGTGAGAATCACTGGTCTAGATCCTTCTGGAAGGCATTGATTAGCCAGGCTTGCTTGCCTGCTATTGTTGCTGCCTTCTGTTATCTTTCTTACGAACCAACATGGTGGTCCTCAGGCAAGCTGAGAAAGAGATGTAGTGTAAAGCTGCTATGGACTCAGTGACCCCATCATACACATGTGGTAGACAGCTGAATCTCAAGGGGTGTGTTGATGCACTGCCGGTGCCTGAACCCATGCAGAGTAAAAAGCTTGGAACATCTGCTTTATGGCTTTGTCAGATTGTACTGGATTACAAAAGAGAGCCACTCAATTAAATGCAATTATTGTTTTTACAAGCCATGTCTGCACATTGTGTACTGGCCAATCACATATGTGAACCAATCATACTCTGCTATATTAATAAGATAACACATTTTCTCTTATGAGAAATATTGGCCACAGCTGTCTGGTAAAGGATGTCTCCATGCCTTGTTTTAGAGGGCATCCTGCATTTCCTGCGTCCATAACAGAGTGTACTTAAGTCTGAATTCCTGAAATGTGTTCAATGATGTTGCAATGCACAAAATTTTACAAAGAGAAGTTGGACGAAGCGAACTAAATCTATTTGAGGGCGTCTAGCGCCCTCTGTTGGCCACAATGTGCACTTTGAGATCTTTATCTGGCTAATTGCTTCATATGGCACTGGTTTGTACAAATCTTGCCCTATATCAAAATGAAAAAGGGTTAAGTACACTGCAAATCGTTATATTTTATATGCTATGTACCTTTAGTTCAATAAGCTCTATAGTTGGTCCCAGTGATAAAGTAGCTTAAAGGGATAGTTCACCCAAAAATGAAAATTCTCTCATGATTTACTCACCCTGGCATCCCAGATGTGTATGACTTTCTTTCGTCTGCAGAACACAAATGAAGACTTTTAGAAGAATATCTCAGCTCTGTAGTTCCTCACAATGGAAGTGAATGGGAGCCAAAATTTTGAAACTCCAAACTCCACATCAAGGGAGCATAAAAGTAATCCATATGACTCCAGTGGTCAAATCCAAGTCTTCAGACATGATATGATAGGTGTGGGTGAGAAACAGATCAATATTTAAGTAATTTGTATCATAAATTCTCCTCTCTGCCCAGTAGGGGCAATATGCATAAAGACTGTGAATCACCAAAAACAGAAGAAGAATGAGAAAGAAACTGAAATGGGGATTGACTAACCAGGGAGGAGAATTTATAGTAAAAAAAAAAAAAAAAATGGACTTAAATAGTGATCTGTTTCTCACCCACACCTATCATATCGCTTCAGAACATATTGATTTAACCACCGGAGTCATCTGGATTACTTTTATGTTGCCCATATGTGGATTTTGGAGCTTCTAAATTTTGCCACCCATTCACTTGCATTGTATGGACCTACAGAGCTGAGAAATTATTCTAAAAAACTTAATTTGAGTTCAGCAGATGAAAGACACATCTAGGATGGCATGAGGGTGAGTAAATAATGAGATAAGTTTTATTTTTGGGTAAACTAATCCTTTAAGTTATCAAAGTAATACTGAAAGTGTCCTCATCAAATGTTTTCATGGGCATCTAGAAATAATAAATTCATCTTGTACTAGACATGTCTGAGGTTCATTCTGAACACTTTTCACAGTCAAAGATGAAAGTTGTAATCTTTTACTCTCAAAAGACTTCCAAAAGCTGAATTATCAGCGTGTTGCCATGGGTACAGCACAGGCCTGAATCTTGCATAAAAGCATTATGGTGTTGTTTGTATTACTGAAAGAGATGTTATGCATGTTGAATTTCAATACAGCCCAGTTGGTTAAACAAAAAATGTAAAAGTTACATTAAATTTAGTTTAAAATTAAAATGAGCTCTAAATGAGGGTTTTGGAGTTCCTCTATTACTGTTGAGTCTCATGTTAAACCTTCCCTTCTGTAAGCATCCTCTTTTTACATACAGGAAGCCAAATATACTAACCCTTACAACAATGTAAGCAATTAAATTGCAATAAGACATGTAGCATGCATATTACATTGTTTCACTGTCATAAAAAGACTGATATTTACTGGGTTCCCATGGTTATGAAAAACATATAGATGTCAGGGAATTTTTAAATTGAGATTTCCATGCCTGGAAATGCCATGGAAATGAATAGAATCTTAAAAAGTTGTTAAAAAAAGTGTGGGAACCCTGTATTTAGAAGTGACTTACATTAGTGGAAATATTGCAGTTGTTGTACTAAAGTTCTCAATAGAAAAACAGATAACTGAGAATTCGCAGTTGAGCTCTAGCACTGTAGCACTGCTGACTCCTTTAACAGAGCAGCGATTAGAGGGCTGTTAAAGTGGAATGGCTGTAAGTAGCTCTGTGATTCCTCACCTGCCACAGACGCAAAAGGACATTAATGATGCTGTCAGCGAGGTTTGGTGTCAGAGTGAGTCATGGAGACTGCGTCATTCACCCACACATTTTGCGTTGTGTGTGTGTGTGTTTGCTTGGAGAACGCCATGTGCACCATCAAAATGATGCTATAATGAAAACTTGCATAATAAAATGTATCAGTGATCCACTCATGTAATGTGACACTCAATGCTGGGCTCACAATTAAGCTGAAATGTGGTATTCACAAAGAGATGAGAGAGTACAGGAACAGACAGGTGCTGCTGTGACGGCTTTGTCAGTGTTAAGCCATGGAGATGTGAGCTGCATGTGTGTGCATCCGGTTTTACCTACGTTGCTGGGAGCAGCTAACGGTCTCCACAAGTAAAACGGCTTGATAAACATACTAAATGTCTTAATGAACATGTAAAAATGCAAAAAGGTTTCTGTGAAGGTTAAGTTTAGGGATAGGGGATATAAAACATCATTAGCTCAGTATAAAAACAACAGGAGTCCATGGAAAGTGTGTGTGTGTGTCTTCTCAAACTCTTGCTCTCCCTCTCTCCCAGCCTTGTCATAATGTGACAGTGTGCTGACCTGACACTATGTGAAACTGTAGGAAGCTTCCTGTGTGAAGAGAGGATCTGGTTCCTGAGACAGACATTTATTCCCTTTCAGGCGGCCAATTTTCTCTGGCCTTTTCACACATCCTGCACTCTGCATTCAGACAGCAGAATACGTGTGTGAGGAATGAAGATGCGCTTCAGTGACCCGTGGATTACGAGTCTGCCATCTCTGTTCCCTTACAATGAACATGACAGATCCTCAAACCCCTTAAATCACAGGAACCCGGGACACCTCTGTATGACACTCACCACACACTATGGTGTGTGTCCTCTTGCTATAACATCCCCTGGACCTTTCTTTTAAATGGTATAGACAGGAAAGGAACATGTTGCTTCTGCAATGTGTGTCAGCTTTGAGGCCATCTACAATACTGTGCAAAAGTTTTAAGCAGTTGTGAAAAATGTTGTATAATGTGGATGTTCAAAAATAATGCCACAAATATTTTTTTGTTTATCAACTAACTTCATACAAATTGCAGTCAACATAAAAACAAAATCAATATTTGCTGATCACCCTATGCCTTTAAAACAAAACCAATTCTTCTAGGTACACATGTGCACAGTTTTTCAAGGTTGTTGGCAGATCGCTTTTTCCAAGCATCTTGAAGAACTTGCCACAGTTGTCTGTATTTGTGCTGTCTCAACAGCTTCTGTCTCTTAATGTAATCCCAGACCGACTTAAAGGAGTAGTTCACCCAAAAATGAAAATTCTCTCATCATTTACTCACCCTCATGCCATCCAAGATGTGTATGACTTTATTTCATCTGCTGAACTCAAAGATTTTTAGAAGAATTACTCAACTCTTTTGGTCCATACAATGTAAGTGAATGAGTGCCAACATTTTGAAGCTCCAATATCCACATAAGGGCAACATACGTACTCCAGACAACTCTAATGAATCAATATTTAAATCTTTTTTTTTTTTTTTACAATAAATTCTCCTCCCTGCTCAGTCAATCTCCACTTCACTTTCATTTTCCCATTCTTCTTCTTCTGTTTTTGGTGATTCACATTCTTCATGCATATCAGAATCAGAATCAGAAAGAGATTTATTGCCAAGTATGCTTCCACATACAAGGAATTTTTCTTGGCGACAGAAGCTTCCGGTGCACAAACAATATGACAGAGATCATAAAAAACAAATAGAATAATAAAATAGAATAAAAATAAAAAGCTATATAAGTATATACAGAAATACACAATAAGACAAAAATATACATATAGTATGTACAAATACAAATCTGTCACATACAGTGCAAGGGAATGTAATGCAGAAGAGGTAGGATATGTTAAATAAAATAACTGACTAGGCTGTGTATTGCACGTAATTATAGAATAGTTTTAACTGTTCATGAGATTGATAGCCTGAGGGAAAAAAATGTTTTTGTGCCTGACGGTTCTGGTCCATCTCTTTGCACTTACTACAGGTTTAGCTGATTTAAGTTTCTGCCTGTAGGTTGGAAGAAGAACCAGACAGTGATTGGAGAGTCCCAGAGCTGCTTTAGGGACAGAGCGATATGCATCCTTTAATGTTGCGTAGCAGTGGTCCAGTATATTTTTGTCTCTGGTGGAGCATGTAATGTGCTGTCTGTATTTTGGCAGTTCACAGGTGAGATTGGCTTTGTTAAAATCGCAGAGAATAATAATAAGTGAGTCCGGGGATTGTTGTTCCGTGTCTGTGATCTGATCAGCCAGCTGTTGCAGCGCTGCATTCACACACGCGTGTGGAGGAATATAAACACTCACCAGAATAAATTAGGAAAACACCCACGGCGAATAGAAAGGCTTCAAGTTAGTAAAGAGCGCTTCCGGAGTCACGTGACACCATGTGAGATTTGGATGTGTGAACGGCGAGCTCTGCACACTTTGTTAGTTTTAACACTATTAATTACATAAACTGGTGACTCTGGAGACGGATCGATTATCTGGAGTCATCGGAGAGGGAATTATCTGCTAATTTGCTAGCGACCAAGGTGGATTTGGAGCATGTCTGGGAGAAGTTGGAGTACATGGAGAACCATAGCCGGCGGAATAACGTCCGAATCGACATTCCCTTGACTGTTCGAGGAACTGAGTGCCTTTTTTGTTTCTTTTAGTGCTGGTTCCGCCTAGCGGTTGGAGTTTGTTTTGTGGAGTAACACTCCTTCGGGATAGTTTTGTGGATGAACCTGCACGCTCTCTGTGCTTATGCCTCCTATTGGCTGGAGATTTTTTTGTGGAGTATTTCTTGCAAGACATTGGAGTGATTAGGTCATTTGTTGCACTCATGTAGCAGCCGAGTGGGCCGGCTCACTGAACATTCGTTTGACTGTTAGAGGAAACTGAGCGTCTTTTTTTTTTCTTTTTGTGCTGGTTCCGCCTAGCTGCTGGTTCACCTATTCCGCCTATTGGCTAAAGTTTGTTTTATAGATTTCTTTTGTTGTGTAATTCTGTCTCACAAAATGTGTATATAAACACCGAACTTGAGCAATCCGACGGCAAAGTTGTAGCGGGGGCTCTCGTGGACGTACATGGACTGTTTTAGTTTAGAGGGATTGACGCCAGTTGGCGCTGTCGTGCGCAGGGTTAATGCGCACGTTTTTCTTTTTTCTGTTTGTTTGGTTCTGGGGGATGTTCGGGGTTTGATTGCACTAATGTTGGAATGTGGTCTTTATAATTTTGTTTTTGACACACAATCTATTTTTTCTCATATGTCAAAATGTCAAATGTTAATATGAGTGGATTGTCTCTCTCCACATAGAATGTGAATGGGTTGGGGCACCCCATAAAAAGAAGGAAGGTTATTTCTCTTCTTAAGCGTAAGAAATATGATATAGTGTTTCTTCAAGATGCGCATCATTCCCTGCAAGAAGCTGAACAATTTGGGAAGATATGGGGTGGACATGTTTTCTTTAGTGCTGGCTCAAGTAAGAGCAGGGGAGTCATTACACTCATGTCTCAAACAGATTAAAGATAAATCAGGAAGAGTCATTATTGTTTTAGCAACACCCTGGTGTGTTTAGAGGTGTTAACACATATGGAGAAAAGGAAATCATATAAATCACTTTATTGTATCCTTTTTGCAAAATCCTGAATTCCAACAAATGTTAAAGGCTGAAATCAATGTTTATATGGAGACCAACTGGTCTTCAGTATCCTCTGTGGGCGTGGCTTGGGAGGCACTTAAGGCGGTTCTTAGGGGCCGGATCATACAGTATGCCTCATTCAACAAAAAATCCAATGCACGAGAACTCATGGAGTTGAAAGGGAATATTAAAAGTGCCGAGGCAGAGCTGAAGCGCTGAATGTCGTCTGATGGCCTCAGAGAATTGACCCGATTGAAACACAGATATAATACTTTTTAGTTACCATCCAATTTCCCTGATCTAGCTAGATGTTAAACTTTTGTCAAAAATTTTGGCTAACCGATTAAATAAAGTTATGACATCTCTTATACAGGTTTATTCGGGACTGTAGCTCTTCTGATAACATTAGGCGTTTCATCAATATCATGTGGTCAGTGGTGAATGATCAGACTCTGGTCGCTGCCATCTCACTTGATGCCAAAATGGCGTTTGATATGGTAGAGTGGGATTATCTTTTTAAGATTTTGGAAATGTACGGGTTCCGGAATACTTATATTGGTTGGATTAAGTTACTTTATAAACATCCTGTAGCGGAGGTACAAACGAATGGATTAATTTCAGATTATTTTACTCTGGATAGGGGCACCCGGCAAGGTTGCCCTCTTTCCCCATTATTGTTCTGTCTTTCCCTGGAACCATTAGCAGCCACGATAAGAAAGGAGGATGATTTTCTAGGGGTGGTGGCGGTAGGTGTGGCGCATAAGCTTTTGCTTTACACAGATGATATTTTATTATTCGTCTCTGACCCTACTAGATCTATGCCTTGCTTCCACAGAATTATTCATTCCTTTTCTAAGTTCTTGGGATACAGAGTTAATCGAAGCTTTGGCTCTGACAGCGTACTGCCTGGTAATGGCTTTTCAGCCGGGCACCTTCCAGTGGCCCAAACAGGGCATTAAGTATTTGGGTATTTTATTCCCAGCAAATTTGTGTGATTTAGTTAGAGTTAATTTTGACTCTTTAATAAAAAAGTTTTTGAGCGACGTGACACCATGCAAGAAGCAGACATGTGAGTGACGAGCTCTGCGCACTTTGCAAAATTTTTAATTATTTTCATGTTATAATCTGGTGAAATTTGATACACCCAGTTACACATTTGCTCTTTGAGGCAAAACATGGCAAAGAAGTCAAAATCCTCAGGCTCTGGAGACATTAAAAGACACTTACATGTTCAGGATGAAAGCCCCGACAGGCCTACAGACCGGGGACTCGATTTGGATGGCGCGGCAGGAGAGGTGATCCAGCATCAGTTGTCCAACATGTCGATGATGTTGACGAAGGTTCTTGCTGACTTGGAGGATCTCGCTGTAATACGTCGATCGATTACGGCGATGGAAATAAAATTCTCTGAGTTAGTTGAGAGATGAATTGATTGACTGGAATCTTTGGAGAGGGAATTAACTGCTAATCCGCCCGTGACCAAAGTTGATTTGGAACATCTCCTTGAAAAGCTTGAAGATCTTGAGAATAGAAGCCGCAGGAATAACGTTCGAATTGTTGGAATTCCTGAGCATGAGGAGGGTAGAGATACGGTGAAATTCCTAGACGAGCTTTTCCAGAGTCTGCTCGACATAACAGGCCACAAGCTGGAAATCGAGCGAGCTCACAGAGTCCCAGCTCACAGATTTGCTGAGGGAGATAGGCCCCAATCGATTCTCCCCAGATTTCTGAGATCATCCGATAAAGATCTTGTGTTGCGCCAGGCGAGGAGCAAAGGGAAGCTTTCTTGGAAGAACCATAATTTTTTCTTGTTCCCGGACTTTGCAAGTTCGACAAGAGAGAAACGCGATCATGCACGGCCATCTTCCACCCCGTGAGTATTATTCGCCTGGCCACCATAACTCTGGCCAGGACCCAACCTCTCAAGTGGCTATCTCCAAAATGTATGACTTCCCCATCACCCAAAATGCAGAGTCTGGGACAAAATGAAAACCTTGTGTCCAACACATCACACATAAATCCCTGAATCTTTAACCAAAATTCCTGTATTTTAACACATCCCCAAAAAACATGAGTTGTGTCCCCATCTTCTGATTGGCATCGCCAGCAGGTGGGTGTGTCTTTAAGACCAAGTCTATACAATCTAGAGGGGGTCCAATATAATCGTTCAAAATCTTAAATTGCATTAGACGCACCCTCGAATCTCTAGATGTAGACTTGACGTTTTTTAGAATCTTAGCCCACACTCCCTCCTCCAATACCAAATTTAAATCTCTCTCCCATAATCTCTTGAGAGAAGTTGAAGCTCCATCCCCCAGACTCTGAATTAACAGGGAGTAATACACTGATGCCTCATGACCTTTTCCAAAAGCAGTATCACCACTTCTAGAGTATCTGCCCTTTTAGGAGGGTGTATGCTACTCCCAAAAATAGTACAAAGCAGGTGGCGCAGCTGTAAGTACTTGGAGAATTGAGATCTAGGAATCCTGAAACCTTGGACCAAATTTTCAAAGGATCTCAACCCACCCCTCTCAATCCACTCCGACCAACAGAAAGGGGACTCACCAATACACAACTTTGGGTTTAGCCATATGCATGAGGCAACATTTAAATAAATGTCTGAATTAAACACTCTGGACACTATTAGTTTAATAGAAAGGCTTTGTAACAGTAAAATAGGGGCAATAATTTCTGTTCAATTCCAAACCAGGGAGGGGCTCTTTCAGGTGGAAGTGACCAATGAGCTAAAAGTCTGAGACCGAACGCATAATAATAAAACAAAATCTTGGGTAGGCCTAGCCCACCTTTGTCAATCGGCCTATGTAACTTGTTCCAATGTAACCTGTTACGCTTTCCATTCCAGATGAAGGACTTCGCTATACTATCAAATTGCTTAAAATAAGAGAGGAGGACATCTACAGGGAGAGATTGTAGTAGGTAGTTGAATTTTGGAATACAATTCATTTTAATAACATTAACCTTCCCAATCATCGTTAAATGTAATGAAGCCCACCTGTCCACATCATTCAAAAACCTTTTTATTTAGGGGTCAAAATGAACTAACTAAATCAGACAAATTTGCTGGGAATAAAATTCCCAAATACTTAATTCCCTGTTTGGGCCACTGGAAGGCGCCCGGCTGAAAAGCCGTTATTGGGCAGTACGCTGTCAAAGCCAAAGCTTCGGATTTAGACCAATTGACTTTGTATCCTGAGAACTTGGAAAAGGAATTAATAATTCTGTGGAGGCAAGGCATAGATCTAGTGGGGTCGGAGATTAATAATAAAATATCATCTGCATAAAGCAAAAGCTTATGCGCCATACCTCCCGCAATCACCCATGGAAAATCATCCTCCTTTCTTATCGCAACTGCTAATGGTTCCAGGGCAAGACAGAACAATAATGGGGAAAGAGGGCAACCCTGCCGGGTGCCCCTATCCAGAGTAAAATAATCTGAAATTAGTCCATTTGTTTGTACCGCCACTACAGGGTGTTTATAAAGTAGCTTAATCCAACCAATAAAAGTACTCCCTTACCCATAAATTTCAAAATCTTAAAAAGATAATCCCATTCTACCATGTCAAACGCCTTTTCGGCGTCAAGTGAGATGGCAGCGACCAGAGATTGTTAATTCACTACTGACCACATGATATTGATGAGACATTTAATGTTATCAGAAGAGCTACGGCCTCGAATAAACCCCACCTGATCTATATGTATGAGAGATGTCATAACTTTACTTAATCGATTAGCCAGAATTTTTGACAACATTTTTACATCTAACTGGATCAGGGAAATTGGAGGGTAACTTTTACACTCATTTGGATCTTTGTCCTTTTTAAGAATCAGACTGATCCGGGCTTGTGTCATGGTTGGCGGGAGCTTTCCAGTTCTGTAGCATAAGATTTGAAAAACTCAGCGGCAAAGCTGTCAGGCCCCGGAGCCTTGCCTGTAGGTAAGGCTTTAATAACCTCGCCAAGATCCTCCAAGGTTATCTCAGAATCAAGATAATTTTTTTGCTCAGTCATCAGTTTAGGGAGATCTAATGGTTCCACAAAGTTTCTAATATCTTCATCAGTAGACGAAGACGTGGAACTATAGAGATCAGAGTAGAATTCTTTAAAAGCATTATTAATATCAGTGGCCGAGGTAAATATTTCACCACCATCAGATTTCACTGAGGGAATGGTAGAGAAAGACTCTCTCTGCTTTATATAACTAGCCAGAAGTTTTCCTGCTTTGTCCCCCAACTCAAAGTATGACTGTCTTGCCCTGAATAGTCAAAACTCCACTTTCCGCGACAAAATAGTATTATATCTGTATTTCAATCGGGTCAATTCTCTGAGGCCATCAGGTGTCAAACGGCACTTCAGCTCTGCCTCTGCATTTTTAATATTTCCTTCCAACTCTACAAGTTCTCGTGCTTTGGATTTTTTGGTGAATGAGGCATACTTTATGATCCGACCCCTAAGAACCACCTTAAGTGCCTCCCAAGCCACGCCCACAGAGGATACTGAGGACAAGTTGGTCTCCATATAAACATTGATTTCAGTCTTTATCATTTGTTGGATATCAGGATTTTGCAAAAGGGACACATTAAGGCGCCAAGTATATGATTTATTTTTCTCTGTATATGGCAACACCTCTAAACTCACCAGGGCATGATCTGAGACTAAGATATTTCCAATTGAGCAATCAACAACAGATGAAATGAGGGATTTGGATATCAAAAAAAAAAATCTATTCTAGAATAAATCTTATAGACTGATGAAAAAAATGTATAGTCCCTACCAGATGGGTTCAAAAGTCTCCAAATATCTGTAAGACCAAGATTTTTACACATCCTGTGAAGCGTCAGTGTTGCTCTAGGGGGTTTACACACTTTTGCTTCACTGTGATCAAGGACTGAGTCCATCAAAAGATTAAAGTCTCCTCCCAATATTATATCATGAGGGGTGCCAGCAATTTGCAGCATCCCTTCAAAATCTATAAAAAAGCCCTGATCATCAGCGTTAGGTGCATAAATATTAGCTAAAATCAACCTTTGCCCTTGAATTTCAGCTAAAACAATAAATGACTCTCCCTAATTTATCTTTAGTCTGTTTGAGACATTTGAATTGTAGATGTTTATTAATCAATATAATGACTCCCTTGCTCTTACTTGAGCCGGCACTAAAAAAAACATGTACACCCCATATCTTCCCAAATTTTTCAGCTTCCTGCGGGGAGAGATGTGTTTCTTGAAGAAACACTATATCATATTTCTTACGTTTAAGAAAATTAATAACCTTCCTTCTTTTTATGGGGTGCCCCAATCCATTTACATTCCATGTGGAGAGAGATAGTACACTCATATTAACATTTGACATTTTGATATAAAAGAAAAAATAAATTTTGTGTCAAAACAAAATTATAGAGAACACATTCCCCATTAGTGAAACAATCAAACCCCGAACTTTCCCCCAAACAAAACAAACAGAAAAAAGAAAAACGTGCGCATTAACCCCGCGCACGACAGCGCCAACCAGCGACAATCCCTCTAAACTCAAAAGGTCCATGAACGCCCACGAGCCCCCACGAGAACTTTGCCATTGGATTGCTCAATTTTGAAAAAAATTGAGCAAATTCAAAATTACATAACAGAAAATACTTTGTAAAATAAACCCCAGCCAATAGGAAGAATGAACACAAAGAATGTGTAGATTCATTCACAGAACTGTCTCAAAGGTGTGATCTTCCACAAAACAAATTCCAGCTGATATAAAACCGTTCAGATTCCTCGGACAGACAAAGGAATGTTCAGTGAGCTGGCTGTTATGAGTTCAGCGGATGACGTAACCGTTCCAATATCCCGTAAAAATACTCAACAAAACAAACTCCAGCCAGCGGAGGAATAAGCACGAAGAATGAACAGATTAATCCACAGCTGTTCCAAAGGAGTGTTTTTCAATAGAACAAGCTCCAGCCGCTAGGCGGAACCAATACAAAAAGAAACAAAACCGGCATCCCGGTTCCCCAGATGGTCGAGTCAATTCACTCGGAGGCCACATAAAAGTATATACCATGACTTACACAATCCGTCAACTTTATAAAAGACATCCTTTGTGTGAGCATGTAGATATTTTACGGTCATCCATAGTGTCCACTCTCAAACTGGCCGGGAACTTCAATGCAAATGTAATCTTTCGTCAATGCAAAAATTTCTTTAAGGAAAAGTGTTATTCAAAAAACAAACTCCAGCTGCTCAGTGGAGCCAACACAAAAAGCAAAAAGAAACCAAAATGACGCCCAGCTTCCTCAAAAGCCAGAGTAAGTACAGCGAGTTGACCCACTCACAAGAGAAACACTCAGTGGATTATCCAATTGCCTGATTGGGACATGTAAATACTTTGCGACCGTCCTTCGTTTCTATTCTCAGTTTGGCCGGAAACATCAGAGCAAAAGTGATCTTTCGTTGTTTCTTACATTCCTTAAACCGATCGCGTTTCTCTCTTGTCGAACTCGCAAAGTCCGGGAACAAGAAAATATTATGGTTCTTCCAAGAAAGCTTCCCTTTGCTCCTCGCCTGGCGCAACACAAGATCTTTATCGGATGATCTCAGAAATCTGGGGAGAATCGATCGGGGCCTATCTCCCTCAGCAAATCTGTGAGCTGGGACTCTGTGAGCTCGCTCGATTTCCAGCTTGTGGCCTGTTATGTCGAGCAGACTCGGGAAAAGCTTGTCTAGGAATTTCACCATATCTCTGCCCTCCTCATGCTCAGGAATTCGAACATTATTCCTGCGGCTTCTATTCTCAAGATCTTCAAGCTTTTCAAGGAGATGTTCCAAATCAACTTCGGTCGCAGGCGTCTCTCAACATCAGTCACTCTTGTAACTAACTCTGAGAATTTTATTTCCATCACCGTAATCGATCAACGTATTACAGCGAGATCCTCCAAGTCAGCAAGAATCTTCGTCAACATCACCGACATGTTGGACAACTGACGCTGGACCACCTCTCCTGCCGCACCATCCAAATCGAGTCCCCGGTCTGTAGGCCTGTCGGGGCTTTCATCCTGAACACGTAAGTGTCTTTTAATGTCTCCAGAGCCCGAGGATTTTGACTTCTTTGCCATGTTTTGCCTCAAAGAGCAAATGTGTAACTGGGTGTATAAAATTTCACCAGATTATAACATGAAAATAATTAAAAATTTAGCAAAGTGCGCAGAGCTCGTCGCTCACACGTCTGCTTCTTGCATGGCGTCACGTGACCTCCAATATGAATTGTGTTTAAAAATAAGTAATTCAATATTAATTGTATTTAGAAACCCAGTGAGCAAGCCGAAGGCGACTGTGGCAAGGAACACAAAACTCCATAAGATTTTGGTTAATGGAGAAAAATAACCTTGGGAGAAACCAGGCTCACTGTGGGGGCCAGTTTCCCTCTGGCTATCATCATAAATATGATGCCAGTATTACTTTATTATGAATAGAGCAAGTCATGGTTTAAAATTATTAAACTAAGTAAGTGTTAAGGGTCAGTGTTTAAACAAATATTTTGTAAGAAGTAGTCTTTATTCTGTCACACATTATACATTTGCATATATACTGTGAAATTCTATTTTTCACATATCCCAGCTAAGCTGGGGTCAGAGTGCAGGGTCAGCCATGATATGGCACCCCTGGAGCAGATAGGGTCAAGGGCCCAACAGTGACCCCCAACCTTCTGGTCAGTAACCTAGAGCCTTAACCGCTGAGCCACTACTGCCCCACTTTAAGGTTATTAATAGACTGTAGTGATGTTTGGCTGGCACCGGCTGCATTTAGTCGTCATCACTCAGAGACACGTAGCAGTGGAGTCCAACACGAAGCAGGAATGGAGCTGGAGTGACCTGGTGACCTCAGGATAGGAGTCCCTAGATTGAGACAGGGATACAAATAGAATAATATTAGCATAGATGCCACTCAATTTATTGCAGAGTTATAGATCATGATCATTGTTTCTGGTTTCTGGTTCCGGAAGACCTAACTAAAGCAGCCTAATTGTGAGTTAAAGGATAAATTAGGTGTATGCCTGGCTAAATAGATGAGTCTTTAGTCTAGACTTAAACTCAGTGAGTGTGTCTGCATCCCGAACAGTGTTATGATCGGCAGAAAGATTGTTCTAAGGGATGGAAGTTGGCTGGAGCAACCTCATTTCAAGAGTGGTGCACAGAGATGGGGAGGGTGGCTGCATTCAAGGAAATGTCATGTAGAAGGTTGGGTCGGAGCTTGACCAGCGCGCTGGCTTGCTTCACTCACCTCCGTCTCATAGCGTGCTTAAACAACACAGCTGCGCCTCCGACTAAAATGTCCAACAAAATGTCTGAATAGTCAAAAACTGGGAAAAGATTGTCTGGTATGTGCTGCCTAATGTTTAGCAGTTCATCCCTGGTAAAACTGATTGGAAAAAAATGACTAAACACAGGACAAACAAACAAAAACCACAAAAGAATTGGAGAGCTCCACACCAAGGTGGCCATCTGCAGTGCCATCATCAGTTAAGCCCCCTAATGGGCAGGTAGGAGCTTTTATGATAAAAAATTATTTGAATATTGATCTGTTTGTCACCCACACCTGTCATATCATGTTTGAACACATGGATTTAACCACTGGAGTCATATGGATTATTTTTATGCTCCCTTTATGTGGATTTTGGAGCTTCCAAATTTTGGCACCCATTCACTTGCATTGTGAGGACCTATAGACCTAAAATATTCTTCTAAAAATCTTAATTTGTGTTCTGCAGAAGAAAGAAAGTCATACACATCTGGGATGCCAGGAGAGTAAATCATGAGAGAATTTTCATTTTTGGGTTAACTAATCCTTTAATGATGTTGAGATCTGGGCTGTGTGTGGGCCATACCATCTGTTGCAGGACTCCTTGTTCTACTTCTGTTCTTATGTATTTGAAAATGGAATGTTTGGAAATCTCAAATTGATCATTCCTATTGACTAGAGATGGGCGATACCACTTATTTTCTTTTCGATCTGATACCAATAATTTAGAGTCCAATATTGTCGATATCGATTCCAATACCGATACTTCTATTAAACTGATTTCTTTGCGATATTTTTGGGATAAAATGGCTAATTTAAGATATTATTTTTAGTCATAATTCAAGTCATTATTTTTTACATTTGTGAGCCTAAACAGAAAATTATTAGACTTCTGTTTTGTTTACCCCTACAAAAATTAACCATGGTTTCACTACAGTAACCATAGTTTAACCATAGTATTTAGTTAAACCATAGTTACCACACAATTAACCATGGTTACTACTACAATATTACTGTAATAAAATCATGGTTTCAGCCCAAAAAAAAAAAAACATGGTTACTACAATATTACTTTAGTAAACCCATGGCTAACTATTTTATTTAATTATTTATTAACAACAATTACCCAAAAACAAATGATAAGAAATGTCACCTTTAGATATGTTGTTATTTTAGTGTGAATTTACTCCAGAACTGTTTCTCTGATTTTCTATCATTACCGCTACAAAGCACTGATCCCTTTTGTTTGAACGAGCCTTGTGACAGCGCAAGCGCTTGTCTGCTTGTGTCTTTCAGCATTCATGCATGTTAAAATGAACGGAAGAAGAAATTAGTTCCCATCCTGCACAAATATTTGCTAATATAGCCTAATCCTTTTTATTTCACTTTGAAGCACTTTGAAGATTATTACTCTTGTTCATGGTAACCAAATAATATCCCTAGTTTAAAAATTTTTTTTTTTAGAATCGATATTTTTGTGTGAGGATCGATATTTTTAATACAACATCAGTAAAAGTATCGATACTTTTGGATCAATCTGCCCATCCCTACTATTGACACACTAAAGCAGAATATCTACACCGATTAGCCACAACATTAAAACCACCTGCTTAATATTGTGTAGGTTCCCCTCGTGCCGCTAAAACAGCGCCAACCCACATCTCAGAATAGCATTCTGAGATGCTATTCTTCTCACCACAATTGTACAGAGCGGTTATGTGAGTTACTGTAGACTTTGTCAGCTCGAAACAGTCTGGCTATTCTCTGTTGACCTCTCTCACCAATAAGGCATTTCCATCCGCAGAACTGCCGCTCACTGGATGTTTTTTGTTTTTGGCACCATTCAGAGTAAATTCTAGAGACTGTTGTGCGTGAAAATCCCAGGAGATCAGCAGTTTGATATACTCAAACCAGCCTGTCTGGCACCAACAATCATCTATATGATTGATCGATATGATCTATATGATATCAGCCAATCGTGTGGCAGCAGTGCAGTGCATAAATTCATGCAGATATGGGTCAGGAGCTTCAGTTAAGGTTCACATCAACCATCAGAATGGGGAAAAAAATTATCTCAGTGATTTGGAGCGTGGCATGATTGTTGGAGCCAGACGGGCTGGTTTGAGTATTTCTGTAACTGCTGATCTCCTAGGATTTTCAAGCACAACAGTCTCTAGAATTTACTCCGAAAGGTGTCAAAAACAAAAAACATCCAGTGAGCAGCAGTTCTGCAGATAGAAATGCCTTGTTGATGAGAGAGGTCAACAGAGAATGGCCAGACTGTTTTGAACTGACAAAGTCTACAGTAACTCAGATAACCGCTCTGTACAATTGTGGTGAGAAGAATAGCTAGAATGCTATTCTGAGATGCGGGTTGGTGTTGTTTTGGCGGCAGGAGGCGGACCTACACAATATTAGGCAGGTGGTTTTAGTCTTGCAGCTGATCGGTGTAAATATATTATATATGAGGATATGCCTAAGACTTTTGTACAGTACTGTACATAATAGTGTACTCCTAAAAGTTGAGAAAATAAACTTTTAGTAGATATATGCATTTAAAATTTACCATCCAGGAAAACTGACCAAAAATATTGATGACATTGTTTTATATATTAATATTCCATAGAACGAAAATATCAAAGTGCTGGTTTGAACAGTTGGACCAAATACAGTTTATACAATTTTATTATTATTATTATTTTTAAGTGGACTGCATTTATTAGAACCTTATGTGATTGGTTGGTTTTAATGTCTCACAGCAACTATTTAAACATTACAATATAGGCGGTGTCACTTTTCAGATTTGAAAGTAATAACATTGAAGATGTTAAGTGTATTTCCTTTGCTTCACCTGTACGGACAGTTTGGGCACCAAGTTGTTGCCATCTTGTCCTGACCAGTTAAGTACCCACATTTTATTAATAACAGCAAGGCACTGTTATTCACTGCATGCATATATAGTTATTCAGCATTATAAGTATACTTTGTTAGTGTAAAAGGGGCAGATAAAACTGTAAAATTACCAGCAGCGAGGTAAGAGTTTGTGTAATACCTGTACGCTCCAGCAGGAGGTAGTCTGTTGGAAATCATGGTGAAGCAGTACTGAGTGGCAGCACATACTGTAGATTAGAGCTGCCTGGGCCTGCAAAGCAGACACACCTGCAAAACTGACACATGAATGTTCTAGATTCAGCTCTGTCCAATAAAGTAAACTAAAAGAGGCATGTTTCTTCCATGGAAGACAATAGGACATGTTATGCAGAATGTTAGTCTCAGTCACCATTCACTTTCTTTGCATCTTTTCCCCCATTCAATGAAAGTGAATGGCAACTGAGGATAACATTCTGTCTAACATTTCCTTTTGTGTACTATGGAAGTAAGAAGGTCATACAGGTTTAGAACAGCATGAGGGTGAGTAAATAGCAACAGAACTGTATTTTTTGGTGGACTATCCCTTTAAGGGTTACCTAGAAACTGGAGAGTTGGGATCACAAACCTGATCTGTGATGATTGTGCCCTTGAGCAGCTCTCACTTAACCCTTAATAGTGCACTCTTTGTTACTAAATAGTAAAACAAACAAACATAAAAGTTAATTTTATGCATTTGTATATACAACAAAATTTGTCATGCCAAGAAATGACAGTATTCTGAGGTCCCAGATATGACATGGCATTTAAAAGACATGACTCCTGTCAGGATAATTAATTCAAAGTTGACAGTGCCGCGTTGGCCTTTGGGATCCAGGGCAATGAGTGGCCTGATACCTCCCTACTGGAGCCTCATGTACCTCCCCTCGACCTTTTGATACATACCAGTGCACATAGCAGGCGGTACAAAGGGCACATGAGCGAGTGCTCACACACTGAGTGCCTGCTGACACAGCCACCTTCCCGCCGTCATGTGGGAAAAGCTATTCTATAAGCCCTGTCACTCAGGTAGACCAGCTGATTGGGATAGTCTGGGATAGCCATAGAATCAGACAGCACAGCCCTGAACCCTACATGCTCTTTAACCTCTTTGGATTTTAGATACCTTTAGATATCTTGGACAGACAGCATGGATGCTCTACAAGCCAAAGCCTTATCAGTAAAGAATCTGGTACTAATACACTCTAAGCATGGTATTACTTAACAGACAGACAGGATACCCTGTACTGTACTGCCAAAAAAATGGTCGTGAGTTTGAATTTCACTCCTGAAATATATAACTTCTGACAGGAAAAAATAAGTTGTAATTTATCCTCAATGACTGACACATTTATAAAAGTGTTTGTCACTGGTGTAATTAAGGCCACAGTCAGAAAACTGGCAACAACAGCAGCATTTAGACCTATAAAGTAAAAAGGAATGTAATTCCACTGTTACTGTGTAACTGCAAAAATTACAATGCTTTCATTATCATCTTACAATGAAGAAACCAAAACCAAAACTATTTTTAGTCTGTGGTATTAATTTGTTTACCCTATGCTAATGCCCTAACTACAGTAAGCCTTACTTGGAATAGTATTTAAAGGAATAGTTTGCCCAAAAATGAAAATTCTGTTCTTGAAAAAAATGAAAATTCTATCTTTTTCCAGTTCGTATGACTTTCTTTCTTCCATGGAACATAAAAGGTGAAATTTTGTGGTTGCTCTTTAAAAAGAGCATCAAAAAAGTACCGTATAAGTAGTCCATTCAACTTGTGTGCAATATTATAAGTCCTCTGAATCCATTCAATAGCTGTGGGTGAGAAAAAGACCAAAATTCAAATTATTATTCACTGATAATAGTTGTTAAATGTGCAATAATTTGCCAATGTGTGAACGGCTTGTACCGCAACTTAAAAAATGAGCCCTTCCTGGAATTCCTAGGTTGCCTATTAAAGCCTGTAGACTGATTTTCATGTGAAGAGAGCAGGTCGCTTTTGCCGGGAAAATCCAAAGGATGTGACTTTTATGTGCGCTCCTGAGAGCCTTGCCTCAGTAATAGCTTCTCATCCGTTATTCAACAGTGACAACAAAGGTACTAGGTAACGTTATCTTAGAGATGGAATCCAGCAAACATCCGGCTCCCAGCACAACACCGACTCCTACACAAACTCTGAGCAAGCCAAAAAAAAACACACACACAAAAAAAACATTTATCTACTGAATCCCGTCTGGCTAAGCGGGAACGTGATTGTGGTCGAGCAAAAACTAGAGTGAACATCGGCAGGGCATTTGATTCCTGGAGGGACCTTTGTTTGGTTTTGGGGATCAAAACAGACCCTGAATTGCCATTCTTCTTATTGGACAGGTAAGCTTACATAACTGCAAAGCATGTGAAATATAGTGCCATAAGGATTGATCTGTGTAATTTTAGCTAAACTACAATAACATATGAAATGAATGCTAGACAATGTTCAAGATAATACAAAAAGCTCCATTCATTAGTGTAATGTAACTTGGTTATACAGAAAATATATACAATCTATTATTATAAAACAATAGCGCATCGATATATCAAAATGGCAGTTTTGATGGAATCACATCAATACTGAATTGTGTCAACATATTTATAATGTACGGTCTATTTTATAAACAGCTATTGTCATCATCCACCAAATTTAGCTAACAGCTATTGATAAAGCTGGCTAGCTAGCTAACGCCGACATAGGCTATCGTATAAATGTAGTCAATGTATCATGCAAAGAAAAGTGATTACTTCAAACTACAGTCTCGCACAGTCAGACCTATATCCACACTTTGTTTTAGCCCTGTTCCGGCACTGGAGAGTCAAATATAATATACAGTCTCAAAGTTTGTAGTAAAACAATCATAACTGTGTAACTTTAAATATGCTACCTTATCTGTCAGCATGATGTCGGTGAATCACGTTCAGTCTCTTTGTACTTTACATAATTGTTTTGGTCGATGCTCGCTCTCTGGCATCCCTATGGAGTGTGTGCACGAGCACGAGCAACAGGTAGCTGGCTGCAGTTCACTTAACGACCACAGGTGTCATTAATAACAAGGGTTTCTGAATCTTGCATACTGCACCTTTAACCACTGTGACTGGACCATTGAGTAAATCGATTTATCAACCGATTCATTGGTCTGACTCAAAATAAATATTTTTTGTTTCATCAATCAGACATCACTACATCTCTTGTAAACTCTCATGAACATGCCTAGTAGAGCTAGGGTAGATGTCAATATTTTCAGTGAATAGCGACTTAAATTTCAGTCTGTTCCTTATACAAAGTTATTGTCTAATTTCAGAAGACTTGGAATACATGCACAAATAATATGGATTACGCTGGTGGTATTTTCATGGTGATTTTGCATCCTTTTGAAGTGTGAAAGCTTCAGTATTCATTGTAATTGCATGGAAAAGACCGTGCTGCATATTGATAAAATTTTCTCCTTTTGTGTTCTTCGGGAGAAAGAAAGTCATACAGGTTTCGAACAACAAATGATTGTGTAAACGATGATAGAATTTTTATTTTGGAAGACAGTAATTTTTAAAGTTGTTAAATATTACAAAGTAAGAGTGCTTTGGTTGAGTCTTTAACCTAAGCAGCATCTTAGAAGACATCATAACATGATAGATCTTAAAAGAGCATGCCAGCAAATCCTCTCCATTTAGATCTAATTTAATATGTTCTGAGTCAGACTGAA
Organism: Myxocyprinus asiaticus; assembly: GCF_019703515.2. Classification (NCBI taxonomy): domain Eukaryota; kingdom Metazoa; phylum Chordata; class Actinopteri; order Cypriniformes; family Catostomidae; genus Myxocyprinus; species Myxocyprinus asiaticus. The sequence continues at coordinate 17,513,374 of NC_059382.1, read as the reverse complement.
AACCTGAACACTTTACCCTCATCCTTTTTAACATTCCTTTTTACGCCCCACTTCAAAAGTCACACACTGCTCATCCAGGCCTTTTGACATTTGGTTTCATGAGCAGAGCTTTCAGATATGCAGCTGTTGGTTGAATGTGCTGGTAGTATGACAGCAAAGAAGAGCTGTCTTGGTGGAGTGTGCAGTGTGTGGTGTTCTGGGGTCCCGCAGGTCTCCCAGGGGGCCGTGTTGAGCAGAGTCAGAGCCAGACACATGTTAAAGAGACCAGAGGCAGTCAGCCACAGGGCTGAGCTAAAGCTGGGATGCATTATCACATTCCTCCGTGCAGAGAGCCAGAGCTAAAGGTCCACTAAACAGTCCACTATAAAGAATCTGGGCTGCAGGGGAGTTGTGGAAAAACACAACATCTTCAGTGTTTATGTAGCAGTTTTGGTGTGGAATGTGGGCCATGTGACTTTGGAGTTATCACAACACATGAACTCCACCTTTAGATCCTTTGAATTTAGAAAGGCATAGGTGGACCTATTTTGCAATGACAACCCAGTTTAATATGTTCAATACCATTTTAATTGGCTTAAAAATATGGATTGCCTCAGAGATTGTGTGAGAGTGTTTCAGACCAGTTGACAAAACTGCCCTATAAGGCTAGTGCTGCATTATCAAAACATTTTTAAAGTTGTTGATCATGAATATGTGATTTTAGGTCTTGAAAATGTAAAAATTTGGTTTTGTATGATGTATTGAACACTGTTGTTGCAAATTCTGCTTTTTTTTAATAAATCAAGTTAACGTTATACAGCTGGCTGACGTAGATGACAAGACTTGGAAGCATAGTTAGAATGGGTTCCAAATTATAAACAAATCAGTAATGTTTTGTACCTTTTTCCAGCAGAAATGTGTTAATGAACTTATATCTGTCAGGACGCTACATTAAACAGTAGTTTTGTTTTTTCACACATATAAAAATATGTTGCTAAAAAGTGCTATTTATCATATTTGTGGTGAGGCCAGTGAACTTTTGACAGTAACACGCAAGAAATATTCTTTACGCAAGTACGCAAATGCAAGCGCTTGGTCAATGCATTGCCATTGTGTGGTCCGGTTGAATATACATAACATGCATTCTTATGTTACTGTGGTGGTAACAAACATCAGTACTCAATACCCCACCCACCCCCCAACACTACACATTTTGGATATCTCCCTAATCAAACAAATCTGATTCAAAAGACCTGAACTGGGTGTGTCAGAAAAGAGAGATATACAAAATATGCAGTGTAGCGGGGCCTCCAGGAACAGGGTTGGGAACCACTGGCATAGAATATGTTTCAACCTTATTTGTTGAGCCCTCAATGATGATGTAATATCAAAATAACCCATTTTTTCTTAACCATGTTAACAAGGGGATGATGGGTGGTTGAAGTCCCTGTGGCTAGGAGTAATCTGAGATTTATCCTGGTTCAGGACAGGTATTAATGGGCAGTTTATTAGAAGAATAGCACTTTGCTGGCCCTGCCTTCCATGCGTAAAGTTACAGTGCACTAGTGGCTCAGACGAGTGTTTGAGATGGTTATATACTGTCACTCTTCCTGTCAAGTGAATCTAAAGATGTAAACAAGAGCATGCATACTTGTCATGGTTCATGGGAAATGCTATAAATAAAGAAAAATACACAGATCATTGAAGCTGATATTGTAGTGTGTGTGTGGATGCAAGCGAAGAATAGCACAATGAGAGATCAGGTAAGGCCTCAGAGGGGTTGTGCCAACATCTCAGACTGCAGATCCAACCAGAAGAACTCACTGACCTCCTCCTGAATCAAACACAACCGCTCCCATTAAAAAATGGGTCAATTAGCCACACAAAAAAGAGAAAGAGTGTGAGCGAGTATGAGGGAGCATGTGTGCGGGAATGCCAGACAGTTTCAGAAAATGAAGAAAAAACCTTGCCACCTTGTATTCTGATTTTAAAAAGCTGCTCTGATTACAGACAACTCCAAGCTGAGTTTGCAAGAAACTCTCAACAATTTCCTCAATATGTGAGTGCCTGGCTTGTGTAGGCTTTGGGCCCTGAAGCTTGGGAGTGCAATGGCATTTGCACCAAATAGAAAACAGTCATATTTCTTCACTGTTTGTATCACTCTGCTTGTCTATGTTCATAGTTGCTCAGTGACAAACCAAGATTTCTTGACTTTGTTTGGGACTGTTTTCCTTAGCTTTGCAAATTTGACAAATAACTGGCCATATTGTGTCTAAAATTGTGTTTACTCAATATTAACTTCTTTATGGAACTATTGTATAAAAATTTTGGAGGTGGGGGAACATTACGATGTGGGGTAACACTATAATGTGGGGTATCCCAATGATGTGGGATAACCTTATGATGGATGTGAACTATATGATGCAGAGAACTCTATGATAGGGTGAATAATTTAATTAATTAATTTTCTTTATTTATCACACATTATACATTTGCACATATACAGTGAAATTCTTCTTTTCACATATCCCAGCTAGGCTGGGGTCAGAGTGCAGGGTCAGCCATGATACAGCACCCCTGGAGCAGATAGGGTCAAGGGCCTTGCTCAAGGGCCCAACAGTGGCATCTTGGCAGTGCTGGGGCTTGAACCCCTGACCGTCTGATCAGGAACCCAGAGCCTTAACCGCTGAGCTACCACTGCCCTAATATGGAACCCTATGATGGTGAGAACCTTATAATGGGGGAACAATATGATAGGGTGACCCATGTAGAACCTTTTGATGGAGGGAACACTATAATGGGAGAACCCTATGATGGGGAAACATTATGATAGGTTGAACCATATAGAACCTTATTATGGAGGAAACCTTATAATGGGGGAACACTATGATAGGGTGAACCATATGGAACCTTATGATGGAAGGAACCATTTGATGGGGAAACTTTATGATAGTGAATCACATGAAACCCCATGATGAGGGGAACCCTATGATGTGAGGAACCCTATGATGCGAGGAACCCTATTATAGCATGAATCATATGGAACCCTATGATGGAGGGAATCATATGATATAGGGAACCAAATGATGCAGGGATCTCTATGATAGGGTGAATCATATGGAACCCTATGATGCTAGGAACACTATGATAGGGAAAACCATATGGAACCCTGTGATAGTGAGAACCTTTTGATGGAGTGTACCCTATGATGGGGAACCATATGAAAGGGTAAATCACATGGAACCAATTAAGGAGGGAACACTATGATGGGGTGAATCATTTCAACTGAGGGGGATCCTAATGATTAGGGGGAACACTATCATAGGGTGAACCACATGGAACCCTATGATGTGGGGAACGCTATGATAAGGAGAACCATTTGGAAACCTATGATGAGAGAACCCAATGAAAGAGTGAACCCTACGATGATGGGGAACACTGTGATGGAGGTAAACCGTATGATGCATGGAAACCTACAATGGGGAAACCCTATGATACAGGGAGAACCTTAAGATGAGGAGGAACCCAATGATGGGGTGAACACTGTGATAGGGGAAACCTATGTTGAGGGGCTATAATATGTCAATGTAAATGTCCTAAAACAGCAGTTATAGCAATATCTTTCCTTCTGTTCCTTTCTTTTTAAAGTCATAAGCTTGCCTTGAACTGTTCTGATCAAATAAATTGCATTACCTTAAGTCAAATCGGCTTATCGCCAGTCTTACCAATTCTTTCTAATTTTAAGATTTAAGCAGGAGTTAAATCGGAACTTTTGAGGTGGGGTAACCCTATGGTGGTGGTGGTAGTGGTGGTGGGGGGTATAACATATGTCATAGGAATATCTTACCTTCCTTTTTTAAGAAAATCAAAGTAATCCTTGAACTATTCTCTTGGCCATTTTTGAAGGTGCACGAAACTGATGAAAACATATATACAAATCTGATTAGTTAATCACTGTTATTTAATGTCTGTTGTTTATCATACATAGTAAATATTTTTTTTTTAGATGTTCAGTTCTAAGTAATCAGAGCTGGCGCATACCGAAAGGCCACTCCAGGCAAAAGGAGTGTGCTACCCCATTGTAGTTATATGTTTAAAAAGATATCGTCCCTTTAAGTAACTTCTATGTAGTTAGGGTTAAAATCACAGCTACCTTTTCAAAAGGATAGGTTGAGTTTAAAAGGAGCTTCCCAACAGTGGTACTTTTTTCGTTAGTGTATACACACATAATCACTAGTGGTACAGACATATGTTTAAAAATGAGTATTTACATTGTCAGGTTATCAGATAGAACATTCCACCAATTTTGTTATTTTTACCTAACAGACAGTTCATTCTTTTTTTTTATATAATCGCTAGAGACACCGTGGCAGACAGGGCTGTACCAGGGTAAATTAGAAAGTGAGGTCAGAGTTTTTAAAAAGGTTGCTTTAATCACAAATATTCAAGAAAATGTACTGTGCTTTCAAACAAATAAGAAATTATGGTTGCACTTTATTTTACATTACGTGTACTTTCAGTAAACAGTGTATTTACTCAAAAAAAAGTACTGAGTAATATTAGGTAACTTCATGTAATTAATATGGGTTAAGGTTAGGTTTAGTACCTTGTAATTACTATAGTTGTTGTAATTATATAGCACGTAAATTTAGAACAGTACTGTAAAATAAAGTGCTACCGAAATTACTTAAAATAAAATAAAAAAAAAAACATTGAAAAGCATTGATATAAATAAAGCCAAGCATGGCACACTAGAAACAAATTGAGCAGCTCGCGCGTGGAGGAGGGAATGAGATGGAGTGTGGAAGGAGACGTGCACTGAGGCATCATGTCCCTTTAATGAGATTGTCTAGCTCGTGCAGCTCCCCGGTCAGACATTCCATAGAATTACATAGCCAGCCTTTAAGCAGAGAAGGGAATCGTCTGGTGGACAGGACCTGTTGTGACGTTACTGCTGGGATTAAGCATGAAGGTACAAATATGGCAGGTTAATGATTTACAGAGATAGTTCACCCAAAAATGAAAATTCTATATTAATTTACAACCCCTTATGTCATCCCAAATCTGTATGATTTTATTTTCTTGCGTGGAAAACAAAAGGAATTATCGATCAGAATGTCCAAGCTGCTCTGTTCCTAGTCAACCTTCACTTTCATTGTATGGAAAACAATTACAGTAAAAGTATATCTGCAATATTTACTTTAATAGTACACAGAAGCAAGAAAACCATATGGGTCTGGAACGACATAAGTTAATGAAGAGAGATTAAACAATTTCAGCCACCTCATATTTTCCCCCTTCCTTGGTCTTCACATTTTCCATCACTCCCTATGCTACATATTTCACATTTTCCTACTATGCCCCCCTCCCCCCTATCTTTTTCTGGATCTGCTGGTTGCACACAGCTATATGTATCACACTGCTTCATTTAACCAAGAGGCTAGGTACTTACTCATATATTGGTGGGAGAACATACTGTATGCTGTGAGTCATCAGACACCCTGCATATGGGATTTTCCTGCAGCATCTAATGAATTCACCAGACGGTGAGGAGCAGCTATAATCACACAGCCTGAACATGGACCTGGTGTGAGGGATGCTTGTTTTTAAGTGGGGAATTGAAGCCCCTAAATTCTCATTTTCTGGAAGAGTGTGTAAGAGGCAACAGAATATCCAGAGTTTGAATAATCACATATGCAAATGTTAAGGTGCTCTTAAAAAATTGTTTCCTCATTTAAAAAGTTTTACCCTTGTGTGTCAATTACATTCAGCAAAAAGCAGGTGGAGCACAGATAAATAAGGAGCACTGAACTCTTACATACTGCAAATTACAGTGTCTGTTTTGTGAGAGAGAGCTAAGGAAGCAGCATGTAGCATCACATTACGTTTACTTGAGTACAAGTGGCAACTCTATCCTAATTTATTTTTGCTAACATTACAGTAATCATCATATTCTGCTGCATTACGTACAATGCCTCTTACCAATCAGACAGGTTACATGACACCCACTGTGCTAGAGGTACACTGTGGTACATTGACTTGGTAAACTAGCATGCCACAAGACCAAGGGCAAAGGTCAGGCAGATTTGCGGGATGCTGGAACGGTGTTGCGACATGGATGTTTCGTCAGGTGAATGATCTCTTGCTTGTCTGGAACTCATGGTAATCTGTATAAGCAGCTTTTACCCCGTTGAAGGGGGAATTTAGAGGAGTTGTAAAACCCCTTTGCACCAGGTCTGGAGCTGTTCTCTCACTCTGTCCAAGCTGTCCATGTGGAGATAAATTTTCCATCAGTCCTACCAAACAGACTTCTGGTTTGTGAACAGATTTGGTGTGAATTAAAGCGGAACATGGGGTGTTGTGAAACATGTTGTACCAATGTACCATCTTAAATTCCTATGTTTATGCCTATATTCCGATCTAAATTGGATTATGAAGTTGTTCAACAACTAGTTGTTCCAGAGGCATTACCCTCTGTGTTTTAAAAAGAAAAAAAACCTAACAAGTGAATAGTTGACAATGACAACTGCAGGCATATGACTCTGCCTAATGATCCAAATTCAGAAACATCACTGCTTGTGTGCTTTTAGCTTCTTGACACTGTTCGGTTTGAACATTATCTAAAGTGTTAAGGAGGTACTTTTAAGAACTGTTGATCACAAACTGGTGATATAATGTACCCGCTCACCCTGCTGCAAAGTTACTGTGAGGTATCTGACCTTTGCCATTTGGGTTTATTTTGCACATGTGGGGCCCCTGCTACAACTTACAAGGTCAAGTTTTCCTCAACAAAAAAAGACTGTAAGCTGTCTCACATTAAAGGAATGTTCCAGGTTAAATAAATTAAGCTCTACTGTCAACATCTGTGACATGCTAACAATTAGCACAAAAGATAATTTCAATTTGTCCCCCAGATTGTAAAAACACAAAAAGTTGACAGAATTTCACTTACTATGGAAGCCTGTGGGGCATTTGTTATTGTATGTTTGTATTTTCTAGCATGTAGCTAGAACTTTCTTTGCATAAAAGGGAATTTTAGACTCATAGTCAACCCAGGGACCCACAGTATGAAAAAGTTAGATTTTTTTAAAACAACATTCATTAAAAAATGTTAATATTACTATTAATTAATTAATAGTTAGAAATGTCATGAAAACCTAAGAATATTCCATAACACCCCTTGAGCTCCTTCAACTTTCATGGGTTAACTTACCACTGGTTTAACACCCTAGCTTTTATGGAAACTTGTACACCTGTTTCTTTAAAAAAAGAAAAATGCTTTGAGAGGCACAATTTAACTGAAACTAGTTAAATGTATATAAATACATTTAGTAGGAGATCTAATGTGATCTAACTTGGCAGATTTTGCTTGGTGTTTCGTTTCACAAGTATTAAGGTATACTCTGTATTAAGTGGTAAGAAAGAGGCTCAAAAAGTGACGTTTATCAGTATGGGGTCATCAAACTACAATAGCTGTAAAACAGCTCCAACTTAAGATTATCTCTAACCTACTATACTAAATTGCATCTCTGCCTTGTAAAGTTTCAGGAAATATGACCCCCCCCAACAGATTGACTCTTGTATCTCAGACAGGAATGTTTACAAATCATGTTTACATTCATAAATAATTAATTGAAGTATTAAGATAAAAGTATCAATCATAAATTACCTTATATTTTAAATAAATAAAAATACAAAAAGTTATTTTGCCTAAAGCCATTTTATTTCTTTATTTGACCAATCACTTTACCATTACATTATTGAATCACATTTTGACAAGAACAAAAATGGAGAGTCTGTTCATTTAGACCTAAAACAGTCACAACCTGATGAACTAGTAATGTAATCTAAATTTCAAGTTTAATCACACATTGATTCTGACTCTAGCCTTTTTATGAGTGGACAGAAGCAGGTGGACGATGGTTAGATTGTGGAGTTCTAACAGTAACATTCAAGCTAATTGTGATCTAAATGCACCTGCAACACAGATGCAGAGCTTCTTATGTGTGTGCCATTTCTTTAATAGGAGCTAAGACTACGACCCTCAACAATCTTTTAATGCACTTGCGGGGAGATTGACATTAGACTAGAGCGGATCAGGTAGGCAATCTTCGCTCATGACCTGAAGAAGCCCTTGTGTGAAGGTCAGAGCCATAGGTAAGGTACAGTCACATGTGCGCAGCAATGAGGCATGTCCAGATGAGAGCTTCATCAGAAAGTGTTTTTTTTTTTAATTTCTTTTTTTTTTTTTTTTTTATAAAAAGGTCAGTAATGGATGGATCCCTGGATGGGAAACCCCTCAATGCTGCTTTGTTGTGATTAATAACTTGTGTACGATAACTTAAGTAGGTTAAGATAATTATATAGATTATGATCAGTTAGTAGTATGCTATGCTTGTTTGCTAATTAGTTGGCTTGCTAGCCACAGAGTAAAACAGAGAGAGATGTGTTTATTTTGATCATTTGTAGCTACGGTTATATAATGTGATATATAAAAGACATTTAAAGTATTTTGATGGTCAAGACAACATATTACAAAGCTATTTTGTATGTTTTCTCAGGCATTGATGAGAAAGTACCAAAAAGAAATTCTGTCAGCCAAAAGAATTGCTTTAGGGTTCAATGGGGTCGGAATTCGACGGGGTAAGATTTGGCACGACACCGACACAGGGCATCTGGTTCTGCTAAATGGAGAGAATATTCTTTTCATCTGGCTGGGAGGATTTAAAAGGACACATTTTCATATCCTGTTTTCAGCACTGAAGTCGGCCTTGAGATAAAGTTTACGGCTTGCCTAGAGTCAGGTGACATGGTAAGGGTGTGTAAATATGCAGGTCTGTGTGTGTGCATACAGATTATGACCGAGGTCGATTTGTACTCCATGTGCAGAAGTAGAACAAACAGACCAAAAATCATATTTATGCCATAGAATGGCCTCAGAAGGGAAAGAGGAAGTTACATATGCACTGCAGGCTTTCACCAGTCATTCCATGGAGGAACTGTGACTTTCAACACACAAACACGTCATAGCCTGGGCACATCTCCAGAATGCTACAACTCCTCCTCCTGTAGTTGTTAAGATTAACATAATATTTCCTGCCACTGCACATCAGACAAGACAAGAGCATCTGCCCTCCAGCTTTCTCTCCATTTGCCAAAGCAGAGCAAGATGGCCACCTCTGTCAGCTCTGATGAGTGCGCAGAATGCCACTCCCTGCCTGCGCCACACCCAAATAAGGGCAATGGGGCCTCGCCGGGCCAGGAATGTGGCTGAGTCAGCATGAACTCAGTAGTTTTGTTTATGCCTGAGAATAACTAATAGCGAAGCTCGGGCAGCTCACGTGAGTGGATGGGGAAAGGCTGATGGAGGGTAAGAAAAAAAAAATTGGGATCTGTCTGATCTTGGATTGGTTCAGACAGTCTTATTGACTGCCTGGAAGAACTTAATTCCTGAGCCCACAATGCCTTTACCTCTGCACTGTCATCTCTGAGCTGATGTGCCAGGAAAGAGCCAACCACAACAGTTCTTCAGCTGGCAGCTTTAGCTGGTACACAAGGACATAAAGCTTGCCAGTGAAGAACTGCTGCAGGTCAGCCAGTAGGTCTCCCAGAGAATGTTCTCGATGATACTCAGAAAATGTGGGAGTGGGGCATGGCTGGACCTGCAGGGGAAAAGACAGAAACAGATGTGTGAGGTTCACTAAGACAAACAATAACAGTCTTAATTTGTGAAAGTGCTAAAACATCATAAAAACAAAATCAGTTCTGATATTAAATGAGCACACAAGATAACGAATGTCATAGTAAAACATTTCAGTTATTTCCCATTAGCTTTTCAAATTCTCTTTAAACATCAGCCTTCAACCAGGACATTTGAAAGCAGACAGAGTGGAAAAATGAAATGTTGTGACTGATAAAATAAACGATACTGTCACAGCCATGCAGATGAGTGAGACAGAACGAGAGAAAGACACAGAGAGAGAAAGACGAGAGAGAGAGAGAGAGAGAGAGAGAGAGAGAGAGAGCGAGCGAGCAGGTTAGTCATGTGCTCTCTGCCCCTGAGGTATTGCAGGCCTGCGACTGCTTCAGCATTCATTCACTCAGCTCTAATTGCGTACAGATAGATCCGCTGCCTGTGCACAGGGCCGAGGCTTTTGATCATGCTAGAACCATTCTGCAGGAAGACTATACACCACTGACACAGCATTAAAAGTCTCTCCTTATCTAACTGACTTAAAGGTTTAGTTTAGTTTTCAAACACATCTTCATTTAACAAAATAATCTGTCACAATGAGAAACTCTTGTCCTTTCTGAAAAAAATCAAACCATTCATTCTACTCTTAGGGAAGCACGTGAAGTATGACTTCATTTCCTGAGGGTGTTTTTTTTTTTTCCTCTCTCTTTCAGGCAGGCAGTCTCTGGGCCTCACTCTCCCATTGATCCATTCAGTGTTAAAGGTGGCTGTAAAGCTCTGTGCTTTTTCTGTAGTTCAAGGATGAGTACAGCCTCTGTGAACCCAATGACCCTGCTGAACCACAGAAAAAGGGCCAGTACGCAAAGCAAATTCAACTTGCTCTGCACTGGGCACTCCCTGCATATGGACACACTTGTTCAACTTAGCTCCCTTTCCCTCTCTTACACGCATTTTCACCCATGACTTGGAAACTGTGGTTTTTGCCAAATAGCATGACCATGCTTATTTAGCCACCCACTGGAAAAACAAAAGCAGTGGACTGATAGAAGAAATGGATGCTCAATGCAACTATTTTGTTTTCAGTGATGGAAATCACGTTCGGGTGCTGCTTCGCCCTTCTGCTGGGTCTTAAGCGTGCTGTTATCAGACACCTGGGTGGTTGAATCGTCCTTTGTCTGAAGGTGGAGATAAGATCCTTCTGTGTCTGGGACACTGCAGGCAGGGAGGGCTGATGGCTTCGGTTACAAGACTTAAACACAATTACATATCCTTGTCCAGCATCACTATAATATGCTCTCTCAAGTTGTGACACCCATTGATTTAACCCTACTGAATGGGCGACACAGACCAAACAGTGCTGGGTAACATGCATTTATGGAAAAGCCAGACACTTTTCTCCATCCCACCATTTGTCCATTGGGCAGGGGGGAAAAAATGTGGATGCTCAGTGGTCCACTAAATGGCTTTTGAGGTCCCCACCCAGTCAAGACACTCAAGAACCACAAGCTTCAGTAACAAGTGGTCAGCACTGGACACAATGGAGCATTTTTAAAACTCTTAGTGTCTCTTTGATATATACAAACACACAATGCCTGTGCAGAACACTGTGTTCCCAAAAAGTGATTTATTGTAAACCTGTGGAAGCTTTCCAAACAATTACAGTCAGGCTGCTCCACAAGCCAAGTGAAAATAGTGAAGTATGTGCCCTTCTCTCTCTCTGCAGTGGCTGCTCTCACATTTTCCTTTCTACAACTCTAAGCGCTACCTCTGCATCAACCTACCTTCCACAAGCTAGGAAACCATTTCAAATGAACCAATTTTTCAATAGCCCAGAGAATGCTCAATTTGGGAGATAGGTGGAGGTGAAAACACCAATACACTTCATCTTCAGTGTTCTGTGTTTTTTTGTTGTTTTTTTTTAATCGTACTCAAACTGTTGCATTGGTGACATCAGCTGTTTAGCAACAGCATCCAAGAGTGACAGCTTGCTCACATCACCAGGAGACAACAAACAGCTTAGATGGCTGGTGAGAGACAAAACTGCATTTCAATCCAATTGGCAAAGACACAAGATTTAGGGTTGAGTGGCGAGGGCAAGGCTTGCCCAACATCTGGAAAACAGTGGGAAGAGGTCAGAAGACAAATCTTCAAAGCGAGTGCTGTTACACCCTCCGTCTAAACAGAAATGTGGCAGATTCATGTTTACCTGTTTGACTCAGTCAGACGTAACATCCTTCAGCTGCCACATAAATGCAACAATTGTCCCACATAAATTGTTACTGAAGTGAGCTGCGGATCAATGCATTAGTCATTCCCTTTGCTTCCAAATAAATAATTAAGAAGTGATTGAACAGACTGGGCAGAGGAGGGATTTTTAATTAAAGTAAAATCCTGCATTTGTCTGAACAGAAGCACTGCAAGGTCATTCCTGAGCAGAGATAATGATTAAGGGAAACCGGCTTTAAAGGTGCAAATGCCACAAGCTCACTGCTCATCAGTGGCCAGTGATGGAGATGTTACATGCCCGTTAGCTTGTCCTGTCAAGTGGGGGCTCTCAAAAGGAGAACAGTAGGGAAAATGAGAGGAGAGAAGAGGATAGAACCACACCCAGTGGTTGAAATGCAAGACAGTCTCTTGTAGTTCAGCTTTGGTGAAAAAAAAAAAATGTGAGGTTGGAACCATAAACTGGCAGAATGCAGCAAGAATCTCTTGGAAGGAAACCGCTTAAGCCCCGAGGAATAAGAGAATCCATTTTAGTTATGAAATGCCACATGACACAGCATGCAAGAGGATCATCAGCAAGTTGGAAAAAAACAGCTAGTTCTTTACAACCAGAAGTCAGCAGCTGCAAAACTTTCAAGCACAGTTATTTGAAACAAATGCCTCTGCAAACATGCACCATATTTTAAAGACAACTTGCCACCGGAAGCCAGTTCTTGAGGTGAGAGAGAGAACACCAGAGATTCCATCCGGTCCTAATATCCAAGCGTCCAAAGCTCTTTATTTTGTTACTGCAGAGGCACAGATGCATTGGGCCGATGCTTGAGCTGGGCTTTGACCTATCCACACCGTTACCAATTCACCTCCATGTCACTCAGGTCTTGTGCATTATTCACTGGTCCTTACATATGCACTGACCTGTGCGTCCACTTGCATCTCAGCTCCCTCCTTAATCACAACTAGTTGTGTCTGCATCGGGCTCTTTGAGAAGGCCAGGCAATCAAAGCAGGCCGTTTCAAAACAATGCTTCAAATGCTGAGGCGGCTCTGGTAATTCTGCCATGAATCAAGGCATGAATCAACCGGCGAGCAGGCAACAGTGAGAAATGGAGAAGTGCAGACGTTGAGAAGATGCCATTCACTAATGCACAGATAAAAAGACTAAAAACTGCCAGATGCCAGGAAGGGGAAGAGATGGGAATGAGCCGTTCTACAGAAAAGTGCACCTGTACCCAAAAGGCTTTGCAATGATGTCAGTTTGTTTGTAAAGAGGAGATAAATAGGAAGATTTACAAGGGACTCGTCCGGTACAGACGTCACAATACATCCTGCTTCTCCTCTCGTGAAGACATAACCCGTCTCGTTGCAGGCGTGATTGTATTGCCAAACCCAGAAAAGATGAATTGAGGATGGTATTGCGTGTTTACTGGGCAAGACAAACCAATTTCTGTTTATCTGAGATATATATAATCTAAAAGATCACAGACACCCTAAACATGGCCAAGTCATTGCCACAGAGTCTAAAGCGCTCAAGAAAGGTAATCTTTGCTGTAATCTAAAATGTCTATCCAAAGCCTGAGCTGTAGTAGCATATGCAGGAGGACCATGATAATTTATCATGAGGAAACTTGAAGGAAAAAGGGGTGTGGCACATTTATATACACATTTACATCCCAACGGCCCCACCCTGTCACTGCTTCCCCAGAACTAGGAGTCTGTGTGAATCAAGATAATGGTTGTGCAAGGTTTCAGAAACTATCCGCTCTTGTTTGACATGAGAACCGCGTCCTATTCGTGTCTCTAACATTCAAGAAACTCTTCATTTCTAAACCATTACACAACTTCCTTCAGACACTTACCAAACAGACAAACATGCTGGCGAAACAGTTTGATATAAAAGAGGAAATTCCAGCAGGGTTATACAATGGAAATGACTGTGGGGCAACACGGAAGCAGCGAAGTCATTTCAGGAATTCATGTAATCTCCTGCTCATATATTAGCTAAGGGGTGGGGGCCCTATAAATCTCTAACGAGAGCTCCAGAGACCCACATGAAGCAAGAGGAAACTGGGAGCCACTCTGTGCCTTTGAGAGTGCAATGACCATCCCACACACATTCATACCGCTGTTTGAGGCTCACAACCTGCCACAATGTAATACTTACAATACACACAAAATCACAAACATACAGACACATTCACATCTGAACTGCAATGGCTGCCGCATGCTACATGGTATGAAAAAATGACTGCATTGAGAGAATTAGGCAAATTAAAATTATGCTTTCTGTAGCTTGCGCTTCTTGTAGATTGCGACAATGCAGATTGTAGCACCAAAGAATGAAGAACATCTGGTGAAGATTAAAAACTGAGCTTTAGCTTCTTTTTTATTGTTATTTTATAAAGCACACCTTGTGTGGCAAAGTCAGCAACCCATTTCAATCCAGTTCTCTGTAAGAGAGAGGGAACCAAACAAATTCCTATCAGGTGTGAATGAAAAAAATTGGTTATGGAGCATTACATGCAAGCAGCATGGCTGTATGTCTGCATTAGCAGATCCAGACCCCCGCTCCCCCTTTCTTTAGCTCTGATGCAGTTACACTGATGGCTCAGGACTACATTCTACAGAGAACATTCTGTATTACCAGCAAAGATGAACTTGCCATCTAATGAAAGAGGACGCCAACATGATGGCAACTGGTAAACCATGAATAAGCACTCTCAAATTAAGCTCCGTTCATAATGTTGTCTGTTGTAATGACAAAGCATTGTCTGTTTCCTCCACCCTGCCCCCTACACTCTAAATCACAGCTCACAATGTTAGCTGCGATCTCCCAGCACAGTAAAGGAAGCATTGACTTCACTCAGTCATGCTTTCAATAGTGTGCCAGACAAATAGTGTTCAGTAAACCAGACTGAATGGGAATGTCTCCATTCAACATGAGAAAATAATTAAATGAAAATTATACAAATATGTGTGCATCTAGACCAGTATACTGTTATTAGTTAACGCTGCGAATGGCAAAGCCAAGATTAGTTACTTAATGACCAAGCGCAACTGAATTGGCAAGAGGATGCAATATCACAATCAAAAATTATGCAAAGCTTGGCACAAACTCAGAAACTTTAACTGTTTATCATCGCATATCCACAACTCATCACCACCACTTACCTAAAGACTAAACATTTCCTTAGGAAATGGAATTATACATAACAGGTTAATTCCTGCAGTTTGCCTTCCCTCCCTCTCTCTAATTCTCGCAGCCCTTTCCATTGCGCTTTCTGCAGTTTTTCCGATGGTCAAGTCTCTGTGCCACGCATTCCTGAGATGCCTGGTACATATGGTATAAATTCCATTCTGTCTGCAGAGGCCCTCCATGCTGTCTGAGGTACTCTGTGCTGGACTGACTCCACCCTCCCACAGAGCTGGGCCAGCTTACACTGTCTTGCCGAAGTGAAATAGCTTGCCTTATAGGTTCACCCAAAAATTAAAATTCTCATCATTTACTCACCCTCAAGCCATCCCAGATGTGTTTGACTTTCTTCTGCTGAACACAATCAAAGATTTTTAGAAGTATTTCTCAGCTCTGTAGGTCCATACAATGTAAGTGAATGGGTGCCAAAATTTTGAAGCTCCAAAATCCACGTAAGGGCAAAATAAAAGTACTCCAGACGACTCTGGTGGATAAATCTATATCTTCTGAAGTGATTTGATAGGTGTGGGTGAGTTTTTACTATAAAATTTCCTCCCTGCTCAGTCAATATCCACTTTACTTTCACTTTCCCATTTTCTTCTTGTGTTTTTGGTGATTCACATCCTGCATATCGCCCCCTAATGGGCAGGGAGGAGAATTTATATCAAAAAATGACTTAAATAGTGATCTGTTTCACCCACACCTATCATATTGTGTCTGAACACATGGATTTAACCACTGCAGTCATATGGATTACTTTTATGATGCCTCTATGTGGATTTTGTTGTTTCAACATTTTGACACCCATTCACTTGCATTGAGGAACTACAGAGCTGAAATATTCTTCTAAATATCTTAATTTGTGTTCTGCAGAAGAAAGTCATACACATCTGGGATGGCATGAGGGTGAGTAAATCATGAGAGAATTTTCATTTTTGGTCAAACTATCCCTTTAAGAGAGAGAGAGAAAAAAAGAGAACTAGTCAACAATTGGAGTCAACAGGTTGTTTTTTTTTTTTTTTTTTTAAACAAAACTCATTTCCACTGGAAAGAATGAATGAGTTGCTTCCTAATGTTTGGCATGTCTCTGCAACATATGCTTGTGCCTGTCTCTTTACATGTATACACTGTGTGCTAGGGGCAGAAATTCAATGAAGAACAATTACACAAAACCCTGAACTGGGTCACTTACATGGCGCTGTGGAACACAAAGCCTGCAGCCCATTTAATCAAAGGGAGATTATACAGGTCCCTCAGGGTAGACAGCAGAACTAAACTCACTGACTAGGAGTCTACATGTCTATGACAGTGCCAAATTATCTCTGCACCAAAGTCATTGCTAGGCAGTAGTCATCACCACCAACAATATGGAATTTCAAGCAGGAAGGTAACTGGACTACCTCATGCATAAATTTAGATGTTAGGCAGGATGTTCCATAAATGTTGACTGAGGCTAACATTCTGTCGAACATCTCATTTTGTATTCCACTGAAAAAAGAAATTCATATTTGTTTGGAACAATATGAGGGTAAGTCAATGACAGAATTTTCATTTCTGGGTGAACTATCCCTTTTAAATCTTGTTCTGTGCTAATACAGAGACAAAATGTGGACAGAAGCTATTCATACTGCCTGAGCATCCAGCATTTGGTCCTACAAGACTGCGGGGCTGCACAGATGGGAAGCTCCACTGATTTTGAGACAACAGCAGACCTTCTTCTGAGATCCTACCCTCCCACACTCATACAACTACAGCCACCTGCCAAACAGGCAAATATCTGTCAGCACGGAGCTTCATCTGCACAAAAACAACAAAAAAAACCCACTCACAGTCTGTGCGGCACAATACCGCACCAATTACAGAGGCAATGGAGGAATTTCTGCCAAGACTCCAGAAAAAAAAAAACACTTTAAAAAGTCTTAAAACTTCAGAAATGGGAGCATAAAAAAATAAAATAAAAAAAAAACGAAATGACAAAGACTTGCAGAACAGCAATGATGTGTAATGCTAAGGGTGTGGCTTTATAAAGTCTCCACGCCATTTCTCCTGATCAGGCCACGCATGCAGTTGTCTGAGCTCAATCCTCCATGCTTTGGTCAGTTCATCTTCACAGATCTTATGAAATCCTTCAAACTACTCATGCTAGTATAAGTACACTATATAGCCGAGGTAAAGAGAAAGTAAAATATTTGAAATTGGAAAAGTTCAATGTTTCAGAAAGGCCTCCCCGTGAAGACATCTCTGATAAATGTCAAAACCAAACAAAGGAAGCGTCTGAACGGCAGAGACCTTGAATAGCAACCAAACAACCTGCTTTGCTGATTTCTCCATTCAGAGCACAGACTGTCCAAGGAGTTTTAGACACCATTGCTAGATTTCTGTATCAGTCTTTTGAGCCACGCTCGGATGAAAAATAAACTCATCTAGCAGTGAACTCAACTGTAAGACCAGAAAATGGGATCACAGAGCAAACATTTCCTTCCAAAAAGAGCAATTGCACAGACACATACTGTATGAAACCACATACAAGGGACTCATTACAAAAAAAAGCACATCAGTACACTTGAAGAAAATTAGACCTGCTCATATAGATCCAACATGTCTAACCTTCCTATGGAAGGCAATTACCCTTAGCAAAGATACAGATGTTCTTTTTTCCTATAAGCTGCACTGTGCTAATTATTTAATTAGCTCTACCTGAATCTAAACTTGCTTATATTTTGGGTAAAATACAAATCAAAGGAGAACTGTATATAAATCCTAAATATATTATGTTCCAGTCCTAACGTAAAATCTAGCAAAGGAATTTGTACAGAAATATAGAAAAACAAATTAATGTTTAAGCTACAAAATAAAGTTTGTTTTATTTGTATCATTTTTTTCTTCAGATTTATAAATATTAAATAAGCCTAGAACCATTTATTAATTGATGTTACGTCTGTATAGATTTAAACTACATTTTGGGTTTATATTGGAAACCTGCAGGAATGTATCAGCAATGTCAGTCTTAGCTTGTCTCTTAATAGGTTTATCAAAAGGCTAAAAAATACATAGAATTCAAGAATAAGTGATTTTTCTGTCTCAAAAATCTAAAAATGCACTTTCATAAGCAAACTTAAAGGAATATCCCAGGTTCAATGGAAGTTAAGTTCAGTCGACCGCATTTGTGGCATAATGATGATTACCACTAAATTAATTTAGACAACTTCTTTTAAAAAAAAAAAAAAAAAACAGCAAAAATATAGGTTACAGTGAGGCACTTACGACAGAAGTGAATGGAGCCAATCTTTAAACATTTAAGTCAGGGGCGGAGCTAAGGGGTGGCTGTGTCATGGGCACAATTTAGTTTTTTAGAGGTGGCTTCACATCTCTGCCTTTAAACCTTCCAAAACCAGCCCCATTCACTAACATTGTAAGTGCCTTACTGTAACCTCGATTTTATACTTTTTTAAGAACAGGAAATTATTTTTTGTGCTAAAAATGATGCCACAAATGCTGTCGATTGAGCTTAACATGTATTGAACCCAGAATATTCCTTCAAGGCTGACTAAAAAAGGAAAAATTGGTTTTAACTTAACATAATCGCAGTCATTTGCATAATTGGTGGCTTGCCTCCATAAGGCTGGTACAGAGAAAAAATGGTAGGCTACGTCATAGCTTAAGCTGTAATATTTTTATTTGAAACAAGAGTTGGAGTGATTAAATCCATTAAAAGCAGTTGCATAATCATGAGTTTAGGGTGCTGGTCAAAGCTTGATTGCTTTTATAATTCCATCCACAAATTCAAAAGAAGAAAGCATACAGCAGTCTGGAGATATGATGGGTTATCATATGATTTGGAAAATTCCTTGATGGCTGCACATTGTGTGCTTAGTCATTTTATATCTATGGGCCTGAATGATTCCGTAAAAGATTAAACATTTCACAACATCTGGACAGTCTGAGAGATTTCATCAAATCATTAATGATAAAAAAAAATCAAACACAAAATTGTAGAAGTTAAAAAGTTGGGGGGTATGAAATAATATTTCATAACTTACCTTAAGAATTTGGACGTCATTCATATGTAAGAAGACATTCATTTAATGGCACAGTTGACACTGGTATGAAACTGAGGTCTTCAATCCAGATGTGAGGCTGTGTGTGAAAAAGGGAAAAGTGAGACAGGCCAAGTACGGTAGATGCAAAAAGAGAAACAAGTAATCTAGAGAGAAAAGAACAAAACGCATATATATCGCAATGTACAGGGTGGGGTCTCGTGGAATTTGCCATGCGCCTCACAGGAATCAATGACGATGTATACGAATCACCTAATAAGCTTTTTGTCATGAAAAATAAAAACACATTTAATCTAATGCTACTCAACTTAAAATATAATTTTGTATTCGCCATTTCTCGACAATCCGAATCTCCTGCTGTCTTTTTTTCCTCTTTAAAGAGACTTAAAAACTCTTTAACGCTTTAACATCCGCTCAGGGCCTTTTTTTTTTTTTTTTTTTTTTAAGTTAAAAAGCATTTATTAGAAATACAACAAAAAAAGTGAACCTA
Source organism: Myxocyprinus asiaticus (assembly GCF_019703515.2). Taxonomy (NCBI): domain Eukaryota; kingdom Metazoa; phylum Chordata; class Actinopteri; order Cypriniformes; family Catostomidae; genus Myxocyprinus; species Myxocyprinus asiaticus. The sequence goes on along the minus strand of NC_059382.1, from coordinate 17,493,741 downwards.
ATAATTAAACATTAATACGTTCTTTGAAAACACGCCAGCTATAGGCGAACTGAGTTTAATATATTGCAGCTAAAAGCAGAGGAACACGCAGTTATATCAGTAGCCTGTAACATACAGTGTTAACTATCAGCTTCTTTATTCTGACATCTGCAAATCTACTGGAGTTGATAAGTAGCGCACAATCGATATCGGTGCAGTGCTATAGTGTCTCTAATATAATTCTGAACCCGGAACATTTGAATTTATCGACAAACACCTTATGAGTGAAAACTTTTGAATGAGGCAATGGCCAACACCTACCTACTTCAACTGGTAGAATTGTCGATTTGTGTCTTGAAGATCGATCATTATGTCATGTTGGCACGCGGTATGGCGTCCAGTTATTATCCACATAATATCCTTTATATTCAACGCGATACGCTTTTTTTCACCCGCAGACACAGCCTACAGACTGTCTACTAGCCAGCGGACTTGCGCACGCCCTGTACGGCTACACTCTGAACTGTGCGCGCGCGGTCTCTGACCAAATCGCGAGCTCTTCCAGTGGAATGTAACAAATTCCATCCTTTAATGACGTGGGTTCACCTACTTCCAAAAAGTTACAGCGATTGTTATAAGGCTCATCTAATGTCGCTTTGTAACATATTCCAGAATGATTGTGTAATCGAATGTTTCCTGGATTTAAATATCTCACCCAATCCTACCGGTGTCAGTCGCATCAAATGCTAACGATAACCAAAAAAAAAAAAAAAAAAAAAAAAAAAAAAGGCTAACATATATTTAATTCTGTTACACTTTAGGCAAATCGCCCTTTTGCTGAAAGCCACACCTTAACCCCAAATCACTCCTGACATCAATTAGCTAAATCTTGACTCTGCTAAAAATATAACTTATCCTAAGCTACTGAGACAACTCAAGAGAGCGCCTTTCGAACAATGTAATTACTCAACTTAAGCATAAAGCTATTATCATTTCGTCCTAAATTTCACAATCTATCGCTGCGTCCCGACTCTTTGCTTCAACTCCCCTCATGCCGGCTTCTCCTCTCGATCAGCTGGCAGCGCAATGACGCCAAAGCAACAGTTGACCAATCAAACACTAACGTCAAAGAACAGAAGAAAACGCCCACTTTTGATCGGCCTTGAATGACAGGTCTGCGCACCAATGGCATGCTTAGACTCAAAAGGCTGTAAAACACGCTGTCCAATAACAGTATCTCTCTCCGACAGGCGTTTCACGGTTCTTCCAAAGAGCACTGAGCACCTCTGGAAGCTGGACTGTGTAACTGTTTTCAGATTCCTATAAAATCTTACTTTAATACAATTCAATGTCTGTAAAATTTTGTTTGTGAGTTATTAACATCTCTGAGACAATTAGCCAATAAGTAGTAGCCTATTGGGCAATTCTAAATACAGTAGAATCAGATCTGTTATATTGTTAATGAAGCACATTATGAAATGTGTTTTTGTACATTAAAAATAAATTACACAGAATTGACCAAAGGGACCAGCAAGGAAATTTGCTACATTTAATTTTCTATAAAAAATGATTCCTGAGGTTTCTGGTGAAATCTAAAGCTGACTTTAAAGCTGCTATTGCTCATTTTGTGGACGGAAACTTTAATTGGTGGCTGGCTGAATCTAGAGGGATTTTTGAACAAAAATGCAAATTCCAGCCACTGATGGAGAGAAAACAGCTGAAAAGTAAAGGCTTTTATTCTCTAATCAGAATTTATGTTTGTGGCTGCAGTGTGAACAAAAATGGCCAAATGGAGGAGAAATGTGTTTTATGGTATTCAGAAACTGAATTATTAAGGTAAATAAGGATCTATATGTTAAAACTAAGGTGTCTTTACACAGCCGAGTTAAGCCTGCTCTGTGCCTGCTCAAAATTCTGTTTAAAGAAGCAATGCCACATAAAAGCCAGACTAAATTAAACCAACTCTGACCCACCTCAGCCCCTGGCCTAGTATCAAAAGCAGTTCTGATGCTGCTTTGGTTCTGTGTAAATGAAATGCAGCATCAGAGCTGCTTTAAACTTTGTTGTTGTCATGATAGAGCACATATTTCATAATTATTTTTATATATAAGTATGATTTAAGTATATTAAGTATGATTTCATATTTTCATTCATTTCCCATTTCTATATTTAAAACATTAGTCTGTGAAGGCTAAATACCACTAAATAGCACTTCAGATAAAGCTTCTGAAGTGGCATTTACAGTGTAAAGATGGTTTTAGCTATTGCATTATGTATCATCTACTAACAATGAACAATAATTAATTAGCATTTACAAATCTTGGTTTATGTTTATTAATTTAAATACAATTGTTCATTGTTAGTTCATAATGCATTAACTAATGTTAACGTACATTTTATTAGTACATGCTGAAATGAACATTAACCCTAATAAGTGCTGTAAAAGAATTCTTCATTGTTAGTTTGCTAACTAATTTATCTAATGTTAACAAAAACAATCTTATTGTATAGTGTTACCATATTATTTAATATTACTGTATTTTCTGATACTCAAAAACAACATCAATAACTGCACTGTATCAACAGTAAATAATGACAGCAAGTAAAGCTGATTACTTGTACGAAATCAAAGGATTTTTATTTATTCATCTTATGCAATCTGGAATATTAGTAAGTGTATGAGTTTAGAAATCCTTACTGTACCATAGTGGCATCCACTGTATGTACAGGCTATAAGGGTAAAAAAGAGGGAAAGAAATGGTGTTCCACCCCGTGACTACCAAACATCTTCATGGTCATTGTTATAAGGGCATTGTCTCGTATCATTCCACTTTATCTCACATTCTCACACCCAGAACTCTGCATCTGTCAAGTCCAGCAACAAAGTCACAGCACAGCAAGGAAAAACCTGAATGGCCCATGTTACTTAACATTAATACAAGAAATTAACAAATGAAAAGATATGCTAAATATTTGCAGGTGCAAGCGTCATTTATTAAACACAGGAGTTAGTGAAGTCCAAGATCCATTAAGAAATGGTTTAGGGAAATAATTACTAAAGTGAATTCCTTTAAATTTGTTTGGAGACTCCTTGGATGGCTATTGCACTGAGGTGGTGACAAAGCAATTTCCTGTCCCGTTTCCACTTGTATAATGTTTCCAGGAAACTATTGACGATTTACATAAACAATACTACTTAAACAGGCTAAATGTCCTTAAGAAGAAGAGGTAAGTCAAACGCAGTCATAATGTAATTGTTATACAATTTCACTTTATCTCTACAGGCAGTATCTGTGAGACATCCTGTTACTTAAGAGACTGTGGACATTAAGTATATCTGGTGTAAATCCTGGTTGACACTTTCTCTGCCTGATCCTGATAAGGTTAAATACACTAATGCTAGCTCTGGCCCACTGTCTGGGCATGTCCCTATCTAATAGGCACATCCCAGCATTTGGGGACTTAAAAATAAACCTCCTCAATTTAGTTCTTATTAAATGTCACTCTGTTGGCCCCCATGTGAACACATAAAAAATCTTTAAGAAAATGTCATCTTGCATTGTGGTTAATGTTAATTTACCTGGTGCACTGAACAGGTCTCTCCTAGGACTCATTAATCCAGCTCTTAAATGGATTCCAGGAATCTATCGGCCCACTCCCAGGCAAAAGCCTTCCTACATGAGTACAGCAATACACCTCCATAATGAGAACATATTATGGAAATTATCTCCTATTCAATGATCTTATTTCTCTCTCTGAGAGAAACCTGAGAGAGCATCTTTTTCCTAGGATAGTATATTATCACTTTGTAATAATAATGCAATATAAAAACAAGCATGTTGCATTTATTTTCCTATGTACGAATACGTGTTTGTTGTACAGTATTTATTTATTATTATTATATTATTATTATTACAAAATTTTACATTTACTGTATGTAGCTTTACTGAGACCAGTTTTAATCCCTGACTTGACTATGTCATAGTACTATTCATTCTAAATGGTACCTGATATAACCATAAATATCCCAAAGTCCTGTTTTACAATTCACACATTTTGCTTTTTATTATGAACATATTAATAAATAGTTTTGTAATAATTCAGATAATTTAATGTTATACATTGCACTCATCAACCCATGCACACTTGCTAATTTTTTCACTTTTATTATTTTATCCCAACTTTTGACTGACCCCACCTTGTTTACTGTGAAACAGCACCCAGAAGAATCAGAGTAAAGCCATTGTACTGTAACTTTAAGAGCTGCCTTTCTCAAAAGTGAACTGATTAGTGGTCCTGGAAGCCAACCACACTGGCGGCTGAGTGAAGGCTCAAGCCAATGAGAAGTCCTGCTGGGTGGAGGTTACAAAACCAGCCTGAACCCAATGACTCAGCACAGGCAATTGCGTGCTAGATGACACTTAACAGTATTTTAAAGAGCCAGTGCACACCATGTAAAAGCAGGTTTGGGTAAAATATGCATTCTTGAATTTGAACAGCTGTTTCCCTCCATGTGAGGGGAACTGTGGTTGTTGTTCAAAGTGACACTGCAGAACACAACTTTAAGTTTTAGGACATTTTCAAGAAGGACTACACCTACTTTTGATAGTCGCAGCATGACTCAGCATTGATCATCATGTCACATGACTAACAATGAGCAATGGCTAAACACAAATAAAGATTTGTGACAGAGTCTTGCAAAGACATGAAAGAGAAACATGACAATCTCGCATCTTTCAAAAAAATATATATCTCTGGTTTATTTTGACATCAAACAATCAGTGATTTAGTCAAGAGCAAGAGAGAGAAAGAGAGAAAAAAAAAGCTTATGTACATTCCAGATGAGTGAATTTATGGGGCTCGGAGCCATGTCCTGGATGTTGGTCTAAATGGAATAGTTGCAACCACCAGCAAGGCAATACCTCAGTGACAAGGCACTAGCTATATTTACATCATGTACTGTTAACCTTAGAGTGCATGCTGCCTGAGCTGATGGCTGAGGTTCTAGAACAGCCTCTTTGTTTAAAGGTAGGGCTGGACTTTCCAGGCTGATTTAGCAGTCAACCATGCAAGATGTGATAAGTTGTCTCAAATGTTGTTGTGATTAAATGTTTGAGATCAGATTAGTTGGTTGAATGATATTTAGTTTAGATGAAAACGTTTGATGAGCAGACATGCAATAGTTAAAATGTATACCAACATAGACAAGCATGTAAGTATGCAAAGCAGGACCAATTGTGAATGAATCCATGTATTACAAGTTTACTCAGAACAAGCGTACATTGTATTCTCATTTGTTTCCACCCTGTTTCATGGGAAATTAGAGTTCACAGAACAAAATTACTTAAAGGAATAGTTCAAAAATGGCAGTTGTCACTTACTGTAGTAAAGTTAAAATATTGTTTTTTACATTTTTGTAAAAAAAAAATAAATAAATAAATAAAAACATTTCAAGTAAAATTATTATTCAAACTATTTTAATTAAATTATAAAAAAATAATGTAAAATTTAAAATACATTTATTTTCAATTAATAAAAATAATTATTATTAATGAAAATACTTTAAAATAAATATATTACATTTTTATTAAATTTAATTAAATTCTGAAGACGTTAATACCTTAAAATCATGACTTTGATCTGAGTGCCATGAGAGAAGCTCGTTTACAGTGGCTTATTAATACGCCCCAGACGGTTTAAGATTTTCACTGAAAAAAAAAATATATAGAATTTTGGCTTGTTTCATGAACATCTATCGAATGCCTTCAGATGACTTGGAATATGGTGCACAAGTTGCATGGACTACTTTTATCAGGGCACCAGACTGCGACTAAAATGGTCGCAAATGCAGAAGAAAAAAAAACTATTACAAAATTATTAAAAAGTTCATTGTAATAAAATTGGTTAAAAAGTGACAATCATTTAAAATCTAGTCACCACTGGCCACAGTCAGGTTGTGTGCGTTCATATGCGCTGTCGTCAGATATCTTAGAGCGTGCACAAGTTTGTTTTCTGCTGTTTTTCACTGTTTCTGTTGAGATTAGCTCGCTGCATGCAACAACAAACATAAGGCAAGCCATGATATCGGATTCACAAACAAATGACTCTTTTGAACTGGGTCTTTTTAACAAATCACCTGAAAAGAGTCAGGAAACGGGTTTGAACTAAGGATAACTTATTATTCCTTATATGTTTATGGTCTTCACCATTTTTGTTGGTACAAAAGCTGCATGTTCATACCATGACTGGGACGATTCGGGGGGTTTACAGCTCTCACACCATTTTGCCCATGAACCCATAAACCTGTTTTTAAGTAGGCTTTGTTTATCATGTAGGTGGCTTATCACATTTGGCCCACATTTGGCCAAGCTTGCTTTGGTGGCTTGCTGTGGTGGACTCTGACCCTTTGCATGTGACTGCCCGGGAGGCACCAGCAGTGAAAGTTTGAGAGAAATTTATCTCCATTTTCACATGCAAGGCCAAGGCCTACTTACAGATATGATTAGTCTTGTTAATGTAATGGAACACACTCTCCTTGACAATCTGATCTGTGAGAGTTTTTTTAAATTTTTTTTTAATTTTTTTTTTGAGTTAACAAAATGAAATGCTCCCAAACTTCTTGCTTTGATTTTTTTTATCAGAGCATTGGGCAAGGGACTGATATCAGCTCAAAGCAACCAGATCAACAAAGGAATAAAACTGCTACAAAGTCTGACAACAACACATAAAAACACACCATGAAGACCAAGGTACAGTCTTGTGAGATGAGAGTATAACTTGACATCAAGACAGGGAGAGTTACTCTGTGTTACTGCTTATAGTAAAGAGTTCAATGATTGATCTACTATAAATAAAATTATACAGTGCACTCTGTACAGAGTATATAAAATTATATATATATATATATATATATATATACACATACACACACACAGTATACTGTAAGCTGGTTAGACTGTTAGCTGGTCTTAGCTTAAAGTAGACCAGATTGCCGACCAGCTCAAACCAGCTGAGCACCAGCTTGGCCAGACTGGGAAACCGCCCTAAACCAGTTAAGCTGTTTTAGAATATTTTTTTTTTTTTTAGCAGAACAGACTGCTAAAAACTGTTACAAAAGCACAACTTTCCATCTGAAATGCTAAGACCATTTTATAACTTGGTCCCTGATTAGTCACATCACTTCAAACATCATTTTCTGTATTTAGAGAACCAGCACTGTTTTCCAAGAGGTGTGATATGAGCTAGTTAAGCATGTGACAGTGATTTGGGTGTGAGTGACCCACATTCATTTCCCAGCAGCCATTGCCCGCTAGGTCACATAACCCTGTTATGCACAATATACATAACCCTGTTATGCACAATATACTTTGTCTGTGTATCTCCGTTTTATTTACTCTGTCTCTTTAATTACAAAATACTTCCTTGTTCTGAATAAAGGAATAACATTCTCTCATAATTTACTCACCTTCATGCCATCTCAGATGTGTATGACTTTCTTTCTTCTGCTGAACACAAACAAAGATTTTTGAGGAATATTTCAGCTCTGTAGGATCAGACAATGCAAGTCAAGAGGGTATAAAACTTTGAAGCTCAAAAACCACATAAAGGCAGCATAAAAGTAAACCATACGCCTCCAGTGGTCAAATCCATATCTTCAGAAGCAATATGATAGGTGTGGGTGAGAAACAGGTCAATATTTAAGTCATATGAGTTTGGAACTACATAAGAGTGAGTAAATGATGGCAGAATTTTTATATTTAGGTTTCATTTTTATTTAATCCGAGCAAAAACGTTTTCTTACAACTGAATCTTAGAGCTGCGGTGACCCTGAAAATGTGACTGTGTTAACCAACAACACTGTTTTTGTTGTGCCTGCGCTCCAATCTTCAGTGAGATCATCCTAGAGTCAAGCAAAGCTTTCCTCCATTTATTTCGCAGAAGGGTAAAGAGCTTAGCCTGTCCTTTATTCACACGGGCACCTGTCTGCAGAGCAGCCCTCCTCACACCGCCCCTGCCAATCATATACTCTGACACAGATCCAGCAGTTTGCCCAGCTGATTTTCCACAAATAGAGCCCAGTGTTCCAACTATAGAATGGTGCTCTGCTCAGCACTCCAGATTTACATAACCTGGTAGGCAGGCAAGGAAGTGCTACATTGCCAAGTGGTGACACTGCACCACCCCACCGTCCCCAGAGCAGCCTGTACCTCTGAAGCCCCTGCAACCTCAAAACCGCAGCCACCTGGGAATACCCTTGTGCAAGCCTGTCATTCATATTCTGGGCAATCCTTTTAATCTTCATGGCAGTAATATCTGTTTTATCTCTGTTCTAATAAAGGGATGTGATATGCCTCTCCCTGGATGACGTTGGGGGAAAAAATTCCCCATTAGGGAGAAATCCAGTTGAGCTGGAATGTGAATAATTTCTCACAGAGATGCAAATTGTCCAGTTTCCCCTAAGCTGTGACCTGACGGGTGTCAGCTTTTGTTCTTTCCATTTTTGTAAAGAAAGCATGACATATTTGCTGAGTCACATCATGTGAGTTAGTTTAAACACACTGTACTTGCTGGTGTAATCTGTAACGCTGTGGTCAGGATTGGAGAAAGAACTCAAGGAATGTCAGTGGGACATATTTAGTTCAAATTGCTGAGATCTTGAGTCAGTAAGTGGCCTCCCAGTGCTGAATACAAGTTTAATATAAGCTTACATAACACATCTGGGTGAAATAATAAAGATTCTGTAAAGCAGTGTTGAGGAGAAACTAACTAAAACTACTACCTTGATAATATTTTTCAGTAGCATGACAGTAGTTCAGCTATTTTCACAATAGTGTAGTAGCTTTTCTAGTCACAAGGTACCTTTTCCAACGAGTAACAGGGTCACAAAATGCTACATTTGTCACAGTGTACTGTTTCCGTTAATTAATCTGTTAAAAATGATTCACCAATTCATTTCTATAAAGCGTTGGTAAGTCAATTTTAGAGAACTGGTTCTTTTGGATAGTTTTTTATATATATATATATATACACATACACACACACACAGTATACTGTAAGCTGGTTAGACTGTTAGCTGGTCTTAGCTTAAAGTAGACCAGATTGCCGACCAGCTCAAACCAGCTGAGCACCAGCTTGGCCAGACTGGGAAACCACCCTAAACCAGTTAAGGCCTTAATAACCTCATCAAGCTCATCCAAGGTTATCTCAGAATCAAGAGAATTTTTTTGCTCAGTCGTCAGTTTAGGGAGATCTAATGGTTCCACAAAGTTTCTAATATCTTCATCAGTAGATGAAGACGTGGAACTATAGAGATCAAAATAGAATTCTTTAAAAGCAATATTAATATCAATGGCTGAGGTAAATATTTCACCACCAGCAGATTTCACTGAGGGAATGGTAGAAGAAGATTCTCTCTGCTTTATATATCTAGCCAAAAGTTTTCCTGCTTTGTCCCCCGACTCAACGTATGACTGTCTTGCCCTGAATAATCAAAACTCCACTTTCCGCGACAAAATAGTATTACATCTGTATTTCAATCAGGTCAATTCTCTGAGGCCATCAGATGACATTCGGCACTTCAGCTCTGCCTCAGCACTTTTAATATTTCCTTCCAACTCCACAAGTTCTTGTGCTTTGGATTTTTTGGTGAATGAGGCATACTGTATGATCCGACCCCTAAGAACCGCCTTAAGTGCCTCCCAAGCCATGCTCACATAGGATACCGAGGACCTGTTGGTCTCCATATAAACATTGATTTCAGTCTTTAACATTTGTTGGAAATCAGGATTTTGCAAAAGGGATACATTAAAGCGCCAGCTATATGATTTCTTTTTCTCTGTATGTGGCAACACCTCTAAACTCACCAGGGCGTGATCTGAGACTAAAATGATTCCAATTGAGCAATCAACAACAGATGAAATTAGGGATTTGGATATTAAAAAAAAAAATCTATTCTAGAATAAATCTTATGGACTGATGAAAAAAATGTATAGTCCCTACCAGATGGGTTCAAAAGTCTCCAAATATCCATAAGACCAAGATTTTTACACATCCTGTGAAGCGTCAATGTTGCTCTACACACTTTTGCTTCACTATGATCAAGGACTGAGTCCATCAAAAGATTAAAGTCTCCCCACAATATTATATCATGAGGGGTGCCGATCATCAGCGTTAGCTGCGTAAATATAAGCCAAAATTAACGTTTGCCCTTGAATTTCAGCTAAAACAATAATGACTCTTCCTAATTTATCTTTAGTCTGTTTGAGACATTTGAATTGTAGATGTTTATTTATCAATATAATGACTTTCTTACTCTTACTTGAGCCAGCACTAAAAAAAATATGTCCACCCCATATCTTCCCAATTTTTTCAGCTTCCTGCAGGGAGAGATGTGTTTCTTGAAGAAACACTATATCATATTTCTTACGTTTAAGAAAAGTAATAACCTTCCTTCTTTTTATGGGGTGCCCCAATCCATTTACATTCCATGTGGAGAGAGACAATCCACTCATATTAACATTTGACATTTTGATATAGTAGAAAAAATAAATTGTGTGTCAAAAACCAAATTATACAGACCACATTCCCCATTAGTGAAACAATCAAACCCCGAACTTTCCCCTGAACAAAACAAACAGAAAAAAGAAAAACGTGCGCATTAACCACGCGCATGAAAGCGCCAACCGGCGACAATCCCTCTAAACTCAAAAGGTCCATGAACGCCCACGAGCCCCCACGACAACTTTGCCATCGGATTGCTCAATTTTGCCTCACAAATTTGTGAGGCAAAATTACATAACAGAAAATACTTTGTAAAATAAACCCCAGCCAATTGGAAGAATGAACATGTAGATTCATTCACAGAACTGTTTTAAAGGTGTGATCTTCCACAAAACAAATTCCAGCTGATATAAAACCGTTCAGATTCCTCGGACAGACAAACGAATTTTCAGTGAGCCGGCTGTTATGAGTTCAGCGGATGACGTAATCATTCCAATGTCCCATAAAAATACTCAACAAAACAAACTACTCCCCGGATGGTCGAGTCAATTCACTTGGAGGCCGCATAAAAGTATATACCATGACTTACACAGTCCGTCAACTTTATAAAAGACATCCTTTGTGTGAGCATATAGATATTTTGCGGTCATCCGTAGTGTCCTCTCTCAAACTGGCCGGGAACTTCAATGCAAAAGTCATCTTTCATCAATGCAAAAGTTTCTTTAAGGAAAAGTGTTATTCACAAAACAAGCTCCAGCCGCTCGGCGGAGCCAACGCAGTTTACTTACCCATTGATTCAATAAAAGACATTGCCTGATTGGGACATGTAAATACTTTGCGACCGTCCTTCGTTTCTATTCTCAGTTTGGCCAGAAACATCAGAGCAAAAGTGATCTTACGCTGATGTAAGAGTTTCTTACATTCCTTGAACCGATCGCGTTTCTCTCTCGTCGAACTCGCAAAGTCCGAGAACAAGAAAATATTATGGTTCTTGCAAGAAAGCTTCCCTTTTCTCCTTGCCTTTTGCAACACAAGATCTTTATCGGATGATCAGAGAAATCTGGCCAGAATCGATCGGGGCCTATCTTCCTCAGCAAATCTGTGAGCTGGGACTCTGTGAGCTCACTCGATTTCCAGCTTGTGGCCTGTTATGTCAGGCAGACTTGGGAAAAGCTCATCTAGGAATTTCACCATATCTCTGCCCTCCTCATGCTCAGGAATTCCAACAATTCAAACGTTATTCCTGCGGCTTCTATTCTCAAGATCTTCAAGCTTTTCAAGGAGATGTTCCAAATCAACTTTGGTCGCAGGCAGATTAGCGGTTAATTCCCTCTCCGAAGATTCCAGAAAATTGATTCGTCTCTCAACATCAGTCACTCTTGTAACTAACTCCGAGAATTTTATTTCCATCGCCGTAATCGATCGACGTATTACAGCGAGATCCTCCAAGTCAGCAAGAACCTTCTTCAACATCACCGACATGCTGGACAACTGACGCTGGATCTCCTCTCCCGCCGCGCCATCCAAATCGAGTCCCCGGTCTGTAGGCCTGTCAGGGCTTTCATCCTGAACACGTAAGTGTCTTTTAATGTCTCCAGAGCCCGAGGATTTTTACTTCTTTGCCATGTTTTGCCTCAAAGAGCAAATGTGTAACTGGGTGTATCAAATTTCACAAGATTATAACAGGAAAATTATAAAAAATTTAGCAAAGTGCGCAGAGCTCATTGCTCACACGTCTGCTTCTTGCATGGCATCACGTGACCCCCCCCCCCCAGTTCTTTTGGATAGTTAATGTAAATGCTTTGCCCAGGAGTCACTTTGTGGGCTCTGTTTTCAAAAGTGCGCAAGGTGCAGCGCTACGCGCTATGTCTTATCCAATTTTCATGAGAACGCTAATTCTAAGAGCAATTTTTGTGCTAGCTCAAAGCGCAAGTGGGCATGGTTGGGAGTGTTAGAGCTATCTATGGGTGAATGCACGCAAACTGTGGGTGTATTGTATGTAAATGAAGTGGTGCAAAGTGCAATCTGCTATTTTCCTGCAAAATAGGTCATTGCGCTAAGACATTTGAAAAGCAGATCTGTTTAAATCCAAAGTCCAAACTCAGTTTCTGCATTTGCAGTTTGGAGATTCCACCAGCAGGTGGTAATAGAGTTAATGTCCAAACTCTGAGAATATAGTGGAACATCAAATTATGTCCCTGACAATCACTGACGTAACCATTTTATGAAACAAAAATGTATGAGATTTGTGTTAAACTATCAATAGGTCATGGTTTATTTTTCAATTATTATTATTATGTTTATATTTATAATTGCATTTATGATCTAATTTGTATTTTTTATTTTTTTATTAACATTTTTTTTTTTTATTCCAACAAAGACAAGAATAAATTTAACCAAAGAATTATCCATGCAGAATCAACTAATAACCCTTTATAAACCCAACCCCCCAACAGTCATCCCAGTGCACAAATACAAAATAACATCATACACACATATAAACAGACAGACAAATAGAAATACATAAGTACATAAAAAAAGACAAAATTCGACAAATAGATACAAAAAAAAAAAGAAAAAAATTGTCTCCCTCCACTGCTCCTTGCTAGGACCCTTCCAAATGAGACAAATAACTGCCCCATTTCCTGCCATAAATTGATTACCCAGCCATTTGGAATTCATCTCCTCAAATGCTGCCACTTTACCCAACTCGATGCACCACACACAAAATGAGGGAGCATCAGTTGACTTCCATCCCCTAAGGATTAACTGTCTGCCAATCATCACGCTAGTTAGGACCCAGCTTTTTATGTATTTATCTCCTATATTCAGGACTGCCCCAGATCTAATTTGTATTGGTAGTTTTCCACCTGTTGTCATAGTGATTTTTAAGTCACTGACACTGCAAATGATTTGGTGAAAGAAGTTGCAGAGGATAAAATGTTTGGATTTTTTTTTTTTTTTTTTTAACCATTTAGTTATTTAGATTATATTTTCGTTTCATTTGAAGTATAATTTGAATTTAGAAATGTTTTTGGTGTAATTTTTTCGTGTTTCTATAAATTAATTAAATTTTTCAAAATCTACTGGTGCATACAAATACAATTACTATTAATACTAGCCATGATTTGGGTGTCAGTAGATTAAAATTGATAATTACATTCTCTATAATTCAATGAAATGTACATCCAAATCCTGATGAGAATAACATTTTCCAAGCACGTAAAAGAAGCGTGTCACTGTCATAGAAATATTTCTATTCTTCTAATTCATTGCATACAGTCCATTTACACTACCAACTTCTTATGAATATGCTGTCTTTATTTTACAGGTGCTTGAGGGAACAGACTATATTAATAGGATGCAGATGGTGCAATAACCGGAAAAGAGCCTCAGAATTAAAATGCACTGGGACCAGCCCATTAGTGCGTTGCACGTGTGATTTCACCTTAGATCTTAGAGCTAAATCCCCGCCATTAATGCGCTCCAGGGCTTTATGAACCTGTGAATTATGAACTATATTTATAATATGTTATATAATTATGTAATCAGAATTTATGAATTAAAAGATTTTCTTCATTAAATAGCTGTATTTCGCTACTTTTTGTTAGTAGCTTGTAGTCTAGCCAACTACTTTCAAGAGTATGAATGTAGTTAAGCTAGTTACTAATAGATTTTAGCTTGGGAACTAAAGTAGCTTACCCAGCTCTGCTGTGAAGCTTGTGGAAATGAAAATCTTTAGTGTAGCTAGGAATGGAACTACAGTAATTTTATGAAGGTATTTGCTCAGCTTTTTAAGGTACACCTGTTGATTACCCTCCTTAATTTTCCCTCATTAAACAAGGTTTTATGCATAAAGAAATCCTAACAACTCTGGGAACTATTATTATAATCATGCACATTGAGAAGACTCCTGTAATGTTGGTGTCCAGAGTGGAAGAGACTCAGAAGTAGAACCTTTCAATCATTTAATAATAATCACTGGAGTGGAAACAAACAATAAACATTACAAACCAACTACACAACGTAACACTTCAATAACTCAATGTAACACTTCAAGGACTGACAAATCAATTAACAAAACTAGAGGGTATTTATACACAAAGAACTAAATGAGGGAATGGAATACAGGTGAGGATAATAAGGAACAGATGGAAGTGATGAGGGCAGTGGATACTGGGAGATGTAGTGCAGGGGAAAACTTCAAAATAAGAGTCCTTGAAGAAAATTAGGGAGACAGACTCTGACAACTCCAGTTATATCAATAGCCTAATAAAAGCCGTTTTATTTTACATGGACTGGGACATGTTAAGATCACATGACCAGCCGCATACTCTGTAATTTATCTTGGTAATCCCACTATTATCTGACCCTTTCACTTTCAAATAAATGAATCATGGCTCACTTCTAATAGCGCTTTTCTACAATGGAATCAGTCAAACTTTTGCATGATGCTTCATCCATGCCACTAGGTGTCAGTATAAGATGACTGCTAGGACAACATAAACGGAAAAAAAATAAAAATAATATTGAGAGCACCTTTAAGTATAAGGTTTTGAATATGTTAGGCCCATATGGACATGAACGGAAGTACTATTTTATAGTACTTTTAATGATTATGTTTTCTTGTAAGGACTCTCCTGTCGCTCTGCTCATACTCTGCCCAATAACACCTCTGACTGCGCTGTTGCACTCTTTTGTTAATGTACAAGCTGACATTACATGCTGCAGAAAAAAAATATTGCAAGGGCATATTCTGACCCCTGCACCACTCCCTTTGAGCTGTTCTTGTTTCCTGGAGGATCCTTCATAAGAAATGAGAAAGATAGAAATGGGGCAGGGAGACATCCGCTTAGGACATTTCATGTGGACGTAACGAGACACGGCATCCAATAAGCTGGGAACAGGCACTGCACTTTTTCAGGAGCGTTGCATCAATGGCCCGAAAACCCCAGCCTACTTCATTGCTTTGTTATGAGGAAGATAAGTGGAAAGGTGTTGCTCTGCGGACCAAGGACACAGATGTTTGATGTACTCAGGGTACCCAGCAACCCTCTTCTCCCTCCCCCATATTCTTCACAGCCAGAGGCTGACATCCTAAGGACGGAAGCCAGGAGCTGTGCAGACCCTGCATGTTTCCAATAAATCAGGCAGATTAATTACGGAGCCAGTCATGTGAGTGCTTCAGGTCTGCATCTTAAACAGGACAGCACTATAATTGGCAGTGCACATTAACTCAGTGCAATACCTTCCAAGCAAAAGCATGAGTAACATTAACTGACAGATAAAGAAGGCAAAGGAAGAGCTAAAAATCTCTTTGGGGGCCATACATATTACTGGATTTTGTGAGATGCATTAAATAACCATATGCAATATGTTTCAGAGTAGTAAAGGCATCAAAGGGATAGTTCACCCACAGGTTTACTCACTCCTGCCGTTCCAACCCAAAAAATTCCCACGCTGCTCTGTCCTTAGTCATTATTGAGATACACTGGCCTTCTTTTCCATGCAATCAAAGTAAATGGTGGCCAGGGAGAGAGCAGCTAGGACTTTGTGCTAGACTGTGTGATGCAAGAAAGAAAAGTAATTCAAGTTTGGAACGGCATGAGGTTGAGAAAGTTTGGATAAACAAACCCTTTAAATCCCCTAAAGCTGGAAATAGTCATTTTTCCTCAAATTTCGCAGTCGTTGAATATTCTAAGACTCTGTTTAAATATGTTGAGTTATTACTTAATCCTTTTACATTGGAACAACACTTGACTGTAACAGTGGAAACTAGTGTCCCTGCTTATTTGGCCTGTGCTTGGTGTATCTGATGACAGTCAGCAGTCAAGTTCCCAGAGATCATGCCAAACAGGTGTGAAGTTGCACAATGGGTTAAAAAATAAAAAAAAACCTAATGCAAGTCTCCACCAAAGAGAGCAATGCCACCATGCAGTTGCCGGTAGGGCAGGCAGGCTGCAGGGCTGTTTAAGCATGGTCAGCTCCTGTTTCTTCCTTCTCAATCAGCCATAATGATTGCAAAGAATGTGATTCACTCACAGCACAATCAAAGATGGAAGAATGCAAGGCCCTGGCACCAATTTTTAGTCCGATCTGGCCTCCTTCAGACAAGCCAGGCAACCTGTCACCCTACATTAAATCTCTTGCCATCAGTCTTCCTCTTGTCTCTACCAAAGGGATAGGCATTAACCAGTTCTTCTTCAAGTCACAGCAAGAGCCAATATAGTCAGAGAGACTAAAGCAGATTTAGGTACAGGAAAAAAGAGATACATAATGTGTGTGAAAGAGATCGGCAAAAGAGAGCAGAAGAGAGAGAGATTTTATGTTTACCTCACCTAGTAACTCCGTGTCATGCACATGTGAAGAATTTGCCAAAGGCTTCTGCAAATATTTGCTGCTTGAGTTGGGAAATGGTCACACCTTGGTAGCAGCGACAGAGGGCAGGTCAAATAACACAGGTGTTGTAGCTGTCGCAACTGCAGAGTCCAGATTGCATCAACAAAACATGCAAAACATGTATCTAGTCTTCAATCATGTAATTTTATCACATTAAAGTTTAAACTAGTCTGGTACAAATCTATAAAAAATAAATTAAAAAGGTAGGGTGAATACAGGTGAAGTGGAACAACTGGTAGTTAAAAGGGATAGTCTTTCATCACAATCCCGAGTCGAGTCTCAAGTCACTAAACGTTTCATCTTTTACATATTTTAAAAAAATACTCTACTAAAAAATTGTAAATGTATGATCTTTGAAAAATCCGAGATATTAATAGGATTCTACCAGAACTTGTAAAAAAATGCACACACAAGCAATGCAGTGTAATGCGATATCATTAGGTAAGGCTGGGTGATTTGGCCCAAAAATATTATCACAATATTTTTTTCATATCGTTCGATACTGATATTTATCACGATATATACTGTACGTTTCATATCATTAATGGGGGCAGAACTGCATTCCACATGTTTATTAGACCTCAAGAAATAATTAAACATAACTTCCATAGGGTAAGCTACCTTTAAAGTACACTAATTTTAGGATTTAATCCTACATAAGGTGTGTAAACTCTTTTTGATGTCATCCGCATATGTCATGGAGGCTGTCTCGTTTCAGAAAAGCGAGTAGGACACTTCGAACGCGACCTTCTTTTACGGGAATTCGGAGGATGCATGAGGTGTATCCTTCGTGGGCATTCACAACCCACAATTCTTTGCTTCAACGGAAATGTCTAAAAAAATAAATAAAATGACGCCAATTTGCCCGTAAATATGATGTTCAAACACAAGGAATGTTAATTCCCAAGTTGAAGTACCTCAGTAGATGGGTGCAGAGTATATAATATGTATAATTATATTAATATATAATTAAAATAAAGTATTAGACTAAAAGTACAACTGTAAAATCTATTTTCTTTTCTCTTTACATCATTATATCTCTCCAAAAATTTACCTCATATATTCCCTTCCAGAGGGACTTTGTTCTCTTTTCACTCAAAGCGCTGGTGCTTGTTAAAGAGTGGCGTGCTGTTATAGCAACCATGTTACGTTCCGTTTCCGTTCGTCCTACGAAGACAGTCTCATTTAAACGAGGACACTCAATATACTGCAGCCTTCAAAGGACGCGTCCTACCTAGCATGCAGCCTTCCAAACGAGACACAGCCTTTCTTGTGACATTTCACTCTCCAGCTCAGTAGGTGGCGGTAATGCACCATAAACTGGATTGCCAACCGGCAAAAAAACATCACCAGCTTTGGATCATGTAAAAACGTTTAACTAATAGTACATAAATAAACTGCAATGGTGATGTCGGAGTTGTTGTTGTGTTCAGTCGACAGCTGTTGTATTGCATTGTCAGTGCTGTCTTGTTAAGTACACAACGATATTAAATTACCAAGCCTGATTGATAACAGCAGGGCTTCCTGCTAATACTTCCTAACAGGCTGATTTCATGTCTGTGATTCAGTTAGCTAGTTGTGTGTATTACTTTGCCGAACTGCTTGCGTTTTTAGCGATATGTACCTGTTTCGATCGGCTATCTAGATGTAGAACAAAGGCTAAATATAGACAATTACTCAAAAGTTTATCATCGATAAACGTTATATCTCCCAGCAATATCATCAGGTATAATTTTGACAAAAACTTGCCAGCTGTTTTAAGTACATACACACAAAGAAATAAAAAATAAATAAAAATAAAACTGTACCCGTGCTGATTGCAAGACGCTAAAATACGGTACAAATCTCTCTCTCACAGACAGA